>NC_137695.1:117774696-118374696 GCF_964034855.1 Anser brachyrhynchus
TACTTGTTATCAAGGTTATAGAATCTATCCTGTGGTGCAGCCAAAAATGTGGCAGTTCAGTGCAGATGTATCCAGCTGCAGGATCCCCTATAATAGAGGGCAGGAATCTGATGTGACCATGTCACCGAGAGCTTATTTGGCACAGCACTCAGTTCTGTAATTCAGAACTTCAGCACAAGGATTCTTTAATAAAATACTGATTCTACAGGGGCAACATAACTTCTTCAGATTGGTTAACATTGGCCTGATGAGAAATCAGAATACATTTTTCCTAATCCTCCTTCATCTCTGCAGAAATCACTTTCTGATTGAGGTCGAACTTTTGCTTTGGCAAGGCATTCAGGCTCTCATTAGGATCTGATTGCATGCATATGATAGTCCAAAATGCACAGTAGGCGAAGGGTCAAGGATACAAAGGCTGCTGTTGTTTTTATTTCTTTTCCCCAGTGCACTCAGCATGTGGAAAATATTTATCAACCTTTCGTCTGTGTCCCTGAAGCTTCACTCCTGATATGCTTTTTTAGTGTCCCCCAAGGAGTCCTGTTTAACTTGGACCTACGCATCCATGAAGTGATGTGGGATATTATTTTTAAAATGAAACGGGTGGCAAGGTGACAGTGGCTCAAAAAAGCTAAATCTCTTCATACTGCAATATGTTTATGTTATGGGGTAACCACAACATGTGTGAATACCTGGAATACGTGTAATTGCTGCAAATAGGGATGTTGTTTAGACAGAAGCTCTTGTTACTGAGGAGCAAAGATGCTGACAGTCCCAGTGAGTATTTTGGGACAGAAGCCTCTGTAATTGAAAGTTAGGGAAAGAAAATAAGACACCATAAACATGGCATCCACTTTGTTACGTGTTCATTGATGGTTGTGACTTACTAGACACATGATAAAGCCACAGATGAAACTGTGAAGCCAAAGAAGTGTGTTTGGCTTGGCTTGACCTGGTCCCATGAGCTGTCAAGAGGAGAAGGAGCATCCACATCAGAACAAACATGGGAGATATTTCTCTCTCTAAGGAACTGTAAATTCTGCAGCTACAAACGCACGCTCTACAAGATGTCCACATTGTATATGTTAAGAAGTACATTCTTCACCTTACTCTAACTAGGGCTGACCAAGGAGTTATATTTTAACATATAATTGTAACCAGGTAATATTTATCTGTTTAAATAGAATCCATTCATTTTCCAAACAGCAATTGTTCTTTTTATATTAGTTTTAGCTTCTTGTTTTTTTGAGGAGGTAAAACAATGCATTGCACAGCAGTTCTCTGGAGAAGTGGAAAACTCAATTACAGTGTATAACTGGCAAAAAAAATAAAAAAAATCTAGGTGCCAGTGAAAAAAACATTACTGCAAGACTGCATCCTTTCAGGGGGAGAGCTTTTTAGGCATTGTATCAAAAAGGAAGGCCAACATTTTGTAATCATAAATATGAGTATTTCAGACTGAACAGAAATACTTTCAAAGCCTTTTTTTTTTTTGGTTTGTATTCTCTGAACAATTCCTGAAAATTGTCATTTAATAAGAAGACTCCAAAGGGAAATCTAAACCACAGTTTTTCCGTAAAGGAAATATCTATTCCAGTTGGTTTTTCTGTGACTGTTCCCATTTTTCTTTTTCTTTCTCCTTTCTTTTCCTCTTTTCTTTATATGTATATATTGAGGAGTAAAATGGGTTTTTACTTTATCTTAAAAACAAGATATTGGCAAAAATAATCATTGTATCTTTTTTTTTTTTTTTTTTAAAGGGCATTTTAAATTCATGTTTTCTAGTAGGAATTCCGGTTCTATTTTTGTTTATGGATCTTACACTTATGTGTACCATGGATGTGCTCAGATCTGAAAGTCATGCTGCTTCTCTGTTCATTTATTCAAGCTGAAGACTCCAACAGCAACTCTCTAACAGAGTAATCCAAGTGTTGCTGTACTGGTAGCCAAGACATTCTATTATTTCAAGTGGAAAGACAGCCCTGCAGATTTTCTCCACAATTTCTTTCCACAAAATGAGTTTGAGGCAAATTATAGTAATAAAAAAGCACACGTCAGTGAGCTGGTCCTGACTTAGCACGTGGAATACAAGATGTCACGCATGTTACTGGTGTAAGGAAACCTTGGTAGCGTTAAACTAACAGGAGTACAGTTCTGCAAATAGTAATGATTCCCTCAGTGAGGCTCTAATGTTCAGGCTTGCATCAAATAAATAACTAGGTTACAAATTTTTAGTTAATTGAAGCTAATTTGAAAGAAAACACTTTCTTCCAAAAAAAGATGATCTGCAGCCCAAATTTTACTCCCGGAAGGAACATTGATGTTTCTTCAAAGCAGTTCTGTTTTTTTAAAATATAACTTTGATTTGCAGCTAGGAATCCTTGAGTATCTTTAGCTATAACAGCTATTGAGAGGAGTGGAGAGCACTCAAGGTGACTACATCCTTTAGACTGATGTGCAGGGTTTGAATGCATCTACAAAGCATAAGTTGCCATAAAATTCAAGCCAAAGCTCTTTAGCTGGCTGTTTTAAAATCTTACAACCTCTGTGGATCAGGCTCTTGAGACTGGGAGGGTTTGTAATGCACACTAACTAGTGGGTTACATGCTCCAAGGCAGCTCATCCAAGTATGTGGGACCACAGCAGCCTGAGTCTGGGATTGGTCCCAGTATATGTGTCAGCTGCCCTCTTAGCTGACATATCAGGGACCCAAAGCAAACAGCAAAGTTTTAGTGCCTGAGTTAAGAGCCAAGGCTTTGCAGCTGCGGGCTTTAGCAACATATATTCAGGGTGGATTGACAAAAGCAGAGGATTTGCAATATACGCTGATTAGTGGTGACCCTGAGAACCTTGCAAAAGTCCACCTTTAGAAAAAAAAAGGAAAAAAAAAACCAATGTATATATCAATTTAGAGAATTTTAAGGTGTTTATTATTTTCTTATAAAAAGATTTCTTAATAACATACACCTTTTTTTTCTTCACAATTCAAATTCAGCAAAACATTTATGCTCATGCTAAGTACTAAGTATAGTGTTACTGACTGACCAAACGAATGGGCTTGAATATGCCTTTTGGTGTTCATTAAGGGATTTCTTTTAATCAGAGCCTTTAACTGACTGGGATTATCAAACTAGATTATGCTGGACCTCTTTCTCTCATATAATACATAAGGGTTTTCATGCTCTAATTTCACTGGATAGTGACTATACTTTTGAATGCTATAGGAAAAATGTTTAATTTACAATCTACATATATGCAAATGTTTATGCAAAAGTTTAATTTACAATCTACATATATGCAAATGCAGTTGGCAGGTACTTTAACTCTAATTCATTTTTACAGACTTATTTTTTTGAATCATACCTGAATAATTGGTCATTGAAGGAATTATTTATTTCCACTGGATGTGATGTTATGATTTATGAGATTCACTCTATTCAAATAGGATTTTGCACCTTCTTTTGGAAGACTAGTGAACTCCACTTCAGAGAAATCTTAGTAATTCAAGCCAAATATCCATTGCTTGTTGTGCATTGTTTGTATATTCTCTTGGGTCACCTGAAGCAATCTTGGTCTAAAGGAGGTACATTCCTAAAACCACTGCCCATCAGATGGCCTGTCTAGGGGAGACATTTGTGGAATTGTCTGAATTATATCAGTGTCATGTCTTGTTCTTGTGAAGACATCACCTAAAACAGGTAGACAGATGCTATCCACCTACCTATTCTGGAATACTTATCCACAGGCTGTATGGGAGCCTCAGCTTTTTTGGGTATGATCATAGTTTACTGTTTTTCTTTCTGCTACACTCTTTTTACTATCTACTAGAACGGACCTATCTGTAAAAAAGGTGTAAACAGAGAAAATAGGCGTATGAGTATTTTGTTGATCAGCTGCTTCTGAGAGTGCTCTCTCATTCTCCCTTTCTAGATGCTATGGTGATGGGGTCAAGACAAATAGCTCTCCACCTGGATATTTCTCTTTGGTTGACTCTTCTTTGGGATCCTTGAATACAGACTTGCTTTAGACCTAAAATTTTCTTTTGGTGTCAAGTACTTTTTGTTGTCCTTCAAGTAATGATTAAGCCATCCAACTAGATCCAGAACTGTGGCCCTATTCATGGCAAATTAACCTTTCTAGTCATTAATGAAAGATGTATTACTCTCCACACTGGAACTCCTTCTCTCTGTGTGCATCTCTTCGTTTCTGGGTTATATGAGTGTAGCTTTCTTGAAACACTGCCACAACTCTGGTAGTTTGGGATTAATCCATCCTCAACTAGATGCAACTTTTCTTGGTTTCAATCTAAACACATAATGTAAACACAGTTTGTATCTATATCATGGGGCAAGTCTTGAACAACCAATCTGTTCTCATGTGAATAACACCTTTAAAAGCTGGTTAGAATGTTTGGAGAAGAGCAGAAGAAATAGAAGAAAACTGAGCTATGTTTAGCTGCCTAACTTGAAGAAGAATTCAGTAATCATCCTAAGTAAAAAAAGCATTGTTGAATGCAATGAATCAGTTTTATTGAAATCGGTTAACTTTTGCTGTTCGTTTGTTCAGAGTCAATAAATTCAATTTCATGCATAATTAGAGAACCATCAACAGTTGGCCAATTTGTAGTTGGCACTACAAATATTTCATTTTTTTTTTACAGACTACAAATATAACTCCCAAACCTATTAGTATTTTCTTGCAATAATCTTAGGAAATGCAGACTTCTGTGTTTGGTGGGCTGAGTCTGCTGAAACAACTTGCGTAAGTGCTAACAGCAGAGATGCTCAGCTAAGGATTACATTTTTCCAGGAGTGAGTAGCAAGGACTTTGTTTTTTTACCTCAGAATTAATTTATTATCTGTGCCAACCAGAAGCACGATTGTTTGTTCTTCAGGCCACACTACTCTTGGGCTATGCTGTCATTTTGCTGATGCTTGCTTGCTTGCTTGCTTGCTTGCTTGCTTGCTTGCTTCCTTCCTTCCTTCCTTACTTCCTTCCTCTTTCTCTCTTTTTCTTTCTCTTTTACTCTCTCTCTTACTCTCCCTCTTTCTCCCTTTTTCTTTTTCTTTCTTTCTTCCTTTTTCTTTCTTTCTTTCTTTCTTTCTTTCTTTCTTTCTTTCTTTTTCTTTCTTTCTTTCTTTCTTTCTTTCTTTCTTTCTTTCTTTCTTTCTTTCTTTTTCTTTCTTTCTTTCTTTCTTTTTCTTTCTTTCTTTCTTTCTTTTTCTTTCTTTCTTTCTTTCTTTCTTTCTTTCTTTCTTTCTTTCTTTCTTTCTTTCTTTTTCTTTCTTTCTCCCTCTCTTTCTCTCCCTCTCTTTCTCTTTCCCTCTCTTTCTCTTTCTCTCTCTCTCTTTCTCTCTTTCTTTTTCTTTCTTTTTTTCTTTCCTTTTTTTTCTTTTTTTTTTCTCCAGTTTCTGTTCCTATTTTTCTGAGGATATGACTCCTGAAACAGGCACTCTGCAGATAGTAAATATTTTTTTTGGGGAGGTCAAAGATATTTTGTTTCTGTGCACCCCAGATACTACAAGTTTTTAGTGTATGGTATATATATTTGCATGTTTGTGCATGCATATGTGTCAGAGAGTGTACAGATATGCATGTATATACACATGTGTACACATACTCTGTAACCTGAATATCCTGGTTTTAAGTCCTACTTGCTGTTTAGGGATTCTTGTTTTTCTTTTTTTACTTTTATTTTTGGCAAAGACAACATTTAGCTCTGAAATGTCTGAAGCAGAGTTTGGATTGTAAGACATGAGACTTTCTGTGAGAATCTACAGGAATTGTGTCACCTGTAGTCACCTAGGAATCTGGTAACTGCCATACCTATACACAGGCTGAACCTCACCTATGTGGTGGTTCTCTGACCTTTTCTGTGGTAGTGCTAAATATATATATATATATTTTTAATGGAACTGTGTGTTTGAGAAACCTCGGGCTTGATTTAAAGAGTGAGTTTGGAATTTCTGAGCAGTGAGCATAGTGTGACAGAAAAATTATGTCCCAAATATAAAGGTATCCAGACTTCTCCAGCAGGCAGCAGACCACCTATGTGGCAGACTCAAGATTCCTCCAGAGCCACTAGTTGAACTTACTGTGTGTGTGCCAATGGAAAAACACTGAAAGGGTATTTTCTGTAAGTGCACATTAGGGTCTTCTGCTTGCTGCCCAAAGTGAAGGAATGATGTCCAGCAGAGAAGGTTAATTGCATATCCTAGTGATGCTCAGGAAAATGCTATTTAACAGCAGTTTGCCATCAGAAATTCTACTGTGTGAATGATTATGAAGTTGTGCACAATGTAACACTATATGATAGCCTCCCAGCATTTGTACTTGTAATGGACTTCTGCCAGATCTCTAAAACAGCAGGTGATTTTTTTTTTCCACTTCTCTGTTTGTGTTTTTCTATTTGTGATCCAACTGCATTATTGGCACATGCAAAGGCATCTACAAAGGCAAAGTAGTAGGCTGTGATCTCCAAGTACCTGGTACTCTTGTGGAATTTGAAACATAGGTTTTGAGCTTTGGCATTAACAGAAAAGAAAGCATAATTTTTACATATATTAAGCATTCCCCCAGACTCCAAAATACATGTTACACTCTATGCCAACTCACCTAAGGGCAAAGGGTTCCATAGTTCTTTGGAACTTGACTAATTTTGATAAAAAGCTGTGTGTACCCCTTCCCTGTTCAGTGTGTGGATGTTAAAACTGTATCTTGACCATCATGGCATAATTGATGTTAGTATGAAACATATGTAATATTTTGTAATGATATTGATCTACAAAAGAAAGACAATTTTATGTATACATCTGAAATACAGGCTGTATGCAACAGACAATAAACTTGGCCAATATTGAAAAGTAAAAAGCATGCAGTATGCTAGATTTCATCTTCTTAGATATTTACAAATCACATACCTTCAAATTATTGTAGTTATAAACACGGAGAAGTGAATCAATCCAGCTAAAATAGGAACCAACTTGGAGCCTCAGCCTTTTCTTTGAACAAAATTAATTTTTGTTAGCTTCAAAAAAAGTTTGGATAAAGAATGCCTAATCTCAAACCTCTTACATGGCCTTCCTGACTTTCTTTGTGTGAAGTCCAGTGGGTATTTCTCAGTTTCCTGCTCACTGAAAACTTCTGTAGGTCTTTCCACCTGACTGGAAAGTTTCTGTATTTCTCCTATCATCCAGCAGCTTCTCTTTAGCAGTTCCCTTGTCTTTGGAGTACCTCATAGTTGATAGATCTGTCAAGATAACTACTGAATGCATGCTCTTCCCTTATCCCCATCTACAGCTAGTGGGTTCTTTGCTTTCTCTGATCAACCACTGTCTATATTAAATGGGAAATCCCTGACTGTCCATGAAAGCAACTTTACAGAAAGACTGAGACAGGGGAGTAGTGGGCAGGAGAAAGAAAGTCATGTTTTTAAAACACTACTAAAATCATTATATGGATGACAGGAGAGGCAGGGATAAAATGAGTCAAGGAATTTCATAGTAACACTACTTAGAAGTGAAGAGGTCTGAGATCTACAAGGTTATTTTTTCTTTTCTGGGGTAGGGGATACAAGTCTACAGTTATTTACATTAGCATGGTGGAGTAGAGACACAGAATGTTCCCAGTCTGATGTGACCCAAGAGGAGTGTGAAGATATCTGGAATATAGGTAAAAATGCATCCCCAACCCAAAACCCTTCATAGAATTGTAAGATTTTTGTCTCCTATCAATATATGTTTCCTTTAACTAGCACATGGTTCCATTTTTTTTATTTTTATTTTTTTAATGTACTAATGTACTGCACAGGATTTCAGAAGAATGCTTCCTTTTTTTTTTTTTAATTTATTTTTTTATTTTTTTAAAGCAAAGCTCTCATTGATAGAGTTAAATTAGGGCTCAGTAAAAGTGAAACCATGGTCCTATGTACAGTATACAGAGTGTCTGTGTATGTGTGTATACATGCATACACAGCATTGTGGCAGTTCTCAGAAACTAACTTTTAATGGTAACCACTGGGTAACGTATGCATGTACCCTACCAACCACAGCTGAGGTTCTCACCAAGAAGTTCCTGACTTGGTCTAGGAGGTGGGGTTTGGAAAGGTGATATAAAGCTGACTTTGTTTCCTGTGGTGACTATTTGCGAGGCCTGTTCCCCAGTTAGAAGTTAGAAGACTATGAGCAAACAGTGGCATAGTGTATTTGGCAAAGACCTGGTGCTATGGATGCAATAGGAATACCAGCCTAGTATTCCCATCAGAGCTGCCTACAGCCTTCCTCCATCTGCACAGCCTGGTGTTCAGGGCTCCTCCAGCTCATGGGCCTCGGTGTGCTTGTATGGTCTCCACATCCAGCAGCGCATCCTTGTGAACTGGGTTGTGTTTTGCTGCTCTTTAGAGCTGTAACCTCGACTGCATGGAAAACAGCATTAAGATGCTTACAGTTGTCAATACACCATCTAAGCTCTCCTTCTGTGTGTTCTTAATAGAAGAGCAACCCATACTTTTTATGAATATTTTCTTGTATGACCTTGTGAGATAGGGAATTATGGACTAGGAAGAGAGAGATCAGTTAATGTTAGCCATCTAAGTTAGTTATCAAGTCCAATCTACCCATGAAGGCTTTATCTTTAGTCAGAAGAAAGGGGGAAGATATATGGAGTGAATCTGAAGACAAGATGAATCACCACCTATCTGAGTCCACACCGAGTATCTAGCGTGGCACCTACCTCTTGGATGGTTAAAGCAGGAGGAATTAATTTCCAAACAGTTTAACAAGGTACCTCAAGAAACCTGTGAAATCAGGCCAGGCTAGGGTCTCCCTCCTTTTTCTCTATATTCACATGGGCCTGCTCAGGCCGCTTTAAGGGCTGCTCTGTGTGAATGATGCAGCACAAAACAGCTGCACAACAGCACTATCTGGTATCCATATCTACCCTGGATTTTGCACATATAAAATATGTGCACACACAAACACAGATGCACATACACTTTTGGAGCACAAAGGGAAAATGATTTTAACTCTTTGCAGTTTGTGGGAAATGATGAACTGACAGAAAAGAAATTACAAAAACAGAAGAGACTTTAAAAAAAAACACTCCATTAGACACGACCAGTAGGCATTTAATTTGTCAGTAATTTATTCTGAATTGTTGATCTATTCAGACTTTCTTTAGTGACCTGCTCTCTGTAACTACAGCATGCAGGATTAATATCCTCACTAACTCGTATGCATTTGGCAATATGCTCTTGCCCAATTTTTACTGCCCCCCTAAGGAAATAAGAGCACTGTGTATTCTAGGAAAAAAACACACTTTTAAAATATTCATATTTCCATGGTTGTATGTGTCTGTTGTGTAAGTTTTCCTTGGTGGCAGTGAACAAAGTGCTCTTCTGTGGAGCAGGCTCTCCTGTCTCCTCCAGCAGACTCAGTGTCTGTACAGGGAATTCCTGTTCCTGGCCCAAACCCACAGGCCCTCGGCACTGGAGGACAAGGTCGGCCATCTCACACTCTCTCTTTCTCTCGGTCTGATAGCTGATCTGCACTCTGGAGAAATGGGCTCTGAAAGACAAAAAGAGGGGGGCTGAGAAGAAAGAAAGAGAGAGCACGAGTACTTCCAACTCACCCTGTGAACCTCAGCAGCCATTTCCTCCCTAATGCAAGTTTGTTCACTTTGCAGTAGTCCTGATAGGCTCTGATTTATTCTGCTCTTGATTTAAATGAATCAGTGGTACCTGGCTGTGCTGTTTCACCAGCACTGTGACAGCATCATCCAAGCCTCATTTCACACCTTCCTGCCCATGAGGGCTTTTTTTTCTTGCAGGGGCAGTGACTGAGCAACAGCAGCCACTGCTAAGCTGAAGGCTGTCTGCAGAGAGCTTCCTCTGTTTAGACTTTAGTCAAAGGACCCACGGAGCATACTTCATGGCTACTTATGGTCAGGGAGGTATGCATATTTTTTAAAAGTTTGCATTTTCAAGACAGGTAATTGTGTAACCTTAGCTGCACTCTTTTTTTTTTTTTTTTCCTTCCTCCTAAGGCTGGAGTGGCACCTTGCATTCCAGCTGGTGCTGAGGGCATGGCGTGGCTGTGCTGCTCCACAACCAGCTGCAGTGTAGCTTGTGTCCTCCTGTTGCTCACTGTGGACAGTGTCAGTCCTTTCAGGCTTTCCCAGGCTGCATCTCCCAAGCTGACTGCTCTCCCTTTAATGAACAGTATAGAAAACTTCAGGGTACGGTGTATGAGGTTCCTTTATTATCCTCTGCAGCTATGCTTTCCATTGAGAGCAAGGGTAATTCTATTTCTGTTTCAGTGTCAGGTACCACAGGGTTTATGCATTTGTCTCTTAGAAAACATGTTTTGCTTTGATGTTTGCTTTTCTAATGGACTAGTTTGCATAATACCCTCTGCTGCAAAAGAATGCTGAATCTACAGATGAGCTATCACTTCTCAAAATACTGATTGCTATCAGATGGCTTGCCGAAGGCCTTGGCTGTGGATGTGCATGCGTGTGTCTGTGCGTGTGTGCACAGTCAGGGGAGGGAGGGAGGTTAATTTCCTGTCTTTGACCAATTTTGACATATTGTATGAACTAAAAGAGCTGGATTTATCAGTACATTAAAACTACCTGCATTTCCAAAGCAGCATAGCGAGCTCTCTACCTGCAAAGGAATGGTTACACGTGGAGCAGGAACAGTATAGCAGTGAAAAGGGAGGTGCAGTATTTGTGACACCAACTTCTGCAGTACAGCGTTTGTGATGGCATCTGCCACACACACGCAGATAAGAGTGTGTATGTGAGACCTGCAACATGTTTCTTCCTTGTCCCCAGATGATACATCACCACTTGCTCACGCTGACCTCCCTCAAGTGAAATCCCCTGTCTGCTGCCAACTCCCCTGACCTCATTGCTTTTCCGTGCCTGGACCTGATGTCTGACTAATTCCTAGCAGGTAGTGAGGGTGTGGGGAGGGACGGGACTCCTTTCCTTCTCTCAACAAGAAACCCTAGCTAGAAGCCACCTTTCCTCCAAAAGTACTCTGACATACTTAGGAGCTGAACTTAAAGATTTCCCACTGGCAGCAAACTCCAAGACTCAAATTTGAACATTTTGGCCTCAGTGTTTTGCTTGCTAGACTGCTGGCTCCATGGTCTTTTGTTAAAATTAAGGGACTGTACTTTCTGCAGTGTTGCATACTCCCAATTTCCAGGACTCGTGGAACCCCCCAAAGATTTAGACATTTATTTCAGTAAATATTCCCTCATTCCAGTGCCATCTGAATGTATCTGCTTCCACATATCTTTGGGCCAGAAATGGGGTCCAACCTCCAGAGAAGAAACTTTCTCATAAGATTTTTGGAACTTCTTGGCTTTAGTGAGCAGAAACAATTGGAAATACCATGAGAATGATAATAAATAAGAATAATTTGTGCTGACATAATGCCTTCCATCTGTAGATCTGAAAAAGTTCATGAACATTAATGAATTAGTCCCCTTGCTACCCTGTGAGACAAAGATATTGTTATCCTAGCTTTGCAGGAGGGGTAATGAAGGGGCCGCTGGGAATCTAAGGGCCTGATCCAGCATTCACGGGAGACTATGGGAAAATTCCCAGTGACTTTACTGAGAGCTGGATCAGCCTGTCAGTGGACTGCTCAAGGCCACACAGCAAGTAAGCAATAGTTTTGGGAACAGGATCCAGAGTCACCAACTCCTCATCCCGTGCTATGGCCACAGGACTGCTTTGTTCTTTTCCAGCGCCTGACTTTCTTCAGGTCTTTCATTACTTTTCTGTCTGGATGAGGTGCCTGAAGTTGAAAGCATCAAGTGACAATATAGAAGGTTCATTTATAGCATTTCAAACCTCAGCAGAGAGCTTGGCTCTGGTCTGGTCTGAGGTAGGAATTTTAGAAAAACCTAATTTTTAAAGCAGTATCCAAGCACTCAGTTCCCAAATTTTTGTGCAGGAGGGGCCCAAGGACCTTTAAAAATCAAGCTGAAAATAATGACATTGCTCCTAACAGGTTAATTACTCCCCTTGCAAGTTCCTTGTGAAGCAGAGGAGAAGTAAAGCTTAGCCAAACTGAACCTTGAAAACAGCTCATCTCCCCAAAGAGCATCCCCAGCCCAGGGAACCCTCTCCCCACCGGGCTCTGCCTACAGATCAAAGCCACATCGATGCTGCCAGGAGACACCTGCCTCACCAAAGACACCAGTCTGCTGGCTCCCCCTGCTCAGGGTGGCCCTGGCAGCCTCACCCCCAGGCTAACACCATCCTCTACTCTCCCTGCTGGCCTCTTTCTCTTTCAGGCTGTGCTCTCCTACTGCTTTTTTAATCTTTTTGCAGCTGGGTTGCTTTCCACCTGCTCTCTGGGTTAACCCCTTCCTCATCATTATAAACATGGTGGCAGATGCATATAGATGCGTGCAGGTGAAATGCAGATGTGTGGAAGCTGAAATCGGTACTGAGCAATATAACCTGTTTCTGCTAAGAGCCCTGGTATCAATGAAAAGAAAATAACAAGCAAGAATTCTGATTTGTGGGAAATTACTCTTTTTTAATAGCTTGGGGCAGTTTGGGGGTTCTGAACTCACAAAACAGGGGGCAGGGCTTGTCCTCCTGGGGCTGATGCTTGCAGAGCAGCCCAGGACTGGTATTATGGCATCAACCCAGACCCGCTCCAGTGCAGAGCCTGTTGGGCAATTTCCTTCTGCTCTGCACTTTTTGAGACCTTGGGCATGCAGCATGCATCCGGGCAGGGCAGTGGTAAAGGTTAAAAAAAGTAAAGAGAGAGACTTTCCTAAACCTTTTACATTCAGTTGAAACTGCAGATTTTTTGATCCATTTTCATGCTGAAAGTTCATATCATGGATTTTTAATGAATGAAATTAAAAAAGAACAGCTAAATTTTTTGATGTGAGACTGTGAGCTAAAGGCAGAGGTAATGGAATAACCCTGGAGACTCCTTATAATTGAATTCAGTAACTGTCTGTGTAGCTGTTTTTTGAAGGATTGTAACAAAATCACACTACCCATAGGGCAAGTACTTACACAGACTCCACAGTAGTCTCTTGCTCAGGCACTTCATACAAGGGAAAGTTGTTTAAGAGTGAGCCGTGTTGCTCAGCAACACTATGTATTTAATTTTTTTTCCCCTTCTTTAACATTTCATAGCTCATGGGATTTTAGGCACTAGAGTTAATTTATAAGAAGGCTCCACTGTAGTTTTCTGAAGTTTATTTAACTGAATGAAAACATTTCCAAATAAATTATGTAATCTACAAGATATGTATGTTATTTGTGTGCTGCTTTGCTGGTATTTCTACTAAAGTACTGTTGGATAGGTCTTGAAGCTGAAATGAGATATCATCTGTTCATTCACTGATTGAAATAATTCTTTGGGTCATTTTACCTCTCCCCATGCTGCCCACTAAGAGATAAGGAGAACCCTTGTACAATTCAGCCCATTAATTATCTTTATATGTTTTATACAGAACAAATAATAAAGTGGTTGAAAAGCACACAGGTGAAGGAGCTGTTTGTGGCTCTAAGAGAAGATTATAGTTACAAGTGTTCAACCTGATTATAAGGACACAGTTCATCATTTTTTTCCCCCACCTTTAAGTAAATAAATTGGATCAATCCCAAATCTTTTCCCACTCTTACATATCATGTTTATTGAATTAGAAGACTTATGTGGAGGTATACATCCCTGTGTTCACCTTTACTTCAAAGGTAAATTAATTCTCAAGGGAATGAGCTCTGGTGAATACTTTTTTTCTTGAGAGTGACCATTAAGAAGTACAAATAAAGTCTGAGAAAGGTTTGTGGCTATATATCGGTAAGGCAAGCTCTTCTCCACCCAGCTCCCCCTGCTCCTGGAAAGCTTCCACACCTTCTGGCCTCGTTACCCATGTTCCTAGTTTCCTCATTACTTGTTCTCATCTACTGCTGGGCAAATCCTGCAAAACAGTATTCATAACATCTGTTCAAAGACAGCCCACACTCTAACTGACATGCTGCTTTAACGTGCTTTTTGTGAACGGGGGACAAGCAAATATTTGTTCACAAAAATACTGTTGAAAGAGAGATTTCCATGGGTAACCGCTGAAATCAGTAATTGCAGAAAGATTAGGGGTGGGGGGAGCGATGGGAAAATGAAGGTAGGTTGGTATGGTCATTTTGAAAACACTTTGTGGGTTTGACATTTGGGAAGCAAACCCATTGTTATGTGATATCTTCTGCTGTGCATGCTGCTTAGTCAAATCCTTAAATCCTCCCTTTAGGAAGCAAATGCCATCCCAGAGGAAAGTCTGAGAGCAATCTGTGGGTGGAAATAAATAACAATAAACTATCTGGTGAATAACTGAGAGTAACAAATGATTCTGTACCAACCCAGGTCTTTCCATGGATAGGTTACAAGTGGAGTTGGAGGCTTGATGATACATTTGGCAGAAATTATGCTCACTCTTGTTCCTATTACCTAGAGGAGTCCCGTAAACTGGCTGGTACCTCAGTGAAATGATCTCCTAGCCCTTGCCTCGGGCCTCTGACTTGTGATAAATTGAAGGAAGCTGTGACAGTGGTAGAGAGAATAATTTGGAGCAAGTGAAAGCCATTGCAATGTGGGGAGAGCTTAAAATGTGCTGTTTTCCAGGGAGCTTTAGATACAGTTAGCATTTATTAAAAAAAAAAAAAAAAAAAAAAAGTGTTAGTTGCTTGAAAATGAGAAGGGTTATCCTTAGTAACTGTGTATTTGCATTTCAAAGAGGTAATTATAGGTATGTGTATACACAATTAAATAGGCTGTGCAGAGTGAAAATAAACAAATAATCAGTGCTATTAGCCAAGCCCTAATGAACATTTTTTGTTATAACATAAATTAATATGTGTTCTTTGAAAGAACAACAAAATGAAATATTCCTGTTGGAGATTCTCAGGGATTACACAAACAACAAATGAGTTAGAAAAATTACAAACGTGCAGTGCTTTGACACCGACACGTCCTTTAAAACATCCAGCAATTGTACCTGGCCAGCTACCCTGATGCAAGCCTTTTCATTCCCGTTGGTAATACATTCAGCAAGTTCCTCTGAACTCCAGGCAATCAGACACATAGATGGCATACCTCAGGCTTGCTCCAGCAGGCTCCATTGACGTTTGCACTGTTGGAAGCCATTCTAACACAGCAATTTATGAATATGTAACATGCAAACTGGAGCTTGCCCAAGAGCTGCTCCAGTTTTAATGACTCTGCTCCTGTCTGCACACACGCACTGCAAACTCTTTCTCCATAGGTGAGCTAAGCAGATCCAGGAAATGTCAGCCATTTCAACTTTGGGGTTTGATGACAGGAACTGTGCGCAAGCTGCTGTTTCTTGCAAACATTCCTCACATTTCTGACACACAGGAGGGTGGATACATGTTGTGTAACAGCGTTTTAACCTTAGCATTAAACTGGTCAAGTGACAAAACACTGAAAGACAACTAGTGTGCTCAAATGATGTTGGCCAATTCTTATCTCACATACCAAATAACCAGTCCATTTACTGTGGCTAGTCCTGAAAATAAAAGCTTTTTTTTTTTTTTGCCTTTTTTTTGTAAAGTTCTGACTTCACTGTGTCATACTGCCTGAGGACAGAAGCTATAGCAGTGTGACCTGCTCTAGCCACATGCCTTAAAGGATCGTCTCGACAATTAAAGTGTAGCTAAGACTCTCTGTTCATTCAATCCATGCTTTCAGCACTGAGAAGAGATTTCTATGCAGAATGTGCTTTCTTGATTAGCTAAGTCCTGATTTTAAGTCAAAATCTAGTTATTAAACAACTTTACCCTCTCTCATAGAACTTTTTTCAGGGCAGTTCCCTACCCCCTTAATTCTCTTCTCATGCCTTGGTTTGGGGTTCGATGTTGAGTTCAAATATGTTCCAAGCTTGTTTGCTAAACCTCATCATCCTCTTGCATTCTCAGCATGCTATTGTACTGCCTAATCCTTGGTGGTAATCTGCCTTTTCAGATCAGTGCTTGCCTGGTATTATCAGAGAGATCAAAAAGAGTTTTCAGCTGGCTGAAGGCATCACTTAATGCACTAGGGATATCTGGACCTGCATCTACCTATGTGTCTGCAGTTTTAAAAATGAGAAAATCCCTTTGGAACAAAACAATATAATATAAATCAAAGTTAACTAATCTGAGTGCTTAGCAAATGCAAAATAAAATAAAAAGGTGGAATAATTATTATTATATCACTTTCTAGACAGCACTTTATTCAAGCCCACCAGTTAGTATTCCCATTTCCAATTCCAGGTCTCTATAAAATCTCAGGAGATATGGCCCTAACCAGAATGTGTGATGAGTAAGATATGATTTTTCCATTCTCTTCAGAAAAAATGATACAGAAAATCTTTTTTCACTTCTCGTCAAAATAGTACTTAATTCTGCCCCTGCCCCCAAGCTGCACATGTAAGCCTGAAACAATTCCCCGGAAATGTTTGGGTTTCCCTTTCCTTTTGGGGAAAATAAAAACCATTTTTCTTCACAAACCTTGCCAAGCATTTTCCTCTGTTAAAAGGTTGTGTTTATTTGAAGAAAAAAAGTAAAAATCATCCAGAACATCTTTGACCAACCCTACCTGTTATGAAGCAAACAAGATTGTTCTTGTTTCTGAATTTATCATCATCTCTATTCTTAAGGCAGCCCTGGGAACATAAACTATCAAAAATTGATAATAGCTGCTCACATGGAAATCAAAGCATTTAACTTCTTCAGAATGTGAATGTGGGATCTTAGAAATGTTACACAGATTTTAACATCATTTAGAATACCTTCCAGAATGATGTTTTTCTGTCCCTAACCTTAAGTTTGGCTATGCACACGCTCTGATTTTGCACACTGTTACATCAGGTAGTCATCCCCACTGCCAGATAACGGTTGGAGCACCATTGTGCAGGGAATAAAAGTTCATGCACATTCAAGGAGGTAATGACTTGTCTCTTTTGGACTGCAAATGACTCTTGAGGAAGTCAGCTGCAGCTTCTGTAGTGGCAGCGAGGTAAGGGACTGTTGGCTACAGGTAATCACCACTGTCAGGGGGCATAAAGCACTGAGTGCATCTCACGCCAACACTGCCAGCATCCCTCGTGCCCATTGGCATGCTTGGCCCAGCCAGTGCAATAGTGAGAAGAGAAATGTCTGTGAGAGCACTGCTAGGCCACCCTTGCTGCTGCTCCTAGAGCTGCCCTTTCTTTTGGTGCTCTGAGCGAGCTGCATCATCTCTCCTGTGCACTTTTAGACTGTGCATTGCTCATGGTAGGTAAGTCATACCGTTGAGAAGTGTGACTGACAAAGAAGGACAGCCTCAAAGGTTTTGTAGTCTAACATTCCTAGTAAAGTGGTGTCATATAGAAATGGGACATACATAAAAACTCTTCACTAAACCCTCCTCAGTTTGTAATGGGGCAAACTCCTGCAATCTGGTGACCACAGTAGAAGTTCAGCCTGCCTTTATGGAAACAAGATTTATGCTTAGATAGCACAGAAAATCTGTGGAAGGAAGGACAAGCAGAGTATAGCCCAAGTCTGATGTTAAAGCTTGATTCTCTCTAAGAATAACACACTCCCCCCTACTCCTCACTGAAGCAATGTTAAGATTGACTGCTGCTCTGGAAGGACCCAGCAAACAAAATCCAGCAAAACCTGTGTGTAATAGAGAGATGAATGCAAAGTGTGGCCTATCCATGAGTGAGGTCCTGTTGTCTTCAGTGGTCTGTCAGGATGATATACTTTGTAGCCGGCACTTGCTGCTCGTGGTGTGGAACAACCTGTTTGTGAGTTACATGTATATTCTTGCACAAAGTCTGTGAACGTGCATTGAACTCTTCTGCCTTTTCATCTCCTGTGCAGGGTACTTGCAATGTTGTTCTCATTTTCTAATCAATTGCACTTGTTGCTTGGGGGCCTTTAGCTTCTTGTTGCTACACTAAACTGGTTGTCACGCCTATTTCTAGGCATTATTGTAGTTAGTAAAAGTAAGAAGTCCTTTTCTTTCTTTTCTCTGGGTCTGTCGTGTTGGGTGAGAGTGAACTGCCCTAGTGTTCTTTCTTATTTCAATAAGAAGTCACTTTCTAGAAAGCTGCAATATTGATACATATTCAGGTATGTGTATATGTGCAAATATTCCTGACTTTTTTATGTACATTAGGATTTTCCAGCAACAAATGTAATTTGGATTGAAATATCAGTTATTTCCAATGTCTCCTTCTGACATGACATGTTCAGGTCAAAACCAGAACAAAACAAAATGAAATCTTCCCATTATGATGATATCATGGCAACAAAGGAAAAAAATGGAATTGATTACAGCTGTTGAGATTGTTATGATAGGACGACAGAGGATTCCTTGTCTGAAGAAGCTAATTATGAGATCTCTTTCAAAGTAAAGTACCTCTAGCCAAAGATTGCCTTTGACCTGGTACACAAAACCATGAGTCCATTTCTTTCTCAGCAGTAGAGCTATCTTTTTTTTTTTATTTATTTTTATTTTATTTTTTATTTAATCATAAGCAGAGTTAAACATCCCTATTCCTGACAGACACAAAGTGATCATTAAATAAGATGCTTCTTTCAAGCACTGTACTTTCTGTGTTAAGTGATCTTTTCTATGCTTTTTTTCTTTTTTTTGTGGCATTAGGATTACATCACAATTACAGCATACAGTTACCAGAATATGTTCCCAGTACTTCCAAGAGGAGCAACATTAGTATTTGGTTTGGCCACTGTTGGGTTCTAAATGTTTTTTTTGAGCCCTTTAATAGACCTGCCTATCTATAGCACTAAGGTCTCTACAAAGGGATGGACTAGGAATATTTACTGCTGTACTTTGTAGGAGAAAAGGGGGCAGAAGTACAGGGTAGTAGGAAAAAGATGCGCGTCCCAGCCTCAGTGTGCCTTTGTGTGGAAGTTAGACATAATTTGGTTGAGAAGCAGGCATTCTTGAAATTTGGTGCTACTGCCATGATAAGTACCCAGGAGAGGGTTGTCCTGAATTCCTCTTGCATCTTCTGTTTCAGTGGTGTTTTGCATATACTGTCAAGGGAAACTAAAAGTGGAACTGAATATGGCCAGGCAAAAAATAGTGATGCTGGGAATCAGCACCATTTATTGGACTGAAGACACGTTTGAAAGTCTTCTACAACTAAACTAATCTCTTACCTGAAGTATCACGTGTCTGTATATTAGGCTTTCAATTCCTGAAGTAAAACTAGATGTCTGGTGTTTTATTGTCCCCTAATTTTTTTTTTTTTTTTTTTTGCAACATGTCCTTTTTGCCATTCTGCAGGAACATGTAATCAAGTCCTTAAAATTTTTATATGCTGCAGAGTCCTCATCCAGGCTAGTCAAAGATCACTAGAAAAGACACTTATGTTGTAGACCCATATTCAAATCTCTATTATGATGAAAGCTGAATCTGTATATAGAACAAAACAGCTTTAGCACTCCAGATAGTGTTCATGTGGCACAGTTCACCTAGTGGATATAGTACCTACCTGGAATGTAAGAAATATAAGCACATTCTAAAGCATGTAGAGCTGAAACATGAAGTCAAGTTTTCCCACACTCCTGGTAGGTGACCTAACCAAAAGGGCAGCTTGGGACAGTGTTTCCACAGTAGATCCCAGATATTTGTTTGTCTCTCCTTCTCCCTCTCCCCCATTCCCTCTAATATTTTGACCAAATATTGATCACCAGCCTGAGAACTTCTCTTAAAAGAAGCATTGTGAAAATTCACACAAATAGTTTTGGTTTCAAGGAATCCCCCCCCCCCTCTCTCTCTCTCTCTCTCTCTCTCTCTCTCTCTCTCTCTCTTTTTTTTTATATATAATTAAGAAAACAAAAACCAAAACAAGCACATTTAATTGGAAAACTTCCAACAGGCTCCACTTTGGTGTTCTGTGGCTGGACTGTTCAGAGTCAACATGAAATTGGAAAAATAGTCTGTGTGACTGCCATATATGCATGACTTTCACTCTACTAAACATGCAGTGTTTTATATGACTGGAGATCGATAAGACTCACCAAACTACTACTGAATCCTCTGTATAATGAATCAGAAGCCTTTATTTGCTTCTGTAGAACTGCACTAAATAGTATATTTGCCTTTTATTTTTGGAAACTGGGGGAAGAAAGAGGTGGTGATAAAAGGACCAAAAAAGTTTTCAAAGATGTATCTACTTTTGAGCAGATTATACAAGTGTGAAAACCAAATCAGTACTGTGTTTATACACCATATCATTATTTTAAATGTACTCCCAGAATGAGGTGTTTTAACATTTATGGAGATGGTGGCCTTTGAGATATGAACATTTCTGAGAAATACTGGTGGGTTTCAAAGTTACAACCTCACATAAAAAAGCTGTGGAAAATAAAGTGGAAAAAAAAAAGATATCTTTTACCAATGTTGCATGTGATCACTCTAAATTCTAAATTATAGCTTCTACTTTGTTAAGGTGAATTAACAGAATCTGACATCATGAAACAGGCCATTTTCCACCTTTCATTTGTGCCAAGGAACAGGAACTTTCTTCTTTGGAAAGCTGAAGTAAAAATCAGATGAATGTCCATGAAGAGGAGGAGGTGCTGGAAACCCTGTTGTTCAGGGAGTTGCACAAGGTCCCATGTGATGTCCAGCAGCTCTGCGGACTGGACTTGGCCAATCGCCGCTCTGGGAAAAGCTTTTGGATTGAAATCTGAAGAAATACTTTCAACAGACTCTTCCTGCCTGTGTGCTGTTATTGCTAACAGTCATGAGAACCAGAAGCCAGTCATGAGACTTCTGATAGGCTTAGAGTAGAAAGGATGAAAAAGGTATCCCATCATCTGTCATTGATCGCTGCCAGATGTGTGCTACTCCCAATTAGAAGTGATTTCAACGTATGACTCACAATGTGCTGTTTCATTCTATGCTCAGTGCAAGGTTCCCTGAGCCTGCCAGCTTTCTCTGTGACCAATATACATGTGTGATTCCCACCTAAATTTTTCCCTAATTAGCCGTTTTAATAGAGTGTTGGCAGTTCCACCCATTTATGAATGTCAAAGCAAATATCTTAACCTTCAGACATTGTTAGCATTCAAACTAAATATAGAGTTGGGAAAAAAATGATGGAGGGGCTCAGAGGATTTCACTTTGCTCAGTTTTGGTAGGAGAGATTCAGCTTTACATTCAAACAGTCTACACAAGAAAAATAAATGAAAAGTTAATAGGATCTGACAATACTACTAAGATAGTTGTATGCCTCCAGTAATGGTGGTCATATGATATGAGAGAATGAATATTGACTTGTCAAAGAGGGAGTGTTTGCCTAAAGTTAATTACATAATCAACATAAATTTGTTGTTCAACTATCTCAGTTAATCTCTAGCTCAGAGATCAAAAAAAGTCAAATACCACACGTGTAAAAAATCATGTATAGTTACTAAATGTATAGTTACTAAAGACAAGTGGCCAGGGTTCAGACATGCATACCTAGCTTGGAAGATGTTAGTCTGTTTCTAGGCTGGGGCAAAACCTACAGCTACTTGTTTTCCCTTTTATTGATTATTCCCCAGAGAACATTTCAAATTTTAATGACAATTTAATCAACTGAAAATTTTAGACTGAGAAATAGAAAATTAACTTTAAGTGATGCATGTTTGATGACACAACGTTGTAGTTTGGGTGTTTTATACCTGAGCTTTTTGTTATGCACTAAATATCTTGACTAGCACGCATTCAGGAGTGGAGTCACAGTACCTCTTCCTACTTGCCCTATGCAGTATGTTATTTGCATGCTACTATGCAGTAGTCTTTGGCCATGCTACCTTGCAATTGAAAACTGAGCATTATTACAGGTTAATTTTCTTGCTGAATGGTTCTTCTGTCTGGTCACTTGAAAGCTGAGGTTTTCTAAACACAAGGGAAACTTCAGATGTAAAAAAAACCTTGCTTAATCATTAACTCCAGTTATCTGCCAGAATATATTTTGGGTGGAAAATTTTCATCTAGCTTTAGCTAAGTTCTATTTCTGTGCTGGCAAAACTCCTCATAAGAATGAAGAGAGTATACGCAAAGCAACAGGCCCAACCATTAGATAAAAGGGTCTTGTAATGGGTTAAATTAACTTTAAAGTTTGCTTGCCAGTTGGAAGGTATAATAAAACATATCCCCAAACCAAGGGAGAGCCGGCGGGTCTAATTTTAGGGTTACCAGCTGTTTATATTTGGTGATGCCTGTCATTACAGAACAATTTCTGTGTCTGTGGCTACAGACTTTAGTGCCAGACTGAAGGGTAATAGAGATGGAGGAGCAGTGAATGCTGGTTAACCTTTCCTTTGTGGCAATTAGATTATCCACTCATTGGCATCACACAGTTAATGGGTATTGGCTATTGTCACAGCTAGTGGGATAAAACTGATTCCCAAATCAGGTTCTCTACCTGTGTCAGCAAGACTGGCCCTTCTCACTGAAATCTTACTAGGGCTCTGTGCATAATCACATGAGATCCAAAAGTGAGACAAAGAGGCAGAGAGGAAAGAGGGGAGAAAATGAAATTTGGATGAATATATAATTCATTTGGATGAATATATAATTGAGTAACTCAATATGTGAGTTGCATTTTGATTTTCATTGGCTTTCTTAATGCCTAAGTGAGCCATATACGTTGCCAGATATCATGTCATATGGTACTTTTGTGGTATTCCCACAAGCTGGGAAACAAAGTCCCATGAGAAAGCCAAATGTCACATTTTGTTAGTACTATAAAACACCAGAATGCTACAAAGCTATGAAGAAAGCATAAAATCATAAGCTCCCCTATCCTTTCATGGTTATTGTCTTCTTTGACAGGGCACATTTCTGAGAGGCTTCTGGTATAAGCCTTTCATGAGACATTTGCAGAGCCCTAGTATCAGTTCCCTCTGCCACAGTTTATACTAGGACTTTGCTCCAGCCTCCTAATGATTTTTCAGAGGTACTAAGATTTCACAAAGTTCTTATCCCCCAGTAAAATCCTTATGAGATACTTGCTGTTTGTGCAAAGAACTGGTTCATCCTAAACTTAGCAGAAGACTCACTCTGAGCTAGTAGGGCAAGTCCAGAATAGACATCTACCTTTTTATTTTTATTTTTTTTATTTTTATTTTTTTGTGCAAAAGGTAGCAGCCTTTGCTCTAGCTAAAATTACATGTTTAAGATTCTTTAAAAACACCTGAGGACTGATTGTTATTGTTGTTTCCGTTACAGGAGCTTGGGGAACTCTCACCCAACATGTGAGGCATAACATGCTAACCAGTTTGGGAACGAGCAGCATTCAAAAAATTTGGAGTTTAGGCAAACAAACCACGCACTAGATGGAAGAGCAAAGGAGATCCCTATTTCACAGCCTGAGAACTGAGATAGGAAGAAACTGAATAATATTCTTCCAATAATTCAGAATAAATTACCAGCATTCTAAGAAAAACCCTGGAGATATGCATCATGAAAAGTAGCTTTGTGGAGATTTATGGGAATTTGGAAATGGGGAGTTACCCTTTATCAATGTTTTGATTATTATTTAAACTATCCCAGAGATCTATATTGAGCCTTGCTGAGAATGTATTGAAACAGTTGGTGTTGAAACAAACACTGATTCACCCATGTCAGTGCGGTGAAATTCACCATGCTTGCAAAGACTTTGGTTATAATGAATTTTCTTCTGCAGCGAGAAGAAGAGGAATAGGAAATTTGCAGCTGTGGTTTTCATTGTTAGTTATTTAAGATATCTGAGCAGTGAAATCTCAAGCTTCTTCCAATGAAAAAAAGTCAATGTTTCATTGATGTCCCCTCAAACATGCAAAGATAAATATTGCTATCCTATTCTCAGAAAACGTAGCTGAAGTCTGTGTTCTGTATGCTGTATGTAGGCTTGAAGCTAGCATCAGAGAACCACAGAGTCCTACTCAGCAATCAGCAACTTTTCCTGAACTGCAGTTGGACATTTGTAATAGACTAACTTAGCCCTTTTAGAATAGGTACTGTATGATTTTAAGACTGTCACAGAAGTTCACTTGGTCTGTGCTAACTTGAGGTTGATTTCTGCTCATTCTCAGAATAAGCCTGGTAGAGGGTTTCTTTAAAAATAAAAGGAAAGCGATTTATGCAAGTTGATGTGGAAAGTCTCTAGCACATGAGTAGGAATAGACTTATACTTTAATTACAAAATCATGTTGTCTCATGTTGTAGCAAAGGGTTCCTTAATACTTAGAGGGAATTATGAGTATAGAAAAGCAAATAATTCACACTAGACATTTTTTCTCCACCTTTTTGTAGTTTCTTTTTGTTTTCTGCATTTATGTACATTCTGTGCTTGTTTCTCACACCCCTTCTTACTCACTTCACCTTACCTTGTGTGTCTCCCGTGACACTGAATTTGATCATTGTGGCAACAAGACTTTGGGAGTTGTCAGCTGTGTAAAGAATGGCAGAGAAATAGGAAGCCCACTGCCTTTGTAGTGGTTTATAGCTGAAGTGTGCCTGGCATGTCTGCTGAATTTCCAAGGGAAAGACAGCTTATGGCATGGCAGGAGGGCATGGTCACAACAGGTTACAGAGAGGTATGTCATTTCAAAGCATGCAATTTCCTCTATGAGTCATTTTTCAAGAAAGGATGAATCACTACATCCTCTTCTCTAACTATGGGTCCTGCCCCTGCACATCAATGCTGTGACTGGATCTGAGGCGGCTGCACCTTTTTAATGGTGACAGGAGGTGAATACCACACATTTCAGAAGAATATCTAGCACCTTTGCAAAGTTTGGGGAAGAAGGCAAAAGGGCATATAAAGTACATCTGTAACTTCCACAGCTGATCAAGCATGGAAGCTGCTAGAGAAAGAATATGGTATTTTAGTAACGAATAAAGTAATGAAAATAAAAGTACTAACCTGCTTTGTTTTGCTTTAAATTTGACATATTAAGGGCTGAATAATTCTGTCTCACACTTTTGTTCAGGGAACAAGATTCAGACAGTGCTGACCTGCCCTGTCAAATTATAAATTCACAAATATTAGCAGCATGATTTGCTATTTTCAAGGGTCTCTATTCCCCAGTAAAAGCCCAAATATGTAGCTCTTTCACTTGCTGAGGTTCTTTTTTGTTTAGACTATTAGGAATTTTCTGTGTCACTAAAACTCTCTGTGGGACTGACAGCTTTGACATCTGACATCCATGGTTTTTTTTTTTTTCTTTTTTTTTTTTTCAGTATTTCTACAGAAAGGTAGCAGCAATTCCCAGTGGCAGCTTCCCAGAGCAGAGGGAATACCTCAGTGGATAGTTCATTTGTTATGCAGCATCTGGGATTCTTTTCAGTGTCTCCAATTACTGGCCTGATCCAATTCCCATTAACATCAACTAAAAGATTCCCATGACTTCAGTGGGGACCAGAACTAGATCCTAAACTTCTGTTGCCACAAAACATTGGAACAGAAAGTGGGACAACTTTAGCTAGCTTTGGTGTAAAACAGTACAGAAAATCTACATTCATATGTTATAAAGGATAGACAGAATGCAATTGCCTGGTGGTTTCTTTTTTATTATTTTTATTTTATTTTATTTTTTTTTTACAGTATTAGAGGACTAGTAGGGATCTCAGGATCCTGAACTCTTCATTGTCATACTGTCTGACTGCAAGTGAGAGAGGACTGTGTTTGTTAATGCTCTGTTGCCTGTATGTAAATCAATGCCAACAGGAAAAGACAGCTCCATTAAAAACAAATGGTTGTAATGCAATATCTAATGACAAGTACTTGCAGTGCTTTGGAGGCACTATTTCAATTCACACCATTTGATTATATGTGATATTTAGCCATTGTGACTTGTCACTTGTAAATGGAGATAGTGGTACTGAGCAAAAATTAGCATAAAAGGAATTTAGTTTAAAGGCAACCTCAAAGCTGAGGCTGGCTTTTATTAAGTACTGTCTTCTTACTGTATAAAGCTACAGTCCTGCTCTGTATGCAGCTAAAACCCTGCTGTTTGTTGGCAATGTCCAGAACCATAAGCAATGGCAGAAATACCCCCCATATAATGTCCTTGGGACACAAGCAATGTGATCCTTATAAAATGGTGCACTTACAAGCTTAACATATGCAGTATAATTTAGGTTTGATGTACATCGTGTAGGAAAAGATTATGTGCATAATGAGAGTGAAGTCATCTACTACTTGAACAGAGAGTGCCTAGCCAAGAGAGCTTGCACCCTTCCCACAGGGATCCTCCAGAGTGCAGCTGGGTGAAATAGTTTGCCCAGAGTCTGTTCTTGAGAAAGGCAGAGAATTTTTGTTCATATAAATATTCAGGTTAAATTCAATGCATCATTTTCCCCTGGAGGGAAAAAATAAATAAATAAATAAATAAAAATTGATAAAGGCTGCTGCTTCTAAAAAAAAAAAAAAAACACAAAAAACACAACAACAACACAACAACAAACAACAACAACAAAACCCTCAATGTTTTGGAGCCTAGAGAAATGAGGTAAAAATAACAAAAATGTGGAGTTAAAAGTATTAGCCCCCACCCTGGATATGGAATAGTTCAGGTGGGGACTGATCATTTTATGGTTGTTCTAAATGAAAACCTGGTTTTGTTTGCTTAAAAAACAAATCGTGATTTGGGTTGACCCCAGGCA
The DNA here is from genome assembly GCF_964034855.1 of Anser brachyrhynchus. Taxonomy (NCBI): domain Eukaryota; kingdom Metazoa; phylum Chordata; class Aves; order Anseriformes; family Anatidae; genus Anser; species Anser brachyrhynchus. The sequence continues at coordinate 117,801,395 of NC_137695.1, forward strand.
GGTATGTCTTTTTTCAGCTACTAGGTTTCACTCCTTGAACTGAGAAAATCATTTTGTTGCCCAGTTCAGAGCAAGAGGCTTTTTATTTCAGCTAACCTTTTGAAAACTCCTGAGACTTCTTTACTGTAGTTTCTGCACTCTGGTTTTGCACCATGAGCCAGCAGAGAGAGAATAAGTCTCTTTTTGTGTACTTCAGGAGCATCTTTCTTAGGGCACTTCAGGAGCATCCTGGTTGTAAGGTTCCCTTCCTCTCCATAGCATGCAATGTGTGCTTAGGTGGGTCCTTCTGCAGGCTTCACAGCGTGGGATTAGGGCAGTGTGCTTTTGCTTCCATGTTATATACTCAAAAATGCAATTAAAGACTTACATTATTGTATGGAATTCTGTTGGGAAGGTTATAAAGATAGGGGCCATCTGCAAAACTCAGGTCCAGGCTTCATATTTCAAACACGTGCTAAATCCAAGGCTGTTTGGAACACAGTTTTTGCTCTGCTCTCTCACTGCTCTTTCCCCCTCTCTCTGTACTTGTGAGTGTATGGATACACCATATACTTCATACAGTGTGTGGGCTTGTGTGGGCTTATTTATGCCACATTCACATACAAGGTCCTCTGTGGACATGCAGTGAATGCCTTAAACATAGGAACATGCCAGTATTTATTCTATTAAACAAGTAATTGAGTCTTCTTTATGCCTCTTATTAAAAAACAGCTCTTACCCCCAAGAGTTCTTTAAAGGAACTTTATTATTTTATTTTACTTTATTTTATTTTACTTTACTTTACTTTACTTTACTTTACTTTATTTTATTTTATTTTATTTTATTTTATTTTATTTTATTTTATTTTATTTTATTTTATTTTATTTTATTTTATTTTATTTTATTTTATTTTATTTTATTTTATTTATTTTATTTTATTATTTTATTTTTACATATAGGATGTATGGGCATGATCTGAACCTCCTCAGGCCTTCTTTTAAGCCCATTGTTCTTGCTGTGAAACCAAAGGATAGAAAATCCGTTCAGACGACAGGGCCCTTTGGAGGCAGGCCTACCCCTGCAGAGCAGGCCCATGGAGCAAGGAACACTGTGACATGGCGGGGGGGCAGAAGCAGGCTCCTCCTGGGCCCTGTCTCCTCCACGGGCCAGGCTGGGTGGTGTGGGGCTGGCAGGACACGAGGTGGCTGAGGTGGTCCCATCGCTGCCTCCGGCTCGCCTCAGCGGCTGAGAAGAAAGAGGGACGCGGTGCAGCTGCCTCCCCAAGTATCACCACTTTCAAATTCCACTTCTTATCTCAGCCCTTCTTCCTTGTTGCTAATTACCACCTACTCCAAGATGTCAAGAACATACTCCCAGGAATAAACTGCTAGATAAACAAACCCCAGACAAACATCAAAGCTTAAAACAAACTGATAAGTCCCTTTGATTGATTTTAAGGGTCGGCAGGGAGAGGTGTGTTTGGATTGGAAGGTGCAAATGTTGAGCTGAGCAGCACCTGCTGTCCTGTGATCTGACCAAACCATTTGGCTTGAAAAACCCAAGAGATAGGGAATCAGAAATCCATTTGGAGTTACAAAAGCAGCAGGGGAAGCTTAGATGAACAAAGGGGCTCTCCAGGCACAGCCGTGTGCTGCTTTTTGTCATCTTGCTATCACATTCCCTGCCCCAGCGTGACGGACAAATGCCAGGCCAGATGATGAGATACAATCGGCCTTGTGTGGATGAGGTCTGTACCTGTATTATATGATAGCAGCAGATGCTGACTCAATACAGGAGAAAGAACAGAGTAAACCACAGACCAAATGGCTCAGCAAAAAAAAAATAAAATTATTTAGAGCTCTGTGTCAGCTGGTAGGAAAAGAGGACAGCAGGCTTGGGATATGTCTAAGTGTGGACTGAGCACTTGTGAGAGATGCTCACTTGGAGAATAAAAAAGAGGGAGCTGAGCTCCCAAACACCTTCCCAGGTGTCACAGGCTCTCAGTCCCTCTATACACATAGAGTAATGCCACCAAAATTAAGGGCTCCCCACCTGCTCAGTTAAGCAAGGAAGGTCTGAGGGCTCAGACACCTATCAGCTAGTTTATAGTATCTATATCTGTGCCTAAGGGCGTTTCAAACACTGCAGTAATGGCTGAGGAGTCTCAGTAACATTTGTGTTTAGGAATTGCCTTCAAGAGTGACTCCATGACCCCTCCATGAACAATTGCTGTGGAAATAAAGCCAGTATGAATGGAAATTCTTCTGCTGGGATTGTGCTGTGCAGACTTACAAGTGAAAAAAAATGCAGTCTACAAATATTTATTTTACTTATTTGCTTTGATGATCAATGTAACTTTCTGATTTCACTTCAGGGATTGTTGGCTTTATACTATTATTTTTTTCCTCTAATGAGACAAAAAATGGCAGAAGAGAAGGTTGTCTCTTTTTAATCATGGATGTGCTGTAGCTGATGGAAATTCTAATATAAAGATCACATTTACTGAACTCAGAAGCTCTCAGAAAAGCTTTATATTTTGGCCCTTATTTCTTGCAGTGAATGCAAAGGAAATGAGGTTAACTAATGATGGGTGGGTGAAAAAAAGACAGTTCATGTTACTGAAAAATGGAAGTGGGTGGATGTCTCAGAAATACTTGATCAATGTTTGAGAAAAACAGGAGCAATTTCTAGGAAAGGAGTTTACCCTGAGGAATAACAGTAGAAAAACAATTTTAAATAAACTACTGAAATTCTCAGCTTTAGTTTTCATGGTACAAATCCAATTCTTGGATTATCACTTAGCCAGTTATAGATTGGGTGACTCTGCAGTCAGTTAAGAGCAAGCAATAGAGGCTGAATTTCTGCAAATGAGTTTTCAAAACCATATACATTTCAGGACAGAGCAACTTGTCCAGTCCTATTAATTGCATTACCTACAGTATGTAGATGGTGTTTCAAGATGTGTCTCTTTGTACAAGATAACAATAGCTAAAATTCCCAGGCATGTTTCATTTCCCAATGACTTTCTTTGAAATTATTTGGATCACGTGCAATGAGTTTAAAATGACTGAAGAAATATTGATGTACATTGAAGAGATCAAGGAGGAACATGTTTTTCTAACAATCTGCTTAGAAATAAAATAAAGCAACATCACCTCTCTGTACATTAGACTTTCTGTCTACTGAAATGGCACAGAAAGAACATCTCTGAGGGCTTTCCAGTGCCAATGGGAATGATTTATAGCTTCAGCACTATTTGTTTTAATTTTGGAGGGAGGGGAAGAGGGATGGAATGGATACGATGATACATAAAGAAACATTATTTCCCAAAGGTGGATTTTATTTCTTTAACAATTTATAAAGCTTCATAAGTGAAATATCACTATTTTGGGACCGGTGTTATATATCAATGAGTTTAACAGCTGCCAGGCTTATGCATGTATTTTGTGCTGTACATACAGTGCAAAGCCCATTGATTCAACAGTGGTAAAAGGACCTTTATTGTCATTCTTGCAGTAAATCACCAAATTTGATCTTGAAAGACAGACTGTGCACTGAGAAATGTCAAAGGCAAACTTGTATAATAAGCAAAACCAACTCTACCTCCACTAATCACCCTAATAACTGCCTCAGTAACTGCATTTGAGTTATTCTGTTCTTTATTAATAACACATATTACTTCCACGGTTCTGTTCATTCTGCTAGCACCATTAACTATGGGGACATATAAATGTGGCCAAGTAATGAAAATACTGATTAAAGTTTTCTTAAAGGCTAGTCAGGGAAGGTGGATGTGTACATTGTGAAAGGTAGAAAAAAGAACAAATCTTGTGCTTTTTATTGTAGTTGCACTAGCATAGTATAGTATAGGCCCTTACAGGCTATTTACAGTGAGTGCCTGGATTTACAGGAAAGATACAGACAAGCTGATTCTAGGTAGAAAATTCAGAGACCAGTGGTGATAGTGTTTTAGTAGAGGATGGGTTCTTGAAGCAAGGGCTCAATTACTGAGAGGCCTGTTACCTCAAAATGGTAAAAATGATTGCATGTAAATCACAGGTAACCCCATGATTTCAGGTGGATACCACCACCTGTTTCTGCCTGGGTGCTACTAAATCTTAAAGGGTGGAGAAAACAACAACAACAACAAAAAATCCTTTTTAGGTTTGAGGGAACCTGAGATAATAAGATAGATAAGACTTTATTTCTCTTCTGGAAAGTAGAGATATCATGTTTCATTTGGGGATTTTACACAGCAGAAAAGAAACTTTCAAAGGGGCTCTCTAGCCCTCCTTTTAAAAAGGCCTCTGTAGTAATTGCTTGAGTTACTTGTCTTCATCCCTGGGAGTGCAGCTGAGGTGAGAAAGAATTTAGTTCTGCTGAGATATACACACTGTTCCCCCATGTGTTTTCTCTCCCTTTTAACTTAAGTCATGTTTGAGTTGGAGAAAAACCTAGTTTTCAGCTCTGCAACTACAGAGCCTTTACTGTCAGCAGAATCAGCATATTTTCCTTAGGCAAAGACAAAAGAGACAATAGAAGGGCAATATATACAGTGCACATTGTTACATGCTCAGTGGGGACTTCTGGTATGGGATTGATTATGGGGATACAGTGTGAGGCAGGGCCATATTCTTCTCTGAGAATGTGTTGGGAATCCAGAAAGCTATTGCAGACACTGATGCCTTTTTCATTGCTTTTATTGGGTGTGAGGTCTCTGGATTTAGCTTGTTATTATAGGATGTTTATGTATTTATTTACTTAGAGATAATTTAGTCCAGAGTTTGCTGAATATTCCATGTGTTCGTAGAGATGAAGCAAGATTGAAAAGCTGTGAATGAAAAGTTTACTTGATGTTGATATCATTCTTGCTCCAGGGTTTTGAAAATCACTGGTCATGGCAGTGGAATGGGGAGCAGCTCTACTGATTTCTGTTCGGATCTTGCAAAGCAGAAGTCTGCTGATTTTTCTGTTCCTAAGGATGTCCGCATAGTTTGCTAATCCCTGGAAGAGCCAGCTTTTAACAACAGCAGGAGGGACTGGACCTTTGGTGTTTGCTAGCTCTGAAATTGGGATTTAGCCAGATTATTCTTCATTTCTCACAAAAGGGGAGTCATAGTGCTTGCTGGAGCCAAATGACAGTTGTGGGAGCTGGGACTTCCATTTACTACACACAACAGCAAAGCTAAGAGGAAGCCATGGTTGCCAGATGTTTGTTTTACATAATCCAGAGGATGCAGATGTCTTTCTTCAGCAACGGAAGTTCTGTGACATTCTTTAAAGGATGGTACCTAAGGAGCTTTCCCTAGTTTGTGACCTGGGCCCTGGACTATGTGTGTCTGGGAGGAAGGGAGCGAGGATCCCTTTCCTCTTTTCAGGTTACCTCAGGTTTGGGTCCTGGGATGACAGAATAGCTAGGACTTTGTGTCTGTTTAGTCGTAGTCCAGAGGAAAGTGGGTGGGAGAATAGCTTAAGAGGTGGCTTCCTTCCTGCAGCAACCTGCACCAACCCTGAAGAAAGGAGTACAGACTGTACTCACAATCAGCCTTTACACAGCTGGTGGACTGTGAGTGCAGCACCTCTGAACCCACTTTGGTTAACAAAGAACCATTTAAAGAACATAGGCTTTTTTTTTTTTTTTTCATTATTGCTCAGTGTGATGCTCCAGAGGTTGATAAGAAGACAATAGAACTTGAAGACAAACAAAGCAGTGCCTACTTACAAAATTATAATAATAATAAAAATAGAAGAGTCATAAACATTGGGACTGGTTTAGTTTCTGGATTAAACTGTATTTAGCATCAGTCGAAATGTTCATAATCTCTATAAAGAGTCAAGAAGGGGAGTTAGAAATGAAACAGTGGAAATAAAGCAAGTCACACACCCTTACCATAACAGATACCCAGAATGTGAAACCACCTGAAGAAGATAGCTGAGAAGCCCTGTGTCCTCAAACTTGATAAAGTAGAGAAAAACCTAGCTGCAACTGAAAAAATGAAGGAATGTGAATGCCAAAATATAAAAATGCTTGCTCTGCTGACAACAAGGCTACATCAGTGATACAGTAAACAGATTTCTCTGAGCACTGTAGGCAGTGTCCATAGTTGCAAACAAAACAAGGTCAAGCCTTGAGCAGTGGCTGATGATCATTCTAACAGTTCAATTGTTTACACGATCTCTGCTATTGCTCTAGCAATATCAACAAGCATTTTCCAGATAATCCCTACATGTGAATTAGGAGACACAAAGCATGGGTGTTTCTGAATAAGCAGTCTGGATGCAGCCACCTTCCTTTGTTGGGAAAATGATTCTTGCAGCAACACTATCTAGCTAGATTAACATCCATCTCACAGCCTGGCATCCCCTGATACTGCTCACTGCTACACGTGATCCTCTTCATAACTTTACTGGTGCCTGCTCTAAAACCATTCACGTTCTCCTCTCTTTCCTGTTGGACAGAAATACATTTTATTTCAGGTGTATCATATAGCCAGATCCAATGTAATCCCAATGGCAGTGATAAATGGCAGCATTAGACTGTGAAAATGTGACCAAGTGCAAATGGCATAAAATAAAAGTATCCCAAGTCCATAGGAAAATATAGGGCACCAATAAGAAACTTGTGAAATAAGAGAGGGGAGCTGTTAGAATAACTTAGCTAAAGCAGGGATCCAGTACTAGGAGAAATGATAGAACATACCTGAGAAAAACATCCCACAGAAATTTGTTTGATAACAAGGATAGGAAAAAAATGTCTTTTCCCTCCTACTTTTACACCTGGAACATTACTGTTCAGCTGTGTCCTCTTCTCACTGCTGGTCATGTGGCAAGGGAAAAAAGGGGAAGTATGACACCAAATGATGGCAGCTGGAAGAACGTCTGACTGGATTTAGCTCTGTGCAGAGATGCTGTTCGGCCTAAAATCTTCCACTTTCCCCAGTTTCTTCATCGGACCTTCAAAGGGATGGTCTTGCTCTATCCTTCTCACCCACCCTTGTTTTTTCAGTCTGCATGACTACACTGAACAACACTGTAAGGAACCACTCTCAAGTGGTAAAGTGTCCAGGTGTTGTAGATTTGTATTCTGAAAATAAATAAATAAATAAATAAAAATCTGAGATACTGAATATTTCAGAATATCTCAGAAGATACTGAAAGTGGTGGTATTACTTATTGTCTTTGCTGTTGCACTGCATGACTTTGTCTTACCTCTTTTGCTAAGAAGTGGGATTCTTGGGCATGATCCTCTAGCACTACGTATATGCTTGTGGCTTGATTTTAGGCAATAACCATAATTAGAGAAAAAAGCTTCAATTAGTTGCCACACAGAAATGCCATGTGTGACTTCCCATTGTAGAGAGCTAGGGAACTGCACATCTTTGTGGAATTTCTGGGACAGTACCCCAGTTCAACAACAAAATATCCTTAATGTGAGAAAGGAAAAACAACAATGACTTTGGCTTACAACCAGCATTTAAAGTCAAAGAAAGATCATATTGAAAGAGGTGGAGGAAGATTCTTCATGGTGAGCTGAAGATAGAAACCCATTGGACATGCAGACAGTGAGACTACAGAGAGTTTAATTAGCTCCAGTGAAGACTGGGCAGAAGGAACTGTCAGTACTACAAAGAAGAGAACAATACACCTGTTGAAACAAGCACAGAGAATTGTTGAGAAAAATTGTGCTGCTTCTGCTAGACATCTGTTGACTTTTGAGAGACTCCAGCTGTACTCTGAAAAATGTCGAGTGTTTAGGAAATGCTCAAACTAAAGAGTGGGAAGAAGTTCAGTGATTTATAGGGATGCCTAACTTATCTTTCTAGATTCTGCACATGCTTATCAGAAGCCTGTGAACTCTTGAGACAGTTAGCACATAGTGGGCGTATGGTGAGATACCAAGAAACAGGCGTTTGAAAGAGTAAAGAAAAATGTAAATGATATATCAGGCTTTAAGTATTATCAAGCAGAGCAGCCCTGGAACTATGGTGGCTATGTCTACACAGACACACCTTTAAACAACTGGTATCGCTCCTTGGGACCAAGCACCACAAATTTATGCCCAAAGCAAAACCCATCCAATTGATACTTTAGTGTTAACAGTCTACTTTCTCTCCCTTAAATGCCTGCAATAAATGACTATAAGTCTTCTCCCTTTGAAATTTAGGAAAAGTCAAATATATAAAAAGTCCATAAAAGTAACAAGTCTTTATGAAACAAAAATGGAGTCAACAAGATTGATTATCAGCTAATGTGAAGCTGCTTTTTGTGTTTTCTGTGCCAACATGGACTGGGGCTAAGGCAGACTGGGCAGGTGTAAGTGAAAAACAGATGTGTAATAGCCATCTGTCTGACTGTCTTTCATATGAACATAGCATGATGATGTCCTTCAGGATCTGTATCTTCATTAATTTTTAGGTACACCTGTCACTAGGAGGAGGCGAGGCTAGGACCCCGTATTGAAGACTATATATATATATATATATATATATATATATACTTTCAGTATTCCTGAAAGGCTAGACATTCAAATGTGGATCTTTAGTGTTGAGAAAACAAAACATCTTTGTGTATGTGGGCACAAGATGAATTTAGACATCTACTAGAATTCAAGAGCAAGGTAAGGTGCTGTATGGACACAGATTGTAGGGAGTCTCAGAAAGTGGATTATGAGAAGAAATAAAGGACACAGGTCACAGCAGTTGGCACCAATGTTCTGATACACAGAGAAAGAGGCAGGCTAATACTGAAAAGGATGAAATAGCTGAGGTTTTTGGATAACAGAAATCCAATTACTTCACTTTTGGGTGCAACATGGACATGTGGTCTCATCACAGTCCATTAAAAAGCAATATGAACAAGCTGATACTAAATACATCAAAACAACTACCCTATATAGTGGAAACTGTATTGATCATGGAAGAAATAGGAACGTTCATGAGGATTTCTGGGGATGACATACACATATACTCTATATCCTATTGTAAATATAAAACAGCTGGGACTCCGGAACAGGAGATAAAATCCCTGAACATGTTACAGTACCTTCCCATCCCTCACAAGACACTTCAGGCAGCTGAAACAAATGTGCTAGAAACAGTGAAATGACTCACACTCCAGCATTAGTTGCTTCACAATAAAAGACCACAGCATGTTACTTTTTACTGTGCAGTAAGGAGTGACTTTGGTGGGCAGCACACATTCTTGCAAGCAGAAGGCCAAGTGTTCATCCTGATGAATTTAGGACATGACACCCTGACATAAGTATATACATGAAAGCTTAAACAAAAATGCAGGTCTTTCAGAGATGAGCCAGGAAACATACCCAGTAGTCAAGCAGAAAGGCATATGTAGAACAGCAGAGAGCAACTGGCTGGCAACTGCAGGAAACTCTACTGCCTAACGACATCCCAGACCAACACTGTGAAGCACTCTGTTCACGGTGAAGGGCAGGAATTTCATTGTTAGAATGAATTATAATCCAGTTTCTTAGAGCTGGGTTCTCTCTTTAGGTGAAGTCTTTGTCTTAAAGGGCTATTTTTTCCCACTATTTGTAATGCAGTAGTTCAAACAGCCGGGAGCCAATGACTGCTAGAAAGACCATAAGCCAGATGACTACTGACTTTCAGCACAGAGAAAGCTGGGCAGAAATGTTGACTCACAGGTGTGTCACTAAATCACTGTGCCAGCCAGGATTATTCCTCAGGTGATGCAGTCTGAGCACCACACCTGTCTAAGAGCTGTGCCTGCACAGACAAAGTATGAATCCAATTAGTTCATGAAGAGAAAAAGATTGAGAGGGGAGATGAATTAATTATTCTCAGTACACACGTGAGAAAAGGAAGCCCAAGGAAGGCAGAAGAGCTGGTTTGGGTAAAGGACAATACTGGCACAAGAATAATTGTTCATAAACTGGACTTGAATGCATGGAGACTGGAAATTAAATTGAGCTTCGTATTGATGAGGAGTAGCAGGGGTTAAAAAAAAAGGCATAGTTTTGTTTAATAAGAAATTCAGTCAGCTCAAGAAGGGACTGCATTGTCTAAGACTGTAAGAGAGAGAGTCGCAGTTCCAGGAGTTCTCATCCTACATTCCTGTATATTCAAAAATGGAGAGACAAGGTCCTCATTCAAATGCACTAACTGTAGCCATCTACATCAGTAGGTATTCCTGCCAAGACTGGTCTGTGATTGGGATATTTATACGTACAAATGACCACTTGCCCAGCTATCTTCTGATTTGTGCAACCACGTGACTTGCACATACAGAAGTGGTTGTGCACTCAAAGAGACATACACAGTGCTGTGTGTATGGAGTCTATGAAAGTTGTTACCTACTTAAAAATATCTCTGAGAGAAGAGATTAAAAAGCTGTGTCTGCTATAGCTGTTTGTTTCTGTGCAGCATCCAACATATCTCAACGTTAGTATGTGAGATACGGGCATTAATGAAACTGTAACATACTGGCACCACAAAAATAATAATAATAATATTTTAGTTTTTTAATTTTGAATGTCTATTTGTGGGGAAGTTCTATCTTAAGCCTGACTTCTTGACTTTTTAAAAGAAAATGTTTTTCTAGATAGCATTATTATTATTATTATTATTATTATTATTATTATTATTATTATTATTATTTTAACCAAAAAAATCAGGAGAAAAATCTTGATGCTATCCTTTAGGGAAATACAGACTTAATATGCTACTTCAGCTAACCCCAAAATCATTGGGAGTGAAGACCTCAGAAATCTCATGGGCTCCAGTTCAGCAAAAGACTTTAGCACATCCTTAACATTAAACATGTGGGCTGTGCCTTTGAAGTCAGTAAGTGTACTCACATGCTTTAACCTACTGCTGGATTGCGCTTTGACCACCTGTTTTTTATCTCAGCAGGATAGAGCATCCAGTCATTTCTGACACTGCCTTACTGCTAGTGGTTCCTGAGCACTCAATAGGACTACTGTGACTACAAGGCTTGTTCAATTCAGACCATGTTAAGCCCACCAGTAATATTGAAAGTCTCTTAATATTTAGCATTCTGCTTGTGCTTTTTTTTTTTTTCCCCCTCTCTTTTTCACTGATAATTCTATTTGAGTTGGGTTGCTCCAGGGATTCCTGCACTTTTCCCCTCCAAAAGTCAGCCAGACTAGTTACTAAATATTCATAATTGCTCGCAGTCCAAGACACAAATTAGATTATCCTTTGTAAATTCAGTTATTCACTTGCTCGTCTCAAGCTTCCATTATTTTTTTTTCTTATACCTAGAGAAGGGAATAGGAATCAACCCCCTACGCCCCCCTCTACCCACCCCCCGCCCCCCCCCCCCCCGCCCCAGGCTGCATATTCACTACATTTTCATCTGAAGTGCCAAAATACTCATTTGGTATTTTCGAGGAAAATAAGGTAATGGAAAATTAACTCTACTGAGGAATGAAACGTGTATAAATACAATCTAACGAAGAAGATTTGTTTTGAGTGCCCAGAGATATGACTGCTAATCTCCTCTCTGGTGGTCCAGACTCTGGACATACCTTTCTTTTGGGGGAATGGCTGTATGCCACTGGCTGCTATCACTGGCTGGTTGTACCCATTCACTACCTAAAGCCTGGCAGCTTTCACATTTTCCTGTATTTACAAACAGAATCCTTGACCTAGTTTTGGATACAGAGGCCTGTTTCTCCTCTCAGACTGATTTTGAGACCAATATTGTTTTATTGCATTCATTGGAGTAACTACTGCTTCAAAGTGACGTGTAAAGTACAAAGGACAAGACAAAATAATTGAAAGACAAGACAAATAATTGAAGCAACAACTGGGATTTTGATAATAGCATTTTTGGGCCTGAACACAATTGCTGGTTCTCTGTTGAGCCATCGCTATCGAGTTCCATGCTCTTTTCTGCTGACTGCTGTGGATATTCACATTGCCTTATAATGCCATTGACAGATGCAACGATACACCCTGACGTTGGCAGACCTAGATCAAATTTTAATGCCTTGAAAACATTAGTGAGAAAGGACTGAATTTTCACAGAAGAACAGTTTCAGGATATTGCCATTTCTTCCATGTTTATTAGAGGAAATAACCATTTTGCTCTGGATCAAATTTGCAGATGCTCCCTGGCACATCATTCTTGATACATTTGTAATGACAATGTTTCATTTTCCAAGCCTTCATTTTCTTGGAAGAAGTAATGTCATTCTGGGCCATGGAAAGTCATCTGCCGGGGTGGGAAAACTAAAAATTATACTAACAGAAAAAAGAGAACAGAGGTGTTTACAGAGAGGATACAAGTATGAAAAAGGAACAGGGAAGTTTTCTAATAACCTGTGAATTTCTCATTTCAAACTTGCCTTCAAAGTTGAGATTTTATTGTTTCTTGTGGCTAAAATGTTAGCCATCAGATGCCATATTCTCATAAACATAAAAATTAAACCTTAGTGTTTTGCTGTTTGTCGTTGTCATTGTTGTTTTGGGGGGAGGGATTACTTGGTTGAGAAAAACAACTTTGAGAAAAAAATTACTTAGTTTTAGAAACTAAATGTCGCATGTTATATTGATGTAACCAAAACATTCACCCATATTCTAGAGTGCTGAATGCGTAAGCAGACTTGTCATCCTATCTCAAAACTGGCAGCCATCTCATCTTTTTACCCCTTTACTGATTGCAGTTCTGATTTACATCAACAATGCATGAAATTATCCCATCTAATGATAGTAATTTAATTGAGAAAGCAGAAGCGCAGGGATGATATTGGCTCGGAAAAGATGGAGACGGACAAGTATGAACTTTCCATTATTCTGGATGCTGCTTGTAAATGTTTTTCCTCTTATGAACTTTGACTTGTCATGGTTGGAAAATCATTACAGCAAGTAGCTGCAGATGCCATTCAGTGCATATTACATGACTGCTGGGCTCTTCTGTATCTTTCAGTAGAATTTCAGCCAACCTTTGTAATCATTTCTAGTCAGCGTTATAACTTTTGCCTGCAAAGGATGGACTTCAGAACCTCTTTGCTGCAATGTAATGGTGATGCGCCAAACCAAAATATAATGCTAGATTCCTTCGAATTTTCCTGACACTTTATAGAAAGTATATTTCTTCTCAAAGAAGTTTACCATTTCTGAAAGGTCCTGGCATGACGGACTTCCTGATTAAAGTCTTCAGCCACCTATCAGAAAAAGCATGATTGATAACAACAAAGTTACACCACAACTTTCCTCCATCCTAACCTGTCTATAATAAACTTATAGGGATAAATTCAGTTTCCATGCCCATTTGATTCTCACCTTCTCTTTGGGGACAGACAATGATGCCATTTTTGGACTTTCCAGTCTGTACTTGAACCTGACCTGTGAAGTTAGGCTTTCTGAAGGAGCTGGACAGTGAACAAGATGGAAAGGTTTAAAGCAGAAATGCAGTACATTTGACTGAGTAGAAATTCATGGGGGACAAAACAGAGTGTGGGCTTGTTATAAGAAAAAAATCTGGGGCTTTTTCTTTCCCATTCTGACATCTCTCATTTGCCCAGGCCCATCTACACAATTTTAGGAGGTTTGGCAGGGTTGTAAATGGTCTACAAAACTTGGAGTTTTACTTTGACACTTCTTTTTCTTAGCTCTTCCAAAACACTCCACTTCCAATTATTTTAATCCTTCTACATGCTACTTCTTTCCACATCTGGTCTTCTGACCAGAATTACAGATATATACATATAGAAAGAGAAGTCTCCAAAGTGTTAAATTGTTGTTGTTATTGTCATTTACTTCAGTCTCCTTGAATCACATGGGCAAGGAAGAAAGCAAAGGAAATGACAAGAGAGAAGGAAATGGTTCTCTGATCAGAGATCCCTTTCTAGCCACGTACTTTTGGTGGGGAGTGGGGACAGGAGAGATCTACATAGGATTGTGGGACCTGATAATGGGGAACAGGTTTGTCAGCATAAGCAGCTGCACAACTGAAGGAAGTTACAATCCTACATGATATCATACACAGATCTGTGAAAAAGGGTGTCTTGTCATATCACATATGTCTAGTTTCCCTCCAGGGAAACTGGCAGTAGTTACCATGGATAAGACAGATGCATGACACAAAGGACAAAAAATACCACATGATGGTACTATTTGATTAATTTCTAGTCTAATTCCACTGATTGGCCAGATTAGGTCACTTTTGTAAAAGTATAGGAGACTAGTCAACAATGAACATTCTTCTTGCAAAACATGATAAATCAAAAATGCTTGGAAGACCTCACAGCTAATACAAAATATACAAATTTTCAATACAAAGAGAAGTACAGGCAAGCTGGAAGCCAAGAGCAATGCCAGGAGAGCAGCCCAGACATTGGGGGAAACAGCTCAGACACTCAAGGAGATGGCAATTAAAATACGAGTTCACTCACTTGAATGGCTCAACTTCAATGGGTCTTCAGCCAGAGTTTGATGCTATTGCATGCGAGACCAGAGAAGACACATTTTTTATTCTTCTTGAAATTGAACTTCTTCCCCAGTGTGCACTTTTAATGGTAGATACTGTTAGAGTTAAAAGCACTAAAATTCAGATCATGATACTCCTGTGAAAATGGCTGGAAATGGAATAAAAATAGATATATATTTTTAAATTTATAAGTTTTGGTTTTGTAATACTTATTTTCTGAGGGTTATTTCAATTACTCATGTTCACCAGGAGAAAGAATGACTTCCCAGGAGATCTAAAACCAAAAAAAAGATAAATCTTAGAAAAGCGTCAGAGCTGACATCAGAAAAAAGTTTGCATCAATAATTTGTTTTAATACTTTAAATTTTTACTTTCAAAAATTTTCAACTCAAATTCTAACTGAAATAAACCTTTTTTTTTTTTTTTTTCCCCCAACAAACAACTTCACCTTTGGGTTATTTTGATTTTTCTTGTCATGGTGCCTTCTATAACAGGACTGTAGCGATTCTGCACTGTTTACCATTATGTCTTTTTGCATCAGCAATGGTTCTCTTTCACAAGTTTCCCCTACAACTGACAGTAGAGGTTAGTGAAATTTTCTTCTCTTGCATGATAATTTTTGAGTTAGTTGTCATATCTTATGCAAAGTCTATTCCTGCATTTCTAGCATTTCTGTTTTTTATAAATAGATCAGAATTCTCAAGCTAAGTCTGCACAATACATTTTAAAAGGGACAGTCAGTATCTATTAGAGTAAACAGAAGCAAAATTGAATTAAAACTCCAAAAAAGATGTCTACATAGTGAGCATGATATTTTGATTTGCGAATAGAAACTATCAACATTACCCACCCCTCCTTCCCTCCCCTCCCTCCTCACCCCCCCCCCCCCCAAATTAAAAAAAAAGTGAAGTTAAACCCCAAATATATCCATAAGCAGGATCACAAAATAATGAAGAATCTAGAATATCTGTTTGGAAAAATGCATGCAGTCTTGTTTTAGGATTTAGGTGGCTGAAGTTGCCTGGCTTCTTCCTGGGGATTATTGACTGCAAGTTTCCAGTGTCTCACAGTGACATGATTGCTACTTCTCTGTTTAGTTAATTGAAGATTTGAGTAACTCATGGTAGAGAGAGGCAAACACAAAGAGCAATTGTCTTGTGGTTGTTTTGTGGTGTGGACTTGAAGGGCCATACCCTTTGAATGAGTTAACACCTTGTCCCCAGAGTAAAGAAGGATAAAAATAAAGATCTGAATAGTATTGTTCAGTTGAGTAAAATTAGAAGCCGTTTTTAACAGCTCCCATTCTGCAGTGCTATTGTTAGAACTTGTTCACTTGCTGAAGTGTGCTGCATAATGCTACAGTATGTACTCCCTCCTCAGTGTAAGAACTCTTTTCTGATAGCTTTCTGGAGCCAAGAATGTGCCATATAAAATGAAGCAGCTATTAAAATGTGCATGAAAAAACAATTTGCTTTATGCCTAGTTATACCTTCAAGGGTGATAGTTATCAATGTATTCAATCTGAGTCTCTGTGTCTAATCAAGTATTAGAACACAAAATGGTTGTAAGCCTAATAAAACCATGGCAGTAGGAAAGCCAATCACCCAGTGATTTGCTGAAAAGTTTGTGGGGTGTGGAAGAGAGAGGAAGAGGAGTAGAGAAGTGGGAAACAGAGAGCTATTTGCTATTCATTCAGTTTGATTGTGGCTTTTGCACAATTTATATTAGCTAATTAGGTGATCATCCCAAAGACTTTACAAGGAGGCAGAATTTTGTACAAAATTTACATGAACTGTGGTACAGGCACCACATGGACAGGAAACATCCTGGACCCCAAAACAAGCATCCAACAATGATCCTGCCTGTTATAACTGGTTGGTGGAAAGGAGAGATTTCTTCTTCTATCAATTTTTATTGAAATCATCATATATAGTCTATATAGACCAGTCATGGTAGAATGAATCCAAGGTCTATTCCTATATGCTAACTCTTCTGGACTTCAGTTCAACAATTATTGAGTATTTATGTCATTAGCAGCCATTAATTTAAATTTTTATTTTTATTTTTTTGTTAATAGAAGTACTACATACTACTGTTTCCTTCCCCTTGCAAAAATGTAGACTGTTCCATGTGTAAGTAAGCTACAAAGTGTAAAGGAAAGAAGTAGAAAAGTAAAAGAAATCATGCACCCTTTGAAACACAGGCAAAAATTCTAAGCATGAAAAAAATGTACATCCTTGCAGGAATTTATTCTCATTTCAGCATGAGTAGGATTCACATGTCAGTAATTCTATATTGCAACAGGCACTCAGAGAAATCTGTGCATTTAAGTAGGCCTCTAGAATCTTAAGACAAGAAAGAACTAATATTTGATAGGCTCCTAGCTAGATAAACTTCATAGGGACATCTGAAATGTGAAGGAAAACATCCAAACAACACCTACTTTTCCTCCATCTAATCCTTTTCCTCTCTTTGAATTCTCCAAGTGATCGTCTATAGCAACATGAGGACCTACTAGGAACACAAACTACCTGAAAATTCCACAGAGATTCAAAACCGCAGACCTCAAGGATATATTCAGAGCTAAGAAGATGCCCAAATAGACTTAAAGGCCCACTCTGGCATCTGGTTTCAAGACCATGGCCAGTGACACAGAAATGTCATTATTCAGAGTCTCTGTCCAAAAATGGGAGAGATGGTTGCACTATCAAATTTACATTCCTCTTGAACATGATCTGAATTTGACTTTCCTTTCAAGGACTGTGCAGGGATCAAGGACATGGGAGGCCTAGAAAGTGGGCTGAATCACTCCTTGCTTTCTGAAATCTAGGCACAAGAATCTACTGAAGGGACCACTATGTCATGGTGCTTCCTCACAAGTTTAGACAGTCCTCAATCCTCTGGGCTATAGAAAAATCACTGGAGAAGAAGCAGGTAGAAATTCCTTGCCACAGATCCCATTGATTCACATAGTTCTCACTGAAGGACTGGGATATAATCACGTGTGTTTCTTATGTCAATAATGTATCTCCTGCCCTGTAAGACCCTTTAGTTTACTTTGAACTTTCATTATATAAGATTTTTTTTTTTCAAGTGATAATTAAAACAGTAAGTACCTGTATCTGGATTTAACTTTGGTGGAATTATTTTCAAAGAGATACAAATTACATCCCCCGTTTCTAAAAATAGCATTGGTGGAAAAAGACCTCATATAGTCTCTGTCTAGTATTATGAGGTCTATACAGCAAGCTTTGATTTCCTCATATAGAGGAATAACTTGGTAAAATTCAAGGGATATACAGTCACTGACTGGAGGAATTTCTAAGGCATTTGCCTCTCACTTACTGAAATGTGTTAGTCCTTGAACGTGGTTCCTTCTTTGAATGTGGTAATACTTAGAGCCTTGTGTTGCCTTTGATCACATACTTTAATCATAGAAATTAGAGATGGAGCAGGCATATTCATTCATCTAGTCCATTTCCTGCCGCTGCAGGATTGGTCTGCAGCTTATTTTTGAGGGCTTTCTAGTGCTCTCGTTTCTCCCTGAGATCAATGGGAGCTCCTCACCCAGATCAAGGGCAATGAA
The DNA here is from genome assembly GCF_964034855.1 of Anser brachyrhynchus. Lineage (NCBI taxonomy): Eukaryota > Metazoa > Chordata > Aves > Anseriformes > Anatidae > Anser > Anser brachyrhynchus. Next base: position 117,819,393 of record NC_137695.1, read on the forward strand.
TGGCTCATAACTTGTGAAACTCATACTGAATTTTATTTTGTATGATGTTATGTTGCATAAGTGGTGGAATAGTGGAGAATTCGTCTCTTACAGCTCAAAGCAAAGCATCTGCTAGAGGACTAGGCAGGTATTAGTTCAGAAATGAAAGAATATCATGGTTATTTTTCCGTGCATTCACCTTTCTAAACACAAGTGGCTTTTTGTATGTATCATGTCTTCTCTGTGCAGAATTTTCAGTCAGCTTTTCATTCTTCCTCAGTATTTTTTGCTACACAAAGATGATCATTTTTTTCCTTTCTCTCTCTCTCTTTTTATTTTTAAATAAAAAAGCTAGATTAGTGTTGCTGTAAGAGAAAAAAGTATTTTTTTCTTTATTTTTAACCAGCTAAACTGGTTTCATTGTATTCCTGACATGTTAGCATTTCAGAAAGGACAGACATAAAGTTTTGCATGTGCTATGGTGAATTTTAAGTTTTGGTCTTTGAGTAAATTGCTAATGATTTGCCTACCATCTATATTAGGGAAATTAAGATAAAAGTTTTACCTTGGGGTTTCTGGTAAAACAATATTGTCTAGGGCAATGATCATGCAGTAGGGGCTGTTTACACTTTTTTTTATTACCGAATTTGTTATAATCCCTGAATCTTTCCTCCACCCAACATTCCCCTCATTAATTGTTGTTTCACCTCAGAAGGTTCTGATGATTTCCAATATTCCCCTGGCTTCCATGATACAGTCTATCTGGCATTTCCTTTCTAGTACAGTACTCTTCAAAGTAATTAAAATATAAGCCACAACATGAAAAAGCCTGAATTCAGCTGTCAGGCATGTCTGCATATCATGGCACTGGTCCGACCATAAGCTTCTTAAACGACGCCCTGCCACAGAGTTCCACAAAATGGAAGATTGCCAAACAGTTTTTAATTCATATAATTTAAACTCAGTGGCATGAATAACTGCAAAATGCAGAAAACTGTCAAAAGAAGTCCAAATACTTTCTGAGCTACAAAATCAAATGTGACTTTTCAGCTTCCTCTGTGGTTTGTAGTTAGCGTTCATTATTGTGTAACAAAACACAGCATCTCTAGTAACTGCTGCTTATTTAATACCTGTAGCAATGAAGCCCTTGCCCTGATCCAAAGCAGTGGCAACAGTGCAGTTTCTCAAACAGCAGCAGAAAAATTGTAGTACATAATTGCAAACATGGAACTGCCCTTGCCCTAAATATATTTTAAGTGGGCATCTAATGAGCAGGACCAAAGGAATTCCATGGAGGAGGAAGTCTTAAAATAGTATGGTTGTGAGTTGAGCTGTACGAGGTATTTGGCTGGCTCTCAACCCGCAGAAGGCAGTGTCACACAACAGCCCAGTGTTGCTGGGGGCAGGTCATTGTTAGTCCCCGCAGGAAAGGGATTAACTAGACAATTGCTTTTCTGCAGAGCAGAAACAAACTTCCCCATTAATTGCTACCAGCCTCTTCCTGCTCCAGTAGGTTACTCTGGCTTCTTTCACTGCTCGGCCTTTGCCATCAGAGCAGACAGTACCTATAGTACAGGATGCCCTTCTCCATTAACTCTTTCTGTGTTTGTTCTGCACTGCAGCCTGCTGCAACACTTGCCTCATAGAGATGACAAAGTATTTTAAGATTTACCATGGAGATTTAGTCATACAAAATCATTTATTATTGTTATGCACTGTGCATCACTATTACAGCTGTAATATAGCATAAACCTATGTGCACCTCCACGTGTAAGAAAAGGCCTTTTATCACACCTTACAAGAAAAAAAAATTAAATAAATGTCTGATATTTAGATTAATTTTCTCCACCTTAGCTTGAATTGCAGTTACAGGAATTGCCATCCTGAAGCAGTCCAGTAAGTTAGCTAAAGTGTATTACTCTCCCTCCAGCTACAGTCTGGGCTAGATGCTTTGCAGGACGGTGAGGCTGCATGCCTGCAGGAATGCATACTTTCTACCTTTTAGCTTGTTGATTATTTGCAGACAGAACACTATGCTCTACCTATGTGCCAAGATAGAATAATCTTGTAGATTAGGTTAATACTATATTATTGCTGCTGAAGAACTGGCATGTGGGCACAGAGGATTTTTGTCTTGTTCCTGTGTTAAACAAACTAACGATGCACATTTGTCTCCATCTGAGGTTGGGGAAGGGGCACCATCCAGTCTAATCTTGTTTACTTTCTTGATTTTTCTCCGTATTCACTTTGGTATAACTGAGTATGTCTGAAACTGATATTATTATTGACATCTTTTCTCTTGCTATCACTTCCTGCAAAACTTCTAGTTACTCAGGCTGGTATCTGGAGTATTTAAATATTTACCTTTTCTGTCCCCTCTCCTACGTCCTTGATATGCACTTATAGGTTTTTGCAAACCCTAAGACTTGTTCTTGTGTAGATGTGTAAAAATATTAGATTTCCCCTTCATCCTCTTATTAAAATTTTCCCTTTCATGGATCCAGGGATTTCCTGCATTTTTGGCTACTTACTGTCATTCTGAGAAGGTTTTTGGTGACAATATCACTCCTCTGCTGCAATGCTACACTTTTTGAATCTCTCCTTTCACACCTTCAGAGATCCTCTTAGCTTTTTTCAATCTTCATGGCAGCCTTTTTCACTAATGCTTATGGTTTTTTACTAACGTTTATGCCCCTTCCTCAGTGTGCATCAGATCTCACTCCTCATTTTCATACATCTCTGTACATCATCTGTGCTCATTCACAGCCTGGAGAAATGTATCTTCCTATTCCAAGAGCATAAATGATGTGATCACAATTACACCTTTGGGGAAGCTCTCCTGGTATTATTTATCAAGTACCTTTCCTTCCTTCTCTCAGAAACACACAACCCACCAAAGCTGCTGGTGTGCCATTCCCTTCCTACTGAACTTATTACTACGAAGGACAATATGAAATAGGAAAAAACGAAAACCCATAGAAAGCTCCTTGCTGAGACTCATTGTACACCAGTCAGACACTGCAAAGTACCAACTTTTTACCTGAAATGCTAATAATAGGTTCAGTAAAGAACACAAAACCTTGACTGTCTCCCAAAAGTGCATGTGTTGCCTGAATTGTGTACACTCAACCTGATATTTCAGAGGATGAAAAATATCCCATTTCAGCACATGTTCGATTATGCAGTGCTGAAAACATTAGGGTATATTTCTTGTTACACTACTATCTATTATTACATTACAGTTCTCTCTGGTAGCAGTGCATATCTCATTTTTAAACCAGTTAGAAAATACATGATAATCATTTTTAAAAAATTAATTAATTACTTAAAATATGAAGTCTGGATGTCTGATAACGCTTTAACTTTCTTGGATTTTTTTCCTCTCAAAATAAGGCCTGCATATATAACTAATATTTTTTCTTTATCTACTTTTCCTTCAGAAACTTTTAACATTTTTAGCTTTTACTTATGACCACATGATCTTCTGAATGCTCCATTTTCTAAGCATGAAATTGATTTTCTACATGTATGCTAGCATGAAGCATGATGCAGACGGAATCTAAACCAATGAGTTAAAAATAATTTGTGAGTTAAGTTTCTGTATCATAACAGCTTTGCCAGTTTAGGGAACATTAGTACAAAAGGCCCAGCACAATTAAGAAATTGTTTTTTCTGCTTTACAGCACCACATATCAAATAATCAAAAAACCCTAATAATTTATTTCAGGTTGTATTTTTTCTTGAAAGATGAAACTGTTCCTAGGTCTACTTATAAATAATGAAATTATTTAATTAGAATAGATATTTAGCTGCTGCTGTGATTTTTCCCCAAGCCATAATTAATTGATTTATTGATTTTAGACATTATACATTTGCAAAGAATAAGAATATAACACTACACTTTGTCACAGGACTTTCAGTGCTAGACTGAGCTATAAATCCTTTCATTCTTTGCTCAAATTTCAAGCACTGGATGACAACATAGGTGTGTCAAGGGCCTGCCAGTTGCCCCAAGCAGAGACTTTATTTCTGGCCTGTCTTGAGGAACTATTAGTCTTGTTCCTATTACTATGGGCAAAATGCTGTAATATCCTTTCATTTATTGTCCAGGATATCCTAGTGTTGAATTCCACATACAACTATGTATCTGAATACATACATACATAAACGTGCACTTATGCATACACATACACATACATATATACATATATTTCTGTTGCTGCTGGAGCAGTAGAAACATGAAATAACACGCACTCCTGAAATGCTTTTTGGAAAATGGCTTTGGATGAACAACTGTGAAAAGACATACACCTCGTGTAGTTGCTGAAAATGTACAGAGGTAAGAATACTTGGTGAACGTGAATGTCATAGGCCTTTCTTCTCTTCCCCAGAACATCAGCTGTAGTCAATTAGACTGTGGGAAAGAGAAAGACACTGTGTGTACGTAGTTGATTTGCAGGGCAGAATTACTCTTCAGACACACATGCAACTGTAGAGAAGCCAGTGTCTTCTCAGTACCCTGTCCTGTCCACTCCAGATGCCATATAAGAATATATATATTTGGGGTTTGTGTGTGTGTGTGTGCCCACGTGCAATGTTCTTGGGTCTCAAGAAATCCCTGTGGTCAGGGCTCTGTAACCTTCAACTTGACCAAGACCACCAAATAAATGCCTTCCACTGAAAGGATGTCCAATTGTCTGATCTTTACTTCTAAGTTCTCACAAGAAAGAAGTGTATGAAAGTAAACAAAAAGATAGTATGAGCTATAAGTGAACTTTTGTTAAAGCATTTGATACACTAGGTCATGAGCCATTTCTGTTGAGATAAGTTCATATTAGCTTATATAAGGAAATTATCACGCGGGTAAGAAACAAGTCTAAAGCAAAATGTGGTAAAGTTTCTAATACTGGTACAGAACAGTTTAAAGTCTGGTTTTCATTTTCAGCTTTATTAACGGATCAGTAGAGAGGCCAAAGAGAAACCATTAAATGCGTTGGAGAAAACTGTGTGAATGTTATTGAGGACAGAGATAGAAAAAAAATCAAACAATGCAAAAAGCCTTCCTTGAACAATAATTGATTACTGGGCTATTTAAATTGATTGTTAAAATGAAGTCAGGAAGGCGGCATTTTTTTTTCTTTTCTTTTTTTGCTGGATCAGATTAAGGGAAAGCTTGGGGTGAGCCTTTGTTTTTTTCTTTTTTATTTCATTTGAACTGTGGGAGTCTGTCAGCTCCTAAGAACTTCCTGTACCAACTTCGCTCCTCTTGTAGGGGACCGAAACAACACAAAACATTCTAGAAATTGTTTTTCATATTTACAATTAGTTTAAAGTTTGTTAGAAGGCAATGAAGCTATTTTATGGCCTATAGGATAAGGGGAATGGGATATGGTATCAGCATTCCGTGGACTTTCCTAAATGAAACAGCTTGGACTACAGAAGGCAGAAATCAGTGCCCCTTGTGACCCTTGTGAGTCTTATGTTCCCATTTCTAACCCAACAAGTCTTACCTTACTGGTAAAGTAAGAAGGTATATTTGCTTTGGGTTAAAATGAAAGTGAGACTTTTTTACTTAAGGGAGTCTTTCCAGCATTAATTAATCTAACAAATTGATTCTACATTTTGGCAAACTTTGAAGCATGTCACAATTTCCTGATTATCTAAGCCATGAGATTCAAAATGAAATAATAGACTTTTGTTCTAATCAAGTCTTATGGAGAATTGTGCATGACCAGCAGGCAGATATTATGTGTCTCGTTCCAGATGTGAGAGAGCTCAGAAAACTCTCAGAAACTGAGCCTATGTTACCACAACCCTAGAACCGCAATTCACCAGACATAACCTTGGACATTGCAGGGCAGAGAGGGAAAGGAGGGGGCAGGAAACTGGCAGAAAGAGTGTGTGGGCACCAGCCTTTCACCACCACTTTCTGTGGCTGCCTTGAAAACTGGAAGGGACAATTTCTGATCTGAATGTACATTTTGTCCTAGACATCTGGCACCAAGAAATCACTAACTTGAGAGAGGATGCTGTCAGCTCCTACCTACATTTCCTATTTGGCTCAGAAGACTGCTAACAAGAGCACTGTCCTGGACTTGCTGAGTCCTGCAGGATAGTGCAAGACCCAGCAGATGCCTGGCACTCTTCGCTGATCATCATTTGTACAACTGTGATGATCTATTATGGTAGTGTACCTCATGACTTTTGATTCTGAGAGTTTATCTGATTAATACCAGGAATTGTGGCCATTCCAACGATGACAAACTTCAGATATATTGAATGTGGTAATAATACTGTATTGCAGTCAGTTAAACCTGCGTAAATATTACAAATATTAAATTCTGAATTCAAACCATTCCACTGCTGAATTTTCTCCATGTAGGTTGCACAGTCTACCATTTTATCTAATGTTTATACACAGGATACAGGACGTTGGAATAAAATTACTGCTTTTTCTGAGGTCTTCCCTCTGTTACAGAGCTTATTGTGGGCACATTCTCAGCACAATCTTTGCTAAGTACTACATTTAAGTACTTCATGTCAAAAGTCAGTACAGCGTACTAACTTCAGTGTTACACTCAAAGCTAACTAAAGGGAATGGGGGGCAGCCAGCAAATTAAAGATGTCTAAACCAAGTTGATTGCTTAAAATATGTTCTTGATACATGTCTAAGTAACAAGAAAAGCTTTGGGATCTTATAAGAGATAATTTAAAATGCCTAGAGGAAATTTAAAATTGTAATGAATAAACCATACTGTATGTATGCTAGTACTTTGACAGGACTGATCTTCTTTAGAAATAATAAAAGGGTTTGATATAGTCATTTGAAATTATTAATGTTATGTGTTGAAAAGTGCTGCCTCTGCCAAGATGCGCTCATCTTTTCTCTCTCTCTCTCTTTTTTTTTTTTCCTAGATAACAGTAAATTCTACCTAGATTCTTCTCCTAGCTAGTCTCCTAAAGTTCACCCTTCATTCTTTTTTTTCCCTCAGAAGTCCCAACAGAGCTTTTAAAGCCTACTTGGAGGGCTAGATTATGATGTCCTTACTCATAGTGACTAATTCTCAATTTGTTACTTTCAAATTCTAGCCTGAGTCTACACCCTGAGGTGTGTGTATAAGGGAGCTATTCAGTATGAATTAGCAGTTTCCAAAATGACTGGGGTTTTACAGAAAATATGCCAATTCAGGTTATCGAAATTCATCAGCTTGGAACACTTACAATTCCAATTGTAGTAAAGAATACTAACAATAAATAGCAAGACACAACAGCATGGAAATTACTATTCAGTGCTTCAAAGGTAGTAAGCTGTGAGGCACCGTGCCAAAGATCAAGGAAGAGTGGGTTTTCTGAGCGTGAATTATTGCACCATAATTCATGGTCTGGTATACAATGTAGAACTTGTAACATCATTAGGGAAATGAGCTTTTAAATATTTCTAAATCAAATGCTGATTTGATAATGTAGCATGGTGCATTAAGATTCCTTCTCCTCCCCTTCAATTTATAGAAAAAACATAGCTTTACTGACAGTATAGCATGATTTTTGGCATCTGGACTTGCATGGTTTAATAGAAGTTGAGTTTAGGTGAAACCTTCAGGCTGTAGAGACTTCTGGAGGATGGAAACTTTGGAAGTCTATTCTAAATTTAGTAATTTGACATCCTTAACATACAAATCCTATAGGCTTTCAGGCTTATATGTAAACAAAAAACTGACAGTGGACAGCTGTCATGGACACTTTATAATTTCAACAATGCAATAGTAGCTGGACTGTTTTTAAAAGGTCCTTTTGGTCTTAGGTTCAAAAGTCTTGAAACCTTCTTCACAGCTGAGCTCTATAGCTTTTATCAATGGAAACATAAGCAAGGGGGTACCAAACCTGTGCCTGCAGTCATATGAGAGAATCTTCTTCTCACTCTGTTGAAGCAAATTCAGACTGTATTTCCCTGCATGATTCTAGCTGGTATTTCAGAGTGTAAGTCAGCAGTGATGTCCCACCTCAACAGATAAAACCTCCACCTGTTGCAGATTAAGTATGTTTACATTGCATATTGTATCAGTGTTTAGGCATAAAAGCCTAGTTTCTGCACAGGCGTGTAATTTCTCACAAAATTAAGCACTGGTACTCTAGAGCTTATGTTTTTCAGTATTTAAGTACTAAAACTGCTGAACCAGGGGCAACATAAAGCTTTGTTAGTGTTTTACTTCACTGTAACTGATCCAGTCTTTAACTGTAGCTTTTATATTGTGGAGATCAAATTTGAATTATATTAAAGAAGAACTCACTTCTTAAAGCAAGGTTCTTGAAGAGGTGGTTATATAAAGACATCATTTTCTCCTGAAAAGATCCTTCTCCTTTAGCTGTTCATGCTGGTAAGATTTTGCCCACATTTCTTTGTGTTAACTTTTCTCACTAAAGCATCCAACAAAGGAGCTCTCAGTGCAATTGGCAACAGAATGACCACACTGTTTGAAATGCAGTATACAGCATCACTGATATAAAACTCATATTTTTGGGTCACATATGTCCTTGCCCAATTGAATGATGTGGACTAAAGTTTTGAACACTCACAGAGCAAGGGGCCATTTTTCAGAGCTGAGGTACCTCTACTTGATTAAATTTAAACGTTTGCATGTGGAAAATAAATGGGTACACGAAGCAATATTTTAATTGTCTTATTCACCTTCTAATTATCTTCTTTCAGAGTTAAAGAGACTGGCAGAAACATTCCTCTTCCCTTCCTTTTCAAAGGGTTTGTGTTTGCCAGAAAAAACAGTATTTGACATTTTACCAATGTAACTGAGGGAGAAAATGGCAAAATTAAAACAAGGCAAGGTTCACTCAGAGGCTACACTGATACTTCAGGGCAAAGAAAAAACTTATTCAACAGGAACTTGAAATACATAAAACAATAAGCCTGAGGTCCTTACCAAAGGCTTCTGGCACTGACAGAGTGTAAATAGTAAAGATTAATAAATGTGATTAATTAAATCAGACCAGATTTTTCTAGAGGACACTGATGTGTTCAGAAAAATTTCTCTGTCCCCTCTTACAAAGTTTTATTGTAGAAATTGAAGCACCTGTATTATTTCAATAACTGAAATATGGATATAGTCAAGCAGGACATTCCACTAATTAAGGCATCTTCTGGGGAACCATGAGACATTTAGACCTGTCCAACTGTTAGCGATAAGAAAGTGAGTATAAAATTGTAGGAGTGATTTAGGTCACTAAATCAGTTTCCTTGTGAAAATTGTTGCCTATAGCATTGTTCACAGTCTTGAGAGAAAATCTGGGTTTCTCACCTCCACAGGTCATTTTCTTCCTTGTTATAGTTAGTATAATTCCTAAAATGATTACAATTGGTATACATACAACTCACTTGTTGAAAGCATAATCTAAAATGCCTTCATGTAGTATCTGTTTCTTCTTTCCTCACTTTTAAGGAAGAGGTAACTGAACTAGCAGCCACTGTAACATTACTGAGTATCAGGGACACTGGGAGGAAAGTGATGTCCCAGAGGACCAGAGGAGGAAAAATATAATGTCTGTCTTTAAACGCAGAGAGAAAGAAGACTTGAAAAATTAAGTCCAGCTGGCCTAATATCAATACTGGGAAAGATACTGAAACAATTTACTAAGAAGACAGTTTATAAGTACTTAAGGATGATAAGAAAAAGCCAATACAGATTTATCAGGAAAAAGAATGCCAAGTCATTCTAATTACTTTCTTTGACAAGGTAACTGGACTTGTGAATAAAACGATGTGGCAAATATGATATATACCAATCCCGCATTTTAACCCATTCTCATAAAACATAGCCATAAGCAAATTAAAGAAAAATGACCTAAATGAAAGTATTATGAAGTGGCTGAAAATCCATGGTTGAGAACAGGTGTGAGTAGTTCACTATTAAAGTGGGTTGTTGGTAAATCTATTTTGGTCAGCATCAGACTGTGCAAACTCTCATTACAAAATCTGATGTTTCCCGAGAGTGGGAGAGATTGTAAACAGTTTCTAAAGTGTAAGTCAATTTAAAAATGATTGTTAAAAATTGGAAGAATGATCTGAAACCACTGAAATGAGATTCAATAAAGATTAGTGTGAAGTGTTGTTTCCAGGGAGGGACAATCACACACTTACATACAGAGCAGAGAGTAAATGGCCAGACAACAGTGCTGCAGAGAAGTAGTCAAGGGTGATAGTGGAGCACAGACCAAGTATGACTCAAGAACATAATGTCTTTTTTGGAACAGCAACATTATTCTGCGGTAAAATAAAAGAAAATGCCTTCTGTCAGACGGAAGTAGGAATTCCATCCTGCTTGGCACTTTGAGCTCTCAGCTGGGGAACTCGACCCAATTTTGGGCACCACTTTTTCAGAAAGATGTAGACAAATTGGCAAGTGTCCAGAAGAGAGCAACAGGAACGATAAGCGGTTTAGAAAACATGACCTATGAGGAAAGACTGAAGGAATTGGGTTTGTTTAGTCTACAACAGAAGAGCCTGAGAGGGACATGATAACAGTCTTCAAGTATGTAAAAGGTTGTTGTAAAGAGGACAGTGATCAATTATACTCCAAGTCCACTGACAAAACACAGAAAAAGTGATTGCTTTAATTTGAGGTAAAGAAGGTTTAGGTTAGATATTAAAAAAAAATAAATCCATAAAAATAAAATCCTTTTTACTACTCTGAGGAAAACTAAGCACTTAAGCAGTTTTCAGGCATTTTAAAATAATTAAGGAATAAAATAAATATGGGCCAGAGAAAACAGAGGTATTTTCAAAGCACAGGGGTGAACTAGGTAAATTACTGGGGTTCCTTTCTTGTTCTGTATTTCTGGTTTCTATGAAATATGTGCATTAGAGTTTTCTTTAATTTGCTCTGCAAACAAGCTACCTGGCCCTGAGCTTCAGGAATGCCAGAATTAATGAGTTTCCTAATTTATACTAGAGTCATTTACTTTATTTTCATTTCTAAATTTGTCTTCTCTTCTTGTTTTTGAAAAGGGGAATACAGTGATTTGAAAGAGTTGCGGGTACTTAGCTAAAAAACAACCACACATGATTGTGTGTAATAGGCATTGCAACTATTGTTATCAAAAGTTTTTATAAAGTTTTTGTTTTACTGAGACATTTGAAGTCTAAAGTTAATCTCTTAAAGAACAAAGGGCATCAGTGACCTAGTGGGTGTCTTTATTTCCCAGAGAGCATGAACTTACTGTTCTGTTTCTGATATGCTTGTAACTATGGAATTATCTGTATACAGAAGTAAATATGAAAGAGACATTATCGTCTTCTGATCTTTGCAGCTCCTTAGCAAGGAAAATACTAGAGAAGGTGAGTTAACTTAAACCCATGGTCTGTATATTGCAGAGACCAACAGGCAGATATATTATTCATTTCTGCTGGTTTTGCTTTGAAATTGATAATTTGCATCAGAGAAATGGCAGGACAGGTGAGGGAAGATAGCAACTGAAACCACCACAGGAAGATCTGCTGGGGTTAAGCTTTCAAAAGCTTATAGCTAAATTCTTGCCATAGGTTCAGGTAGTGTAAAACAAGGTGCTTAATTCTTGTCTACTGCTATTTTTACACCATTTGGTGCAGTTATTTGTGATTTATAATATTGGTGTTACTTTTAACTCAGGTAAGCTGGTGGAAAGGAGATGCTAAAATTGTTGCAAGGTAATACCTACACTTGTGACTGAAAGAGACCTCCTAGGTCACAGAATCCATCCCCCTATTCCTACAAATTATCAGATCATATAACCCTCATCTATTTAATTAAAGTTGCCTTAAAAGTCAGTATGAACAATTTAAGAAGCTGAGCCAGGCACATGTCTTGTATTTTCAACTGGAATTGTTGGTCAAAAATAGGAAAGGAAGTGTAAAAAAATCAGCAATTTACATGTTAGTGGGGCATAGTTACAGTCTATCCATAGCAAAAGAGCACAATGATATTTTATGCTTAATCCGGAGCCACAGCCTTAAATTTTGCTCATTTTAGACTACAAACTCCACAGAAACTGTCTACATTTACCTAATATATTACAGAGTGTTGTAAAGCTAGTACTCATTGCATTACCAGAAAAGCTGGCTTTTCAGCAATATGTAAATCAACACACGACATCATGATCCTAACATACCACACTGGTGAACTGAATAGGTGTTCTGGTGAACTTTCAGCTCTCACCTCTCTGACCCTGATTGAAACCCCTCATCGGCTCAATTATTTCATTTCTTTTCATCACCAGTTCCTATCCTACAGCCCCCCTTCTCTGCATGTCTTTATTTTTCATTGATCACTTCCCTAGTAGGTACTTTGTGCTCCCTCCCAGTTTAGCTGGTTATTCCTTACCTCCACATGGACTGCAAAACACTTCTTCCTTTAAAGAGACAGCAACATATCCCATAGCTAGATCTGCTAGACCTCATCAGATGACGTGGTGAATGTCTAGGCATCAGAGTTATTACTGATATTCTCCTTTTACAATGCTGTCTCTCATGTTATAATCTCCTCCTCTCCAAGAAATAGCCAGAATGTCAAGTATCTGAGATGGCATAGATACACTCAAGCTGATAAATAAAGCATGGACAAGTACTGTTCTCTTGTACGTGTTGTACAGCATTGTGGTGCTACATTTCCGCTAAGCAAGTGGTTTCCCAGTGGATCTGAGATGTAATTATTACTTTGTGTTCTTTTCAGGTACGTTCAGTAGCATGAGGGCTATGTTTCTGCCTGTCAGAATCAGGTTTTCATAACATGAAAACTGTGGGGTTGTGTTGTGTTCCTTGGTGCAAAGGTGTATTTGAGATGTGTGAATGCACAAAGCATATGGGATAGTATTACAGGACAATACAAACTCTAATCTGTTGTGGTCTCACTCATATAGCCTGCTGGGTGAGCTCCCTGCCTCATGTGCTCTCCCATCAGTCATGCCTGGGCATTATTATTGAAAACTGTTAGTCAGCACAGGCCAAAACTGTGACAGAAAAGGTATTAATAACTAAGCAAAATGAATGTTCATAGTCCTGTAATCAAGTTCACTCCCTGGCCCTGTTTTATTTGGCAGTGTAGATATAGCCCATGCTTTGGACATGCTGTGCAAAGTATTATCTGTTTTATTTTTGCTGTAATGCACTAAGGCAATGTGTAACATATCAGATGCTTCCATTTTTGAAGATATTTTCAGCCATGAGATTTCTTTTAATGGCAATAATAACAATAATTAAGAATTGAGTGCCAAAAAGTAGTTCATGTTTTGCATGTTATAGCTATTCTCTGAAACAAATGTCCTGTGCTAGGAAATAAGAAGCAAAGGGTGGCAGAGTTCATGGACAGTAACTCTTGCTTTGAGCTGGAGACCTCTCTTCAGACATGTTTATTATCATTTTGTACTGATTCAACTGCAGGTTTAGCAGCAAAATGAAAAGCTGTCTTGTTTAAAGGAAGATGTAACTCATTTTATGACCAAGAACTGCAAACAGCTGCTTCCATATGTTGCTACTATCTGGACAAATTCTTTGTTAAATGGCATCTTTAAGATTAAACTGGTGCTGAAAATAAACACAACAAAAGCGTGAGATGATTGAGGAGAACAGTGACCCATTCCAGGAGAAAATACACTTTGTTTCAGCTGATGATGAATCTGCATGACCCAGACAGAGCGTTCTAACGTTGACTATCGCTGCATTCTGCATTACTTTGACATATAATATAAATGTCTGTGATAAGGGGTAAAAAGCACTTTGGCCCATCTGTGCTAGTTTTAAACCTGTTTGTCCAAATTTACTTTGGGATGTTCTTCCTTTCTTTCTTTCTTTTTTCTTTTTTTTCCTTTTTTTAAAATTTTCTTGTTATTTTTTTATTTTTTAAGTGAAATTTTAACATAGTTTGGGCCTACTTCTGCTTTCTGCAGTATCTCTATTAGAAAATATTTTAAGTGCAAACCTCTGCTATCCAGATTGAAACACAATTTGCAAAGGTGTCATCGTGCTCTCTTTGAAGTTGAAGGGAGACACATCTGCCTTCAATGAGAGCAGGATCAAATCACCTAAGCAAATGGTTAACTATTCAAAAAGTCCCTTGGAAGCTAAGTATGGTTTGAAGCCCTCTGTAAAGGAGACAGAATTCTGACTTTAGTTTTAATGATGAAGTATTTTCCCTTTGTGACAGCTAAAATGTGAATCTCCTGCCATCGTCTTCATGCCCCCGGATTTACACTTAATCTTATGGATCTTTCTTTTCCAACAAATCCATAGAGAAAAGTGAGATTTGCAGGTCCTGTCAGGGACTTCTCTTGTTCTGGAAGTCTCCTCCCAGGAAGGCCTACCTCTAATCACCTGCTTCTTGCTATACTTTCCTTCTTTGAATTTCTATTTTTTGCTTCAAAGTGTTTTCTTAACAGAGCCTAAGGAAGCATATATGTTTGGCAAATAATGTGATATCACTTATAGATCATTAAATATCCTTTATATGCACATATTTTACACACTTTGTTTCAGAAGGGATGCTTGAAAATTAATTGAAGAAGGTGTGGAAAGGGGAGTATACGATTGTGGATACTTGTCTAAAAACACACACGTGTCAGGTAAGTAAGTTCCAAGTTTTTTTTTTCTAGACCCTTTTGAAAGAGAATTAAGCTTGTTTTTGCATTACTATTTTGCAATATTTTCACTATATAAATAACATTTTTTCACTTTGGAAGGCATATATTTACTTTTTGTTGTCATGGATGAAGGGGAAATCTTGAAAAGATGAGCCACCTACTGACAGTGCAGAGAGTCTGAATTAATAGCTCTCATGGGTCTGGGCTCCCATTTCGGCATCAAATTGATTCCTATGGCCTAGCCTATCTCAGCGCAGTGCTGGATGATTTCTGCAGGTCCCACCCAACCATGTATTTCTATGCATCTGGGATTTCAGAAATGACTATGGCCACAGCTTGTCACTGAGTTATAGGAAAACCCTTCATGGGTGTGTTTAAGGCACTACCCTGCAGCCATTAGGCTTTACCCAAAGAATTCAATCATTTTTTCTAAGATGATCACAAACAGCATATTAATTACTGTGGACTATGTCATCTGTTGTCTTCTGTTTTGCAGGAATTTTTCTTAATCATGTCAGTCTTTCTGCTTGTCATATTTCTGCAATCAAACGCATGTCATTTACACTCATCCTATCTGAATTGAGAACACACATTTCAGGCTTCTATGTATTCAAGCAAAGTGAGCAGAGGAAAAGCCAAATGTTAGTAACTACTGCTTTCTGTGTCTCATGTGGAAGACTTATCTTGATGTACAGTTCTGTGCTGGTTTAAACAGGGAAGTGACATTTAAAAAAAATCCACTTTGGGGGATGTTATTGAAAGAACTTAAATGCATGTTATGATTAACTTGCCAAAGCTACTAGAAGTAAACACATCCTTAATGTAGACTAGAACGTCTTCACATAAAACTCTTTCCCACATCCCCCTCCCTCCCCTTCACCTCCCAAGTTTCATCCTACCCTAAGGCAGTAAAATCTGTAGGGTGGGGGTTTCCTTAAACACATTGTATATGAGAGTATGTGACTTATCATCTCTGTGCCTCATTTACAGTGAGACTTAGCAGCTGCTTCGCAACCATGTGATACATTGAGCTTTGTATAATAGTTCACTTGAAGGTCTTTGCACAGTTCAGGCATGTCAGCTGAGTACCTTCAAGCAGTGCAGGGACTTGTAATTAGAGTGGCCCGAGGCTGCTCGCCTTTCTGAGGGGCTTTGTCTTCCCCGTGGATCCCCGTGGCATCCTGTTTCCAGAGGCTTGCCATCCGAGTGCTCCAGCGCAGGCTCAGCAGGCAGTGGGGGGGATCCGAGGTATGTCAGGAACTGCAAACAGGTATGAGAGTTCAAGCCTAGACAAAGGTCTTGTTAGTCATTTTAACACAAAGCATGCAGCACCTTGCCCCTCCGCTGGATTCAGCAGCAGGTAAAGAGAGAACCACCCTGTGCTTTACCTCAGAGGAGTTATGCCCCAGTCCCTTTCCAAAATAAACAATCCACTGTGTTTATCTGTAATGACTTTTGTCACTTGAAGCAAGTTGGCTGATGCAGACATTCCTGGGAGGATGTCAAAAGAAGAAACATACTGTTTTTCCAAGTCATCCTTTTAAATGACTACATCACTTCTGCAGCACTCTGAGCACTTTATACCCTGCCTGCAACTTCCCATCCATTTTTCCCTGAGCATTTTTGGAAGGAGAAATTGAGCAGTTTGGAAGAGATAGGCTTGAACTTCCTATTTCTGCCTTTCCATTTCTGCCATGCCCTAGGACAGAGAGAAAAAAAAAAAAAAAAAAAAAAAAAGAGAGAGAATGAAAGAAAACGAGAGTTTTATACAGAAGAGTACACTTTTGGCCACTCCTGCTTGCAAAAGCACTCTGTAACACGGAGGTTTTCAAACAGCAAAACAACAAGGCATTGCTGCTCCAGGTAATGGATAATTTGGTTTTACCTCACAAAAGGGTTACTTCTGATGACTGTGGTTGCAGGAAATGTTCCTCAGAAGGTAGCACACTTTTCATCTGGCTCTGTAGAAAGTAAAAATCAATGTATAAGAAATGACAGGCACGTGGGTGACCCCCTTTTTAAATAAAATTTAAGAGCTGCCATTTCTGATGAATGGAGAACAGGTACCTTGTCCCAGGACTCTCCTCCTTCTGTCTCCCTAGCAGAGCAGGGCTGAGGACATGCTCACATCCACCACAGCATATAGCTATATAGTAGCTATACCCAGTAGCTATATATTACTCTAAATAAAAGAGGGCCATGGGCCACCCTCTGGCTCCAGGCCTACTCAGGCTCAGCTGTCCCCAGAGCAGCAGAGCCTGTCACTGGCAGGCCGTAGCTCTCCTAGTAAATTAAATGGTTGGAATAAAGACAAGTGGAGTGGCTGCGCTGCCACACTGTGAGGCTGGTTCTTGGCTCTGAGTGGTGCCAGAGATGGTCCAGAGGTCAGCATGGCCCCGAAACCGTTCCCAGTAAGCCAGCTGAGCCAGCCCCCACCTTCTGGTGGGAGTCTTCCAGCCAGCTGGCCTGGGAGCCTGAGGCCAGGCCCTGGCATGCCTCATGACCAGCCTAGCTGGAGTTTGCACCCCCATGACGATGAGAACAGATCCATGTTTCCTCTGGGCTGTGGGGTATCCCTAAAAGAGAATTACCATGTCACTCAGTTCAAAGCATCTGAAGCAGTTGAGGGCTGTGTGACAGGCAAAACAAGCATTTCTCACCTGAGACAAGACTTACACTGCTGTTTTATGCTGAAGCACATGTCTAGCACTCAGAATAACTGCTAGGTTTGCTTCCACTCCTAAGATCCTTGCAGCCAATGATGAATTGCTTGCTAACATAAAGCTCACAGGTTTCTTGTTAATTTTTGTCTGCATTGTGTTTTAGTCATGGCAGTCTAGGTAGACATGGGAAAGATTCAATGAGCCTCCATGGGTTTTTCTTCTGCCTCTAGAAATAGCAGACTAGAAACAGCCCAAATACTGGGACTGTTTAGCTAGACCTGGGGTTTGGATACTGTGATTCACTGATGCTAATACTGTTACTTATACCTGCCAATTATACTCAGTAATACTGAATAGATTTTGGCCTGGTAGGTCCTTTGTATGTTCAGAAACAGGGAAGCCTGATGAAGAGATTTCCCTGTCTGTCCCTCTGGGTTTGTAAGTAAAAGTTATGACTTCAGGCTTTATATTCTCTCTAGCATTTTGAAATCAGTATCTCATTTTATTAACCTGAATGTTCTGGAGCTTACCTAATTACCTATGACATAATAATATTGTCACTTGGCCAGTTTTTCTTTTAGAGATAATATTTTATGAAGTTCTACATATGCATCGCTGAATTGCTTCATGCGTTTCAGTGCTCTTGGAAATGAGCACTGTATGAAATTCATCACAGAGTTAAACTTGCAAGTTCCCATGCACAGGGCTCATCCAGCAAGCTTGCATTCAACTCATGTTAGTTTAACACTGAACATGTCTGTGATTGTGCTTTGGCTGGTGTCAGTGACAAAGTCCCATTGATTTAAAGGAAAGTAGGATGGGGCCCAAAATGCTAATTCTGTTGACTTTCTTAATGGGCTTTGGTTTAACCCTACAGCACTGAAGACTGTTTCGTTTCCTATGGCCCAACTTTATCTCTTCATCTCAATACTCCAAGTTTACATGACTCCCTTTTTCATCCCATCAACAAAGAATTATGCTGAATTACGGCTTTGTTACTAAAGAGGAATTGTGTGTTTGAGGTATATTTTTCACGAGGCATTTTGGCCAAGTGGATGAGGTATTAATATGAGAAACTATAAACAAATCTCGGTTTTTTAAACTGCAGATAGAGTGATTGGCTTAATTTGTTTCTATACACTGCCATCTTGAAAACTAAACTGAAGCATCCAAATTAAACAGGAGATGTAAATATTAGCCAGATGTTCCCTGGTGTCAGAACTCTTTTTTGTTTCTTTAATTCTATTAAATGGGTACACTTTTTTACATCTAACATAATGACCTATGTTTTAGGTTTTGGTCCTGGCCTAATGGCTTTTTATCATATGATTATGATATCATCCAATCATGTAAGCGTCATGAGATGCTGTTCAGCTTTGCTGAAGCACATGAGTGTCAAACTGCTTAGTTTAGGCTGAACCATTTGTCTGACTGTCTTAATGTGGGGAGTGAATGTGCTGTTAATTTAGGAAATGCCAGCTGAGGCTGAGGGCTTAGTGAGCCAAGCAAAACAGAACACTGACCACAGATTGAAACATTACAGAGTTCCTTAATGGTTCTGTCAAAAAGAAATATAACACTTTTTTTTTTCTTTTTCTTTTTTTTTTTCTTCCCCCTACAGAAGTTGCAATAGTGTTCTTGTGCAAGTAGCAACCAGTAGGGCTTTAGCATTGACAAACATGGATGGAAAAGACAGGCACTTGACTTAGGTTTTGGTTCATGCTTTTTCCTAAAGGCATTTGTTTGAGTTTGAAGATAGTGAAGCTTTTTATTCTATTCTTCACTTTTGGTATTACCTGGCAAATTGCTGCAACTACCGGTCAGCAAGAATTTAGCAGATACAGAAGGAAGATTTATAAAGTGATTAAAATTGTAGCACTCACCTGTTGGGTTTGATGCAAATGAACAAATCAAAATGACATCTCTTTATTTTTTTTCTGTTACCTCAAGAACTTTGCTCAGAAATATGGTCTTCTTCAGTTTCCCTCAGTGTAGGTCTGGATTTATGAGATACTAAGAATGCTTGAAGATTGTTGAATATCCTGCTAAGCACTGACAGTTAAGCACTATGAAAACTTCCCTGTATTGGCCCTAGAGCTCGAACAGTTATGAATTCTGCTGAGAAAGTTTGCTTCAACAATCCTTACTATAAGACCCTTTTGTTCCTGAGCTGCACATCTGCTAGGGCCCTTGTCCTCGCCTGTCTTTTGTTTTATTGTTATTTTTTCTTTACTGATCTCTTTTTAACGTTGCTGGTCTTGGTTGGGACAAGAACTTTATGATGGCTACTTAGCACCCTAAGTACTTTGGTGGGTAAAAGAGAGAAAGCTTGATAAAAATATTGTTATTATTCTTTATCTATTCAGAGCTTTGTTAGAGGAGAGAGGGCTGCCTGTGAACTCTCCTCTGCAGAAATTCTCATCACTTAGGCCCTTTAAAAATAGACTGGACAAAGCACTAGGGAACACTCTGCAGAGGGCAAGTCTGCAGTGTTAGTGAGGGGGACTAGATGACTTTCCCATATCTATGTTTTTTATTGTAGCAAGGTAATATTTTAGCAGTGTCCTCTAAGGCAACAAAACAGAATAGATTAATCTCAAATGCACATCTGCCCTGGGGTTTCCACCACAGTCAAGCAACTACAGTGAAAATTTCAGCTGTAAATGACTGAGTAAGAATAACTATTCTTTTGCTGTTGAATTTCAAGATATCCTTCACAGTAAACAACATGAGTGTTTCAAAGTAAGGCTCTGAGGGTCCTTCCAACTCATGGGAAAGCACTTTTCAGATCATCCTTGTGAAAATAATGTAGATGTTCTCTTTTTCCCCTCTCTGATGAAAGGTGTGAGTTGCCTCCAGTGACATCGTTTCCATCTGTCTTGCTGCTATGTGAAGTACCCAGTCCTGTAAGACAAAGGAGGTGGAGGCCACTTACACTCCCAGAAGGCTCTCATCACATTGCAATATTGGGCTTTATTTTGGTTTATTAGTTTATTATCTGGAGAATGTGAAAGAAATTGGGCTGTGTTTCTCACAGAGGAAAGGCTATATCTGTTGAAACAAGTGCACCAGAATGAATGGATCAAAATCTAGAGAGGCCTTTCATTTCAGTTACTGAAGCCACTTTCTATTCTGTAAAGTATGTTTTATAGCATTTTAAATAAGCAGAGAGAGCCTCTAAAATCTTCATGTTTGTTTGGTCTCATATGTAAGCCAAAAGCCTATCAGTGTATTTTGTGAAGCTCTTAATACTGCTGATTGCAAATACAGTTGATATACATCCATAACGATGATTTAACAGTTCTTAACATGTATATATATATTATGAATATAACAATTTCCAGAGATGCAAGATGTAAAACACCATAGCTGAATTCATGACGTGCACATGATAGAGATGAATAACTTATCACCTCTCACCACCTCCCTCTCTTTGTTCTCATAATTTGTATTTATTTGATGTCTAAAATGATATTTTAATACCTTCATGACTTGGGCCCACCTCTTTATATGCCCCAAAAGATTTTCACTCCATTACTGGGGACTATTAAGTAGCAGATCCCAGATCCTCAGTATGTCAAGAACTGTCATTCATTGGCTGACCAGAAGCATTCATAATTCATATTTAAACTTTGTTTATGGTATCTAGAGAATGTTTTCTGATATACCATGTTGCATCTTCTAAACCTGGAGTCCCCAGCAACCCAAAATATAGCCTCCAGTCAGAATGTGTTTTGTCCTGGTTTTGTTAAAAAATGCATACAGAGTATGAAGTACTTGGTTTTGTCTTGCATGTAAAGGCAGAGTATTTTTTTTCTTACTCTGCATTGTCTGTCCAACATAATTCTTTTGGTTAAATATTTTGTGGTTCTTTAGTCATTCAGAAATACTTCAAGAATCTTCTTGTGATTAAAGTGAGATGAGAATTTTTGTTTAACTGTGTCTCTAGTCTATCCTTATTTCTGCAATGGTAATTTTTTTAAATGATAGCACTTCTACTATCCCAGGTTTGTAATCACAGTGGTTGTATATCAGTGTTTCACTTAAGTGTTATTAGTAAAGAATTGCTGCTATCAACAGAACCTTGTGATAACAGAAGTTCTGCTACAGTATCACTACTTCCACACTAAAGCATTTACAACTCAAAGATAAACTACTGGGTGGGAAAAACAAAACTGAACAAATCAAGCAAAAAACCCACCCACCCAACAAAATAAAACAAACACATAAGAAATGCAGGTCCTGTGAGAAAAATTGCATGGATACGAGATGGATTTAACACTGACCCTCATAACAATGACAGAACACTTGTGCATATCACCTTGGGTGGCTTCACAACTGCCTAGAGTAGAAGATGTAAAGCAGTCTCACTTACACATCTCCCAGGAGTGCCCTGAAGCTGAAATGAGTACTGTCTGGGCTATTTTCTGAACCTATTCAAGATAGGAGTTGAAATTTATGCATGTGCAAAAGGCCATAACCACTTCAATCAAGATTTTTGCATTCTCCTGGCAGCATTTCTTCCATGTGCTGAGTGGTTCTAGGTATGAATGCTGCAAAGGAGACAAAGGCCACAAGGAGGACTGTGAGCTTGTGACTTACCTTTATCTTCTAGTTTCAACATGTTGGAGAAATGGTATGAATTATCTACTGTTTTTATTCCAGACAGAAGCTGCGTTGCTTCCCACTGTTGCAGTCATAGCTTGGAGACTGGATTTCAGAGGATTCTAAGTGTTTTGGGAACAATGTCCTGGAATGGCCTTCCAAGCAGGTGGTGAGTAGAAAAGACTAAAACATTGCTAAGAGTAGAGCTTTTCATGTTTAGAGAAAAGACAGTTCAGGACTGAAAAGTGAAAGCTCGGAAGTAGGTGATTTATTGGTATTTCCAAGGGGGTGTGTGATTTCTGTTTGTTGATCGTTTGTTTTATACCATATTTATACT
This sequence comes from Anser brachyrhynchus, assembly GCF_964034855.1. Classification (NCBI taxonomy): domain Eukaryota; kingdom Metazoa; phylum Chordata; class Aves; order Anseriformes; family Anatidae; genus Anser; species Anser brachyrhynchus. Next base: position 117,841,593 of record NC_137695.1, read on the forward strand.
GGCCAGGAAGGAATTCCCACTTCCTTGACTGCCTTGATGTATACCTTGGCCTCTAGGTTGTTTATTTGTTTGCATTCCTTTGAAGACTGGCCGTGGCTAAAGACAGGTGAATGGGTGCAGTAATAACAGCTTCCAGGTGCTTGTGTGGCTTCTGTTCCTCACACACCATCAAACCCACGTGCTGATCTGGCATCAAAAAACACTGCCCTCTTCCCACAGGTTGCACTGGCATGGCATTTTCAATTTTTATGTTTTGCTTTTCTCTGTAATGGATTTAACCCTACAAATCACCTACTGTGACGAGGACTACGGACAATAGCAATGCCTTTGTTTGACCTCCTCATTCCCTTGTCACATTAATCATCATGACTTTCAGTCCTTTTCTGTTGGTCTTAAGTTTGCTATAGAGTTATAAGAATTATTCAGAAAGGATGAAAACATAAAAAGGCCTTTTGTTCGGCTGCAGCTTCTGTAACCACTTTATGTTTTATGACCATGAAATCTGTACAAGAAATCCTTGTCATTTGACTTCTTTATCTTAGAGCCTGCATCACAGTATCTCCAAATAAAGTATAAACCTTTTCCATTTTTAATAAAGGAAACTTAAATGTATTTGAAAAAATAAAAAAAGAAAACAAAAACCACCCAACAAAGTCTCTGAGAATCTCTACTAGTCTGTTAGTCTGTTAGAGCACAATTCATGAATTCATTATTACTACTGATTTGGCTGTCTTACAAAAATATAACAAACACCATTGACCTTAAAGCCAAAATGAGTTCAGTATGAGATACAGCAAACTAGGAAAAACTGAAAATGTTTTGTTAGATTTGCATTATATAATATCATTGATCATATCATTGATCATGGCTGCCTAACATGGAGAAACATCATGGTCTCCTAACATGATCTCTACCTGGAACTGCAGTGTCAATCTTCATGACGGGGGGGCTGCAAAAAAATCCTTCTAAGAATAGCTGGGGTGAGTAGAAATAGTATCATCATCTCACAGAGAGGGATACATAGTCTCAGAAAGTTTACAATTACATTAGCCAAGTTCACAGAGACCCCATGTAACAGGGCCACAAATAGACCCACAGAGCTCCCAGATTCCATTTGCCTGCTACAGCCAGAAAACTACACTTCCTCTGACTTAAGCCAATAATTACATCAAGGATATGTTTATCAGCAAGAGTTAGTCAAGGCTTTTGTGAGTTTATGTCTCTGTAGCTACTAACCAACATTTAGAGAATTTCTGTGGTCAGTTGCTGTTAGGATTTCATTGAAAAAAAAACAAAAACTTTAAAAAGTATGTACTAATAGGCACATGTATGCACATTAAGGTAAAACAAAAAAATCCTTTTGCAAGAAAGAAGTGAGGAGCTTTAATTTATGTTAACTGAAGGAATTTGAGATTACTACTGACAGGATTTCCTTCTTTAATAAGATCACAGTAGTATAAATATAGGTGACATGTTGCCTCACTGAGAACTATAAAGTCCAGGTCTGTGTTATGCAGACTTTCGCAGCAGTTGTTTGCAGATGGGAAAATGTAGGAGTAAAGTAAGGAGCTGCAGACAAATCTTAATGTCTGCACAAGCTTCCAGGCCTTAAGGTTTAGGAAGTCTATTTTTAAACCTAGTTTCTTTGAAAAACTGAGACCTGAGACTAATGCTCGTCATTATGGTGTAATGATCTATCTTCTTGCCAGAGTATTTGGGGATTACGTTTCACAGAGAAGTAGAGTTATCTGCCAGTGATTATTCTTCATGTTTGTGATCTGTTTTCTCTCTCTTCCTAGTAAGGCGTACAATCTTCTATATTTCCTAAAGCGTTAAAACCAACTGTGCAAATGTCTCCTCTCCCAGATTTCAGCAAAACTGCCTCTGTTCAATACGACTTCTCCCAGCAGCCTGCTCTGGAGGTTCTGGGTGCTGGCTGCTCTTGGAGCTGCCGGTTCCCTGAGGAAAAGTATGCAGGAGCTGGTGTCCTTGAGCTGTTGCTGCTCAAATGTCTCCTTCCTGGGTAGCTTGCTTAAGACTGTTCTGCTTAAGACTTTGTTCAGCAAAGTTCATTAAAAGACTCAACATATACAACCAACTTCAAGTGAAAAACGGGAAAAAACCTCCTGTGCAAGGATACTCAAATGGTATCATTCCTGCCCCATAAAGGCCTCTGAGCAAAGAAAATGGATCTTCTGCTCCAGTTTCATGGTCCCCTTCCAGGGCTGAGTGGGGAGGAGGTGTATGTATATATACATGTCCTGCACAGTCAGTGGGTTCTGTGACTTCTGGGACAGATCACAGCCCTTCAGAACCTCTGGAGCAGAGAGGGAGAGAAGCTCTGTGATTTGCAAAAGACCCACGTAAGTTGCATACAATCTACATATTGGGTTTATGTTATGGCAAAGGTTAGTGCATGATCTGCCTGCTGGCTATGAAAATATTTGGAAAATTTCTCACATATGGGAGTTTAGCCTTTTTTGCAACATAGATTGCAGCATAGTATGACCAGTTAGAGATGCCTGGGCACTGGACAATTTTTGTTGCCATACTCAGGTGGATACTAGCCCTGAGGTCTCAAATCTTTTCCATACGATGATATATCCATCAAACTCTGAAGAGTGTTCCAGTACAATTCACAGGCCTCACAGTCATGGAGACCTGTTTTCTGAGGGTTTATCTATAAAAGGGAATTCTTGTATCCCATGATTTATCAGTCTGTTATACTGGTTGACTAGTTTTGTTGACTGTCCTTTCCATCCTGAAAGATTTACGGTCTCAAATACGAGTTTCTCTTTACTTTTTCTCTATCTTGCTTGACATACAAAGGCTTGAGCAACGAAAGGGGAGGGAGGGAGAAAGAAACACGTAGACAAGGCAAAGATTTGTGTATGGTACAATCATTGTAGGTTTGCTCTACCCCTTATCTGCTGGAAATAAAACAAATGCTAAATGGATGCATGCTAAATTTGAAACAGGGGTCAGACTCCTTCTGATTTACAAGAACTGTTCTGAATGCTATGGTCTGTTCAGGCTGAGAGCTTACTTTGGATCAGAAGAACCAGATAAGGACTACTGCTCATTCTTTAAGCATTGTTAATGTGTTGGTTTCAAAACTTAGAAAGAAAGCTGAAAATACATGTAAAATATCACTCAAAATATCTTAACAAGCCAAGTGAAGTGGATCTAGCAGTGATATAAGGTAATCATACATAACAACTGAAAGAATGCAAGGGGAAAAAAAAGTATACATTTTCCTTGTCTTTTCAAGCCATCTTTTAACAACATGCTTAATGGTCTGCCTACATTTACGAACATGATTTAAGTGAATGGGTTCTAAATTAAATATATGACAACAAACAGCAGTATGTTTTCAGATATACTCTGGCAGTTATCTAAAATGGTTGCTGTTAGTCAAGGCGAGGTAGCTTGCTATATATCTTATTTTGGTCTGTTTATTCTTTAGCCATGGTTTGATTCTGCAAAACTCATTGGGATCCTCTACCTGCTTTCCCAAAACAACAGTTCACATACTCTCCAAGTTTTGCTCTTTTTCAGGTGAAGATGGGAAACTCAAAACAACTGCAATTTCATACAGTGTTAGTACAAAACTTTATGGGACTGGGACTAAATCTGCACTTTTGCAGTCAACTGTGGCCACATCAGGGCCATTATCAGCTCCAGCAGTTACTGAAAACACCAAAATAAAGTTTCACGCTCTTAGTGCTGCTGATGTGTTTACCAGGTCATATTATCTCCTCTGCATGAATCCAGAGATTGGGGGTGCTGTTATCTGGTCACAAAGGAGGAAAAGCGTGAGAACAAGAACTGCCTCATTCCCCTCTACCCCACCCTCACCCCAGCTCTCCCCCTCTACTCGTTACTAAGCTTCTTTTAGACAGGGATTGAAAGCCAACTTTAGTTCTCAGTTACACTGGTGTGTATCTGAATAAACCCACAGTCATCATGGGAGAAATTCTGGTTTTATACTGTTATAGGAGACAGCAAGTTTTGGCAACGACCTTTATATAGCAATGTCCTAGAGTGTAAACAACTTGATTTTATGCAAACAAATTACAAAATTGTGTATAGAGTAAGAGAATCCCTGCTTTTAAGCTGTCTTGCGCAGGAAAATGAATTAAGTTGTCCAGTTTGGATATGTGTAATCCTCTTGAATTCTTTGAATTTATAACTTTCTATTGCTGTGTAAACTTGAGTTTCCTTGTGGAGATGCTGTTCTCTCTAATTGTTTGCTTCTTGAGGATATAATTTTAAAAGATCATACTGTATCTAGTCATCTGAACCATCTGATGCAATTTAAAAAAAAAAAAATCACTAAATATAGTTAACACAGCTTGGTTCTGTCTTCTTGTAACTCCCCTACAGGCAATGGAAAAGGAGCCCAGAAAACAATTTGTTTATTATAAGCAGGTCAGTCCTCCGGGGGATTCATGGAATCATGCAGTGGGAGAAGACAATCACGGCACTGAAATGGTGGGTAATTTTATTTGTTCCACTTGATGGTCACAGTGGCATCATGCTGGCCAATTACTCTTGAGTCAGCAGGTTTCAGAGGTTAAGACCCCCTTGTGGGTTGCAGCACTGCAGGCAAAGTATTCAGGCCAGATTGAAACCGTTTCAACAGCAGAGACGCCAGCCTTCTTCTCCCTTGGAGATCTCCTTTTTCAACTGTGTACGAGACATACATGTGATAAAATAGGCACGTCTCTAACAACTAGACAGCTTAATTATTGAGAGTGGAAAAAATGCCAGCTTCAGATAAAGAAAGGAAGAAAATCAGCCAGAGAGACAGGCTACACAGAGGAGGCATGAAACGAACAAATACTGCAAACTTCAGCTGCAGGTTCCAAAGGAAAGATCATGTCTGGGAATAATCCTGGTGTCAATAGCCTGCTAGTGTTTCAAGGCTGCTGAACCTTTAGCAATTTCATCACATTTTTCTCAAGTGGAAATGTTTTAAGCTACTTCTTCACCGATCTGTAATTCTAAGGGGAAAAACAGCAGCAGAGCATTTGCTTTACCACTAGAGCCTGCCACAAACGATTGGGCAGAGGCGGATATGAAATTCAAGCTAGCAGAAATAACGTGTGTGAGTGTGTGTATGAGGGAATTGGGCAGCAAGGTTGTCCAGGACAGGCTGGAATTATTCCATTAGGCTTTGCCATAGATAAAATTCATGAAGTGACTCACATTTCATTTGGAGAGGGGTATGGGAAGCAAGGAAGTGGCATTTTATCCTCTCAATTATAATATTAGTGTTATGATCTTGGAAACAGGGGAAGCTGTTCTCAGGCTTAAGCTCCATTGTGTATGTGACATTTCAAGCTTAAAACATCTCAAGTGTATATTTCCTGTCAGAAATATTATGCTGTGAGAGCTATGCAGTTTCTGAAGGATTCACTGGAGACTTCAGACCTATGCTTTAATGTTTTTTTGGCTAGTATCATGCCAGTTTTCAGTTTCTGGAAAACATCTCAAGAATCTCAGAACCAAGACATAGATGTATTATTATGATTAATAGTGGTGCTAATTCATCCAGAGCCTGTTCTTGAGAGGCACAAATGATCAGTGGGACTCTAAACTCTGATGTCTTGCTCTGCAGAACTGGATCCAATGACCCTTCCAGCTTAATATAAATGTCAGACTATTTGAATTTACAAAGCACATTGGGATGAATTGGAATGAAAGAAAATGTAAATATCAGGGTTATTTTTTATCATTTTAGTCTTAGGAGTCATTTTTCCATTCTTCACCAATACGAGCTTATTAGGTAACTTTGAATATGACAAACCTCACAACTGTTTTTTTATTTTTATTTTTTATTTTTTTCCCTCTACTTTGGCTCAAATATCGGAGTATTGCTTTTTTGGAAGTGATGTCCCAGGAAAAGGAAGTAGCCAAGGTGGGAAGTTTTCCTCATTTTCATTCCTTTAGCATCACTTTATCTGACAGCAGACACTGGAAAAGCGTTGCGCTGGAAAGTCCATACCATGGTCAGCATTGACTGTTGATGTTATGTTTGTATCTAGCCCTGTGTCTGGGCATCAAAAGCAGAGCAAAACCCATCTTAAAGCCTGTTTTAAATCAGTTATAATTTAAGTTGCATTGATTTGAACACTAGCAGAAAGTTAAGCACATACTTGTTTAATCAGCTTTGCCAAGCTGTGGCCACTATGAATATGTACTCATTGCTACAGATGTCTAATGAATAAAGGGCATGCCATAATTCATTTACAACTAATAATAATAATAATAATAATAATTTAAAGAGCTTAATCTTTTTAAGAGACTGGCATTATTTTTATTCAGAAGTTCAGAATATGAATCAGAGCTTAAGAGAAAGACGAGAACCAGTCTTTGTTGGTTAGGTTTAACTGCTTGAGCTGAACTTTTGATTCTTTTGCACAAACACTTTACAATGAACCCCTGCATGACATTTGCAGAGGGAATAAGTACATCTTGTCTAAGGTAGTTCTATGTGGACCAGGGGAATAAACTACATTGATAAGAACAAAGTCATTTTATTGATTTAACTGTATACATAATTCAATCATATATGCATGGTTGGTAAATACACAAATTCATTTTGATGGCCAATAATTTTCACTTTGGTTGATGTAGCTCTCTGTATGAGAGAAAATCCCTGATGCAAGAAGTGATAACATTCTGCAAATTCGTAAATCAATAAATGAACTTTCTTGCTGCTTATAAACATGCATACTGGTCCACTGCAATATGTTTAAATAGATTGTGTCCCACATTAAAGGAGAAAACGAATGGTGAATTTGCCTAATGTACACAAATCAGCATAATAAACTGCTTTCACAGCTTTTAAAGGTTTTTGCCATAAATAAGTCATAATTCTATATAAATAAAACATGGGAATATATTTTTAATAATAATATCCTGTATTTCAACATCCACTGTGCTGTCTATTCCCAGTGCTTATTTATTAATTTTACCTAACATTATGATTTTTACAGTGTCTGGAGGATCTGGCATCAAAAAAATGGCAATGATCAATTGAAAGAAGAAAGTGCAACAGTTTGTGGGATTTCCAATCTTCTCATTGATACATCTCATGAAAGATTATCTAAGATTTTATCATTTGTTTCACCATAATAAAATAGTGATTGTTTGATTAAAAATGTAAACAACACTTTGAGGAACCATGAAACTATGTTTCAGAAATGACTGTCCAAATGTCATTGCTTTTTTGAATGGCATACTGTACATATCATTAGGGCAAAATCTGTCATGAAGAAAAGATATTTCAGCCCTTAGGTGTATTCATGAATATGCAAAGATAACCTTAGATGTGGAGACTTTCAGCAAATTGTTGTAAACATTTTTCATTGCATATGGATCTTCATGTATGCACAGGTAAATTGATAAAGATCTACTGAAGCAAATGCTTTAAGGGAAAACAATTCAAGACTTTAAGAAAATTCAATAAATCTTAGTTGGAACACCTTTATATCTCAGATTTCTTGAAGCCAGATTGATAATACGTGGAATTAGCTCATCTACACGTCTCAGGCAAATTGCACCTATTTCCCTCAGTAAATATCACTTATTAAGGACTTCACCATGATGATAATTAAAAAAAAATAAAACATGCCTTGCAAATGAAGACCTCTGTAAATAGATGCTGAAGGAAAAATACATTATTAATCATTGCTGCAATGCTTCTGCATGTGAGGGGAAAACGGATGATTTCACATCCCAGTCACAGTGGTGCCACACACATCCATCAATACTGTTGTACCTCAACAGAGTCAAAACAAGGTCTGAATATAGCAGGGTTCAGTAAATGGAATTAAGACTGTAATTGAATTTGCAATTCCATGGCTAAAACAATAAATGCATTTCATCAGTCAGATCCAAAATATTTTCATTTTTATCTAGTGCTTTTTGCTCACATGAAAAAAAATTTTTTAAAAATGTTTTTTCCTCCCAAAACTGTAGAATCACAGAATTCCTGTGGTTGGAAGGCACCTCTGGAGTCTATCTAGTCCAGCTCTTCCACTAAAGCAGGGACAGCTAGAGGAGGTTGACCAGGACTGTGTACAGTTGGATTTTGAGTATCTCCAAGGATGGAGACTCCACAACCTCTCTGAGCAACTTGTTCCGGTGCTCGATCACTCTCACAGGTTTGTGTTTAGTATATGTTGTAATTTGTTCAGTAAATTTAAAGTGTATCTTTGAAGATGCCTGCAGTAAAAGGTAAGAAAGTATAAGATAGCATTCACAGAACTTCAGAAAAAAGTCATCCTCGTTCACTGAGTCATGCTCTGCTGCAATCGTACACGTCTGGTTAGCCGCAGGAGCTTCCTGGTTTAGGCATCCCCGCCTGGTAGGATTTGAACCAGTTTTGCACCTCCAAGGGGTCTAACCACCAGTCTGCAAGGTATCCAGGTGTGAAAGGGAAAGAGAGCAGGACGGATCATGACTCATAGCACAGCAGCCCAGGCGTGGGCCAGGGAGAATGATTTAAGCCTATTTTCTACTAGACAGAGTAGAATTTACAGTATGACCTCCTTAATGGCACTTTCCAAACTTGCCGCTCAAGTCAGAGTGCACAGGCCAGATTTTAAGCAGGGCAGCATCTAAATGTGCTGCTTTTTTTTTTTTTTTCCTGAAAGCTCCTGTCCCTTTTAAAAGTAATAGTACAGGGGTTGGAAGCTCTTGCCATTGAGCCACTGCCTGCAATTATGTACAGGTCTGGTGTCCTGTGAGTTTTCCATGTAAGCTTTGCAGTGCAACAGCTACCTGTGGAACAAAGCAGCCTGGAAGGCAAGTCACAAAGGCATACAAGGCTGTCCTATAGTTTTTTCCTTTCACTGACATTCATCTGACATGTTGCATAGCATGCCATGTCCATGCTGCCTGTGGAATGCACCTTCTTGATAGAAATGTTTTTGACCTTCGGTCAATGGAAAGTATATATAATGTTAAAAAAATGAGACATAATAGTTCTAACTAGTCTCTGGAGGAGATTCACACATTACAGCTCTAGTTGTTCCCTACTTGAGGGTAGGGAACCTACTGAAATGTACCTTGCTCGTATGCCCTAGCTTCCCTCCAAAGGAAAGTGAGGTTTCTCCCGGAGGTTTTGCCCTGAAACACAGTGAGAATGTAACCAGATGTGCACCAAGAGACCAGGACCGTGGGCCACACTGGGAAATGCACCCACCCTATCCTGTGGATAGAGCCATGAGAACCAGCTTTCCTGTCAGCCATTGGCCCCTGACCTTTCCAACATTTGTCTGACGTATTTTGCAGGCATTACTTAGTGGGGAGCCAAAAAAGAGAAGACTGTGTCTATTCACTGGAACCACGCTGTTTGAAAACTCCAGCATAAAACTAGCTCTACATTTGCGAGCTGAGCACTGACTGTGTGCAGTACAAGGTGAAAGGATCTGTAGCTCCTGGGGTGAGGCATGGAAAAAGTAGAGTTGGATTTGTGCTGCATATCCTTTGCATATGTAGGCAGTCTTATCTTTCACCCTTATCTGCCTTAAGAGGTGCAATTCTCCACTGTGCTGCCTGGCACATGCAGTTTTCTCAGATTTTCAGAGCATCTGTGTAGGAGTAAGATTGATATATTCTCCTTGATATTCCAGAAGGCTCCTGAAAGTATAGAAAATGTAAAAATTTGGAGATGCATCTGAGTTCTCACTGAGGTGCAGATCAAGAGTTTGTGTTTATGCAATAGGTCTGATGTGATGCTGTGAGTGCTCTGCACAGTTGTATTGCTCACACCTGGTAAGACCAGTGTTTCCTGAATACATCAAATTCCCTGACCAAGCGTAACTGATACATACATGTACACAGGAAGATACCTGTCTCTTTATTTTTGGTCTGATGGGATTGCCAAATATACAGGAGAAATCCAAATCAAAAACCTCAGTTGTGTACCAAAATAATTTCTGCTGGAAAAAAAGGGATAACACAGGTGCATGGTGTGTGCACCTACACAGGAACATTATACTGAAGTGCTGCCTATACAGAGTCAGAGAAAAGTCTGAGTAAAGAACACCAGCTGCCTATATTGCATAAGCATAAAGATTTCTTGACTACTCTGAGAACTATGTGATTGAGTCTCCTTTGCAGATGTTGCAAACTGTAGAAAAACATGTCTGAGTAAATTAATACAGTGCATTCCCTTTAGGTCTGTTAGCCAGCCTTCAGTGTATTGGTTTATTGGCTCTGGAAGACAGTTTGTGGGCTGGTTCATTGTGCCATACTTTTTATGCGGTACAAAGGCAGGAACTGAATGGAAAGGAAGAGTGGAAGCAATCAGATTTTTCCAGTTATTCCATTCTGAGAATCTCAGAAATCTTCCTAATAGGTGCCATTCCCATTTTCTATACTTTTATGAATGTGATCCAGTAGGATCCAACAGACTCCATATATTTGTTGCATGCAGCTAACGTACAGTTGGGTTTCAGGTGTACCTGTTAGCTTTGAAAGGCTCTCTGCATGCAGTTTAACTCCTACACTCCATTTTTACCTGCTAAGCTGTTTTGTTATCTTTTTTACTTTCACTCATGCTGCTTACAACAACAAAGTAAAATTCTGGTCAATAAATAGTAAAGATCTTCACTAGAGTGTTCTCCCACACTTTCCTTCCACACTTCGGTCAGCCAGAGAACTAGTTCCTCTGCTAACAGTTATCATCTCCTTGGGGACTGTCCCCATTGAAACCTCTCTGAGTGAAGAAGAGCCAATATACTACCTGAACTGTGCATCCCTGAGACTGGTCTTTGCACTATGTTGCTTGGCTCCCTGAAAGTTGCTAGAAGTGTATTGGTTTCATTTGGTTACTTTAAAAACTTTTTTTTTCTTTTGTTCTTTTTTTTTTTTTTTTGGGGGGGGGGGGGTTGGTGGGAAGGTAACTAGGAACAACAGACTTTTTTTTTTTTTTAAATAAAAATTGAGATTTCAGAGTAGAAAGGAGGACGGGGATGTCCCATGTATTAGTAGTACTGCTCAAAGAAATAGTATCATTTAGGGTGCCATTTTGCTCTAATTCTATCTTTGTGTAAGTACAGAAAGTGCTTCTATATATTCAAGTCTATATGTATGTTCACAGTTGTATGTATATATGCGTACATACATACATATGTTTAGAAGGACTTGTAATTTTATAAATGGGAAATGTAACATAGCTGGAATAGATTAAAATAGAAGAGTTTTAGTGGACCAGAAAACATTGTACTGATAAGGATTTTTTTGTTTTAAATTCAATCCTACCATAAAGTCATTTATTACCCATTGTTTGTTTTTCTAGAAAGGCCAGTGCAGCACCAGTTCCTGGCTGATTGGCAGTGCAACTCTCTTTTTACAACTTGGAATTTAAAACAGGAAGGCTGCCATTCACATCAGTTAAGAAGCCTACATTTCTGATCACCTGGAAAGGTTCATCTTTGGCATAAACAGATAGGAGGTTCAAATGGCTTTAAAACAAAACAAAACAAAACAAAAAAAGTGCAACATATCTATTTCCAAAAACTAAATCAGGTGGTTTAATTAAAATAAAATGCATTTCACTATTTCACTTCAATTTTCCATTTCCAATTTCCATCAATTTATTACTTTTCTCTTCAAAGAGCAACAGAAATGATCACTTTACATTCCTCAACAGAAACTGCAGTAGTACAAACTCTGCAAGCCTGGCCTGTCCGCCGAGTTTCATATATCGAAATCTGCAGCTAATCAGTCCTGGTCCAACCTGATAAGGTCACAGCAATCCTGCTGAACTATTACGGAGGTGTTATGAGACATGGACATTATTCATTCTCACTAAAAACGGGCAGGAAGAATATAAAATGAAAGCAAACCGATTAACACAAGTATGTTTGCTGTGGTCTCACAGTGAGAAGAAGTGGTTTCAACTCTTCTTCTGCCACCATGCATACAATTTCCCATCCCTTCTGCCCTTCACATGTCACCTCAAAATCCTGTCACCTAAGCATTAATGTCCAGGCTATACTTTAGGCACAATCCCGAGAGGAAGAAGGTATGCAAGCTGCACTGTCTTGAGACTCAGATCAGGTCTATGTCAGAAACTTATGCCAAGAGTGTAGTGCTAGTGTCATGTCATGTCATCCGTCCCCTTTATTTATTTGTTTTCTTACGGCACTTCTGTACTGACAAAGCTAAAGTCTGGTTGCAGCTTTATTGGCCTACAAGTGCTCTTGTGCCTGGGGAACCAGGAGAACTTCTGCTGCAAAGCACATGTTGTCAGTATGATTTGCACGCATTCTAGGAGAGTGTGCTGCACAGTTACATCTGTGAAGTTTCTTGTAGAGAAGGCTGGTCTTTGGATACCCGGCTGAATACTTGCCTCCTTTCTTCCCAGCTGCACCAGAGCATAGAGGATCCTGGCAGCACACTAGGCACCACTATCAGGATGTAAACGAACAGGAGAAGACTAAAGGAGAACCTCTTCCCATGTAGTGAGCATTAATGTTCACAAGAGATGGTTCTTTTTCAAAAGAGAAGACAGTCCTGTTCTTTGATGCCCTGTTCTTTTGACTTGGTCATAATCTATCAGTGGAGGAACAATGCAAATGCATGGTTTGACTTTACATGGCATCTCTTCAGAATATTACTTCCTCCTTTCAAAATGAAGAATTGCATGGATACTTGGCTGCATTGTGCATCTGTATAGGTAATATATATCTTAAACTTCAGGTGTGGGCCCCTAAAACCCACATATAATAATAAATTCTAAGATCTTTCTCAGAAAACAACTTCCTTTATGAGGAACCACAACAAAACTTCAGATGTCAGAAGGAGCAAAGTATTAGGAGGAAAAGAAAATTAATCTGGACTAAAAGACCTAAAAGATATTTCCTGTTTATAGTGGGAGACCAAAATCACATGCAAGATGCCAGCTTTTTGTGTTTTTGGGAGTGCTACATAACAGAACTTCTCTATTATTGACCTAAGAAGCAAATACACTGTGACACTTCTGCTTACAGAGTCAACATACAACAGCAAGCTTTTCATGTGCACGGTTTCCCCTCTTGAATATGAGATCTCAAAGCACAAGGAGAAGACCCAAAAATTTCAAGCTGTATTCAAGAAACCTTTCATGAAATTTTTACATTGTGTTTAAAATAGGCAGATATAAACAAGATGAAAAGGCATTTACCACAGATGAATAGAAAAAGCTTCTCAAACATATGGGAGCTCAGATTTAATATCATGTCTGCAATTATCAGAAAATTTGTGAAGAATTAAGTTTTCAAAAATCACTTGAACTCAGCCTAAATAATAAGTAAATAAGTTACATTTTTCCTCCAAGTTACATAGGAAAAAGCATGGAGAAAAATGTTAAAAAAACACCTTCAAAACTTACCACAGAAACTCAGAATTGCAACCTTGCTTTTGTTAGCACAGCAACCTGACATACAACCTTCAGCAAAGCTGGGAAATGTAAGAGCTCATTACAAATGATTCTGATTCCTCTCCAACCTGAGTGATTACACAGCAAGAAAAAAATTAAAAAAATCTGCCTTGAGAAGGGACCCGTAGAACTCCAGGCAGGTCAGTGTTTTAGGAAGAACAAGATGCCAGGCTTACAGAGTCCTGGCTCTACTTCCTCCTTAACCCTGCAAACTGAAACAAATGATGCATGTGATGTACATGGGATTGTACTACAGCAAAGGTTTATTGAAAATTGACCTTTCTATTAGCAAATGTCCTGATAGATATGAAATACTGTTTCTGACGGTGGCAAACAGAAAGTTTGCTGGGAGAAAATCACAGTATTGGGCAATCCCAGGATAGCCTATGCGTAGAATTTTTAGCACCAAAATGACAGACATAGACATAAAAACCAGAAAGAGCATATTTTCATAATTTTCAAAATAACTCAGTTCTGGGATCAGAGCAAAGTTGGTAGACAACAGGAATACTACCCCCCCCCCCCCCAACTTGTTAAAGAATGCTCCGAGTGAAAAATATCAATAACCCTGGTTTAAAAAGTTGGTAAATGATGGGAACATTTTTAGTTAAATGTTTTAGTTAAAAACAAACAAACAAAAAAAAAGGTAGAGTTGTAGCTGTGTTTTTTCTTAAAATATTTTTCCAGTATTAATTCTGTGCATTTAATTCTATGTGTTTTACATATACATAGTTTTATATGACTCTGGATTTTCCTGTTTTCATAGTTTTTATTTGTATAATAATAAAACCCCCCTACTATGTCCTTCGTTACTGCTCTATTTTGCGTCAATAAGAATAGCAATCTGACTTACCTGATTTATCTGCTGCAGTGCTAGCTGGAGCCAAAATCTCCTCTCAAAGCTAAACAGCACTGAGATTCTCCTGTTACAGAAGACTGACCTGGAAGGTAATTTGTAATTGATATTCATTGCCTGTAAATACCTATTAAATACTATGCACCCCTGCCCCCCCCGCACTGTATCCCGCTCCATGAAGGCTGACATTTTAACAATCTTTAAGACCTCTTTTTTGTTCCCAGAACCCATGTTGTCCTGCCAATGCAGCATAGTGAAGCTTCTTAGGACAGAGTGTTTGGGTTCAAATATTCAGAACCTGCCCTCGGTCATGACTCCCTGCTGTGACCTCTAAACCATTGTTCTGCTAATATCAGGAAAAAGGGGGACACAGAAAAGGAGTGGAGCAATTTCTTGAAATTACCCAGAAACAGAAAGCCATTTCCCTAAAAATGTGATTTTCTGTCAGTAAGACATGGCTGTCAAAAAATCCTGACTGGTTTTGAGTGTGGGCCTTGTCCAGTTAGAGCTAGTTACGAACCGGACTGAGATGCCAAATTGTTTCACAAACACCACCAAAATGTCTATCACGAGTCACAAGATTCTTTTTTTAATTTCCCCAGGACATAACAACCTGGCCCAGTTTCATGTATTACGGATGAATAGTGAACACTCTGCTATAAATCTTGGTGAACTGTCTTCCAAAATATCTCTTTTATAACATCTAAAAAAGGGGGTGGGGGAGGAGAAAAAAAAATGATTTAATGCTCAATATGATGTAGCTTCTGCAGAAATGAAGGAGACTTTTATTAGTCTTATGCATAACATTATGACTTTATATTGTTGATTATCATCATTCAATTTTTGCTGTAGTTACTTAATAATTGTCAGTTCTCATTCTTGTAACTATTCATTGTCAGCTGCGGATAATCTGCCAGCCCACATGAGAGGGCAGGTTACATTCAAAGGAATTTACTTTGGTTTAGGGACATGTGCAAAATCTGAGCTAATTGTAGTGCAACTTTATACTTTAACTGCTTCTTATTAGCAACTTAACAGATGTCTGTGACTTCGCACTGTGATGTTCAGCAGGTGCTGAGAACCCACAGGAGTTAGTGAGATGCAGGCTGTTCTCTGTGAAGGACTTGTTAGAACCAAGCTCCTGTGATCCCAGATCATGCCTTTGAAGAAGATATGAAAAGGTGATGGTCAGGAGCTCTTGCCATTTGATGGATGTCATTTGAAGGCCCAGCACATGACATGTATTTATTGTTTAGACCCACATTTATGTCTGGTTAGAGGGAGTGGCAATGCCTGCATCTATCAAGTATTAAAAGATCCACTGACTCTGATCCAATGTCAGCCTCATCTGGGAAAGAGATGACTGCTACGTAAGGCAGAGAAAGCAGTAACAGAAGAGGCAAAAACATGGGAAGCAGGGAGAATGGAGAGGCTTGGTAAGGTACGGAATGGCTTTCTGTAGTCTTCTTTGGCTATACAAAAAGGTCTGCTTTATAGCATATAAGTAATATAAAGCTTAACTACTAGGAAAATATTCTGATCCACGTTTGAAGTGTAGTGATCCTTCCTATGCCCAGTGAATGGACATTCAGCTTAAAGAACACTCTTCATTTACTTCCACGAGTTTTGTTCTGCTAGAAAACACTCTTGTGCTTGCATTTAAGTGCACCTTTTTAATTGAAGGATTACTCTACCAGAGACAAAATGAGGGATCTATCTGTGGGTCGTTCTTTAGCAGATCCAAATTAGGATTGCAGTGAAATGATTTGTATGTTTAAATGTGCAGTCTGGTTGGCTGCATGTCCACCTACATGAAGGCGACTTATGGATGTCTTCATGTACCACTGCTGCTCTCCAAACTTACAGGATGAAGGCTACTAAAAGATGACAGAGGCCATGTAAATTTGAGCTGGCATTCCTGTGATTGTTCTATTTTCTGTGTCTTCTTTGAACAAAATAAATGACAGATTTAAAAAGGGAAAATTTAAAAGGGGAAAAGGAGATTTAATTCCCTTTTGGCAAGGACTGCCAAACTATGATCCTCACCCACGTCCAGGCTACCTAGCATAAACACTGGACAAACTTCTGGTGATGCATGTAACACAGAAAGGAACAAAGACAAGAGACAGGGTATATTCAATGCCCAGTCAACAGGGAGAGAGGAGATAGATGTAATAGAAAACAACTGGAGGGCAAAATTGCAAGTTACAATAACTTTTGTCTTACTGAGACATGGGGAAAATATGAGAAGGGAGGCCATTAAGGAGCATTTCCTTTTTTTTTTTTTTTTTTTTTTTTTTTAATCCAAGATGCTGAGTGAACCAGAAGAAGAAAAAATACAAAAATACAAAATACAAAAATAGAAAAAAAATGTTGGTTTGGATGGTATTCCTGAAACACTGAAGAGGACTAAAGGTGACTAAAATGCTGAACAAGTAGAACACCACTACCACGCATTTGTTCTGTTATTCTCTTTTTTATTCTCTAGCCTGGTTTGGCTATGTCTCCCTCAGAAGGAACAACAGAGCAAGGATGTAAATAGGCTGCACCATGGCCTCAAAGACTTCCTTAACACTTTTCTAAGACTTTGAGACACTTTCATACAGTGTCCCAAAGAGGATATATATGCCTCTGCAACAAGATATGCATTCCTGGCATAAACCTGTATTCACCTGAGGTACTTGTGCTGCAATCTGCCACAGGACAGGGCAGCCTTCCCTCTCCCAACAAAGCACTGTTCCACCCTCCACACCCTTCAAAGTTCCTGAAGACTTTGTAGAGATTAGGAAAGAATTCAAATTCTGGGAAAGAAGGAATAGAGAAAGCAAGCTTTTTTTTTTTTTTTTTTGTACAGGTTGTGATCTAATGTTATAGTTCGTATGGTTGCCACAACCTTTATGCCTCCATGCCAACAGAAACTGAGAGAAAGTGTGTGCTATTTCCACCTCTACTCAGCAGTGGTGAGGTCCATCTGCAGTGCCCAGTCCAGATCGGGGCTCACTAGTACATGACAGGGACATACTGGAGTGAGTTCACTGAAGGACCTCAAAAATAATTAGGGGACTAGAGTTCCCATATGAGAGTGGCTGAGACAGCTTAAGAAAAGGCTCAGGGGGGATCTTACCAATGTGTGTAAATATCTGATAAGAGAGAATAAAGAATACTGAGCCAGACTCTTAGTGGTGCCCAGTGACAGGACAAGAGGTAACAGGCACCATCTGAAATACAGGGAATTCCACTTAAACATTTAAAAACTTTTTTACTGTAAGGGTGATTGAACATGGGCATATGTTGCCCAGAGAAGTTATAGTCTTCATTCTTGAAGATACTCAAAATCCAGCTGGACACATGGGTAAAATGTTCTACTGACCCTGCTTTGAGCAGTGGGTTGGACTAGTCAATCTCCATCAGTGCCTTCCCACCTCAACCATTCTGCAATTCTCAGATTTCACTTGCACTCAGTCTGTTCTCATTTCTTGAAGCCACCATTTGATATTACAATATATGCAGGTTCGATTGTGCTTCTCACATTCCACTCTACATTTCTGTGAACAGGAATTACAATTTATATATTTTAACTGTCAAAATACCTACAAAAAAAATCAAATGTCTAGGACAGCTAGTAAATACCAGCATCTTATTATATATTAAAAAAAAAAAAAATGTTTAGCATTGAAAATTCCTTATTCAAAAGTCAAAACATTGTAACATAAGATGAAATATTGACTTTTTTTTTTTTTTTTTTTTTTTTTGCCATGGGAAAACAACCAGAGAACAAGACATCAGAATTAAATTACCAGGTTTCCTATTGTCCTTCCTTTTTTAATTGAAATTGTGGGATCCTTAGGGTGCTTCTTATATGATTTTATGGAGCTTAGAGTAATAGGCCCTGAGCTTGTTTAAAGATAACAGCAACTATAATAATCCAAATAAGAGAGTAATAATACAGATGACAGATTTCATGGTGCCTTACTCTGAGAGGCACTCATTTTAACCCTTTGGTGAGTGCATAAGATGCTTTTCTGAACTTCATATTAGTTGGTAGGATAATTGTAGTGCTTTGAGCATAAACATATACTTTGTTCTGTCTTCATTTCGTGCACATATTGCTTCCTACTGCATCTTCTGAGGTGAAAAACACACCCAAATGGAAGCTAGGGAAGAGAAAACCAAAGTGAATCAATTATTGCCTTCAGCCTTGAGAAATTCACATATTCAACATGTAATTCAACATGTAATTGTGCTTGTGCTCTGGTGGTTCAGCTCTCCTCCACACACTGAAAATACACTCAGGAGGTGAAAGTAAATTGCCAGAACATACTAAATGAATGATCCTTCATTCCCTATGATGGGCCATCATATAACCAAGCAGGTATGTATTTAGAGTAGTTTGAGTAAGCTCCAATGAAAAGTCCCTTTCCAGGATCTACTGATTTTAAACAACTCATTAGTGAAAGGTTTAAAGAAGATATGAATCACATTGCATATAGGTTGCTATCATGCTGGTACCTTCAGTGGAGAGAATGGCCTTTTGATAGCTTAAGTTTTCACTTAAATGTATTATGTCTAACAGTGATGTTGAAAATCAAAAGTCAGAAGTGAGTTCAGAAAAGAGTGGTGAAGATATTAGGAGTGTGGGGAGCACATTTTCCTTATAAAGGTTTGAAAATTTGATTATGCGGTTAATAGAATCAGGTCTTGCAAGAAATGTAGCTATGGTCAAAGGGATTCAGTGAGTAAATTCACCAGGAAGGGAGCTTTTCAGTCACGTTTTGAAAAAGTCAAAGGATTCATCAGCCAGCTGCTCAGAGCAAAATTCAATTTACATTGATAAATAGCTTGTGCAGGTACAGAAGGGCATTTCTAGAGTAATGAGGTAAAACTATTAATGGAAAATGTTTTGGAAAAATGTTCTTACAGCAAATACAAAGCAGTCTCACAGGAAAAGCAGTGAAATTCAGCTGCCTGGGAAGTTTATGCTGCAACTGGACAGAGAGCTAGAAATCTTTGATAGAGCACTCTGCTTCAATTAGAGAAATGAGCCAGAAGAGCTTCTAGCCTTTCCCATCTTTGTGTTTTACGAGTACAGGTGTTACAGGCATGCAAAGTAGCATATCTTAATTGTCATCTCCAAATCAGACCAGTTCCACTTGTGTTTGGTTTAGCATACTGTATTTTGATGAAGTTTTCATCTGATTTCCCTTAAGGACAACAGCAGCATTTCCATTCATTCAAGAAGTCAAGTTCTTATGCTATTTCATTTACTATGGGTGTACAGAATTTAAAGTGCGAATTAAAACAATGGAAAAGCCTTTATAACATGAGGTAAATAGTCACAGGAAAGCAAATCTAGAACTTTGACAGTACAAATAGCTGTTGACTGCCACAGCTTTACTTATACACTGGTAAACTTCACTCTGGGAAGAGAAAGCTGCACAAAGAGCTGCTGGAGCCTATGAACTTCAAAGTGAATAACATGGAAGTGCAAATCAATAGAGTAACCACATGAAACTTTTCAAAGGTATTTGATACCTTCATATGTTCGTTTTAAAAAGTTACCTTGCAAATTTCCGCTAACACTATCTTTCTTGAACTCTCTAGTTATTTCCTGAAAAAAAACAAAAACAAAACAAACAAACAAACAAACAAAAAACTCCTACAGAATTGTTCCTATAACGCTGAGATTTTGTCAGAATATGCTTGGAGAATATGAAAAGCTTCATTTGAGATGTTTTTTTCAGTACAGTCTTTCCCATGGAAAAATGTTGCAAAACTTCTGTCATGCACTTATTGCCTAAGTTCTTCCAATGCAGTCCTGCAGAAGCACTCCTTGGAGGGCCTCCACAGGAGGAGACTCAATGCAGGTATCATTTGTAGCTTTTTTTTTTAATCTTTTTTAGAAATGTACTCTTTTTCAAGAAATCTGAAACTTGTGTATGTTCTGCTGTAGTCTTTTCATTCATTGGTTGGAATTCTGGTTTTGTTATCTTTTGCTTCTGCTAATAACATAGTGCAGACATAATGCTCTTGAGATTGGACGCCAACTAGTGTTTATTTGTTTTCTAGCTATATGCATGGTTAAAAGTTGAAAATACTGTTGTTTTACACTAGTCAGTAATAATGAGACATGATTTGCTGAAGTTGTAATGCTTTTATGTAGTTCAGAACTTGGATTCCTTAGTAAAATCATCCGAAGAAAAATATTTCTGATTTTTATTACTAATTATTTTCTGTGATATACTAGCTGTTATACAGTCATAATACATTCACTTGACAGTTCTGATATGTAAGATACTTTAGCAAAATAACTTTACTCTTTCCAAAATGACCATGTAAAGTATATCATCTTGTGACTTAAACACTACTTTAAAGAAGCATCATGCAAATGCTGCTGAAATCCTGTAAGGCTCTAATGACTTTAATGAACTTTTAATACGGCCCAAATTTTCTAATGTTAGTGTCTCAGGAAAAGTACTGTAATAAGGCTGCTCTAATAGCATTCTTTAAACTGTTAAAATGCAAGATTTTTTTTTTTAAATACTTTTTATAAAATATATTTCACAATGTGGTCATACCGTTATAAGTAAAAAAAAGGTAGAAGTGTTTTAAAGTAGTGACTCCATAAGTGACTCCATTCTGTACTGTTCTAAATGTTTGAAAAATACAAATGAATATATATTTTTTCTAAAGTTGTGAACTAAGAATTCACTTTCATCTTCATTTTGTCATGTAGAGACACTTGCATTTTTATGTATTCCATACCCTTGCAAATCCAGACATTGTCCCTTTATTTAATTAGAACAAACAACAGAAATCTTATTTAAAAATGTTTATTGTAAAAAAGTGGCTAGAAAAAAAAACATAAATTTCACTTCACACTTTCTTCAAGTTATCTATAGATGCTGCTATAGGCAACAATTCACTTTCATTCATAACACATTTGGTCATATAAAAATAAAAATATTTACATTATGTCCACATACTTTACAAAATCATCAATAAAAAAGGCACTTGGAGGGGTAATGCTGAAAATATTGCATTTCCTTTGTGCATTTAAAAAAATAATTGTCAAACTCCCATGAGCCCCCTCTCTTGCACTTATTCCCGTTTTTAAAAAAGATTAAAGTTTAGAGGAACTATTCCATATTCAAAGATGGTCAGGCATGCACCAGGAATGTTTGAAGCTACAGTATTTTTTTTAAAAAGGCACATGCAATTAATTTGTGGCTTACAATTTTTCATACATTCTCTTACATGTTTTCTTTTTCCTCTCTTAATTATGCAGTTTTAAAGCATTTCGGATCATTAATGAAGGCCTTGGCTTTTAATAAAATAAAATTAAAAAAAAAATAATACAGCAATGAATAATATTAAACATTTACTAAGGTAAACTTGGAATACTTTTTAAGGCACCTGAGATAAATGGTGTCTAGCAAAATTCACTTGGGTAGTATTTTTATCAAAAGTTCCACTTAAAATACTGTTTCTTTGGTTGAAATGGCTTGGCAGGAATGTATTAGTAACTTTGCAGCCTTTTCTGAGCAAGAAAAAACTACATGCATTTGGCTTCATTTCTAAAGAAAGCTGATAATGCTTTTTCCTTTAGATCTACTTGAAATGTCATGCATCGTGTCTTTCCCCATATATCAGAGTTCACACTTAAGAATGTGAATGTGTGACTGAACAGAACTACTTAAAGCTCATTTCTACTGACATTCTAAATTCTCCCACTATTTTGTTTCTTTGCTTGCTTTTTTTTTTTGTGAGTGTTATTTTTTTGGTGATTTTATTTTTTTATTATTTTTTGGCTGAAAAGTAGAAGAGAAAATGCCTTTGGATTTCCACTTATCATTTGGAACAGGAGTGGAGAAATGCATTGAGTCCAGGTAAACATTGACTGCATGACTCAGTGTGCTACACAGCAGCCAGATTCCTCGTGTTTGTGCAGAAGAGACATTCTGGAGAAAGTTTTGGAGCAATTTTTGCACTGGTATTTCTTCACATCCGAGTGGGTCTGCAGATGAGCCCTCAGATTGGATCTGTCTGCAAAAGCCCTGTTGCAGTGAGGACAGGAAAACGGCTTCTCTCCTAAAAAGGAAACATTAAGTAAAAATACAAATAAAGCTTTAAAAAAGAAGTACATGTTTAGGACAGGTATAACTCACTTTTATCCTAAGAAACAAGCAGACAGAAATGATTTGTTATCATAAAAAACGTGTGTAATAAAAAGTTAGTCAGGCCACAGATACAACAGCTTTCAGCACTGCTGACTGTACTTGCAGAACTCAGGCTTTCAGAATACGCTGCTAAGCGCAGTCTCCAAAGGCAAGCTGCTGACACCTTCTGCATCTGCAGGTGCAGGCAGTATTTCTAGGTTGGGCTCCTCCCAGCATTTTCAAATATTTTCATGGAGTCTTTTCTACTTAGCTCTGTGTGAATAACTTGGAACAAGACTTTGACTGAAAAGCAGCAAACAGCTGTACAGACATTACATTGTACCCAGTGTTATACTGAAGATCATGTTTTTGCCTCAACACAAAAAAATGCTTTGGTGATGATGTGTTTCTAATTTTTAAGGACTTGAGATAGCGCATGCAAAACTTGCCGTTTGCTTAAGGAGTCAATGATTAAACTCTCATGCATTGCCTTTCTGTTTTGTTACTTCAGAGTTAGCTGAAGCCTTCTTAAAGTTAGCATTTTCCAAAGCCTGAAAGTTAACGTAAAATCCTTAAAGCAAAACTTTCAGCTAGTGGAAACAAGCTAAATCATCCTGGGATTATCAGAGGAGCGATGCTGATCTATGCCAGAATATGCCACACAGTTGTGAGGCCATGCTACACTTCCCTCTCACCGAGGCCCCCAAAAGGAAGAATGTGCCCATGTAATGATATATTTGAAATTGCACATATGCATTTCAAGGTCAGACAAGCAACACTGCTGTTTTTTCTACCTTTAAGGAAAAAAATCAGAAAGGCATTCTGATGAGATAGCAACAACAGCCTGCAGTTGTAATGGTTGTTCTTACCAGTGTGGGTTCTGATGTGTCCTTGAAGTAGCCATGGTCTGGAGAAAGCCTTGCCGCAGATCTTGCAGACACAAGGTAGTGTGTGGGTCCTGATGTGCATCTTAAGCGCTCCCAGGCTGACATACTCCTTGTCACAGTACTTGCAGCTGAACGATTTCCTAGACTGGGCATCACAATGCAGCTGCTTATGTTTGGCCAACCCAGAGAAAGTTGAATAGGTCTTGTTGCATAAACTGCACTGAAACTTTTCGGCTTCGATTGCATGGGGGTCTGAAAGCTTTGACTGGATTCTCTCTTCTTCATCGCTAATGGGACTTTCCGAACCACTGTGATCTTTGGAGGAGGTGTCAGAAGGTGGAGGTGGGCTGACTCTTCCCAAAGATGAGGGGTATCCAGAAAGTGGAGAGAGGTCATTGGGTAGTGGAGATGGTAGCAGCCCGGTTGTAGTCCACACAGTAATGGGGTTGTAAGCTACAGAGCTCAGGATCTCTGGCTGTGGTATGATAGGGACTGGATAGCTTTCATACAGGTATGGGGATATAATCACTGGAGAAAGAAGAAAATTTTAAGGTAAGAGAACTGAAAAGTATTTCAGAAGGCAACAAAATTAACATTTGTAGGATTAAAAAGTGCATAAATCAAACACTCAGTATGGTTATCTGAATATAGGGAGGACTAAGGAAATACTATTTGATACATACATACTGATGTGTAGAGACAGCATTATAGTTTGAATTATAGTTTGAGAGTCTCTTCAAAGCAGCATGCTCTTTCTAAACCTATGCAGCCTGATACACTGAAGCAGTGAAACTTCCTGAAGGATCTGCACAAAAGTTTCAATTCCATTTCCAACAGATGTAGAACAGGAAAACTCCAAATCCACTTTTAATAACTGAGTTCAAGTGGATGAGCAAACTTCGTGATTCATTCTGAGCAGCACTGACATATTTCTCAGAACTCCCTCATTGTAAGCAAAAGATAAAAGAGCTAGCAGTGAACTAACCCATGCTCCAAAGCCTGTAAAAGCAATCCCACCCCTCCTCTTTACCACCACGCCATAAACACAACCTCAGAAGCAACGCGGCAGCCGTCGATCTCATTTTGTTACCTGTATGAGTGTCCAGTTCGCTGTAATTTGGCTTCTTGGATGAATTGAAATGCTTCTTGACCAGGAAGGAGCGTGGCATTTTGAATGCAGGGTTTCTCCTTCTTCCAGAGCCTCCTTTCAGGTTCGTGTAACGGTGCCTGGCTGGTGTGCAGCACGCACGCACACTATCACTGCTGGTACATCGGTCCCTATCGCATTGTCTGCCCCGCGCCGTCCATGCACTCTGCTTGTGTAGTGGCAGTGCAGAGGCGCCTTGAAAAGTGCTGTAAATACCCACAAGTCAGGTGCAGGGGGGAAGGGTTTTCTGCTCCTCCAATCACTTCTGGATGTTCTCAAGCACTTTTCCAAACAGCCTGTTTTTCTGGGAGGGCTGCTCGCAGGACGGATCCAATCCCTGCTTGGAGGGTTTGCTTCAGGTTTCAGCTCCTCCCGCTGGAGACAGCTGTGAACAGAGGAGCAGTCTGTTGTCAGAGCACATTATCCTTCTGCAAAGTGTACGTTGCTCTTCAGAATTTCTGACTAGAAAAACGTGTCGGTCAAAGTGCTTTTTTAAATTTTATTTTATTTTTTAACAAGGTCAGTTTACTGATTCAGTTGAATCCTTTTTTTCTTCCTGGATAAGTCATGTGTACCGAAAGTCTTTTCTTTTTCTTTTTCCTTTTCCTTTTCCTTTTCTTTTTCTTTTTCCTTTTACTTTTTTTTTTTTTTTAAATCTATCTGGTGTGTAAAAATTTATCTGTCTGGTTTCCAGATGCTTGATGTAAGAATTACAATGGAACAAACTGTTCATTAAGGGCAGAAGGGGGGGACATTACAAGATAACAAGCTAGCCGGCAGAGCTAATGGAAGGTTTTGAACAGACTGTGTGCCTGCTCTGTTTGGGAGCTGCCTTTGAAAAGTTGCGTTCAGGAAATGCTGGAGACTAGCAGCATGCCTCCCTAACCTGGCCCTTCCAGGCAGAAGGGCCAGTAAGATGCTTCAAATGAGTCAAAGCAGAGGGAGCAGCCCATGAAAAGGCAACACATTTCAGATCTGGGTGATAGGTTTTACATGTTACACATATGCATATTGCTTCAGACTGTTCATGTGAAGGACACTTTCATTTTTTATTTTAAAAATCTACAGAATGCAAAACCTCGACCTTTCCTTCCTTGGGAGTAGTTATGTCACTCTTTTGCCTATCCTCTTAGAGCATTGCCAAGGAAATTTTCCTAATTATCCAAAGCAGTTAAAAGATGCACAGATAAGCAAAACCCCCAAAATTATAGACTGGGTAATTTAAATGTCTCTTAAATGTACTTCTCCATTAGTATATTTAGGACCTCTTGATTTCCTATGAAGGTATAATCTGAGTTATGTATTTCATTTAGGATTAAAGTCTCTCAAATGTGCCACAGAATTTTCTGGTTATCTAGATTGGTTTTGAGAAGCCATTTAGTCACAGATATGTTGTTTTAATTTTAAAACATTTGCATTTTGAAAATGTGGATGGCTGAACACTGGTGGATTTCTAACACAGACCACACTCTGACTGAGTCCTGCTCTGTCCTCCCCACCCCTCTCCCCCCCTTTGCGTCTTAACTCCACCTGCCTGGGCACATATTGGTATGCCGTGCCGGTGTGCCGCTAGGGCTCTGTCCTGTTGGGAGGGGTGTTGCACAGAGACCACCCCAGCCCCCTTTTTTTATTTTTGCAGCAGGTGTTGGAATAGAGATGTGAAAAAAAAAAATCTATCCGGTTCTGTTAAGACACGTAAGAGCAAAGTGCTTTGTCAAGCTGCATGACTTCTTAATCTTTGGGATGCCAAAACAAGTGCAGGGAAAGTTAGCCATTTTCAAGAACTGATTAAAAAGATTCAGCTGTTCACTGTCTAGCTCTGGTGTGTGTCAGTGAAAGGTGTCACATGGATTTCCAAGCTGCGGGGAACACACCCAGACTAGGGAAGGAAAGGGAAAGTGGCAATGAAAGGGACTTCCAAGTTACCTGCTTTATAGCTGGGGTGGAGGAAGAAATGCAGCTCTTCACAGCACAGAAAGCAATGCTGGCCAAAACACAAGCTGTTGCTTTCCTCCTCTCCACAGGAATGAAGAAATCTACAACACGTTTTTGAAAGGGGCGTTTGTGGCACCGGTCCCCTCTCAGCTCTTCCATCTGAGAAGTCCCCGTCGCCCGCCAGCTCTGGGAAAGCATTGTATTTCAGGATGTGAGGCATTAGTCTGTATCTAAATAGTCTGTTACATGAGCTGTGATTCAGACCTTGAGCTGGTTTAAGTTTGTGTGTTGAAATGAATGGAGCCATGCAGATTTTCACTGGCTCGAGATCTGTTCCTTTGTATATTTGTTAAAAGTAAAGGGTCTGATTCACCAGTGAGGTACTCCCTCTCGGGGCATTTTCACCAGCATAACACTGTAGTGATGCAGTTTAAATTAATTGCACTTATATAAATCACAGAAGCGTAAGCAGTTAGCCCACTGGCTGAGCTGATTGAAGGATGTTAGGAATTGGATAGAAGGCATGTTATTACACGGTTCTGAAAGGATATTAGCAGTACATACTACCTGAGTGAGGTCTGCTGTCAAAAAAAGGGAGAGTCTGCATGAGGGGTGGGTGAGTCAGAGTAAACAGGTGTTCTGGGTGTTTACAGCAAATGTGGATGAGAGGGCACTCGCCGACGTGCAGCATCCATCCCTGAGCAAGAAAGGAAACACAAAGGTCGAGCACAGAGGGTGGGTGGGAGGGTACCCCTTAGCCGGGGAGGCAGGGAGGTGTGGGGCTGGTGGAGGGCAGCAGATGCTCCCCGATAGCTCCTGCCGCCTGCGGGCAAAGCCTTGCGTCCACCTACAAAAAGTCGGGCCGAGTGCTTCCCCTGTGCATTTTACAATTAGTTGGTCTTTCTGGGCTTCTTTAGGTTGTCACTTTGAAAGCTGGTGTAAAGCTGTCTTGCTAATGCCACTGTACTGCTAATTGCTGCTCTGTGAAGCGGGTGGGAAGTGACCTGAGCACATCCGCTGCCTGAAAGCTTGGTATGTGCTTTGCTCTGACAGCATGGCTAGGCCCAAACATTCAACCATCTAGCAGATTTTATTTTTTTTTGAAGACCAGGACACTTGTTTATGTGTCTAAATAAAAAACTGTGAGCCTCAGTTTCTGACAGCTCCACTAAATCCCTTTCCTGTCAGGCTTTCTGAGAGGGACAGCAACTTTTGTTACACAGCTTTCTGGAAATGGAAGGGTGCCAGAACTGTGTTTGTTATCAAAGAGGGAAGAAGGACCCAAGCTAAGCCATTACCAGCTCAGTTTTTCTCATTAAAAAGTTTATGTCCTTACCAAGCATCAAATAATAACAAGATCGTGGATCAGAAAATAGTAAATATCTGGATAAGTCACAGCAGAATCATGAAAAGTAGTTTTAGAATGTTAAATGAGTTATGCTGGAACACTGTTCCTAGAGTAAACTACATTTGTCTGGAAGCAGACACAGCAGTGTTGAGCATGTTTTGCCTGGGCCTGCCATGGAGCCCATGGAAGGCAGTGCAGCGAGGTTCAGAGGAACCCCCAGGAGGCACTGAGCCCAGTGGAGCATAGCAAAAATAGCTATGGAGGGTTACTGATGCAGGTGACGGCTTCATCCCAGGTGGGGCACAAGCAGAAGTAACTCACACGTATGGTGTAGCTCTTTCAATTTATAAGCTTCCTACAATTCAGAGGAAAGGATGAAATGATTATTATGGAGGAAGAAGAATGAAAAGGGGAGCAGTTTTCAATAGCCAATAGTATGTGGAATATATCGGCTATTCTTCAGTCTTATTCTGTGCTTTCATATTTCTCCCTTAGTGCCAGCTGGTATATCCTGGGAAAGTAAAGCAGAGGTGTAACTTGGAGGCAGTAAAGGTTTAGTAGACCCAAAAGGTGAGGAGTACCTCATTTGTAATTATGTTGAATGGCTGAGAGGGGTAAGCCTGAAATTAACAGAGTAGAGAGAAACAATTAGGGAATGGTATTCCTTCCCATTGCCTTGACACATTTACCTTAGTAAATTTTTTCTGAAACACGTTTTTAGGAAAATTTTTTCTTCATGTTTTACTTCAACCTTACAAATTCTGACCAGAACTATGATCAGAAATGGCACCAACTTTAGAGGGACTGGTATGAAATTATGTGGAACACCAGTCTTGTATGCTTACTGTTCAGTGGGTCAGAAGAAATCTCTGCATTTTGGAAAATTTTTTGAATAAGTTAAAATTCTTCACATTTTGAAGGTTTCACACCAATTAACACACTTTTTTTTTTTTTTTTTTTCTAAAATCAGTAGCCTTAAGTCAGAGTTATCAAGTTCAGTTATGTAATAAGATCTATACTTCTGAGATTCGGTGAGATTAAGAACCAAATTTGCTTTTAGGACATGTTATAGAACTGTGTTCCTCTGTGTTTCGGTTTATTCAGGTTTGTAATTCCAGTTTAAGCATATTAAAGAAACGATTATTGAACCACAAAAGTCTGATTCAGTCTCAGCTTTCAAAGTTTTCAAAGTCAAGAAGCTTTGAAGAGGGTGCCTTAGAGGTCTAAGCCCATGTGCAATGTTTTCTTTTTTTTTTCTTCTTTCTTTATATACTTATGTAAAGAATGTTAATTGTAAGGAAACTTACCTTTATTGATAAGATGCAAAATGGTCCCTTTTGGACCAAGTAGTTCAAGCAAGGCCAGCTTCTGTGTGCTTTGCTTCACACCTGTGGAACTTCACTGACTTAAGAGGGTTCAATTTAGAGTCAATTTAGCTCATAATGAAGGGAGCTGGTCATAGTTCAATTTTCCTACATTGTTTCTACATGAAGATATTTTAACAATGGGCCAAATTCCCCTGTCATTCCCATCTGTAGTATCTCCACCGGCTACAGCTGAACTATTTCAGATTTACTCAAGCAGAACTGAGATGTGATTCTAGTCCAATAAATACAGCTCTGTTTATGCATGTAGTACTGTGACAAGTATTTGTTAAACGAAAGCACGTTACGTCCCCGCTAAACTATCGCACTCCGAAAAGGGATGCTTTGTGCATCGCACTCCGAAAACTAAAATGCATTGCATTTTACTGACCTTCCAGTGTGCCACTGGAATAATTCAGGCGAGGAACAAAGGCTGTGGGGCTGGGAGCGAGCTGGGTGCCGAGCGAGCTTTGTGCGGGGTTAAGGAGCCATCTGCTGGGCGCCGCCGCCGGGACAGGCACCGCGCGCTCCCGGGCCAGAGCCGTGCCCGCCGCCCCACCGTGCGGCCGCCGAGCGAACCGGGCGCTTCGAATCACCCAGGGATCACCTCCTGGTGATCTGGTAACCCCGGCTTATCATGGTTTGGGGATTTCGATCTTAATTTTTATTTATTTTATTTTTCGGGGGGGGGGGGGGGGGGTCATTATTGGTTGTTGCCTGCCTCAAAGTGAGACGCAAAATCTCATTCAAGACTCCCTCTGCGGTTTGCGTGTCTGCGTGTCCGTGTATGACTGACGCACACACGTTTGTCATGTATTTTACATGTGCACATACATTTACATATGTACATATGCTTGTATTTGTACATTTTCTTACTTATAATTGTGAGACTATTTCAAACATGGACATTTCAATCACATTACAAGTATTTGTAGGAGACAACGTTTTGTTATCCCTATTTTGAAAATTACTAAATGAAGCATGAAGAGATTGACATTTTCAAAAGCTTAATTCTTAAGTCTATTTTTAACTATGCCTTGCAGTAGCTTCCTCTCCAACAGCTTATGCTCCTCTCTCCGAATGCTGCACAAAATGGTGTATCATTTTCTTTTGCAGCAAATATTACTACATTTATTTAAAGATAAAATAATAAAGGATTACACACACATATAATGTATGTATAATTTTTATTATTAATTTATCATTTATGCTGAGGATATGACCTTTATCCACGGTCCACTGCAGTGTCATAGATTTTCAAATACAATAAAAACTCTTTCCTTTGTCTGTTATCTGCTTGTCCCTCTACTCTAGTTGGTAGACTACAGTGCTTGGATTTGGCCATCTATGTTTTCCCTAGATGCCAGTTATTATGTTAATACCAAGTACTTCATACAATGATTGAGGTGTTTTTTTCTTGTCTTCCCAGAGACACTTATGGTCCTCTCCAGTATGCCCTACCTTGCTGATCTCATCTTCAGGTTCCCCACAAACTTGTTTTCTGATTGACTGTCCTTGAGGTAGTTACTGCCTGCCAGAAACTGCAAATGTAAGACCCATCTTTATATACTCTGATGTTAAATTGGCTGGGTCAATATCAACATGTTCCCACCTTCGGACTGGGTTTAAATGTCTATATGACACCTCCTCTTCTTGGTCACTCTTCCTCCATACCTACCCAGTCAGCTACTTTGCACTTTTTCTGATTTCTTCTTTAAAAGTGCAGGAAGTTTCTTGTGGTCCAATAGGCAAAACTGGTTCACCTCCCTCCCTGCCAGCTGTAGCATGTGTAGGAAGAGACAGTAGTTGTTGACGTTCAGTTTTATATCGTGGCTGCCTGGCAGGCATGGGGCAGCATGCTGTGTTCTGGGGGACAGCAGAGATGTCTCCTCTGCTTCTCAACCATCTGTTCAGTACTCAAAAAAGCATGTGGCATATCTGCCACAGAAGGCAACTTTCCTGGGCTGTATCTTAATTTAGTGGATAAGTGACTGTTTCTTATCATTTATTTATCAATTTCACATCTATTTGTTCATACAAGTCAAACACCTAAGTTTTTTTCTACCTCTATTTAACTCTTGGCATCTCGGTGGTATGCACTAATTAACAGTTGGGACATTTGTCTTTGTGCTCCAAAATGAAATGATGATGTCACTTCATAGAGCCAGCATCTCTCTTTCAGTGTAAATTCATTGTTTTGCTGTGGCAACAGAAGGTGAGATATTGGGATTGTTTCTGTGTTGCTTCTTTGTCTCATCCTAAGGCCTTCTGTAACCTATGTTGCTCAAAATCATGGTAGTGTTGTAAGGCTGGTTCTCTATCTGTACTGCCTATTCTTAATTTCCTTGTTTAATATTATGTATCACTTGTACACGGAATCCCAGGCAAATGCTGTAGAAGGCTACTCTTTTAATTTCTTGGATTGCCCTCAAGAGCTTGGTCTTTTCATTTCGTGGGGGCTGTTCAGAAGTTCCCAGGACCCCAGAGATTTCTGTTAGTGAAGCCCTGTGTTCTCCTGAGCTACAGCTTCTTAGCTTTCAGACTAGTACTCTGTTTCTGGCTCTGTTAAGCTTGATAAAGACATCCTGCACTACCTTCTCCTATCACCTTATACAATAACTGTTGCCAGCTGCAGGCCCGATGTCTGAAAGTCCCGTTCTGTCTTTATCTGTTATCACTGGAATAGCTTTGGGGATAGGCTGTTGTCTGGAGACTTTTGTTTTTGCAATGGTACCTGGCAAAAGGCACAGTACAGACTGTCAGTGGCTGGGTGATTCAGCACACCAGAACCTATTTTCGACATCACAGTCAGTGACCTTTTTAGTCCCAGACAAATCAAGCAATATATCTTCAAGATTACCAAGTAGCAACTCCTTTGCTGTGCTTTGTTCCTTGATGGGAGGTTTCCCAAACATGCAAGATATTCTTGAAGGCTTTTCACCACTGGAAAAATGCTCAAGGCTGTAAAAATGAAAAGGCACAGCTGCCAACTCTGGTTTCCATGAGCATGAGGATGTCTGGGCTTTCTGCTCTCCCTGGTTCCTTCCTCAGCAGCTCCACCAGGACTGACAGATCTCTGCATTTCAGGTTTCATACTAACTTCTGTGAGAGCCTTCAGCTGATTACAGCATGTACCAGAGGAATCGATCTCATTACAGTATGTCTCTGTTTGGCAGCTGCTGCTGCAGAGAGCCTAGAGTGACTACTACCTTATTCTTTCATGGTGGGGACAGTCAGACGTATTACATTGTATTTCAACCAAACTGGTAGATCATAGAATATCCTGAGTGGAAGGGACTCATGAGGATTATAGAATCATAGAATGGTTTGGATTGGAACGGACCTTAAGGATCATCTAATTCCAAACCCCCTGCCATAGGAAGGGACACCTCCCAGTAGAAGGATCATTGTGTCCAACTCCTGAATCCAGACAGGGCAAACTAAGAGATAGACCATATGTCCAGAAGCGTTGTCCAAATACTTGATCTCTGGCAGACTCAGTGCCATGGCCTGGGAGCCTATCTCAGTGCATGACCACCCTCTCGGTGCAGAACCTTTCCTAACATCCAGCCTGACCCTCCCCTGTCCCAGCTCCATGCTGTTCCCTCGGGTCCTGTCGCTGTCCCCAGAGAGCAGAGCTCAGCGCCTGCCCCTCCGCTCCCCTGTGAGGGAGCTGCAGGCCGCCATGAGGCCTCCCCTCAGCCTGCTCTGGGCTAAACAAACCAAGGGACCAGCCACTCCTCATACGTCTTCCCCTCTAGACCTTTACCAACCTTTGTTGCCTTCTTTTGGACACATTATAATAGTTTTATGTCCTTCTTATATTGTAGAGCCCCACATTGCACACAGTACTCAAGATCACTTTAATAATGTTCTCTGGCAATGGTCTTTGCCTCAACTCCTGTGCATTACAAGTGATCAAGTGATGGTGTTTTTTTTTTTCTTTTTCTTTTTTTTTTCCTTTCTTATGTTAACAGCCCATATCTGCCTGTTGGCTTCAAAACTGCTTTACTGCATATTGCCAGCACTTGGCCACACTTCTTCACTCCCATGTTGTGCTGCCTCTTGGTATTGGTGGGAGTGAGCTGCAGCTGTCTCAGCACATTGGCTGGAAATGGATCCATCATTAATCCCAAAGTTTAATTATCGCTATGGTAGTGTGGCTGATTTTAAATCAACTGAATTTTTGCTGAACTGTCTCTAACTTTCTCTTCCATGTTCCTGAGTGTTTTCTCTGCAACAGCGGCTGTCATTGCTTATGCATTTTTCCTGCTCTTCCTCTTTAGAAGCACTTGTAAAATGATCAGTGTTTCCCACAGTAGTCATCTCTGCCAGCTGGTATGAAGTGTACTGTGAATTAGTTGATGCATTAGTTCTTGCTCATGTAGTAGTTCTTAGTCAATTACATCTTTTGGTTTAACTGCTATAAGAGAGAGGGAGATCTTTCCTGGACGGGCTGCTGCCACCAGAGTTTATAAATAATTTGCAGGATAGTAACATTGAGAAGACTGCATTTCCATAGATTAAATGTTACTACATGAAGGAAGCTATGCCTTGAGGTGCAGCATCACAGTTGACTCATGTCTACATGTGTAAACTGATGTTTTTTCCCCAAGACACGTTGGCTACAGCTGAGCTGACAATTGGAAACAGTCATGGAAAATGCCAAACCATGCCTAGGCCTTAGTTGGTAGGTTGCTGATGCTTACATGGCAAAACGGTGCCTGGGAATACACTTAAAAGGGAGCATTGTAGACATCTGTATGCCTGTGCCTTGGCTCTGTTTTATCTAATAATCCAGGGATGGCTCATATTCCTGAAATGAATCTGATTCTTCATTAAAGGAAATATTTGCAAAGATACTGAATAGTAATATTAAAATACTATAAATCTTTTCCCTAGTGTTTCTTCTACACTCATCTTTCAAATAGTTCATTTCCTCCTCCCAGGTTATATGCATTGTAATGCCTGTTAAATCCTGACATACATCTGTCCAGAGGGTGAGGGGGTAGTGGAGAGGGAATGAAAAAAAATATTGTGTTTTACTCAAATTATGCCATAATTTTATTATGTGTAATTTCAAAATTTCTAAATCTGTCAGTGAATTTCTAAAGTCCAGGTCATAGATTTTCCCAATGCTACCTTTGCTTTTCAAAATTTTGTGTCAGCTTCATTTACTCATAATGAAGCATCCATTTCAGTTTGTTTTGTACCGGTTTGGTCCTAGTCTCTTGTCCAATGCTATACTCCTATCCTCTTACCCATGCAGTTATCATAAAAGCTCTAAGTACTTAGAAAATGACTTAAAGAAGATTTAGATATTCATGATGTCTGGGAAACAACTATTGTTGATCTCAGATATCTCACTTTTCTCCATTGCAGACAAAATAGATTAAAATGTTGAGTCCTGTATTACAGCCGTCACCATGAAGAAGAATGAGTAACCGTTATAACCAGCTGATATCTTCTGAAGTGGAAGTAAAACCTTACAAGAGGAGATCTAATGCAAAATTAAGACTAACTTGCATTCTGTGACTGATCCTAATTTAGTAAACAAAACAAACAAACAAACAAAAAAACAGGGATGCTGGTAGCCTACATTTCAAATGGAGATATGTTTGAACCTCAGCAGATTCACATCCTTAAAAGTCTAAAGATTACCTTACATCCTTTTCACTCAAGATAAGGCAGGAGTCCAGACAGTAGAATTCCAAGATGAAAGGTAACTTTGTGGTTACTGCTTGATTCACTCCATTCTTAGAAATGCGTTGAAATCCCAGTTCTGCAGCAGATTACTTCTGCTCGTGCTTCAGCTGCTGTTTCCCATTTGTAAAATGGGGCTTATGGCATTTCCCTATCTTCTGAGAAGGTCTCAGAACTACTGCTTTAAAGCACAGAGGATATTAAAGAGCAGATTAGCAGTGTGTTGGACTGGATTGAAGTCTGGAACAAAATTCTGAAACGGAAGACAGGGAAGCAGAGGGAGGACAAGGAGGCAGATGCAGCTGGAACATATGTCCTGGAAATTCCTTCAAGGCTGCATCATTTCCCACTGCAGAAGCAGAAGGTAGTGCCACATTGCCATGTGCTTGTCCTTTCTCTCAGCTCAGCCATTCTGCAGCTGTACCTTTTGAGCACGTCCTTACCAATTTGTAAAATAATCCTTTGAAGTACCATTTTGAGAGATTTTATGCTAGACCAAAAAGAAGTCTGAAGCTGAAACTGAGGCTTTTTGTTAATTTGCTTCATGTTAAAAGATATTAATGAATTACTCTTGTCATGGGTTATTGTGTAACTCATAAGCAGAAACAAATATGAAATGCTTTGCTGAAATATTGAAGATCTACAAAGAAAAAGGCCATTGCAAAATCCAGTTTAGAGAATTTACAGAACACAGAATATAAAAAAGAGAGACCTTCAGGGCCTTTAAGAAAATTGTTTTTCACTTTTTTTCTTTATTGCATTTTTCTTTCCTCTTACTCTTTCCAATTACTCTTAATAAATGAGTCAATATTTGTGTGGGTGATAGCACTGGCTATGCTAGCTGCTCAAAATTGCTTATTTCAGGCAATTACCTATTCTGAATTTGTGTAATTCCCTGTTTATTTATGTCAATAAAGGGTAGATTGCTCTGATTTGACTCAGGCTTTTTCAGTGACATAAACAAGCTGCAGAGGCTACCCCTGTGGGAGGTGAAAGGTAACTTTACCTGAAGTTTGATTTGGTCTGTGCCCCCTTCAGCAGTGACTGCCAAATTACCTACGTTCCACATGCTGTTTTTTCTCACTTGTTCAATTTTTCCTTATGGAATGAGATGAGGTACCCAAAAATAACCTTGAGGTCTAAAGCAGTTAAAAAGAAAAAACAAAAACAAAAACAAAAAACAATAAAACAACAACAAACCAACCAAAACAAACATAGAAAAAATACACCTAATACCCAAACTGCTTTAAAGCCTTCTAAACGTCAGACTGAAAAGTATAGTGTATAAAGCAAACATTTGCTGTTCTGTGGAGCTCCTAGCTACTACAAGGGTTTGATGTGCAGATCAGATATTTCTTAGGTTTATTGTTCGTGGACTGCTTAGTTGCTCATGCAGCCTTTTTTGTTGGGGATTCTCTGTTAAATGTATAATGATAAGAAGTTTCATGTAGGGGAGTCAGAAAAAAAGAAGGCAAGCATATCTGTGAGAGAAAAAATGAGTGAACCAAGTAAATGTCAGATATTGATCTCTCAGAACATGAAAAGTCTTTGAAAAATATGAAGTCTCTTTCAGGTGGCAGAGAAGCCCTTTCAATTCTACTTTACTGATCTCTAAGTGTCAGCATAGTGCTGCGGTACCTGAAAGGACTATTTGCCTCCTGAATTGCTTTAGGAGCCCTGTCTCAATTTCTTCAGATTCTTCCTGAGAATCATATATATATATATATATATATATATTTAAAGAATCCTTTTTATTTAAGCTTCTTTTGTCAAGAATTTTCCATGGCTTCTCTACCCTAAACCTTCATAAACTTTTTAATGCATTTCCTTGATTCTTTACATTCTTTCTCTTCAAGGAATGCTAACATGTTTTCATGTATGAAAGAGATGACAAATGAATATTCAGCACTGTCTAAATCAGTAAAACCTTTCTTGAGAACTTCAGTGACCTTCTTCTGCCAAAATATCCAGGTATTTCTGCAAAGTGATGGGAGGGCAAATGCAGAACTGTTTAGGGCTGTTTTGCAGATGCCTGGCAATAATGTCAAACATGTGCAGTAAGTGACTAAATCTGGCATTTCTGAGAACTAGGGTGCATTGCCGTGCCAGCACAGCACAGCTGATATGCATGTGCACTGCAAAAATATCCAGGATTGTCAGATGAATTGCGCAATTTTTTCTTCACCAGCTTGGAGGTCACTGATAAAATGTGAAGTCCTCAGGTTTCATCCAGGCAGAGCTTCCTTTTGAGAGAAGAAACTGTATCTGAGAGGAGATGCAACATCTGGTAGGCAGGGCTGGAAGTCAGCTACCTCCATTTTAGTGATGGAGTACTGAGGCACAGGAGAGCTAAAAGACACACTCAAAGTCATTGAAAAAAAAAAAAAACAAACAAACCAAAAACACAACACAAAAAACCAAGTCTATTGAGAACAAGACCAATTATGGAATAATCTTTCCTTCTCTCAGCATCAATTCTGAGCCATCACTGAAAGAAGGAGATTCCATTAGCAGGCGCTTGGATTGTGAGCAAGATAAAAAGTCCCAAAGCATAAAGGCTGGAGAGATGAGCTGTGACTGAATAACACGTTTTGCTGTATTCTGCCATGGAACCACTTAATCAAGTTATTTCTCCAGCTACATGCTGTGTCAACTGAAGTTATACCTCATGTCTCGTTAAAATCTAGAGAAGTATGCTACCTGGAGAATTTGAGTAACATTTGAGAAGACATAATAATGCAAAAGATCAAGGGGATTCACTGCTAAGTACTGTCAGGGTTGTTAACAAAATTACCAGTGAAGAAGAAAAAATGAATCAATGATGAATAATCATGTACTGTATCAGGTAAGTCAAGCTATTGTCTCTGCAGTAATTAACTATTCCAATGATATGGGCTGGCAATGTAATGAGAAAGCAGCAGTGAACATGCACTCATTACATTTGCTTTCAAATTCAGCAGCAGCTGAACAGCTGTTTGGTGCAGTAGGTAAATTAAGTGTACTAGTCAGATCCAATTTTGGACTGAATCCTTGATGTCACTCCAAGATTAATGTATAGGCTGAATGTTTAAGGGCATGATTCAGTTAAAAAAAAAAAAAGTCACTCAGAGTCTTATTACCTCTTGCTGCCTTGATCACACCTTCCCTCCATAAAAGTGCATTTGTGTGTGTGTGTGGAGGAGGAAGCAGCTGAGGAAAGCAGCTTCTGTTGTGCTCATTGCAAAATTTTCTTGTCAGATATTTGGTTGTGTGGAGCAGAAGGACAGAAAAGGATTTCTCTTCTCCTCCTGAGAAAACAGCTGCTAGGACAGTTTGTAAAGCTTGCAGTTATAGCCTGTGCCTGGCATCTACTGGATTGGAGGTAAACTGGGGCATTCATCAGAGGAAAGAGCTGTCCCACCTCATTGGATCACTTTAAGAAGGATTTCAAGCCAGAAAGGAGAATTTATAGCTGGACTTTGTTATGGTTACAAATGAACTCCTCAGGGGGTCACTGTGTGGCTCCATGACTGCACTATCGCATCTTCCTAGCTTTTCTATTTCACAGCCAGCACCTATAGTAAGGACTGGAACCTGGGGCTGGCGTGATACATTATAACAATACAAACTTTTCTTGCTCTGTTCTTGCTCTCTTTCTGACATACACATTCTGTACATTCTGGTATTGCATTACCTTCTTCTCCACAAAAAATCCCCATCTCGAGGTATGGTGTGGAATGGGTTGGCACTGATCTATAGAAGCTGAAGAAATACCACAGCTTCTTCTCCATGTAAAAGTTGATAAGGCAGTCAGAAATCAAGAGAAAACACATTTACTCTCAGCCAAGTGTCCTGTTATAGAGAAACAACCAGGATTTACTTATTTAAGCTCTTTACTTATTTAAATTCAGGTTCTCATAATATGCAAGGGCTGTTTTGCTTCTTCAATCTTTTTGAAACTCAGATTTGTAGGAAAAAGCTAAGTTTAATAAACAGGATAATCTATTATTATAGTATTTTCCTGGTGAGTGACAAATGGAAAGTCATTGCATTTTAAAATCTGAACTTTAGGTCCTTGTCTTTCCATGCCTTAAGTAGCCAGTCCACATCCTTTATCAATTTACTTCTAACACAGCTGAGTTCTGCTAGGCATAGTGGTAGACTACCTTTGGTGGCATAAAGTATTACATTTAAAAGGAAAGAAAAATCTGTTAGTTTGGTCAGTGATGTTTTTGAAAATGAATTAGTCTTTCAGCGAAACTCCTCTTCTCAGTGTGGGGAATATGTAAGGAGTTAGGTTCAGCTTTCATGCCGGGATACCATTTCCCTCATATCTCATCAGCAGTCCTGTTGTGAAGCAAGGCTTTGCTGACTTTGATTTAGATGAATGTGTTAGCTGCATACAGATGAAAATTAGTTTTAAAATTATTAATGAGTCTACAAAGACAGAATCATGGCAGTGAAAGACAGAAAACAGCTTGTCATCCCCCTTTCCGTGAAAGATTGTATGGTTTTCAGAAATGAAGCAACTTGGGTGAGTCATATAATCCATACCCACAGGGTCTGATGCAAATTTATGGTCTCTAAGATCTTTCTAAATGCAAATACTGGTGCTAGAACCAGTACTTTGCTAAATAATCAGATATTGGCAATTTCAGCATAGGCTGAAATAGACTTAACAAAAACACTTTCAGTGGAACACTTTTAAACTAAGGTTGCTGGGGGAGGGGAACGTCAATCCATCCCGCTCCTCCCAGTTTGGTGCCAGTGTCTGTGGTAGATGCCCTGAGCCTGGAGAAGGGTCACGGGTTGGCAGAAGAGCACATGAAGAACAGCACAAAGGGATTCCAGCCACTCCAGCCAGTAAGCCAGCTTCATCAGAGGCCCAACTCAAATGTTTCTATGTTAATGCATGTAGCATGGGGAATAAACAAGAGGAATTAGAGATGTACACACACCTGCAGGGCTATGACCTCATTGGCATTGCGTAGACATGGTGGGATGGCTCCCATGACTGGAGCAGTGGAATGGAAGGATATAGGTCCTTTAGGAAGGACAGGCAAAGAGGCGAGGAGGGGGCATTACCCTCTATGTCAATGAGCAGCTGGAGTGCATGGAGCTCTGCCTGGGGCTGGATGAGGACATTTCTGACAGAAAGCTGATGGGTCAGGACTAAAGGGAGGGCAGGGACAGTGGACATAGTGGATGTCTGATACAGGCCACCTGATCAGGAAGACCAAGCAGGTGAGGCCCTTTATAGACAGAAGCAGTCTCACATTCACAAGCCCTGGTCTTCATGAGGGACTTCAGCCATCCCAATATCTGTTGAAGGGACAACACAGCAGGGCATATAGGCAATACAGGAGTTTCCTAGAATGTATTGATAATAAATTCCTTCTCCAAGTGATAGAGGATCCAACGAGGAGAGCTGTTATGCTGGACCTCATTGCCACCAACAGATAGTGGCTGGTGGGGAGTGTGAAGGTGCAGTTTAAGATCCTGAGGGCAGTGAGGAGGGGAGCACGGGAAGCTCTCTACCTGGACTTCAGGAGAGCCAACTTTAGCCACTTCAGGGATCTGCTTGGTAGAGTACCATGGGATAAAGCCCTAGAGGGAAGAGGGGCCCAAGAAAGATGGTTAATATTCAAGGATCACTTCCTCCAAGCTCAGGAGTGATGCATCCCAACAAAGAGGTTTTCAGGCAAAAAAGCCAGGAGGCCAACATGGATAAACAAAGAGCTCCTGGACAAACTCAAGCAGAAAAGGGAGGCCTACAGAGGGTGAAAGTAAGGACAGGTAACTTGGGAGGGATACAGAAACATTGTTTGAGCAGTCAGTTAGGAAAGCTAGAATTGTTAGAATTAACTGTTAGAATTAAATTTGGCCAGAGATATCAAGGGCAACAAGAAAGGGTTCTATAGGTAAATAAGTGCTAAAAGAAAGACTGGGGAAATTGTGGACCCCCTCCAGAAGGAAACAGGATACAATGTCATGCAGGATACGCAGAAAGCTGAGGTACTCACTGACATTTTTGGCCTCAGTCTTTACCAGCAAGAGCTCCAGCCTCATAGCCCAAGCCCCAGAAGGCAAAGGCAGGGACTGGGAGAATGAAGAACTGTCCACTGTATGAGACCATCTAAGGAACCTAAAGGTGTACAAGGTCCATGGGACCTGATGAGATGCATTCATGGTCCTGAGGGAACTGGCAGATGTAGTTGTTAAGCCACTACCCATCTTATTTGAGAGATCATGGCAGTCTGGTGAAGTTCCCACTGACTGGAAGAGGGGAAATATAGCCCCCATTTTTAAAAAGGAAAAAAAAAAAGAAAAAAGACCCTGGGGACTACAGGCCAGTCAGTCTCACGTGTGTTCAGCTCTGGGGTACCTGGCACGAGATGTAAGAATGTATTAAAAGAAGTCCAGAGGAGGTCCACAAAGATGATAAAAGGGCTGGAGCACCTCTCCTGTGAAGAGAGGCTGAAGGAGTTGGGGTTGTTCAGCCTGGGGAAGAAAATGCAGAAAAAGAGTTCAGAGGTTATGGAGACTTGCTCAGTAAACCTAATGTTGTAGTCAAGATAGGCAGTATTGAGCCAAAATGGTGTCCATCTGTGAAAGTAACTTGCAGTTGTTTTGCAGAGCTCCATGAAAGTTAAACTAAAGAGATATCAGCCTACAGAACTGATCAACAAGCATAACTGAACACAGCAAAAGCCAAAACAAAAACAAAAACAAAACAAAACAAACCACTATACCCCCCCCTAGTAACTAAAACACCCTCAAACCAACAAACAAACAAATAAACTGCAACAGCAAAAGCTAAAATATAAATATATTGTGAAATATATTGTGGTGGACTTCCTCAGATGTGTTCATCTATAGTTAAGTGTTTGGGTGGTCAGAGAAAACAGACCTTGAGTTAAGAAGGCTCCCTGAATCTATGGTCACAATCCTCAAGTTGGGATTTCCACCTGAAAGGCAATCTTTCTCTGAAGAAGTGTAAGAAAGTATCTCCAGCCATATCTGGCCTTGCCAAAGTACATTAGTTCTGTCACTTTTTATCTGTGACATAGACGAAGTTCCCTGTGACATTCCCTGTGACACAGGGAAGAATGTTGGCAACCCAGTCTTAAGCCATGTGTAGTGCATGTGGAGGGAGTGTAGGGAGACAAGAAGGCAAAAGCACCTTCTTTTGCTTCACTTGCAATTAGATCATTAATTCCATCATTTTTCTTGAATCATCTTTGGATGTTATATTTCTAGTCTGCCTTAGAACTATTTCTGTTATGTGTTTTCTCATTCCTTGTCTATTATTTTGTCTCAAAATGTTGTGAGAAATGGCATTCACCTGAGTTGGTAAAAAGCATATGTATAATTCTATATATTACTTGTCACATCATTCAATAATGAGGAAGAATAACATCTCTGTCAAAAGAAAAGGCTTTTATGGACATCTCAGAAATCCTTCCTTTAATGCCAACATTAATGATTAAGAGAAAAAGATTTAATTGAGATCAGGATGTAATACCCACAGTTTTGCATTAATGTGCACAGACAATACACAGACCAAGAGAGAAAAATTGGAATTCAAGGAGAAGAATGTAGCATCTGTAAATCAGCAGAAATCTCTCTACTTAACCTCTTTCTCAAGGGCTAGTCTTTCTTACTGATGTTAATACACAGTTTGTGAGGGGAAGTAGCTATATAATATTGTTTAATGAACAGCTATGCAACAAACTTGTGTATATGCAACAAACTTTTGTATATATATATAATTATACTGCCTTACTTTAACAAACTACTGACCTATTATCACCAATTTGTATAGTGTTTACCTGTTGAAACCTGATGCTAAAACTATTACTAAATCCAGCAGATCACACTGTAGATTCTCATTAGCCTTGAAATTTACATAGAAATGTTGATATTTTGGCTTAAAATCCAAGGTAAACATTAAGTTAAATGAAAAAAAAAAAAGTGAGCCCTTTTAGAAACAGTTAAAATATCCTCATGTATAAAGGTATCCCTTTCTCCTTCCTCTCCATCAAAATTAAGCTGGAAAAAAAATATCTGAAAGGAACAGAAAATGGACTCTGGAAAAGATTGGATGAAACAGAACATGACAATTCAAATGAGCAAGGTGGGTAAAATTATGTTGGAGGGAATGCAAATAAAATTAAAGGAAAATATAACTCAGGTAGATAGGGGACATGAAATAGAATTATGTCAAATGAAAAATATAGACAAAAATGTAAAGGAGACAGAGTGCTATAATAAGAAAGTGATTGAAAATGGAGCAATGCAGAAGGATGTGAAAGGGGACAATGACAAAAAGTAAATGAAGGGCAAGGAGTAGGCAAAGAAATATAAAGAAGCTGATGCCTCATGGCATTAAAGTGAATAATTTCAATCGCAATGTAAAAAAAAATCTATACATGTACACTACTGGAATAAAGTATGAAAAGGATGTTGGGGAAAAAATGTTTGCAAAAATGAAGTTCTGATTTGTCTCATCAGAAAGACAGAGGACAAGTGTAAAGAGATCAAACTGATCTTTAAGTTTCTCTTCCATTAATATAGTGATAAGCTTATATTTGTTTCCTATTTTGTCAATGATCTTTGTTACTAACCATTATATGTAAAATTTTAAAAGAAAAAAATGTATAGCATATGATATTGTTAATCATTTGACTTTGTATTATTGTACCTCACAGCTTTTAAGTAATGTAAAATTAATTTTGCAGTCCAAAGGTACCCAGTCATGGATGAATTCTGAATCGTGTAATTTCTATATGACTTTGACAACTCATTACACTTGGTACATGCTATCTTTATCAGACTTTTTTTTTTTTTTTCCATTTACCATGTCACATTTTACATATATTCACCATAGAAAAATAACTCTTTCAGTTTGGAAGCTGTTAGTATTGGAACAAAACATCAAAAAGTTCCAAAACAAGTATACAATATTGAAGAGAACGCAGTATTTACATGACTGCATGTAACATCAGCCACCTTGAATTCTTGATACTTTCGCTTTTCAGGAGACAATGAGATCAATTCTTTACATTCTAAGTAGCATTGCAAAAAGAGACAAATAAATCACATTGATGAGTCACATATTCATATATAAAAATGCAGACAAATATTTTGCTTTAA
Source organism: Anser brachyrhynchus (assembly GCF_964034855.1). NCBI lineage: Eukaryota > Metazoa > Chordata > Aves > Anseriformes > Anatidae > Anser > Anser brachyrhynchus. Next base: position 117,885,565 of record NC_137695.1, read on the forward strand.
AATGCTAAAAGAATGATAAAGAAATAAAATTTTCTAAGCTACTTAACAACATTCATATAGTAAAAGCCATAATCTGTCAAATTCATCATAAATTTGCTTTATGCCATAGCTTACAATGTAGAGAGATGACTAAAACTTATGTTTGCTCACTGTCTGCCTGTCTGACTTTCTACTTTGATTGAGATATAAACAGGTATATGTTTTGCAAGAAAAAAAAAAGAAAAAAAAAAGATATGAAATAGAAGTGTGCATCAGCTTATATTATTGATGCAACATTGTCTGAAATTCTGAAAAAGATGTGTAGTGTAATGTACTTTGTTATACTAATACTATAACTTCTCACACTTGCCAGAAACAATAATTTATTAATCAATTCCATTGTTTAACTACTATTTTATACTTTTCCTTTTTTTTTTTTTTTTTTATTTTCCTAACTTTCCATTGTGCAACACTGAAATTTAAGTTTGCTGCCAACATTTTGAGGTCTATCAGTATGTCTCTGGATAAGGCTGAGGAAAAGCAAAGTAATTCTCAAATGCTTTTGCTGTTTTAAGATTGATTATCTTCCATCATATGAGAGGAGAATGTAGGATTCAGAGGAAGGGACCTCATCCATTTGTGCCTTTTGAGCATAGATGCAATTTATTTTTGAGACTACAGTTTCATTGGTAATTGTGACAAGTCTGTTCCCACTTATGCTTGCTGCAAGGGGCTCTAAAATAGTTGTCATCAAAGAGCCAATTAAACTGGATTTAAGGGATGAATTGTATTCACAGCAAAACTGGAGCCTAAGATTTTATTAATCTTGTAACCAAGATATCTGAACTGCAATATTTCTGAAAATTTGTGGTTTGAAATGCTAAAGATACTCTTAGAGCTCTTTCATATTTATATCACCGTTAAGATGTTCCTGCCTTTCAAAAAGTGCTGTTTGAAAGCTATCCCATCAATTTTGGTTTTAACAATGAATCAAAGGGACACCAAATAAGAAAACCAAGAATTACAAAGTGTGTAGAAACGTGATGTCATTTTTTAAGACAATTGGATACAAAACTTGTAACTGGAACACAAACCTATTAGCGAAAGGATGATTTACTACATTAAAGCTCACAGTAGTTTTATCATGTGACTTGAGCAGCTGCTGGCCCACACCTAAACACTGCACAGCACACCACTGTATTAAAAAAAAATAAGTTTAAGTGACAACAGTACAGTCTTTTTTGTGGCTCAGTCAATGTAATTCCAATGTGCTTAAACAGTAAAATCAAATATATATATATATTTTTTAATGTTTCTCTTCAAAGTCAGCCTTACTCTGAATTAATAGAGTGAAGTAGTAAATACGAGTATGTTTAGCATTTAATCTATTAGGAAATATTCTTAGTGATGCTATAACACGTTAAGTAGTAAATCGTTAAGGAAAATATTTTTATGTTCTTTGTTTGACACTTTGAAACATCTTTTTTACTTATGCAAGCTTACAGAAGATCACAGTGTCTTTGAAATAAGTATATCTGCTCTGTGAAAACAGAAGTTTGGTACTCCAAAGAGATAATAATCTCAAGGAAGAACTTTAAGTCTCATACTCTGGTTTACGCTTGGTAATTTGACTATTGTCTGTAAAAATTAGAATTTCTTACTCCTCGTTTTCTGTTTCTTTATTTTTCAAAGCAATTGTTCACTGATTGTCCAATAGTGATGCTAAAATTACTTATGCGGTAAGACAGAGGAAGAATGTCAAGGTTATTTATGAACTCTGAAGTCTTTGAAGGGCAATTTAAATTTAGAGGGAACAGAAAAGAATCAAGAAGAGAAAAAGGGTTATTTCCCCAAAATTTTCCTTCTGAAAATTTTGTACAAAGCAGACAAATATTACAATAGATGCATTACATCTTATCTTCCTTTGAGCAATTGTTTTTACACTACTAGTAAAGTTGGTAAAATAAAACTGGATATTTTGTGAAAAGAAAATTGGCCAAATCAGTGATAGATGCTAATTAATAACTAGGTTTCCAGTTCAGATTTTTCTGCCTGTTGATTCAAGGTTTCCTTCCTTCCTTCCTTTTCTTCCTTCCTTTTCTTCCTTCCTTCCTTCCTTCCTTTCTGCCTGCCTGCCCTCCTGCCTTCCTTCCTTCCACCTTCAATTTTTCTAATTTAGGATGAGGTTGAATCTGGTAAAAATAAAAATGGCCTACTCTAATACAGAGATTCTTTTTAAGCTATGCCTTTACAACTGAACCTTTTTACTGATCAAAAGAATATTTGAAAATCACCAACAATATTTTGTTTTGTTTCTTCCCTTGAATGCCTGTGAATCAATGAATTAGGTTATGAAGGTTATGAGAACTTGAAGTATCCTTCCTATTACTATGTAAACATGTAAAATTTAATGGTGTATGCTTATATGGAAGCGAAAACTTTGGATGAGACACCACTCACCTGCAGAGTTAGGTATTTTCTTTCTGGACCTACCACCTCAATGCAGAGAAACAAAGAAGGGATTTCCCACCAAATTTATCTGATGTTAGTGCACACATGAGCTTATTGGAGTATTTTTCTCCCACCTTTCTTTGCATATGAGGTAGACTGGACAGAGAGAAGATGAGCAGGGGCTTCTGGTGCCTTTCTCAGTGTTGCAAAAGCTATTGTGTGACTGCAAGGAGTAGGTAAATTGGGCAGCCAGGCCGTGAGGTGAGTGAGGGTTTGAACCAGCTGGACGAGGGGCCACTACCCAGAGCAGAAGAAGTAACTGCCAGAGATAGGTGGTGGTTATGAGGCCTAAAAAGAGGCAGAGGGTTGGGAAGGGGTGAGAGGAGCCTAGGGTAGGGTCATACTGGGAACTTTGTAATAAAGGGATGGAGGATCTCCAGCTGAAAGGGAAGGGAGGAAATGGAGTAGCTCCTGGTCAGGAGGCTGGGAGAGTGGAGGGCGGTGGGAAGGGCTGGAAGATAGCAGGCTCTGCTGTGGGATGCTGTACACCAACACAAGAGCATGGCTGTCATCAGAGTGCAGCTCTGTGGGTATGGCCCCACCTATAGCCCTGTCATGGCTGCTTCACACACACTCCCATCTCCCACCTTCCCCACATGAGAAGATGCAAGTCTACAGATCTTGTGCGGTGCCCATTTGAAATGGAAGGAGCCTGCAGGTGGATCTGGGCTGAGCACACACTGGCAGGATGAAGCAGATTTCCTCCACCCTAGCTACGTTTGTATCTCAAGGAGATTTGGTGATATATCTCGAAACCTATAAATCATAGATTTAGAATCCATGCTAAAAAAAAAAAAAAAAAAGAGGTCAAATGGACAGGAGTCTTTTTTTTTTTTTTTTCCCCCCCCCATGGTTTTCAAATACTTAAGTCTTTGGGGAGTATTTCTGATAATTTTACAATTTATGTAACTTGCTGTGAGGGATGAAGGGGGTGGGGAGAACATCTGTCACTAAACCCATCTGTTTTGGCAGATGTCTGTAGCATTTTGTAGGATTTTGAGAGTGACCATAGTAGCCAAAAAGACTAAGGATTTAGGGCGGCAGTATATTATTGGAGTGTAGGTACCTGATGTGGCCACAAGAGAGCACTGTAAACCCAAGGAAGACCAGTTTCAGCAAATGAAGTTCATGAGAGCTGAATGTATTGCTTTTTCCCTCCTGTTGCCAGAAAGCTCAAGAAATGATGACTATGTTTATTGACTTTAGTACTAGACAGATAATTAATTATTTAAGGTTTTTCCTGAGAAGTGAAAAGGTCACCTTTATTACACATAACTTTGAAAAATACCGTGGTATTGCAGATCATGAAACATTAAAATGCAAGCAGTGATTGAGGTTTTCAGAGCCCATATATTTGTTTTACTTGTTATTTCAGGTTTAAAATGTTTTCATTACTGAATGGTGTATTTAAAAAAAATATATATATCATTAAGAAACGCTGCCTTGAAAAAGAAAAGACTGACATATTTACCATTTTGATGGCAAGAGAAATGGGAAATGCTGGAAAAAAAAAGTCTATGAAAGATTATGCAGTGTTTTTTCAACATGAGAGAGCGACAGAGAAAGAGCAAGAGAGAGAGAGAGAAAGAGAGAGAGAGAGAGAGAAGAAACTTAGAAAACAAAGGGTCAAAGAAGTGGGGAAAACGGAAATCAGGAAGTAACAAGGAGAGTTCTTACAGCTCTCTCCCTGTTTGGCCTTTGGAAATCCCACACATTGCTTTTCACGTGCATCTGCTGATGCTGCATGGCAAGGTTGCTAAGGGAGTCTCACCTTATTTCTCTTCTTCCTTGGATGTCATTTACAGATAAGGCATTATTTCTTGTGCCACTTGAAAAAGGATTAATACCCTTTCTCCACATTGCCTTATAACCCTCTTTTCTACTTCCATGATAAAGCAAAGCTGTAGGGTCCTGTCACCACCTGCAGGATGGCGTCATTCTCTTGGAGATGTAGTGTCCTGCCTGGCCTCGCAGCTCAGAAGCAGACGTGCAGCAGGGGAAATTGAATCAGAGCATAGTGCTACAAATGCGTCTGATCAGAGTTTGTGTCAGAGGGGCATCAACAGTTTGGGGTGGAATAAGGTGATGTAACAAATGGATTGAAATAATAATGGAATGGAATTAAGAGAGATAAAATCATACGTATTATGTCTGCCAGGTTAATGAAGTCTATTTAAGAGGGTTAATGGAGAGACATTTCAATGAGTGCCTGCCAAACCTGACAGCTGCAGGATCTTCCTGCAGTGAATTTAGTAAATGTTTGAGTGTACAAGTGGATTGATGTTTTTATCCCAAAACACATTCATGATACAAACTTCTGAAAGTCACTGAAAATAAACAATTAAAGAGCAATATGTTTAAAGGAATGTTTCTATGATATTAAACAATAGCATTAGTTCTGTAGTAATTATATTTCAGCCATCAGGGACTAGATTAAAATAGCCTGCAATTTGCTTCATATTTTGTTTCTTCTCTGCTGGATGACTCCAGGCCTTCAGAAGTACCTTGACAAGGAGAAACAAGGTACAGGACTGTAGGGTTGTAGCTGAGGTAGAGCAAAACTGCTGTTATGAACCAGCAAAAACAAGATTATGTATTATATTTATTGCTAATCTTTGTTCCTGAACTGTAACGAGCACAAAATGAAACAAATAGGCAACTTAAACTTGTAATTCAGGGCTGTTCAAAGTGAAGCTGAAGGATATGCAGTGGGTATTGAGGAGAGAATTTCTGCTAATAAAGCTGCAACATTCCCATGGCAGGGGGCTTGGAATTAGAAGATCTTTAAGGTCCCTTCCAACCCAAGCCATTCTACAGCTCTGTGAACATTCTTGCTCAGGTTACAACTCTGTCTGATCCACTCTGCACATAAAGACATATTTTTATGACTATAATCATGAGATTTGGCAGTGTGATCCTGGCCCCAGTAGCATGTTGGAAGAGGTCCTCAATAGCACATGTGGTCTCTTGTTTGAAAGATTTGCCATTTCCAGTTGGTTGGCTGGATTAACTGTGAACTATGTTAATTGATTTCTTCCATAAAGAGAAAGTACAGCCAAAGTTTCTATGCTACAGTTTCATCTAAAAACTAGTCATGGAGGAAGATGATACATTTTGAAGTTAAGGAATAACTGGTAGGACGTGTGCTACTTCTTAAGATTGCTGGCTCTTCTGTTTTAGTACTGGTATATTTTCCATTTTGTATTAGATTGGAAGTTGGCTTTAGGAGGGAACTGGTTTTACCAGTGATCCTTCTATAATGGAAGATGTAAGGACCATCATTCATGTCTCATGAAATTCTTTTCTTGGAAAAGAAAATACAATATTTTCTGTATTTACAGAAAAGGAGAAAATCAAATACAGTGTGCATTTAAAAGTGATAGGAGCAGGACTTGCTTTTTTTTGCCTTCTGGAGGGATGAATGCTTTGAGGCATTCTGATACTATTCTGAAAAGCTGGTTCACTTGCCAAGTTCATTTGTCCAAAGTGTTAAGGAACCTGTAGAACTGCAGAGTAAGGTGTCAAAATAAAATAGTATCTATACCTCTTCTTTTAGATGCTCTCAAAATTTCACTTGATAATTTGTTTGGTTATAATCTGGGTAGAATACAGACCCAGCTATTCCACTTTGCCCTTGTTCTTTATATATCAGCAGGTGATTTATTTACAAATCCTTTATCAATTTGTGTGTGTGTGTGTGTGTGAATTGTTGCAAACATTACTTGCTAAATTTTGTGAGGGAGAATAAAACTTTTGGTACCTCCCTAGGCAAAGAAGAAAGCAGTGAGGGAAAGCAGAGATCTTAAGGACACTTTATGGGACAGCCATTGAGAGGAATCTTCGACTATGTTCTTATAATTCCTGAGTTGCCAAGAAAGCCAAGCCCCAAGTTAGAGTGTAACCCAGGTCTCTGTGTCCTGCTGACGACAGGGTGAGGACTCACTCTTCAGACATGTGTTTTAGCTCTGGCAGTGAGAACCTGGCAGGGATCACCAGCACCAGCACGTCATTGGTGGAATCCTGTCAACAATTCTGCTGAGAGTGGATTCCAGCATGCCAAACCAGGCCAAGGGGCATGTCAAAATCCATCCCTATGTAGTTCTGGTTTTATAACATGAAAAAGCACTGAACTCCTAGATAGTTCCCTGGGTGTATCTGTGGTAAGTGAAACTGTCAGTTAGTCCTGGCTGCAACATTTTCTTGGATGAAAATGGAGCTACATTTGGCTTCTTGCAGTTAATCCAGATCAGAAGGTCAGGATTATCTGACCGCCTTCTTTTCACTGTTAAATCTGAAATCTTTAACAATGATTCAGCTCCCAGAACACTATACTAATTTGATACTAATCCATGAAAGGTCACTGCTAGCATAACAAAATCCCATAATAGTAAAACAAGAATATTCAGTGGCATTTTACATGTACTTAGTGCTGTTAATCTAACATTTAGTGTCACTATAGATTCTATGTAGCAGTGAACTTTAAAACTCTTTTCCTTCCTTAATTCTTCTTCCTTATACTTTATACAAAATATAAATTCAAAACATCGAGAGGCCAATAGATGTACTGGGAAAGTACTGGCAGTATAAAAATGATCCTTGATGAAATGCTATCTAATGGAACAAAACTGAAGCTCTGGGTCTTGATAACTGAGCCAGGAGGGTCTGTCACAGATGAGAGACTGAAAAGCTGGCTTTTCCCCAAAGCCCTAGGAACCTTGAAAAAGTATTCAAAGTAGAACTGACAGGGATGTTGATTTCACCAAGGTGCTACAGGCTCAACAAGCTCCATTTTATGAGAAATGTCAAAAAATGTTGGGTTTGGCCTGGTTCAGACCTAGCACTTCTAGATTTTCATCTTTACCTTTTCATGAGATTACTTTGTGCTTCCTGACTAGCACATCTTCCAATAGACAGACAGAAGAAATTGCAGGCAGGACTGAAAACAGTTTCTATTCTCAAGTTCATTACATACCCAGCATGAAATACTTTACAAGGAGCTTATTTTCATAATACTTGGACCATTATTTGAATAAAAGAGTAATGCCTTTCTTGTATTCATGTTGAGATAGTGACAGTCATTAAAATGAACAAGTGCCTGTTACCTACGAAGCAAGCCTTGGAGCAAGTCTCTCTCTGATCCAAGCATTTGAGTGAAGGAGGAGATGAGAAGGGGAATGATAATGAGAAACTGGATGCAAGTTAAAAAGCAGTTGCCTTTGGCATGTTTTTTATTAATTTTTGGTTGGTATGGGGGAAAAGGTTGGTGTGTTTAGTGAACTTTCTGTGCTTCTCAAAGTTATGATGAAAATAGAAGTTATAGTAAATAAGTGTTGAAGTAAAAATTGGTCAGGCAATATTTATTTAAAGAGTGAAAAGTCAGGCACCAAACATTTTTCAAACATGACTGCTCTATGCAGTTATCCCATTTGTAGTAACAATTAATATCCAAGTATTACAGAGCAGCACTCTGTGTTGTTGTGTGTGAAAAAATGTCTATTCTGGCTGTTCAATAAAACCATTAAGAGAGAGAAAAAGCCAGTCATGTTGGGTTTTATTCCTTTCCTAATTCTGTACTTTTGTGTGTGAGGAAAAGCCAGCTTTGCCCTCTGCAGTTGTCCTTGCCCCAAGGTGTGACTATATTTGTTTTGAATTTTCTCCCAATATGTGCTAAATCAAAAGACAACATTTTGTTATTGCAAATGTAGGGGATTTTTTTTAAAGCAAACTTACTCTGTCTGAACCTTCCTTCACTTTTTCTGCTTTTAAATTCACAGGTTACAGGTCACTGTAGTGGATTTCTGCTGTTACATGGCAGGAAATCCATTTATTCTTTTTGTGCTAGGAACCTCCTTGAAACATCTACAGGAACTCAATAACCCTACAGATCATCCAATAGAATAGGTCATTTCTGTCAGTACTGTGGGATTTCATTAGTGCCATAACAGATTTTACACTTTTTTGCTTATATGAAGTTTGCAATTTGTAGTTTGGACTTGTACAAACAAACAAACAAAAAGAAAATATTCATATTTTAATTTTTCTCAGCCTTTATTCCATGTCAAGCATCCCAGGCTTTGTGGTAATTAGACTAAAAATTATAGTGTATGTCATGGGAGTGTGTTAGTTACATTACCCTTTCTTATCTGAAAAAAACATCTCCAAATTCTGTTCAGATGATGAGGAAAATGCTGTTGACCATTCTTCCTAGCTGCCACATGTGGTTTACTGCTTTCAGGAGTTTTAGAAGAAATGGCAGGAGTGGGATGAACAGACGAAAACACAACAGGATGAACAGGAGTGGGAAAGAATATCTGAACATTAATTTTGCCACATTATCTAGTATTGTGTGTAGCTCTGTTCCATATTTGTATTAGTCTTCTCAGTGTCCAGGCAGTCTACATGACCCTCCCCAGAGGGATGCATTTGTGATACCTATCATATAAACAAACACATCTAACATCAAAGTGTGCAATCAAAGAAGACAAGTGATGTATAAAATAGGAGGTAAGAAAAAATAAAATTCATTACAATAAAAGTAGTGCAATGGGACTGCTATCAGTTTCACTTTGAAAATCAATATCAGATTTACAAAGACACAGGATGGTCCTATTCTACACAATTTTATCTACTGCTTTTAGTGGAATAACATGAGAGAGAAATCTGTTTGGAGCCCTCAACAGCAACCAACCTCTCTTCATTACAAATAAAACATTCCATTTAACATAGTACATAAATTATCCTGTCATTTGTGGTAAATGGTAAATCAGAGACAACTTCATAGAACTGAGAGCAGCTCTGAGGAGAAGGACCTGATGGTGCTGGTTGATGAGAAGCTCACCATAAGCCCAGAAAGCTCACCTGGAGCCCAGAAAGCCAGCTGCATCCTGGGCTGCAGCAAAAGAGGCATGACCAGCAGGGCAAGGGAGGTGATTGTCCCCCTCTACTCTGTTCTTGTGAGACCCCAGCTGGAGTACTGTGTTCAGCCCTGGGGCCCCCAGCACAAGAAGGATGTGGGGCTGTCAGAACAAGTCCAGAGGAGGGCCACAAAGATGATCAGGGGGCTGGAGCACTTCTGTGAAAACAGGCTGAGGGAGTTGAGGTTGTTCAGCCTGGAGAAGAAAAAGCTCTGTTGAGACCTTATAGCCTCCTTCAAGTACCTAAAGGAGGCCTACAGAAAAGCTGTGGAGGGACTCTTTGTCAGGGAGTGTAGCGATAGGACAAGGGGGAATGACTTTAAACTAAAAGAGGGGAGATTTACACTAGATAGCTGGAAGAGATTCTTTACTCAGAGGGTGGTTAGGTACTGGCACAGGTTGCCCAGAGAAGCTGCGGATGCTCCATCCCTGGAGGTGTTCAAAGCCAGGTTGGATGGGGCTTTGGGAAATGTGGGCTGGTGGGAGGTGTCCCTGCCCATGGCAGGGGGTTGACACTAGGTGATTTTTAAGGTGATTTTTTTTTCCAACCCAAACCATTCTGTGATTCTATGAGTCTATGAATCAACAGAGTGATACTGGAGTTAAAACGTTTGGAGATTATATTTTGCCAGATCAAATTGTTTCCTAAATTTCTAAATATTAGCATGTATCTATATTTCTTCAGTTCTAATTAAACAGGAATAGAAACTTAGTAGGGTATGTCATGTTCTGTAGTCTCTACGTAAACAAATCAAAGGCTTTATGGCATTTCCTTATATCAGACTTCATTCTTTTTTTTTTTTTTCATTTGTTTGTTTGTTTGACTAAGATTTTCATATCCTTTCTCCTTTTACTTTAGTAAAAGGTGTGCATGACACTTTTCATGTAGAAGAAACATTCTGAATTCTTGACAAAACCGTAAGTACTGCACATAGTTAGAATGACAAAAGTACTGGCTGACCTGGAAACATGATGCAAAATGTTGCCATCTCAGCAAGGCATCTTATTACAGGACTATGCTTAAGGATGTAGACTTATCAGACTTGCCTTCTTGATGTCAAAGGCTATGACTCAACACTAATATACTGTTATTTTTGCCTTCACTCACATCTATTTTTGCCTTCACTGGCATGTAATGGGGAACATGAGTAATAGTTCAGGACTTGAAAACAATTCTACATTTTCTCAAAATTAAAGTACCGTTCAAAGGCCCCAGGTTGTTCCTCTCAGGAGGCAGTGGTCAATAAATCTGAGCTGCAGAAAAGGATATGTAGATGAATGCCTTACTAGTTTGTACTTATGAGGGAAGACATACTTACACAGGTTATATGACTTAATGAATAAATAATCTGGTTAAATTTTTGGGATCATATTATAAAATACACCATAACAGGAAATCTAAGGTTCATTAAATTCCTCTAACCTTATACTTGTTGATGTGTTTGCTCTGTCAGTTTGAGACAGCCTTTTTCAGGCTACATCTCTAGTCATCTGTTCATTCATTCTAAATTAATGCTGTTTTTTTCCTGTAGGAGAATGGAAGAATTATCTGTGTTTCAGGAGCATGGATACATACTATGTGAAGAGGAAATCTGTAAGCATCTTCTCAGCATATCTTTTGTTCAGGGAAGCCCCAAGCATGTCTTGTGCAAGTCACCAACCACAGGAAGCTTGACTCTCTTTTCCCAAAGCAGTTGTTTTAGCACTTGTTCATTCTTTATTTTATGTATGGCTATTTCTCTTCAGTAACAGAAAAGTCATTTATCCAAGTGAACCCGAAAGACAAACAGAGGAAACCAGAAGAAGGTTTCCCACGAGCATTATTAGAGGTGACTGAGCTGCTTCTTGGCATGACAGGTACACAGGGCAGTGCAGATTCAGCAATAAGGAAGGTGATATGTATGAAAATTGGTGACAAGAGGAAGCAGTTGTTTCCTTAGCATGACCAATTTTGGCCTTGGTGACACCTCGGTACCACTCACTTCACTCTTTCTCCTGGGCATAGGGCCAGTTATGGTCAGATGAAGATGTCTTTATGCCCTATATCCAACATGCCCATTTGTTTCAATGCTGTTTATTAATTATAATGGCATTATAAACTTTTGTACTTTGCTTGTATAGGAGGAGTTGATTGGTTTTCCTAGATGGTAATGAGTACAATAAATATATGATCATGCTATGGTCATGTGTATTTGAGAGCAGTAAATTGCTCATTAAAATTCTATTGCAGGAATTAAATTAGAAGACTATTCCCTTAGCAAAATAATGATGGCTATCACTTTTTAATCAAAACATATAATTTTATGGCTTATGAGTTAACTAATGGCTGTGGAGCCTGATTTGAGGTTGACACATAAATCATAACACAGGCCTCTGGGAAGATCTTGGTTCATATGAGAAAAAAAAAAGTTTGAAAAGTATGGATAGTACCTTTCTTTTGCATCAATAATCGTTACATTTCATTAATTTTAGGGGCAGAGATGAAGACAGATATATCCAGATTTGTATTGTAATTGTGATTCTCCTTATTATAACTTTCTCTGCTTGTTACCCTCTCATAACTTTCCTCCATAAACTAGGGGACAGAGATTCATATGTTGATGTTTCAAGGATCCAAGGTCTGCCTGTGATATGGCCTGGCTGTACAGCCTTGGCTCAGACTGCTGAGAATGTTGCTAAGTTGTGTGAAAGCTGTGAGAAAGTCTGTGAAGACTTTCAAATAAGAAAGGTGAAATAAGAAAGGTGAAATTAGAAATGTAGGCAGGATTTTTGGGATGGGTCATTAAGAGCTCAATGATTCAAGAAGAAAAATATTGGTCTGGCAGAGTGTAAAATGCTAAACAGAAGAACAGGGTGGGTCTAGCAAGGATCTGTCCAATTGTCAATGCCATTGGTATGCCAGTGTTGATGGAACTGGTCAATGACAGAAGCTCACCGGTGAGCAGCTCTCTTTCACAAAGCCATGGAGGCCAACTGATCCCCTCCTCACCAGCAAAGTCTCTTTGGTATCTTATTGGGGTAGAGAACACACCAATGCCTAGCCTAGTAGCTTGTGAAAGTCTAGCTAGCTTCTGTATGTGTTGGCTGACAAACCTCTGCTTTATCCTTTCAAGCACACGACTTATAGAGAATCTTTGCAAAGTGCAGGGTGCCTATGCAAACTGACCCAAAACATAGCAGTTGTGTTTGAATATTTAAAAATACACAGCACAGTATGAATACTTAAAAATACGCCCATTTTTTTTTAAGAGTGTAATGCGGATCTCTTATCTGATCTGATTTGATCAACTCTAACCAAGAAAAAAACATATTGCATTTGCCTAGAAAAATATATAAGAAAACATAGTAGTTCAGTGACTATTTTATAAACCACACATTTTTCTGTAGAGGAAAGTGCAAAGAACTAGGGTAAGCAGAAACAGCAACTTGTGTACAGAAGGAAGGCAAGAACAAGATTGCCTGTGTGCAGACCAATAAACCCCAGTGTCATTCCTGGAGATGGGACTGAATGAACTAAGGAATGCCCTCATAAGCCTTGGTTAAAACAGAAGTAGATGTAGATTATATAGGTGTAGCATATAGACTTGCTATACAGCACAAATATTTGCTGTCATAGCAGTTCTTTCTTTCTCTGACATTAAATCATACTTGTTTTTTGAAAGCTATTGCTCTCCAAAGACAAGGTAGACAATTTCAAAGCCCATCAGACTTGCTGAATGGTCCTCCTTGGTGCAGCATGCAACATACTCTGAGGCCCAGGCCATTAGAGATGAGCTGCAAAACTCCAGTTGGAGTGGTGATGGGTGGCACAAGACGTCTGGTCCAAGAGCCACGCACGCAGAGAAACTACAGCATTGCTCAAAGAAACTAGAGACCCTGAACCATGGCATTCATAAGTATAATAGCATTTAGACCTTCCAAGGACCCCTCACAATCTGCAGCAATGCTGTTTTTGATTTTAGTTCCATGGTTGTTGAGAAATATGTGTGTGTGAATGCCTTACATTCATTATTATTTCACGTCAGGAGCTGAGACCTGGAAATGCCATTCTACCTACATAAGATACTCTCATCAGGTGACAACTATTATGCCAAATGCACCATATTTGCATGCAAATGGAACTAGAGTCTCAGGCTGTCAGTACGTCTGTGGTAACCAGAAAAGCATGAAAATCCATTTCCGAACTTGGAGGTCCCATTAAAAAAATGAGACATGGCAATGTTTGCTTTCATTTGAAAATCAGAAAGAGAATCAAAACCTGAGACAATTGAAGATTGTCCTTAGGATTCAGAGGTGGAAAGAGGAGCCGATAGGTAGATTTGTGCATTTAAAACAATCTTCTGCTTGTTTCTTCCTAAGCTTGTATGGCATTTTATGATTTGGAACACTTTTTAACTCGTTTGCAAGTTAAACATGGGTTATAAAGGATGAGTTGTCTATAATAAAAATCAATGCTGATATTGAATCGAAGTAATGGAAAATATCTTACACTTTGTTAAATATCAAATGATTTCAAAGACAGCTTGGCAAGAAATATGAATGAAATGATTTTAACTTGTTTACAGAGGTGTGTGTAGTATAAGCAGTTCTATGTGAAGAGTGGAAGAAATTGTTTCTGTCCTCCCTCCCCCAAGCCCTGCCTTGATCTTTTCATAATCTAAAATGTGTTCACTCTATATGCATTTGCAAGGAAGCTGCACTGTTGCTGAAGTCTCTTCTTCTATTAAAATCTGTAATTAAAATAGAGTTGTAGCAGTGTTAGCTAATGAGAGTGTGTCTTGTCTCTCAGGCGAGCTCTCACCAGAGCATGAAGGCTCCAGGGCACTGTGCTCTAGAGGACAATAAGTGGCTGCCAAGCTGTCTGGAAACCCATATTTTGTCATGTGGGAAATTCTGACATTCTGTAATGTTTTCATTCTAAATAATAAAACTTTAAGTCTCTCTCAGGAGATAAATTTTCCAGAGAATTTGGATCTGGAAACATCAAAATGATCATGCTAAAATGCTTCCTTCTCTCTAGTTATGTTCAAACGCTTAATTCTGGTAATACCTGCTGTAAGGACACTAACTCTGAATTTCCACCTACAACATAGAATTTAAGATTTCAGATGGAACTGTAGAGAGAAATCAATACTAAGCATTGTTTTGAGTTTGAATAAGCCTGATAATTTCCCACCAGAAGCATACTCTAAGTGAACACTTCATTTTTTGACCAAACAACATTTTGCAATAGACAGTTGTGCTGTAAAAATAAACATCTAAATAGTTCTGTTTGTTATTTCTTAATTTCAGTCTCATATTACACAAGTCAGCACTATGAAAAGCTCTATTATTTCAGCATACAGGAGTTGTTAATATCTGTTGTCTTCACTTGTTATTGTATTTTCTTTTTTAATAAAAAAGGAAACTCAGAAACTAAATACAATCAAAATTCAAACTGCCTTTAAACCACCAGAAAAATTACAAACTCATGTAGCGTATAAGTGATATACACAAACAGAATCACTCTAAGATAAAGTTCAATGTAGTTTACATCCACCATCAACCTTAATATCTGGACCATGGTGCTTCTCTGCTCCCACAGCTCATCCATATCATTTTTTTTTTTGTTTTAATGTTGAGGCTGGTTCATAATACAGAGATGAGAGATATTATCAGAGATCATTATAATTACGATTTAGAGTGTGTTTTGTTGTTGTTGTTGTTTGTTTGTTTGTTTGTTTTGAAAGAGCATAAGGGACAAACAACTGTCACATACATGGGAACATGGGACTTTTTTCTGACCCTTCTCTCCCTGCTTCTGGATTTTATCCACCCAGCCCCAGTGGGAAAACTTTGCCCGTTCAGAGCTGAGCAGGAAAATCAGCCAATTACCAAAGCTCTGCTGGTGTTTATAACGTATGTTGTATCTACAGGAGAATGAAACAAAAAACATGCGTGAGCACAACAGAACACAAAAGCATATGGTATTCAGATTGAAGATAAGGGAGTTGATGATGAGAGCTTCATTAATGCTAATAAGAAGAGTGTAACTGCATCGCCGCATGTTGTGTTGCATATGTATGCTTCAGAGGCAAATAAACCTCATTTCAAATTTAATGAGTACAGTACAGTCCTCAGATTGACATAACAAAAGTTATTCCATTGCTCAAATTATTTTTGTTACTGCAATTATTTTGTTATTATTGTTGTTTTTATTAAAAAGTTTGGTAGAAATTTAAAGGGAAGAAACACTTTGGGGAGCCAAAGAGATGAAATACAAGGGGATCATAGATTATTTTTTTCTTAAATATTGAAGTTCAGGAAATACTAACATTACCAGCGGTATGTCAATAGCAACAAATATAAACATGGCAAATTTTAGCTGCAATTTCTCTTGAGGAAAGAGAAGTTTTTATCTCCTGAAAAGGACACAGGCAGTGTTCAGTAAAATTCTGATTGAGACACAACTGGGACACGATAGGGAAGAACTGTGACATATTCTTACATGTCATTATATTTTAAAATATGGTGTTGGTTAGTACTTTAGAGAGCAGCAACTTGCCCGTACAAGGACCCACAGGCTCAAATTTGTCAGTGAGGGAATCAAAGCCTTTACCTGTTAAACAGGTATACAAGTAGATAATATACAGTCATTCACCATATCTGTTAATGAAAATTATCTATTTCTTGTTTGAACTAATAAATCAACTATAAATTCCTATTAATTGGTTTATTATCCAAGAGCCCTAATAGTAATAGAAACCCACAGTAATATTTCATTTTGTTAAAAAATCACGAAAGAAAGCGTATAGTATCTGTTGAATCAGGTACAATAGACTCTGGACAATGTCCAGCGAAGAAAATGAATTGTGGTACCTGCCTGAAGGTACCTGCCTGCTCATTTGCAGCAACTTTTAAGTAGACTGTCTGGTTGTAAATTGTTGGGTCCTTGGAGCATGCCTGTGTCTTCCTTCCTTTGTGTTTGCACAAAGACAAGTAAATGGAGAGATGTAGCTCATACCAGGTCTTGCAAAATTAAAAAGGTTGGGGTTTTTTATGCTGTTGGTTTGGAATTCCTGTAGTCCTGTGATCCCTGTTAGGTTGGTTCTGTCACCTAGGTATACAGCCTACCATGGTGTTGATATGGATCCAGAGGGAGCACTTTCCAGGAGGAAAATGGTAGCAGCATGGTTGCTCCCATTATTATGATTGAGGAATATATGTTCATTTTTACATGTTGTCAATCCAAAATTTTGTGACACTTCTAACCCATGTGGCTTATGCAAAAACTGAGTCTACAGTTACTCAAGCTAAAGACATGGGAACAGGAAACTAGCTCAAGAATTGATGGATAACTAAGGCATGTTGTTGGATTAAATTAATAAGAAAATAATTTAATTGTTAGCATGCTTTCTGGAATAGTTTCTGCCCAGGGTAACTAGGCTTTCTCACGCTATACTCGGGTGTGGTGTTGGGGCTGGCATGGACCAGGTTTTATATCCACAGGACAGTGTAAATGAGTTAACACGCTCTGGGAAGAAGATGGTATAGTTGTATGGTTAAAAAACATGCCATGCCCCTCCCCAGAGAACAGACTCAGATCTATTCTATTTATAAGTATAAGCACTGCCTGTGATCTCACTATAGCTCCTCTTGCAGGTGGCAGCTGACCTTAAATGACATGCACTCTTTAATGGATCGTGCATATGAAGCAGGCTCTCTTTTCTCTCCCACTTGATATCAAATGTTATGAACTTTTGAGAACAGGAACTGAGGACCTAATACAAATATGGGCACGAGAAGTGAGAACAGGTGCTGATGAACCTGCTCTGCATCTAATTTTGTTTGGTCTGTGGTGGGAGAAAACTGGAAAGGTTTGTTGCCAAACTCAACAGCTCCTGTGTATTCCAAGGACCTGAAAATATTTGGCCCATAGTGATATCATTCCAGTCAGACAAGATCATGGAGAAAAAGGTAAAACAATTGTATTTTGAGATGGACTGAACTTTGTACCCCAGCAAGTGCTATGACTCATCATGCACTAATCAGTGCAACTCAACCTCTTTTTTTTTTTTGTATTTTTGAAACAGAAATGATGATAAAACCTTTCCTAAATTCTAAACACATGTAGGCACGTGCATATACACATAGCTTATTTTAAACATAAATATTATAGAGATATGCAGTAGATATTTCTTAAGTAGTTAAATAGGTCAGTTACTCTGACTGTAATAATCCTTGCATTGTTCTTTCATAAACGGCTCACACATCACCAACAAACTTTAAAAGAAAATGTTTGGGACTGTTTAATGGTGAAGGATGATTTACTTGGTTATGTCTCTTAATAGAAAGTATACAAACATAATTTATGTGCATGGCCATGACAAGAGATTTTGAACAGAAAACTCTCTATTGTAGTGACATCAATTAATTTGTCAACACTTTAGAGCTATGTCACTGGCACACAAGAATCTGCCAGGATATTCTGTTTACAATACAGTACCTGAATAATACTGTTTTTTGTTTGTTTGTTTGTTTGTTTTCATGAGACATTCAGAGAGTGAACAGCATAACTGAAAAGAGAGTGTTAAGCATCTTAAAAAGGTAAATTGCAAACAATAGGGAAAAGCTGAGACAGGATTATTAAACAGTCAGCAGAACTGGTAATTACTTTAAGCCAAAACAAAACAAAAAACAAATTGACATTTTTTGAAGACAGTAAAAATCAGACAAAGGTAATGAATTGGAAGTGCTGCCTATGGCACCATATACTAATACAGAATTTATTTTTCCTTTCAGAACATCTTTGGCAACATTAGAAACTACTATCTTGAAGTAGTCTGCCTTTTCCTATCTCACTGTGCAGTGAGAACATATGATAGAAGATGACCTGTTGAATCACTGGGTTCAGTCCTACGCAGTTGTGGATGACAAAAACAGGGTCATGTTGCATTTCCCCATTGTCTGTGGTGCTGCCCTCCACCACGTGGCCGTGCATCTCCATCATTGCAGAAAACATCTCGTGGATTGCTTCTTTCCCATTTGGCTGTGGCACAGCTTTTTCTTATGTTTCTTCTTGGCTTTCATTTCCAATTTCAGCGAACAACATGTGACAACCATCACTGTTAGGAGATCAGCTCTACCCTTCACCTTTACCATATTGACAGATTTGGGCAGAGCTTTGAACTGCAGATTAAAAGGAGAGCTCTGTGTCCCAGCACTGTAGAGTTACAGATGAATGAGAATACTGTAAACAGGGTGGAGAAATGTGCATTAAACTGCCATTACACTTAATGAAACAGAATTGGTTTTGGGAAGAAGATAAATTATCAGAGGTAAGGGTTGTGCCTGTAGAATACAAAGGAAATACAGTATGTAAAGGCATACTTCACATCTACAGAAGTGTCTTAGCATGGGGAATCCCAGAAAACAGGTCTGGAAGGGGTCCAAGAAGGTCAGTTAGTCTATCCCCTGCTCCAAGGCAGGATAAGCTATATATAAATCATTCCTGACAGACGGCTCTGTTATGTCCTGATAAAAAAAAAAACACCAGTGAGGAGGACACTACAGCTCCCCAGGCAGTGTACTCCATTATGCAACTATCTCACCATTAGACAGTTTATCTATTGCCACAGTGTAAGCCCCTGCTTCTTTTCCTGTCACTCCTTGATACAGGAAAAAAAAGGTTTATTTTCTTTCTCTTTGCAGCAAGCACATAAACAGCACAACACTCTCAGGAGAATTGCTCTACATACAGAGACTGTGATATAGGCCATACTCTTCTCAAGTTTTAGCAAAGTGGGCCTACTCAGGAATTAAACTCATGTAATGAGTTACCTATCTATACATGTGATTGAAAAGAAAGCTAAAGTGTTGATTTAAATTTTGCCAGTGACTCTCCTGTGGGTATTTTTAGCTATGTCTACAGGCCACGTGCACACAGGTACTCTGTACTCACTCTGCCCTGGCCTCAGGCCGGGAGTTCACAAGCTAAGTGTGATCGATCATGTTAGAGGGATCCAGTTATTAAGCCTGCTAGTCTGTGGGCCAGCTCAGAAAGCAATCAGAGCAAGCTCACACCTCTCTAGAGCTGTCTTTTTTAGTCCTAAATGACTGCCTGTCCAGGGAGGTGACTGTGAGTCAGGCTAGGACACAGAGGCTGCAAAACACTATCTGTAGGAGGCACACACAGAACACCCAGTACGTTGCCATGTCAGGGTGACTAATAAAAAGATCTGTCCCTGTTTTCCTGACCCAGTATACGAAGCTCTGTGCTTTGAGTAACACAATGGGAATCAAGCCACCACATGCCTTGAGGGATGTGGCAGGAGCCCAGCTACAACGTGACACAGAAGAGGCACAGCCCAAGGCTTCACTTGGGGACAATCTGGAGCCTAGAGGGGCCTTCTAGGTGCAGAGCCTTGCACAGAGGTAAGGCTAACTCCCCTTGGCTCCTTAGAAGAAGTAAGGGCTTTTTACAGCTCTGGATCTTGTATATGAGGTACAGCTGGTTGGTAGGTCAATGCATGAGTGGACCCATTGGGAGCAGGATGTATGAGGGTCTCGGTACAGGGAGGGGAGTGTGCTTGAATTTCACACACTCTCTTAATTCTCCAAAGTTTTACTCCTATATGGTAGCCCTGAAAGTACTTTTGTGTGGTGCAGCTTATTTGACATCCAGAATGGAACAAATTGACTCATTCTTAATATATGATATGGAGGAACTGGAACATGGCAGATTCACAGCCTAGCTCACTACTATTATTCATCATCCCATATAGATGTGTCCACATAGGTAAGAGTTGAATTTAGCTCAAACATAATTATCTTTCATCTGACATTTTGTCTTTCCTCTCTTCTGCTCTTTCCACTATATTTCTAACTGATCCCACTTTCCTCAAAGTAGGGTAAGAATTTAGCAGCTTTCCCATATCATTGAAATTAGACAGAGTTCACCCTTCCTTAATGTTAAAGATGAAATATAAAAAGTCAAAAGATCACAAATTTAGATGTAATACCTTCTCTAATCTTAGTTCAGCCTTCATGACACATAAAATCCATAAAACTCTGGACTGATACAAGATCATTTTAAGAATAAAAAACACTGCTAAGTCATTGCGTCAAAAGGTTTAGTCTCAAAAATGAATTTTCTAGTTTTTGCACTTACATCCATGTTAAAATAGTGAACACGTTATTCTGCCAGAGTCCCTCTTCCACCAAATTAACAAAATAAAAATCACTATGAATGAACTAGGCACAACTGTGAGAAATGTACACATATACACTTATTTCTTTCAGAGCCCTTTACAGGATTTCATTTACTTCTAATGCAGACATTAGTATTGTGAATACATGACATGTAAATGACAATAAGGTTGATGGTTTGCAGCAGGAACTTAAAGCTTCTTAATGAAATTAAATAAATTTGAGATAACACAATAGCATAATGTGTTTGGACTATGGATTCTATACTTCAGTTCTTGAACAAGTCTGAAAATACCTTTGTATTGATAGACATAGATATCAGAACACAGCTGTGATTCTGTCTGCAGAAGCAGTCCGCCTCAATGCTTGAAAATTAACTATTCAAAATTTTGCAAGTTATATTATTCTATCAGTCAAAAAGGAGATTTTTTCCCCCTCAAAACATACATATTTTACAAATGTAAATGATTGGCAAGTCTATACCTAAGAAAAAATATTCCTTATGAAAGCTTGCCTGAAACCTGTCTTTCTTTTCTTTGACACCTGGGCTTAAGGCTGGCGAAAAAGTTTTTTCACTTTCTGCAAAGTCCTTTGCTTTCCTCTGGCAACTTGCTCCATTTAGACTTACAGTGAAGCTTTCAAATATCACCTTTATTTATTAATTATGTTGTATGTGTGACTTTTCAGCATTTAGTTTTAAGGTGGAGTGTATGTTAAAATATGTAAATACAGAGATAATACACCAAAAGAAAAAAAAAAAGATCTATACTATATTGTATTTCTAAAAGACACATGCACATAGGAATAATGGAAATGGAAGTTTCAGTACAGTAGAAAATAAATTAAGAACAGATCTCTTCCAGTGCTTCTAGCAGCAGAGTTGTGTTCTTCTGTCTCAGGTTTAAATCCAGTATCAAAATGCTTGGTTAAGCCATTAAAATCCACAGTTGTTTGGGATTCTTCATGTTCCTAGAGCTGTCAGAACATCCTTAAAACAGTATGTTTTTTTTTTTCTTTTGAGACATATCCCATCTTCCTTTTCTATGAAAAATAGAATAAATAAAAACAAACAAAAAAAATCAAAAAAACTTTAAATTTGGCATTGTAAGAGGCACAATATCATTAGGAGTTTGCAGTACACTGATGTTCAATATCTTCCCAACCTGCAAGCTAATCAGGATGGTACAAATCACTTATTCTGCAGCCTGATGCAGCCTATTATTGTTACTTTTGGGCAACCTTGTCCTGTCCTGTGAAAAAGGGCTCTTTTTCTTACTTGTCTTTTGGGACATGGCGGTTGAATATGGGGATACTCCTGAATTCTGAAACTGTGACCATGACTTTCTGTATGAGGGTATATCCTTCTTTTCCTCTAGTCCTATTACAGTCCAGGTTTCAGTATTTATAAAAGCCTTAGACAAAAGATGCTGCCTATTGCAAATGAGAGTTACAGAACTAAGCCCTGAAGTCTGTTTTTTTTTTTTTTTTCCAGCTTTCCTGATCAGTAGGATTTTAGTCGAATTACAGTTTCACCTGTTTATTATTTTTAATGAATAGTGTGACAACTATTCTACCTTGTTTTTCCTGTTTTCAGAATGATTCAAATAGTTCCAAGCTGTACTAAAGAAGACAAAATCAGAATCATTCATTTTCTCATACCTGTGCTGAGGGCCTGAAGCATTTTAGTTTAAGACACATTAAAATTCCTTGCTTAAATGTATGGAGACTTTATAGGGAATACAAAACAGATTGGATAGAAAATGCTTTACACATTACTAATGATCATGAGTATTTCATTCAGAAATCTGAACTCAGGTTTGCCTAAATGTCAGAGAATGTTGCTTATACATAGGATTGAAAGTTCAACATTTTCCTTGTGCTGTTTTTGCTGTAGTCCACAAGCTACCTTTGCCCCACAAAAAGCTGTTGGTTACTACACGCTGTACTGTACGTGAACAGCAAATTAAAAGCAGAGAAACACGTCTGCAGCACAACAGACTATTTTAGTACCCAGTGAAACTAGGGTAAAGGTTGCAGCTGGTTAACAAATATTTTGGCAGTGAATGTAAAGGAGTGAAAAAGGAAATCTAGAATGCTGAAGTTTGCACTATCAAAGGCTTTTCAATTCCTATTAATTTTTAAACACCATAAAATGCTTGGCTTGAACATACAGGCATAAAATTGCATTCATAACGTTTTTTTAATAGGATGGCTTGAAACAAGGAGCTGCTGACACAGATCTTTTGAAGACAACTCCAGCATTACATTTCAATGAAGGAAATTCACTTTTGAGCTATTACATGTCAAGGCAGTTGAATACCTTGCATGGAAATATAAAGTAGGATGGACTGGTTTACTGCTGTTGCTGTGCTCCTTCTAAATGTGGTTCAGCCCAAACAGGGCTATCTTCTTTCAGGGCCTGACTTCACTGCACTGGTTAGCTTAAATTATGACACTTGAACAATATCCATAGGGTTTAATTCACAAGCAGAGAGAGAGATGGGCAACTGTAGTCTGAAGTGCAGAAGTGTCAGCAAGTGTCAGCAATAGCAGAGGGACTTGAACTCTCCCACTCCATACTAGCGTTAGCATCATAGGGTTTGCAAACTGTCCCCAGCCTGACAGCATAAGCTTCACCTTGGGTATGGCTCAGTTTCAACTGGAAGGCTTTATCAGTGTGGTTGAGTGTTAAATTAGGCACTGAACTCTGGGCTTACACTCCTGACTGGACAGGCCTTTAGTCCTGAGTGTGTCTTTCCTCCTGCCCACCACACAAAACCAGGCTTGAGGCAGGTATGATCTTGGCAGCTCAGCTAACGCTCAGTCTATGGGGTGAGGAAATTCACAGCAAGTGAATTAAATGAGAAATTACAATAACTTAGGGAAGGTACAGTCATTCCCAGCTTGATGTTCACTGGAGGCTGTATTTAAGTCAAGCCAAGATTCCTTAAAGAGTACTAAGTATAGATTGTTCACAGAAGGCTGGGCAGAGAGTCAATTTTAGTTTACCTCCAAAGAACAGACTTTTCTTCAAAATACAGTTAGTGTTGTTTCCTGTTTCTCAGAATATCAGTGGACTTTTACCAGCGCAGTATGTAACTTGGCATCCTGAGCTATCAGGAGCTCTGGTGTATGTTTGCTCTGGTTCTTCCAACAGCCCTCTCTATCTCCCTTTCTTGACACTGGGAAGAGAGGCAGGAGAGGTTACAGCTGAAAAGTACATGATGTTGTTTTGAACACATTTTTGGAAGCTGGAGCGATATTCTGGAATTTTCTTACAAGTTCAATCCCCTCCTGACTGAATTACTGCCAGTGACTGACAAGAGCAGTCCTTTATACAAGAGAACCAGAATGAGTTTTTGCTCCAAATAAATTACAAGTGTTTTCCCAAGAAGCTAAAAGCGATATGAAATGGCTAATTTGGCCTACCATATATGAGGCAGCTTTGTAAGAATATGTTATAAGAAGTTAGCAGAGGGGTCTTTTGACATATCCAGCTAGATAGGTAATCAGTCTATCTTCCAGATTTTGTCATAACCACATCATGTGCTATTCAGTCACTCCATCTAACATACGGCAACTGCAGAAGGGATTGCAGTAAGCGTCGGAGCAGATACGAAAGAGGCCAAATTTCACAAAAGAGGTAGAATATTACAAGACTTCCATGAAATACTTTAACACGCTTTTGACAGATATTTTGTTCCACATGTATCTTTGAAAGTTACTTACCTAAAGAGGCTCATGATGGATACAGTGCCTGGTTGTTATCATCCCCATGTTTTTTACCTTGCTTTTCTGACTTGTAAGCATGAGTAGTGAAAATTACTACCCAACAGCACCTCATGATTGTTTCAAAGCAGGGTATGGCCACAGATATCTTTCCTTGAAGATCTACCTGCTTGTGGTGACAGGTCCTACCTTTTTTTTTTTTTTTTAAATAACCTTTATATACTTTTAAACTAATTTAGTGGATCTAAACATTTATGGATTTTGAGAGGAGACACTCTATTCCAAGGCTTTCTTCAGAGTATGGTGTCACACAGGAAAACTCAAAAAAATATTTACTGTAAGAACATATTTTCCCTTGAATATTCTAGAAAATAGTAGGAGTTTCTCTGTCATCTGTAACAATAAGTGTGTTTACCAGAAAAATGGTTTGTAATTAGTTGAACAGAAGACTATGTGAAGCATCAGCTACTAAAGAAAATGTAGCACAGAATTTTGACTTTTGAGAACTACAGCAAAGTCTTACTTTTTAACTCACAGTACTAGAAAGTGCACTGGGTAGGTCAAATTTCAAAGGCTCTGGTTTTGGGGGCTCAAAACCTTCATAAGAATGGTACAAGTTCCAGACTTCACATCTAGAGGCTAACTTGGAGTTTCAGCAATACAGAGGGACTACACAGAAGCATTGTCTCAGTTCACACATATCCTTTCCAAGATGAATCAAACAGCACAAAAACTGCCTTGCTGTGCTGAGTATTAGAGCTAGAGAATAAATGCACAATGTGGGCTCCTTCCTGTCCCATTGGAGTCCTATGTGATGAGTGGATGATGCATTCCCATGTTCTCCAGAGTGTAAAGATGCTACAGCACTAGTAGGCTTACAGTAGAGGGAAGAGCACTCTAGTGGTATTTCCTTGAAAACAACAAAAATATTCTGGCCCTTTGAAAGGTATATTATTATTATTATTAATATAATTAATATTATTATTATTAAAGCTGACCATGCTTATTCTGTCATGTTAGAACCTTGCCAGAAAACTTTGCATTTTTACAGTAAGTAGATTCAGATGCTGCTGTAGTTGATGTGATTGCTACAATAAGAAAGGCTTTTGGGATCCAGCTCCTTTCTTGTATATCACCTTTACCAGAAGTCTATATGAGTAACAATTAACAGTAGCCAAAAGTAAGAAAACGTATGATTTTGGATGACAT
This sequence comes from Anser brachyrhynchus, assembly GCF_964034855.1. NCBI lineage: Eukaryota > Metazoa > Chordata > Aves > Anseriformes > Anatidae > Anser > Anser brachyrhynchus. Next base: position 117,911,094 of record NC_137695.1, read on the forward strand.
TCTCTACAAGAGAATATTGAGAATATGGGAAAATGTAGGGAGGTAGACAAGAGAAGTCATAGAGGATCCCTGTTTTGCTGCCTTCAGAGAGAAACCAAGTGCTTCCTAAAAGATATTTTTCAGCCACATTAGAGTTATTGGGCTCAGCAGGGGCCAATAGCCTGTGGCCTTTATTGTACAGGAGCATGGAAGGGTTTATTTACTAGTCTTAAACCTAATGAATCTATGAAACAGAACAGAAAGTCTCCAGCCCAGCCAGGATGGGTTGCATGAAGAGAAAGAAGGGCAAGAGAAAATAAAGACTAGGGAGAGTGATGAGGAAAGGAAAGAGATAGAACATTTCCAGTCTTATGGATCAGAAGAGCATCCCTTGTCAACAATATTTACATCAATGTAACAGCAGAACAAGACCTATATGCAACTATGTTGAAAAGCCCTGCAAGGCAAAATAAGAAGCTTCTCAAATTTGAGGCTCTCGAGAGTCTTAGGTGGAAAAAATGGTAGAAGAAAAGCACTCATAATGGAGTTTTTAGTTTTAATAGTATATAAAGCAACTTATTATATTGCTTGAGGTGCACAGGTAGTAGTGTTGCATTTCTATGTTTCCCCAGTATCATAAGCTCTGTGGGTAAATATATTTTTACCTGTTACTGGTAGCTTATTACATTGATAGTAATATATGTGAACAGTGCCATAAATACTAGAAGAAGTGTTGCAGTGCATATTGTAAAGAACCAATAAACAGCGACAAATGTATAGCTAAATGTGAAGTTACTGCTTCTCTCCAAAAGCACTCTAGGAAAATTGTCATTTTCAGATATGATCTGTTCAGTCAAATTAAAGTCTGATGACTGCCTCAAGATGTCCATTTATCACCCAAAATAAATCAAACTGAGAGAACAGTCAACAATACATGATTATATTTAAAAGCAACACATCAGCACCTATGGGTAAAATTTCCAGCAGCAGTCAGATAACAGGGGCAGGAAATAAGAGTACAACAATAGATCAGGTTAGGACAGGATATTGTAGAATTTCAGCTTGATTCATAAATATAAAATAATGAACTACTACTTTCATAGTCAAACCTGTCAAGCTGTATTAAAAAAATTTGAAAAAATGTTATTGTCCCATTACAGTTGAAGATTTGGCCATGGAATTAAATAGAGTGTACAGAAATAAGTGCACCTGCCTTTTTATGTGTGCAGAACTGAGAAACAAGAAAAAGAAAGAGAACAGAGTATGTAACACTCATCTTTAAACTATGATTTCCTCATTGATTTGTGGTTTTGGATTCAAAGTAAGATCTTATGAAACTTTTTGTTGATCTTTAAATTTGAAAGCATTACTAGCAAATTTGAAAGATTCCCCAGAGCTATGGTTTAGTGCCTATGCAAAAAAAATCAAGTAAAAACAATTTGAAAATCAAGCTCAAAATCTGTAGAATTATAATTCTTCTCCAAGCATTTGTTGGAGAGTGTGAAGAATGTTTGAGCAGAAAATCTAGCCACCAGATGGAGGATCAAGGTAGTTGGAGGTAATGCAGATCAACAGATGGAAGCCTGAAAAATATCTGAAAATCACACCTTAAGAAAACAATTTACTGTACTGAGCACTGTACGTTTCTCTTTGTCTTGCAAAATGTGCAAGTTGCAAATAAAAGACATCAAAAGACATCATCAAAGTGGACATGTTAAGCACTGAGGTGAGTATTAATATGGGAAGGATATTTCCTCTCTGCATGGTGGACAGTCTCTGTGTAAGATGGTACAGCTCAGAGGCCTGTGACCTTGCACAATGAGAGGGGCCCCTGAAAAACAACAGCTTCTCAGCCGCTAATATGAAGGACTTCTAGTTCATTCTCTTTGAATCACAGCAATATTATGAGCACTGAGCTTCACAACAGGAAGATCTCTATACCACTGGGCAGACATCTGCTTGTATTTACACAATTCTACTTCCAGCACTCAAGAGGACAAAATCTAATTTTCCGTGTTGCACAGTCTGTGAAATGCTCCTGAGGGTGAACTGAATGCACCCACTGGAGGAGAAACCTCTGGAGGCAGTCCTACACAAAATCTGAATAACTCACCACCTGGACCTTCCCCACTTAAAATGCCTAGGGCTCCTGAATTAGAAATGTGTCTGAAGACTGCTAACAAGAAAGACCAATTGAGTTACAGATGAACAAGAGAACGCTCCTGGAATAGGCTGCACAGTGAAGGTAGGATGAACTTGCATGTATGTGTGGAGGATCTGCGACAGAACTAGCTAAATATTTCTACTTCTGCAGTCACATAGGCTAGAAAAGAGATCTCTACCCTAACTGCGCAGACTCTGGAACATTCGTTAAATCACAGTGAATGAGATGGCATTTTTCAGATCAGCATTGAGCTGATTTCATAGAAAGGGCATTTCATAGAAAGGACTTATCAGGCTCCCCAGCACCTTAATTGCCATTCAGATTTAGGTATGTATCTGAACTCCCATGGTCACTGGAGTCATGTGGACAGAGTTGCATAGAGACAGCAGCAGAAGATATGCACCATCTACACCTTGTGGCTGAGCATCTACATGTCATGGATATCAATTTTACTGGGATGAGTGTGTTCTCTCTTTTTGAGAAGAAAGTGCAATAATTTTGAAGCCTGCAGTACAAGTGCACATGGCTCACTCTTGTGTGCATGAATTGCCTGTGGGTTCTCAACTGTGGAATATGATGGATCAGCAGTTCATTTGATTGTATTAAGCACTGGCCTTGGCCAAGGAGCAATAGCTAGGGAAATATGTCATCTTGACATCCCAGTACAGTTGAGTATGCTGTTCCACTTGAATAAAGCAAAGATGTCCAGGATAGTGTAGATTTTCACCAGACAGGAAAGGAGCAGATGGTGGTGGCCTGCTGACTTTCATTACAGCCACAGCCACAACAGATTTACTAACATCAGACTGTTGTGCCATGGATCTGTAGGAGTCTGGCAGGAACAGCTTCCAAGAAGAAATGCCCATACATTTCTAGACTGGAAAAAGGGACACAGAAAGAGATGTGATGCATCTCCAGCATGGAGCAGTTTCTGAGATTGGCCCATGAAGATAATCTTTTGCATTCAGAAACTAGCAACACATAAATGTAAATCACCAGGAGGGTCTTGTGATGCATGCCCAGAACTATTAAGACTTGGCGAAACTGAACTTGATGGTGGCATCTGCCATGCTCTTAGTGTATCAGAAAACAACAGAGATTCAGCTGGTGCTGGTACAACATTTGAAGAGACCTAGGTGGTCCAGCAGCCAAGTGGCCTCCAGCAGCCATCCAGGATGATGGCTTTTGCTATTCTTGAGTCTGGATCTACCTGGAGTTTTTTGCTGCCTCTGTTGTCCTTTGTCAACTGCGCAAGTTGTAGCATGTTGTAATACATTGAGATCAGTGCAGGTGCTGTAAGATGGTAGCAGACAGCAGTCCTTCAAGTTTCCCAGTCTGTGAAGGAGTAAGAGATGTCTTTCCAGGTCGATATAAGAGCTTGCGTGAGTCTAGTCACAGACTTGAGAACTTCATCCTCAATAAAGCAGGAATGTACCTGTGGCAAACTGAGGGAACTGCAAGTGTTTTGGTGCAGACACAAACAAGACAAAGCAGTCTAGGGCCTCCTTATAGTAGTCATGGGAACAGTGTAGACATGGCCTAATTCTGTTTGCCTATTTGCAGGACTGCAGATCCATTGAAGAAAGAAACAGGTGAAGAGGCAAATACCCATGTGTAAGATTTCCACATGATTCAGATGTGTATATATATAAAAGGCCAGTGATAATGATGCATTTCCAAGCTTTATTACAGACTTCTTATGGTTTGAATACTTACTTTGAGATCTTCTGTGAAAGTTGTAAGAATTTTTAGGTAGGTGTTAAGATTGTGCCTTTTTTCTTCAATAAGCCCAAAGTGGCAAAAATGACTCTAATGATACTTTGGCAAGATGCTGCAAATTTGCAGAAGGTGGAATTTGAAGCCATAAGGCAGCCAAGAGAGGCTTCTTTCCAAGCTGAGCCAGCTGCTAGTGTAGAGAGCAGGGTGAGCCAGACTTCATTTAGTACCTGGAATAGTACAGCGGGGAAGCCACAAGGAGAGGAGTCACTCTGTGGGAACGCAGCTGCTTCACAGACCCTGCTGTGCTTCAGAGGTGCTGCTGATGCCACCCTGTTGGTCCTTGTGAGGACCTGCAACAGTGCTCTCTTCTGTTTCTAAGCTCAATTGTCTGTCATCCTTCAGCCTCCAGTGAGGTGTGGCAGGATGAAATTACACCATTAGCTCATTATTTTCTAAGTTTACTTAACTATGAAACATTTGACAGAGACGGAAACATTGAGTTTTAACAACTCTAGGGAGAAACCCTGACTAAATGAATTAAGGGAGAGGAAGTTGTGCTTTAAAACTACCAAAGACTCTTCATTTCAGAACTATCAAAGTTCCTATCAATTTCAGAACCATAAAATAACTAGCACTTTGTTACAAATGAGTATTACAACAATATTTTGCAATCATACTTCATAAGAAAATTGCACATTTCTGCATTAAGATTTTCTGATCTTATTTTTGCTCATTTTCTGTACCTCTGGCAAATTAAATGAGTCATTATACTGTAAAAAAAGGGCATATAATTTTTTGATTGTTATAATTAAAATGAATGAGGTCAGTGAACTGTATCTGAATCTCTGCTTTCATATTCAGAAATGCTGTTTGGTTTGGATGATGTTTTATGTCTCTATTACAGGTACTCCACTTTCAGATGAAGCAAAAAATGTAAAACTATTCATGATATACAGACAAAATCATCGTAATGACGTGCATAAAGTTGAGTGTCTGAATGTAGAACCCACTCTTACTAGCTGTTTTTTAATTATCTCTGACTAGCCAACCCTGCTGTATATGCTGTTGTGATTGATGCACAACCATCTTGTGTACATTTGCCTGACATTCTGCATATTACAAATTGTGCATCAAAGAACCTGCTCCAAAATATAAACAACTGAATTTGAACTGCTCTTATTCATCAATACCTTCTTTAATGAGCTAATTAGAAAACAGCACTGGATTATTTGGCTACAGGTTTTAATAGTTAAAATAAAAATAGTTTTTCTTTTTTTTTTTTTTTTGAGAATTAATCTTTTCATCAATATTTATAAAAAAAACTCTTTAACTTCAGGGTTTTGGTGTGCTTGGGCCTCCCAGGTTAGACTATAGAGGTAGAAGTAATAATTTAATAAACTGGAAAGCACCTGTACCCAGATCCTCAGAAGTATTTAGCAATACTCCTCTTGATTCCTGTCCACCCACTGGCCCTTCTAAATGCCAACAGTACCAATCTGATGAGTTATAGAGTAGATGTGTGAGAACTGAAGCTAGTGCTGGGCAAAACTACTTCATTCTGAAAACTTGCCTAACTTTACCGCTCTGTGCTTGTCCTGGCACCAATAGCAACCCTCCTTCAGACAAGCATAGCTACCTGTCCCTAAAAAAGGTTCATAAGAAAATAGAAGGTATAATGAAAAGCTGTTATTTTTAACAATTACTTCTTAAAATTTTGTTCCTATTATTTTCTGGCAGTCCTGAAAGAGCTTCAAGTGGGTTGGTCAAATATCATGTGGCAGCAGTTCTCCCTCTCAGGTTGGCAGCAGCTGTCGTAGTAACAAGTGAGGACAGCCCGTGATTAGTGGCTGCAGGATTTTACTTTACCCAGGGAATTGATAACCACCTTCAATTGCCAACAGCAGTTCATTTGCTCCAAGGTGAGAAAGAGAATATGAACACTTGTAGCCTATAATAAGCTCTCCTGTCTTAGTTGGTCTGGAAGAGCCGAGCTGCTGGAAAGCCTAACTAAAGAGAATTGAAATGAACCAAGCAGAAGCGATATTTTCAGTGTTGCATAACCCAGCGTTAGGTATTTCTAGGCTCTCTGAGCTCATATACTCCATTGTCTGTGTCTGCTCTGAGGCAGATATATGAAATTAATCCAACACTTCTCTCAGCTTCTTTTGCTCCCACCTTTCTTTGGTCACACAAGCAATTAGAACAGATTTGTTGGTTTTTAAAAACAAAACAAAACAAGCAAACCATAACCAGTAACAACACAGACGTGAAGCCTCAATCATTTGTTAAAGCTTGACGCTTTTTATTTACTGAGGATATAGAGAGCTCATCAGAGATAGATAATCCAGGATTTGGTCTTGTGTCTTCTGTCCTGAATAGAACTTCAATTCTAAAAGCACAGGGTAGTTCAAGATACTACATGGCTCATTTGTGGATGATAATGAGTTCTTTAAGCATTTAATGGGACTTGTAGATAATTGCAAGTACCAAAGAAAAGCAGTGTTTGAAAAATGTATTTCCATTTCTACATAAATGTGTCACCTGGCCTTCTTTTCATATTCAGAATAAGTGTAACACGGACACTGGCAATGCAAATTTCCTGTCTAGGAAGGATAGCATCTTCTAATTTCTTTAGTCTTTAGTCATTTGCTTGGGCTGTCAAGGATGGATCCAGTTAATAACATTTACACAGGTGCATTTTATCTATACTACCACATGAACATCTATTTCACAAGAAAAGAACTGATGACACTGACTCACTTTATAGGCAACAAGTAATCATTCAATCATAACCATTATTATCATTGTCAATGGCAACTTTTAATCAACATCAACGAATCTATAACTCCTCTTGAGCTGGCAATCTGCAGGTAACAATTTTCATTCCATTTTCAGCCACAGTAGTAGTACGGTGTTATTAAATAGACAGTGAATATTTTGTTTCCACTAACTGAAAGAATGAAGTGTATGTGTAAAAAATCAGAGCCAAGGCCCACTGTTATCCTTGATTTTGTCATGCCTGATGTCTGTATTGCAGATGATACACTTCCACAGCAAAGGCTCCAAGGAGTCCAGATGAAAAGATGTGTGCATTGTTACTGCTGTGCATTGCACAGGATTATAAATACCACAGTTTCCAATGTAGCATTGTACATTTTTGGTCATGTCAGTCTGTGTTAAATTTTAGAAAAAGCTATGTGAAAACCTCATAGGGATGTACAGATATATCTAAAGTTTTAAAATATTTTTAAGTATGTTTTATCTTGGTAGACTCTAAAATAATAGTTCCCTAAATACAGGGGAAATTTCAGAAAATATGGTGTTTAGTTAACATCCTACTTCCATTATAGAAATGTTAATTTAAATGGGTGGTGTGCAAAAAGAAACTGAAGCTGAAAAAGATAGATATCAATTTTGAAATTATTTACCATTTTGTTCATGAATACCGAGTTATTAGTTACTTTTAAACCACTTCTCCAATCACTTTTTTTTTTTCTTTTTCTTAATTTGATTTGATTTTCAACTTTATATAAACCGGTAGAACAACAGCACCATCACACCTTTCATGTAGCAAAGATAATTTCCTAAGAGGTATCTAGATTTCTGTATACTTATAAAGGTTCATATGTCACAGTGGCTCTTTTAAGAGAACAAACTAATTATCAAGCTTTCTTTGTGGTACAGGAGGGATCACGTGCCTTCAGTTTGCAGCACTGTAAGCAGAGCAAAAGAATAAAATTATTGTTTACTAAACCAGAGTTTGAAAAAAGAGAGTCTTAGTCCACCCTTTGTAGTTTTGTTGGGTTGTTTGTTTGTTTGTTGGACAAAATATATTTTTGATGAACCTACTGTTCCCACAGAAAATATTTAACTACATCTTTCCATTGTTAGTTTATAACTATGATGTAACCTGTTGAAAATCAGAAGGCTGGGGAGTGTCTCTTTAGACATTTTAATATATACTCAACTAATGCAATTCTAGTGAAACTGTGTCTGGTTTTGGCCATGATTCCTCCAGATGGCCATCAGAAAAAGGCAAAAACTGCCCAAATGAAATTTCACTCTACATATGAGGATGATCTGATATTATTTTATGATTAGTTAAACACTTTAAGTGGACTTTAAAAGACAAAGATCTACTTTTTCTTCAGGCTGGAGCTGGAATTCATTTTAACAAGTGAGTATAGAGAAGTTAGTAATTGCTTTGAGGAGGTCTTCTGATCTAGCTCTCTGGCATGGTAGCTGTTTTTTTCTTTCTTTCTTTTTTTTTTTTTTTCCTTATTCTCCCTACATGAATGAATAGATTAATCCATTAATTCTTATTTTCTTTGTCACTGGGCTGAGTTCATGCTTATCACAGTTTGAGAGTTGTTCAGCTTGTCAGTTCAGTCATCATTTTTCCAAGTTTCCACTAGTTATTTCCTTTGTCTTCTTTGAAGACTCATTCTATTTTAGGCCACTTAAAATTGGATGATACCAGGAAACTGAAATAGGTTTAACAGTAATCTTGTTCTTCGTGTCATCCTCCTTCACATCCTTTGTGTCATCCTCCTTCACAATGCAATAAGCCTTTTCATCCTAGATGTTTATTCAATACTTATCTTTTCATTTTCTGTCTAAGAGTCTCAGGTGGAGGGATCTATGACGTTGAAATACTTCTCAGTCATGAACTGGTAACTCAATTTCTCTATGGGAAGAACAGTCTATAAGATTTAGAGGCATTAAAAAAATGCATTTCATGCATTGGGTCAGTTTGACTGTCGCTGTGCTCTAAACACAAATCTGTATGTCCTTCACTGCTGTTTCCACTGCATTTGCTCATTCTATTGTTTTGAGCCAGTTATTACATTTCAGCCCTCTAAATGGTACCGCAAGACAGACACGTGTCCTGTATTATATCCTCCAGGATATTTTCAAGTGTTTAACAATCAGACATTGTTTCTGTTTTTATCGGAGTGACTGTTTCATCTTGCCTGTGCATTCCACAATAAAGATTGAAATGTTACCTTTGGTGGCTATGGCACATTAGTGGCTTTGGTGGTCTTCTATAATTTGGTGGTTTTAACAAGCAAATTCTTCAAAGGGAATAGATTTGATTGCCACTGACATGAGAAGATGGAAAACAGGAGGAGGCATAGAGGAAGCAAATCAGTGTTAACCCTAATCTGTGATCTCATACATAATAATTTAGTGTACCTTTTCGATTGCTGCCAATTTCAGTTTTCTGCCAATAGTCAATTTTCACACAGAGTGTGAAATGCTTTCCATTTCCAAATTTATAAAGGATCTGTTGGACTTGAGCTCACTCCAGAAACTTGCAGTTAATTTAACTATATCACAAGTGAAATGAAGGGAAATATTCCACTTAAGCAGGGTGAGGGAAATGGGCAGTGTACTTTTTGTCTGACCAGACTCCTCATAGATGAGACTGACCCTTGTAAGGCCATTTTACAGCTATTGTATTTCAGAGGTGTGAATAAAAATGACAAAATTCATATCATTCATCTCACTGGTAAATTAGTGTCTAAACTCACCCCTTTGTACAAGATCTTGTGCTAAGAAGTACATAAAACACTGATCAAATGAGAGTAAACATGAAAATTTAATTTAGCTGTGTTATACTTTGACTACACTACTGACTGAATTTTGTAGACCCCTGTCTAATTTTTGTTTTTCCTTTTTGGCTAAGAAAACCTACTCTGAACCTGAGCAGTACAATTATATTACATGTATACATGTGTTTCTGAAATTGCAAACCTCCACATAGACATCAATTCTCATTTGTCAGGAAGAAATGAAAGAAACTGATGCAAGGTTGAGAATATTTTAAACTATAAGAACTGAGTGATGGTCAAGGAGAGAGTTAAGCAGCTATATGCAGAGTTTTCTCTTCCATAAGTGCAGAGTCCAGTCACTGAGGAGAGAAACCTATATCTTGAACAGAGAGTATGGTCAGCCTCCCAGGTACCTTCAGGAGATATCTTCAACCAGTATCACATCAGTCTAAGCACCCATTTCTGTGATTTTACATCATATTTTATATCATTAAATGCCATTAGACATCGTCATGTCTTTTGATATAAATCAACGTCAGTAAACAGAATCACAGAATCACAGAATCGTCTAGGTTGGAAGATACCTCCAAGATCATCTAGTCCAATCTCTGACCTAACACTAACAAGTCCTCCACTAAACCATGTCACTAAGCTCTACATCTAAATGTCTTTTAAAGACCTCCAGGGATGGTGACTCAACCACCTCCCTGGGCAGCCCATTCCAATGCCTAACAACCCTTTCAGTAAAGAAGTTCTTCCTAATATCCAACCTAAACCTCCCCTGGTGCAACTTTAGCCCATTCCCCCTCATTCTGTCACCAGGCACATGGGAGAATAGACCAACCCCCACCTCGCTACAGCCTCCTTTAAGGTATATGTAGAGTGTGATAAGGTCGCCCCTGAGCCTCTTCTTTTCCAGGCTGAACAATCCCAGCTCCCTAGGTAAACCAATACTGGTGGATAAATTGCTTCTTCTCCCACTAGCACATTTAATAAGGGAGGAATAAAAACTTTTTCCTGCCTTGAACAGAAAGAGGATCATTCTCCCTCCAGTCTAACCAAAGGCTATCACCTTTAGATCCTGGGGTCTGGCAGGCCTGAAAAGGATACTTCTATAAACTGTCAAAGCTAAGCTCCCAGTTCACAAACACACTGTCTACCTGGCAACATGTTGTTTTCTCCTTTTCTGAAAACCTTTCTTATACTTTTGGAGCTCCTGTCTCTACACTCTATGCTGTCTTCTAGTTCTGGACCCTGAACTCCCCAGGAGCTGGCTGTGCTGCCTTGCAACAGCTGGTCATACAAGGAGATGAATACTCAGGGGCCCCAGAATTACTCATAGAAATGAGAGAGATCAACATGCCTTAGCAGTTCAAACATGTTTATTCAAAGAGGAGAAGGGAAAACTAGGTCAAAGACCAAAACCAAGCAAAACAGGATAGGAAAAAAAAAACAGCATGCAGATAAGGTCCACGGTACATAGCCAAACACAACATGAACTAGCAAATATCATGCAAACCATGTCAAAAAGAGTTCTCAGACATAAACACATGGATGCATAAGCAAGGGGACCTGAGGAAGACTTTTATCATCTTTCCTCAACTTCAGCAAATGCTGTCAACTATGCCTTCATTACTAGTGAGGTGTGTTGGTGGTTGGCATCAATTTCTGCTGGGATGCTGGGTATTTCTTACCCTGAGACTCAGCTTGGCTCACTTTGAGTTTTCATGGAGGCAACTTGAAGTGCAGTGTCAGTATGTCACATCTAGAGGCTCAGCAATGGTTTCTAGCAGGACTGAGACTAGAACTAAAGCAGCTCACAAACTAAATCAGAGCTAAAGAGACTCCCAAAGAAACTGCTTGTTTTGTTCTTTTCTCTTCACTTTTTTTGCTCTTAGGGAGATCTTAAGTTGTCATGGAAGCAGGGACTGGCAGTGACTATTCTCTAGCTTTTTCATTACTGACATGCAGGATACTTCAGGCAGAGACCTCCACCCTTCCCCCTCCCCCCCCCCCCCCCCCCCCCCGCTTGCTGAATGGGACTATGCACCAACTCTTGCTGTGCTGGAAGATTTGGCAATGGGGTTGTAAAGGCAGCTTTGCAGGAGACAGTGCAAAAGACTCACTTTTTTTTTTGTAAGCCTATTTGGCTCGGGACCTCTTACACTGGGCATCAGTGAAGTTGTATCAAATTAGTTAAACCATAAGTTTACGCCGGGGAGCTTGTCAGGAAACTGATTTGTCAGAAACTTTGTCAGAAGCTGATTGTCTATGCTATGTAATAGTTAGAAAGGTGCTGGAATGGTTTGTGGTTTTCCCTGGCTTCATCCCAGAAGAATCCCAGGCAGCTTGGGGTTTAACACAAGCAAGAGACAATTCTTCATGGACAGTTTTGGGCATACCTAACTTGTTTTGCAGTATAAAACAGTATGGATATGGGCTTTTCCACATCAATTGTCTTCAGGGCCAGAGAAAGGTCCCAATCATTTTTAATCACTGGTACAGACAAACTTTAAGTGTGTGAGAATCTAGAAAATATGTCAGAGTCCCAGGTCAGCCATAAAGATATTTCCAGTTCTGAGGCCAACTGGTTAAAGTGTGAAAGAAGAAAGAAACAGTAAGTATAAAGAACTGAGGATCCAGCCTGTTGCTGTTGCATGAGAAGTACAGCACTGTTGGTGTTCCTCCATGATGCCTGTCTGCAGACTGATCTGATTTGTGAGTGAATTAAGAGTTCTATGTTGCTTCAGGTGTCCCTCTAGAAAATGGAGCAGGTATCTGAGACATGTTGCAGATATTGTTGTAATGGAACATGTTGCCCAGAGAAGATGTGATGTATGATATTGCTATGATGTGCTTTGGGGACACTAGAATCTTTGCAGATTGTCCACATCCAGAACTACTTATAATTTCCTGCGTCATGCAAAGCTTCCTTCTAGCTAAGTTCCAAGTGACTCACATATGGCAGACATCATATAGCCTGTTTTAGAAGAGGAGCAAAGTGTAAGTAAAGTGGATATTAATGGAATAGATCACTTCATCATGACTACACATTATCACTATCTTATCTTCCTGAAACTGTGAACCTGCCCTAAAGCATTCCTCATCTCATTCTCCATTGTGAGGGATGGTAGAGAACATTCTTTTTCCTTTGCCAGAGTGCCCACTATCTGATAGTTCTGCTAGTGTCTGGCCTGCCCTTCCATAGGCTGAGGAATCTCATCATGAGAGTATGGCTAAAACTTGGCCAAGATTTCTCAAGGGTGTATTTCTATCGTGAAATATCTCTTCCTGAGACTATGGTTTAGATGTGGGCAGATAGAAGGAAAGCTTTGCTGGAGAGATATCTGGGATGCCAGAGAAAGATGAGATCACACTACTGTTTTGAGTCATGCCATAAAAGTGCAGAAAATAGCAATGGTGTTATATTACTGGTTATGGAACTGCATGGTGCTTTTGTTTTCAGAGTGCATTGTGCAGAATTTGTAACTGCACCGGGTCTGATGTGGGATGTCACTGTCATATACCTGAGTTGACTTCTGATGTCTGGGGTGCTCTAAAGGCCTTAGGAGACTTGAATTAGGCAGGAGGAGATCATGCTCTATCATAGTACGCAGTTGACTTCTTCACCATTGTGTTGTATCTGTTGCTTTCCTTCTCAGGGACAGCACACAGCCCTGAACTGTGATCAGTAAGGAATTCCCTCTCCTACCTGCTAGTAGAGACAAAAGTGGCATGGAATAGAAAAATGTGTTAGCAAAATGAGCTGTCTAAATGGGGCTTCTAGGTCTTCCTGAAAACATGGCTTTCACTAAATCAGAGGACATTTGTCACTTTAATAGAGTTTAAACAACTGTCATAGAATCACAGAATGGCTCGGATTGGAGGGGACCTTAAAGATCGTCTAACTCCAACACCCCTGCCATGGGCAGGGATGCCACCCACTGGATCAGGTTGGCCAAGGCCCCATCCAGCCTGGCCTGACCATCCAGCCTGTTCCTCTTTCTTGTTCCCAGGAATGAGTAACCACTCACTCTAGCAGAATAAATTCCTGAAGCAGTGTATCCTTTAAAGCTTCCTAGAAGCCAGTGTGTGAACAATTTCAGACATGGCCTTCAACACTGTCAGGACTGTTGTATGGGCTGAGCTGTAGGTTATTCTGATGTGACCTGGCAGAAGGACATTCCTCCAGCCTTCTAACCACCCTCACAGGACTCAGTAGGATATTAGCATAGGCATTCTGAAGATGGGGCAGGGGCAAGGGAGCTTGTCACCTCCATCAAAAGGGCCACAGATCATCTGACCACAGGACATAGTCACCTCACCATATGGGGCTCCTACACACCTTCGTGGCTTTGCCTGCCCTGACAGTCTGCTCTAACCCAGACATACAAGTATACTATATTTGGCTTGTCAAATTTGAAACAGTTCTGTGATGTGGTGGATGCTGGCCTGGGCCAGCTCTGTTGCTTGGTGAATGGGAAATTTTCCAGCTGCAAAATTATGAATGTGTGCTTCATGTTCACAAACTCCTTGATTCCTTTTGCACCTCATGCTGCTCCGTTCTGAGCATCTGGCCTGGTGACAGAGCAACTAGCCAAGAAATGGGGATGCCAAGGGTGTCATATCTCAGTGCTGAGGAACAGTGCATGTATACTATGGTACGTTAGGCTATAAGTACCTTCTAAGATGTCTTTGCAGAACAGTGGTGGTGTCAGGTTGAGTCCAATGTGGGAGGCTGAGTCCATGCTACTTGCAAGGACAGAAAGAAAGTAGGTACAGAAGTGAATCAGAGCAGAGACTGTGTGCGCTTCAAAATCTATGCTTTGGAGACAGTCAATGGCATGGGACTCAAGTGCAAAATCATGCAAAATATTGCAATCATGCAAAATATGGCAATATATCATGTCTACACAGACACAACTGTAAGTCCAGAAAACTCCAAGGGCTGCAAGGAACAGTCTTCAGCATAAATCTGGAGTGTAGCTGAAATTTACATGTGAATTTATAAGAAATGGTTTGTAGGACTCTCCTGATTACATTTTCACACTTCTCTCTTTTTTTTTTCTTTCTTTTTTTTTCTTTAAATTAATGACAATATGCTTTCTAACATTATTTTTCTGCATCTTCTATGAAAAATGTATTTCATGCTGCACTGCTGCATGTCTATCAAAGGAAAAAAGTATGAAACCATAGGAACTAAAGTGAATTTAGTTAAATTAGATGTTCAGTACTGCTTATAGATATCAGAAAAAAAGTAGATGCAACACAATAAAATGCTTATGTGATCCAAAACAGACAAAGATGCTAACCCACTCCCACCCACCTTGGGGCATATTGAAGGGGTATATTAACATGCATATGATTCAACTTTACTTCTTTCTATTATATTCCATTCAATTGCATATTCTGTTTCTAAAGAATACTATTTATAACACCCATATATGGTCATCCTGGAACCTTAGATTTTCTTATTTGGAATACTTGAGAAATGAAAGTAACAAAAAATCCAAGTATTTGTATGCTGCCTTAAAAAGATGTAAATTATATAGCTGTCTGGAAGAATTTAGTCAAGCTTGTGCAGCTTGTTGTATCTGGATCGAAAATGTCTTTCAATTAATGCTAAAATTGAGCTCAAATGACACACTTTTCACTTTTTTTTTTTTTTTAGTATTCCTTCAGGCATAGGACTGAATGAAGAGAAACTTGTAACTATTAGTTTTGAAAACTTGATGTACTTACCTGTAAGCACACAAAGTTGTACCGATAGTTCAGCAATGTATATTATTTTGGCAATGCAGTTTACAGGTCAAAAAATGTGTTTTCCCTACTTTTGTTGACATTTCAGGCAATGCGCATTATTCAGAGATGTGCTGCCTGGAGTCCAACCTTCAGTGTTTACTCTTTGCTTTCAGTGTCATGTCATCTGATGTCTTTACTTACATGGAGATTGTTGTTGTTTCCTCTGAGGAAGAACAAACATAAGACAAGAATTTCAGTGTTCGGCAGAAAGAGAATAAATGGTCAGACATATCACAAAAATAACTAATTTTCTTTTGTTTAAGTGTTTTGTTTGTTTGTTTGTTTGGTTGGTTGGTTGGTTGGTTTGGTTTGGTTTTGGAGTATTCCCTTCACATTTGTAGTGAGGATTATAAAATTAAGGATTATTATTATTAGCTAATTAATAATAATAATAAGTGCCAGAACTGCCATTAACAACTACTTCATGACCAGGAATTGTCATTAGTAGAGAGCTGATGAACTGCAGTGGTGCCACCCACTGCCGCAGTTTTTGCTTTTGCAGTCTTTTCCAGAGTCAGAGTGCTCAGGCTCTCCCCAGCAGCTTTATGTCTCTGTGTGTCTTTTGTAGGCTGTGACAGAACATATCATTCCCCCTGTTGCCTTGCACACTGCCATTTAATTCTTCATTAGTTCCTCAAATCTTCTTGCTTCTGATAGATTAGCCCCGCATTCCTGCAGAGCTGTCTGACTTGGAGGAATATTTGAAGAGTAAATCAAATGAAGGAAAAGATAACTGGTGGCACTGCTCCTTGGAAGTAGCTAACAAACCCAACAGGTTTTAATAACTAGTTTTTGCATATCAAAGGTTCTTTACATAGTAGGGCTCCTTCATTTCTTTAATGTAAGCCTCTTTCTATATGCTTCTTTCACAATTAGTCAAGAAGTAGTATGCAAAACAACTTGTTGAGGCAGTGAATAATTAGAGTTACTGAAAGATGTGTGAAAGATGTGATCTGAAAATGTTAATACACCTATTATAAAATCCTGCTCAGGGAAGTTTATACTTTTCATGCAAAGTCATACCATCAATTTAAACAACAATTCCCTTCAAATAAGAGTAATTTAAGCTTTCTGTACAAAACTTGACTGAAATGTTAGTTGTGGGTAGGCAATGAGACTGGACAATTAAAAGATGTGCAATTAAAGGTGTGCAAAATCTGTTCTTCCAGAAACTCGGGAGAAGGGAATAGTTAACCATGACTTGTCAAAAATATACCTTTCTGCATACGCATGTGGAAAGATGCTTTCACTGAATTTGTTTGCATCTTTCTAAACATTAATAGCAGAATACTGGTACAATCATTCCAGGGACAGAAGCATAAAGCAACACTGTACAATTTCAAATGTCACACTACTCTTCCACAAGGTTAAGCACCAAGGAAAATTCAAAAAGTTGGCACAGAAGTGCATAGAAGAAAACAGCCAAAACAAGTCCCAGAAAAAGATAGGCATCCTGTTCATGTATTCCAAGAACTGAAAGAGTAGCCATGTTTATTAGATAAACTTTTTCTAGTGAATAATTAACAGATCAGCTTCAAAGTGAAGCTCAAAATAGACAGTTCTTTTGTTTTTTGTTGTTGTCACTGGGATGTTTTACTGTCTGAAAATGGGTTATATCAGGTAATGCTGGCAGGATTAGTTGGGAGATTCATTCAGTTAATGTGTCATGTTACTTTAATTTCTAGATCTAAGTTATACATTTGATAAGTATCTATGATTCATGGGATGACATATAATCCAATGTTGGGTTTATTTTATAATTATGCATACACAAATGTTAAAGGAACACATTTTTTAAGGTCACAGTATTAGTCAGTCAAAAGACTTAAAATACTCCTCCTGGAAATGCATTTCTATAAAACTGGGGATTATGTACCTTTTGTTTTCTTGGGGCCCTGTCTCTTTTGGCACGAAACATGGATATGAGCTGAAGCTTGTGAAGTTGCAGAGATCCGAGAGTATATTCAGTAGGATTTCCATGTTCATGAAAAGTGAGTAGTGAGTGCAGCAAAGACTTCCAAGGGAGAAAAGGACTGGTCAGGGGTTAAAGCTACTGAATGCTGTCCCAAAAGCTAAATTATAACTTTACTCCTAAGTTTGAAACTGACACTACAGGATTTACTTACAATAAATTTATCATAGATGACCCCTAACCTATTTTTTCAGTCTGATAAGAATCTGATTCTTATCCCCCTTATTGTACCCCTGTTGAGGGACTGAATGCTTAAATCTGGATCTGAAGTGAATGAGAGCTATAAGTGGGTAAATAAAATGTGGCATAGTACTGAATAGGTATAAAAATCAAGTCCTAGACCTCTCTCAAATGAGACAGGGAAGCTGTGTGAATTCTTTTATCTTTGCTCCTTTGAATCTCAGAACTCATGCTTGTTAACTTCAGATAATAGCACACCTTGACTTTGTTGTAATGCTGTGAAAATAAATATACTAGTATTTTAGAAGCATTCTGTCAAAATAACCATGGCAGAAAAAAAATGGAAAAATCCATAGTTCTGTATTCAGAGCATTACTTGAAGAGAGTACAATAGATAGGTTGAGTGCGAGAGTGCGAGAAACAGTGGAAAAGTTCTCATCAAATAAGTACTTTCTATTCCAGTGCAATGCATGAAAGAGGGCTCCAAAACAAAACCGGTAAACGACCATGTACACTAAATGATATGCTAAAATAATACACATGCAGCCATGAAGCAAGCTAAAGTTTCACAGAGCTGGTGTTCCCGAGGTCCTGATTGTTTTGCTTTAACTCCAATGTAGGTGGAGGATTCATGAGGATAGCTGCAGAACCACCTATGCCTGCCTTCTTACCAAATACAGTGCCTAAACCATGGGCATTTTAGACCCTAATCAGTTTTGTTGTTGTTGTTGTTTTTTAAAGTAATGACCTTGAAAAGGTTATGAGTAGATTAAATCAAGATCTTAAAGCTGGAAAAGAATGGCAGATACAGTAAAAGACAATGTTACTAGCTCAGTCAGGACACAATGCTATCACTACAAACGCCCAGACACAGAGCCAGGAAGAGCTGTGAATAGGGTGTCAAAGCACTTGTAGAATTTTCTACCTTTTTGGTGCTTTTTTACATAACAAGATAAACATATTAGGTAATTCATCCAAGTTCTTGATACCAGCCCAGCTGCAAACTGTTTTCTCTCTCAGTCTTGTAGTTTTGCAAAGGTGAGCCTTCAGGCTTTGCTAAGGAAAGACCACCATGTTGTCAAGTTTCAGGCAGCAGGTCAGTAAAAAGGCTCTTCTGGCCCAGCTGCTGTACAAGTTTTATCTTACAGGCAGTTTCCCTGCAGTAGGATTTATGTGCTTAGAAATATGTGAGGAGCTACTGTGAACTATGTCCCTATCGTCTGAGATAGGGCACAGTACTCAGGCAGTCAGATACGTTGCAGTACCATGGTATATCACACACCACCCATGTTCTCACCCACAACTCGTTATGAAAAAAATAGTGATAAAATACTTCCTCGTGAAGCAGGAACGCTTCAAATAGCCAAAGTTACTTTTTCACCGTTAACGAGTGTGAGAGGGGAGGCAGCACATTTTATGACAATCTTTGCCTTGAGATAAGGTTTAAAAAAACGTAAGGAGAGTTGTGCATTTATCTAGGTGAAGATTTATATTATTATTATTAATAATAATAATAATAATAATTTTATTTTATTTTTTAACCACGGAAAAGTGATTAGAGGAGGAAGTCCCAGGCTGTGCCCCAAGCACATGCCACGGTCAGTGCTGTCGGTGGCACGGAGGTGACACAGGCTGGGGGCAGCAGCGCGGCGGGGGCTGGCTCCATCCCATCCCGTCCCGTCCTGCCCCGTCCCACTCCATCCCGTCCCGTCGCGTCCCGTCCCGTCCCACCGCCCCCGGGGCGGGCCGCCCGCCGCCGTGACCTATCTATATAGAGTCCTCTCGACGGCTGCTTCTCCACCGGAGAGAAGTATTTTCCCCGCTGCCATGGCCTCGGTACCCTCCGCCGGCTGCCTGCTGGCCAAGAACCAGTACTACCGCAGTAAGTGCTCTGGGGGTGCGGGGCTGCCCCGCGATCCTCCCGGCTCCGGGATGCTCCGGGGGCTGAGCCCCCAGCCTCTGCGTGCGGACACCCGAGTTGTTGCCGCAGGAGAAAGTTAGGAATTGTTTCGGGAGATTTCTGAATGAGCTGGAGGCAAGAGGGTGTTTTTTTTGTTTTTGTTTTTTTTTCTCTCTCTCTATTCAGGAACTGCAGTTTTAATGAGTATCTGCTTTGTTTTATTCACCTACTCTTTTATTTTTTTTTCCTCTTTATAACAGTTCATTAGAAATACATAGTATCAATCTTCTTACTGTACAGCATGACACTGAAAAGCATTAGGCAAACAAATCCTGGCTTCTGGCTGTATTTCATATTTGCTTTGCAGACTTAGACAGAATGCACTATCAACTCACGTATTTGTTTCTTAGTGCATGAAGCAGTTGCCAGTGTGAGACTACATCTGGTCTTTTTAAGACCCTATAGCACAAGATGCAATACTATAGTGCAAATACAGGACTTATAGTTGTAACACAACGGCAGGTACAGAAGCTAAGTTGTTTTCTGCCTGGTTATTGTATAATGTGTAAGTGATCATAAGATACATTGCTGATTTCAGTGAAATCTGTACAAGCAGATCTCAATGTGCTTTTGTGTGAAAAGTAAGTAGACTGAGACCAATTTTGATAAAAGCTTACACCTAAACAACCACAGTAAATTGGTATATAAAATATTGAAGCCATACTTTGTAGCTAAGTAGTGGTAGTTAAGTTTATCTTTTACAAACATTGTTTCCTCTGAGACAGTAGCAGGTCTGAAAATTTATTGGCATGGAAATCCATTCAGTTTTTCCATCACGTATGTTCTTCTTTTCTGTGAACAGCAAGACAGAATTCAGAATCCAGTGTTTCTTCCAGCTCCTCCTGCTCTTCAGATCCTGTGAGTGTTACGGACCAGGAAAAAGCATTTCATGGTATTGTTCCTTTCTTGCAGTATTCTGGATTCTGTCTGTTTGTTATTCTGCTAGTGTCTAACAGTGCAAGCTTTTTCCCTTTTGGCAGGGTTACCTGAATTACTTGATAAATGTTGGTGGATAAAAAGCTTTTTCCACTGTGAACCATCTCCACCAACTGTTGGCAGAAAAACACTATCAGCAAGCAGGTGAGTCCTGTTCCTACTCATTATATTTTCCCTTTGGTAAAAGTACTATTAAACAAGTCATAATCAGCTAAAACAACCTGGGGGTACAATGCTCTTTTGATGACTTAAATAAAAGATACTGCAAGGTATACAGAAGCTTCCCATGTTTTCATTTTAATAATTGGACTCATACTATATATTATGCTAGTGACTATTACTGTCATTTGTAGCAATATTTATTTAATCTTCTACCCATAGCACTTGCACACCTACTTATGTAGTTCCATTTTACTTTGTTAAAAAGATTATATAAATGAATAAAAAAATGCTTAGGCAGATAAATACCTTTGTGGAAAATGTAATGATAATCTTACTCATAACCTTTTTGTATGTATTCTTCTGTAGTGCCAACAGTTGAATATGACAGCAAACTGGATTACTGACTGAGATACTACGCACAGACTTATTTTTCCAAGAGGCTTGGGATCTTCTGAATGTCTGGGTTCAGCTGCAAGAAGATGACAAAACCTTTGGGAGGAAGGAAAGGTGTACTTTCAAAAAAGATTTGGCAGTAGCTTAAACAATATTGCATAATGGACATGCCCATGACTTACCTTTTTCATTACAGAGTTACTATAATTTGAGATGACTAATGAAAGTTACCTGGATTAAATATCCTTATGACTTACTTGAATACTTAGAAAAAAAGAAAAAAAAAAGATGTAAGATAGCGTAGGTTTAGGAGAAGTATATCTATGGGATGACTTTGCAATAGGTGATACTGTATCTTAAGTTTTACCTTCAGTATGTCAGCTCTGTAGACATTCACTCTGCTGTAAACAGGATACAAACAGAGCAGTCCTACTCTGGACTGTGAGGTGTATGTTTTTATCATTTATTCGGTAGCACTAACAGTGAGCAGAGTTTACAAGAATGCTTACTAATAGCTTTGGTTTTATAAAGCCTGATTACACAAAGAAACAGTAATCAGTTTGTTCTCTTTGTTCCAGCTGGGTGTGTAGATCACAACCCTAAATACACAGGTACAGCTTTCATTCACGTCTCTGCATGTTTAAGGATAAAATAGCAGAGAGACAAGAAACCAGTAATCCTAATGGACACTGACATTTGCCAAGTAGAAGAGCAACCTTAATCAGAGCTGATACTTGCAGCTCTGTTTTACTTTTAAATTACTCTCACCTGCTTTGCTGCCTCTTAAAGACCCACTTGTTCTCAGGTGACTACTCCTATCAGTATTCACTGCTGTCTGTTAGCTTAGTTTCTTACATCTAGGAACTGCCAAAATGTTCAACTCAAATAATGTTAATGTTATTAACCAAGTCTACCTTTGTCATGATTTCTGCTTTTGAAATGTACTGTAGTATGCTTTCATTTGGCCTTCAGCACCGCAAAGCAGTACATCAGATTGTTTGTTCTACTGGGTATGACTGAAATGCATCAACGGTCATAGAAAATTACAAATATTTTGCTGGATGACATCATTTCTGTATATTTATCTACACAACTTTTTGATGTACTATCACCAAATCTACCTGACCTTTGTCCATCACTGGATGAAGTAACAATAGCAAACATCCATACAAGTGTAACTTTTTAAAATGTTATTATGGAGTAGTGATTGTCGTGGTTATGCTTAAAAATCTAAAGTATATCAAGCAATGGTTTCAGGAAGCTTATATTTTTGTTACAGGCAATAGGTGCCTGGCACGACAACAGAAAAGAACTCAATGATAAAAACAGTTTCAGGAATCTTTAAATTGCCTTGTTGTATCTTTTTACCTTATTGCTATTGTGCAGCTTCATCTTTGTCCTTTCTCTAAGTGTACAGAATGAACTTTTTTTTATATAAAGTTTTTTTGTATTAATAAAGATTTAATCTGTTTTTAATGTGACTTATTTTGGAGCTCTAATACAAACTGTTATTCAGTGTTTCTTGTGGTGTGGGTGGTGGTTTTTTTGGTTTTGTATTAAACATTGTTATTTTGGTTACGTTAAGTATAAAAATTCAGAGTTCCCACTGAAACTTAGGGTTGACATTCTTCGTTTAGCCACTTTAAACTTTGATGTGAGATGAAAAAAAGAAGGGTAGAACATAAGCTAGGAAAAAGACACATTTTAATGTAACCTTGTATTGTAAAGGAAAGAAAGAGGAATCTAAGACTGTTAGTTTTGGAAGGGTGATTGTAGCTCTTTCTGAAGATGCTTAAAGCCATAGAAGAAAGAAATGCTGTTTTGTTTTTTTTTTTTTTTAAGAGTAATATAAGATTGAGAAACTATACATATATATATATAACTATTTTTAGATGACTAGAGAATATTGTTTGCAAATATTCTGAAAATCTGCATTCTGGTAGGACAAAATGTAAATGAGAATCACAGAATCATTAAGGTTGGAAGAGACCTCCAAGATCATCTGGTCCAACCAGCACCCTACTAACAATATCACCCATTAAGCCATGTCCCTAAGCACCAGGTCCAACCTTTCCTTGAAAACCCCCAGGGACTGTGATGCCACCACTTCCCTTGGGGTATGAGTGACGCAAGAGTGATGGCCTTACAAATTCTGTTTTGCAATGTCAAGGTGGCTAGAATTTGGAAGAAATTTAATAAATTTGCATTTTTCTTTCAAGAATTTTCTTGCCTGCATGTGAGATAAGCAGACTTTATGAGAGCATCATGTCATACTACATATTTAAAAAAGAGCATCCTACTGTCATACTACATATATTGTATGGAAAATAGTAATGAATAACTGTAAGGACTATAGCTATTTCTATGAAATGAGATTTTATTTTTGTATACTAGCCTGTTCTATAGAAGCAAGAATGATAAATGAACCCACTTAAGAAACAGGTTTTCAATAAAAGAATGAACCACAAATCAAAATCAATTTGAGTTGTCAGGAATATTTTTTTTTTCTAATATGTGCAGTGATTAAGACTCCCATAAACAATGTACTTTAACATTTATTTGTAACTTAGTTGAAAGCTTTGTTTCTGTTTGTGATATAACAGCTTCCTGAAATGTAAAATACTTGCAAATCCCTCTTCATTTTACTTTATTTTTTTTAACTAATCATGTATTATTTCTTCATGAATGCACACTTTTTCTCTTAATGTCACTTCTCAACTCTTCTGTAAAGGAAAACCTAAGCAGGGTTCATTCAGTACCAGATTTAATATTGTTGGCAAAATATTTTTTGGATTATTGTATTCACAGCTGCTGACCATGAAAATTTTGACCACTACCATGTTCAGTGTGCTGGCTGACTTTTCGGTTATGGAGGGACTCTGTCATATTTCTCTTCTTGTGCACTCTGTCATATGCCATTTTAAGCTATTCCAGCAGTAGCAGATGTGAAATATACTGCATGTAGTCACCAGGAGATATGTCTTTGTAATAGAAAATGGCTATCACTAACAACAAAGAGAATCAGATAAGTATAATGGGAGGAAGCCGGGGAAAAAATATTTTTTCCTTTTTTTTTTTTTTATCCTACTTCTCTATGCTTCAAATTGCAGAAAAAGAAATCACTGTTTCTCAAACTTGTGCCACCTTCTTGTACAAAAGAGAAGATTCAGCTTCCAGTTACAGTAATCAACTGTATGTTCAGAGTCATCCTATTGGCTTTTTCTCAAAAGTAGAAATATAAAAGTTTCTGTAGTCATTATGATGGGGCACAATTGCTAGAGAGAGAGAATATTTTTATAAGATCAACTCGTAACAGGAAGAGGAAGGGCCTGTACATTCAAAACGTTGTTTTTCTTAGCTGTCAGGCACTGCATCTTCTTAAATCTTTGGCATCTTTGGCTTCAAGAGAATTTATTTTCAGTCGTACCCATAAAGTAAAACCTGTAATCCCACCTTACTTATTTAGCTGACGTAGCAGTACAGGGTGCAAGATAAAAATGTTTTGTCATCTTTAGGGTGCACTGAGGTCCAGCATCTACCATAACAAAAGAGGACTGACAGGATTGGCTGGGTGTCAGTCTCACCACTGGCATCATGGAGGCTGAGGCCAGGGTGTCCTGGAGAAATGCATCAGTACTGTGAATAATTTTTCCAAAAGACATTATTGAGGTTATTATTATTATCATTATTTTCTCTCTGTTGCTTTTTTTTTTTCAAGAAAAGTGAAAAACATCTAAAACTGACTTTGAATTAGTGAGTGATGGAAAGTCCTTAAAACACCCCAGCAAATATTTTCTACAGTTGATTACCCCCGCCTTTACAGATCTTTCCCATTTTTGCCAGCTTGAATTTCTCCTTGAGCAGTGGTTCAGGGGTTAGTCATGAATGCATGACTCAAGTAACAAACAAGAAAGTTTTAAAGTGCTGATTTCACCACCTCTTCAAGGACCTTGACAGTGATTTCAGAAGAGGTTGTATCATTTTATTTAATCCCCAGCCATACCTACTTCAGGAATTATTTCAGCACAATAGGAGTGGATCAATAGATGGAAGCAGCTGGAGATATGCTTTTTGCTTCTGTGGGTGAAAGCTAAAAGCCAAGCTTTTAGAGTATGTTTCCCACTCCGTAGTTTACTTATTTCAGATAAGGTGAGCACATACAAACCATTGCTAGGAAAGCTAAATGAGAAGGAAAAAGGTTATGTTGTGGTATTGCAACAGCATAAAAATGTTGGTCAGTTTGAAATCTTGGACCCTAAACCACATGCTTCATCACAATTCTTTTGAAAATGGAAATTGATGAAAAGACTGCTAAATATCTGAAATCTTGATATATTTAAAGGCCCTACTCATTACAACAAACTACTTGTATGAAATACCACATGCACTCATTTTTTTTTAATACATTTAAAAATGTTTTTCAATCACCTGTTGATTACAAGTGTTCTATATTTTTCTCTGTGTGTGTTTAATTCTATTGTCACATTATAAATAGACAGGGTATTTTCTGCATTTCAAAATTCGCGCTAGATTTTGAGGAAGATTTTGGAACCTATAATAGGTTCTTAAATGAACCTATTTTAGATGTAATCTGTCTTTCCAAGAACCTCTAAACTGCAACTCTCACTGTCTCACAGTAGTGCAGAAATAAAAAGGATGATACTAGGGGTAAAATACACAATAAGTTATAAGTTATAATATGTGATAAGTTCCTTTGAATGGGTATTTTCCCATTATGTTTTAACCATGTTAATTTAATTCTGCTGCGAATCCAGTTCAGACCCACTGCATGTTTAAATTCAGGTGAAGTCTAGGATTACCGTTGAATCACACTAACAGAATACGTTAGGAGCTAGAGAATCTCCCCATGAGAGTAGCAGATCAAGTGAAGTCTTGAATGTAAAAGGCAAGGTAAATGTACATGGTATGTGGTAATTCTTTCTCATTGTCACAATAAAATATCACCTGCAAAAAATGCAATCAATTTTAAAGCAAACAAACAAACAAACAGACAAATGTTCTCTTTCTGTGCTTTCCAGAAACATATTTTTCCTAGGTGAAGCATTAGTGTTTTGTATTTCTGTCTAATTTCATTGCAAAGGAATGACAGGCTAAAATGCATTAAGCAAACAGATTGTTACTTTCCTTCCTTTTTTTTTTTTCTTTCCTGGTTGTCATAATTATTGTCCTTCATTAATCTTCTGTCAGTACTGGTTAATGTATTTAGAGGGGGAGGTATTTGTTCTCTGTGTATCTGTCACCTTGCTGTGAATGCAACAGGAGTGTTATCTGGAGGGGGCAGCTCCATGATACGAGTGCTTTCTAAACACCCACGCTCCATTACAGCAGTGCTCCACTGACCAAGCAGCTCAGCTTGGGCGTTCCAAGATAAATGTGCACAGACCCTAACTTTTCCATCTAACGGCTGATTTTTATTCTGCATTTTGCAACACAGCATTGGACATTAATCTTGAAATGCATCAGCTGCTAGGTGTTATAATATTACATAAGCCTTTATGACTAATTCTGAATATGGATATCCTTTCACTTCTTCTTGGACATTAAAGCATCCACAGCCTTTATTCTATATTTTAAAGGAATGCATGCCATGAGTGCAATTTATTGGCCAAAACATTTTTCAGCTAGAACAGAACTATTTCAATATCAATCAAATACTACATCCTCTATATATTTAGCTTGCTCACTCTCAGATCATTTATTTTAGCCCCCAAACAGGAAAGTCATTTGAGATTTATTCAAACCAAAGGTAATTCTTCTTCAATGTCACCTAATGCTGAAATTCACTAAGATGAACGTGCTTTTTGTAATAAATACATGGAAATTCTTTGGTGGTGGATACGAAGTAAAAAATAAAAAGGTTACAAAATGAACTGTTGTGGTAGTCATTCCCACCTACCTAAAATCCTAATTATAAAGGAAATAGGGGTCACTAGGCTCAGAGATATTTATGTTTATGTCAATGCTCACTCACTCTCTCTTCTTTCTTAGTTACTCTTTGCACTAATTAAAAAAAATAAATTACCTCTCTGTACCTAAGCAGCAATAACACAGAAATTATATAGAAAGAACATCCAGGGCATCCAGAAATTCCTATATTATCCTAGATTGGGTTAACCCATCTCCAGGACATAATATTTTCATCTCTGGAAGAAAAAGGAAAAGTTAAAGGAAAATGAAAAGGAAAATGAGGAAAAAAAAAGAAAAGGAATGAAATATTTCAGGAAATAATCAAGGACATAGTAGAAGTTCAGAAAGAGCAGGCACTGCCTGGTATCTTTTATATTGTATCAACTCTCAAATAGGGAAACTGGATTGAGAGTCCACAGCCTTGCTATAAAACAGCAGATAGAACTGCAGCAAAATCTTTTACCTCAAATAAACCTTGTCTTTTTGGCAGAAAAATAACATCTCTGAAATAAGTTGATGGAATATGGTCCTGTAATGGCTAGTGGGAGTTTTGTTTAACAGCTCTTTTATGGGTTACTCTCTGCAGGAAATACTTGCTTGATTACCCCCAGATTTTATGCACATGTTGCATTAAAGCGGATTAAGTCCTTACAGGGAACACAGTGATATGCTGTAGCCAGGCAAAAACTCCTTGAGAAATACCTCAGGTGTGTATTCAAGTTAAAATTTTATGAATTTCATTGGAAACATCTTTTTTTTTTTTTTTTAAATCTGTGTTGTTTCAGTAAAAGGACAGATAAAAACATGTCAAAATGTTCTGACTTACAACTGTTACAAGGAATGAGTTGCATTTAATGTTAACTTGCAATGTCAGAGGAGGAAGCATTTTCCTAATCTCCAAGAAAGCAACACTAACCTCTGTAGTAATGTACTCATGGGGGCCTGATTCTCCCTTCCTTTCAACACTGGCAGTGAACAAAAATGGGCAGGCTGAGAGGAGGTAAACAGGGTAAATAAACTGAACTCTCACTAGCTGTCACAGGTTTTCAGAAAGAAATTCTGGAGGTCCACTTGGGTTCCAGACTTAACAGGAGAAATTTCTTGTCATGGGTGTAGTGAAGGTTGGTGACCATTTTACAGTAAAGGTTCAGGCTTTATTTATTTATTTATTTATTTTAACCCAACAAATGCTCCAGCTATAGGGACTGAAATTTCTGAAGAGCTGAAACTCTTGAGCAAATGGATAACAAGAGAATGTTATCTATTTTTATCTATTTTTTAGATCCTGAGAATTGCTCCCTGAAACCTAGCGACATATATTATTGCAATTTTGTATATGCATTTAATTTAGAATAACGCAGTTCATCGTCTGAAGTTGCTTCCAATCTACATCACTTACAATATGAAGCATGACTATGCAGCTTAAGGCAGAATATATGTAAGGACATATTTTTAGCAGGATTTCAGCTACTTTGGCATCCATTTAGTTGATAACAGGGATGTATTTTCAGAATGAACAAATAAAGGATACTTCATGGTGTCTTTTCAGGATTAAAAAGACTATTCAGCCAAATGTAAAGTTCAGTTAATAAACCTCACTTTCATTTCCCACATGCAAAGGAGTGACCTGGAAAGAGCACTGCTTGCATCTGGCTGCTGAAATACTGTACTACAAATACAGCATGAGGAGTTCATCTCATGTAGCTCCTTATTTCCAAGAAATTTGAGTGCCTCTGGTATTACCTAAGTCACTCAGGACACTGGAGCTGAAGTTATTGTGCTGAGGCTTGCTTAGCACTGTTCTATAATTAGTGGGCAAGTCAATTCAACATTTATTTCAAGTGCATGAAGGGGAAGCAGATTCATGAATAGATAATAGAGAATACATACGTTGTCTGAACGCATTAGTTTAAAAAATGTTCTTAAAATACTGTTTTATTGAAAACATGCATTTGGAGATCTTAGAGTATTCCATCTGCAAGTCAACACATTATGTGCATTACATTTGTATCAAATTACTATGTGTCTCAGCTAAATAAAGACCCTCATCCCTGATGCTTCACATTTATGAGCTTCCTACGGTAATGCATATAAAGGCACATGGGAGAGAAGGAGAGAAAGAATTCTTCGTACTTTCAGTATTTATTGAACAGTGCAGTTTTTGGGTCACCACAAAGTGTAGGCACAATTTAAGCAGTAAAAGCAAAAGCAAAATCTCTCTTTTGAGACTGTCCTTTTCAGAGTTACTAGGATTTCCTTTAGCATTGTCTAATGTATTTCTGATATAGCATGAAATAGGAACACAGAATTCTAAACTTGTGGGGCTGTGTGGGACTGCTTCATGAGTTGTACATGAAAAATTAAGAAATAGCAACTTACACACTCAGTATTCAAAGAAATAGAAAGCCAGAAAGGTTTGAGAAAGAAGGGATAGAAGCAGAGAATGTGGGATGTAAACCCCCTGACTTCAGCTTGCTTCTTCCTTCTCCAGTTTTTTGAGCAAGCTGTAATGACCATTTGTTATCAAATTGATTTCTACCATGTCATAACTATTTTACTTCTGCCAGTCAAGCCCCTGGCTGAACAGGAATAGGAATACTTAACATCAGTGATTTGTAACACACAGCATATAGTAGTCAGAATCTAAAACCTAACATTTATAAGCACAAGACTTTTCTTTCAAGAAAAGGTAGAATGTTATTGCAAAGCCCGTACTAATATAAGGGCAAAGTAACAACTTTCTGTCTTACCAAATGCAAAGATTACTATTTCTGAAACCAAGTTGGCAATTCTATAAACAAGTATTTTATAATGCCCATTAAACATCAAACTACATATTTATCAACTACAACTCCTCCCACAAAATTAGTATTACTATATTATTTTATGCAACATAGTGTTTAGCATTTCCACATAAACTTTTATTTGCCTATACTAACATTTTGGCTGTAATCTTAAAACTGTATTAACATGGTTTCTTTTACTTTGTATAAAAGGGGTAATGCTGCACGTATTTCATAAAGCAATCTATTTCATTTCCTAGTTCCTTGTCTTTACTCTCATATGAAACCACCAAAGCACCACTAATGATGCTTTTACCTAATTAGTGGGGCCTGTACTAGAATAAGTTTATAATCAAGGATGCTGTGTAATGGTGCTTGCATTTCTGCAGGGAAAATAGCTCTGAACATACAAAATTCTTATAAAGCAGTTTTCTTTTTCCTAGCAGCTTGACTCATTTTTGTAAAAAGAAGAATTTTCATGTATATTTTTTGCATGTACATATAAACTTGAATTTAGGAATGGTCATACTTCGTGTATTTAAAAATGATTTTATTATTAAAACCTAACAGTAATAATATTAAAAATAGTAATCACGATAGTCATTATAATTCTTATACAAGCATTAAAATTTTGTTTAATTTAAGCTGAGTTTCAGACTGGAATAAAATTTTACCTTGTCCAATTTCCAGTGTGGTTTATCTATCAGACACCATAGTTTTGGTAGTGGATGCTATTAAACTGGCTGAAAATATACAAAACATATATTCTGTTTTCCAGATCATGCAATATATTAACATGTCCTCATTTACCTGGTGAAGTTGCCTAGCCTGTATTATGGAAGATGTCCTCATAAACCCACTAGATTTAGAATCATGAATCTGACCTCATGTTTTATTTTATTTATTTATTTATTTATTTTCCTACTGAAGGCATGTTGCTCTAGTTTTTAATGATTAATCAAGCAAAACGGTACATAGGTTATGTCATCCTTCTTTCCTGTCTGAATTTCTCTCTCGTTCTCTTCTGGCTTGACATCCTTCAGTGAGTTATTTGATCTCTCAGTAAATCAAGAAAAATGGTCAAGTCCAGAGGTATTTCCAATACTCCTCATGACTATTTGCTAAAACATGCACTGAACACTGCATTAAATCTGCAATAACAACTGGCAAAAGAAGTAATGATCATAATTTGTAAAATAATAATTTAGAAAAACTGGTATCTATTACAAAGTCACTGATATCAACCATGCTGGCCCAAAATGTTCTTTCATTCTTTTTTCTAATGGTAATAGTCTGTGTCTAAAAAACATGAAAAGCCTCAATTATCAAAGCTTTGTCTTGTGGACATCTTGTTCTTTACTCAGGATTGGATCTTATTTCCACTAAAATAATGATAATGATGATGATCATAATAACAATAACAATAGTAAACCCCTCACCTCTATACTATAAGAGGAGAAGCATATTTCAGAAAAGACAAATTGTTTTGGTGTGATCATAGATTGAAGCAGAATTATAAAATTTCTGTGGCTTAAAGATACATTGATTCTTGAACATATGATTTGCCTTTACATGTACCATAGAAAAATATGTCCTTTCTTCTCATATAGTCAAAATATTTAGGACAATTCACCAAACTGAAAATCAATGAGGTTGCAGAGGCACTGAACACTGCTAGAAGTCTTGTATAACAGGGTTTTATTTTCTTATTGGATCTAGGAATGAAGAGTTTCATCTTCTGGGTATATTGCTGTTCCAAAGTAGGAAGACGATCAACAGGTAGAATGACAGAATAGAACAGCAGTCCCTGGGATACACTGTTTGGTATAGTGTTTTAATGTATATTTATTTTTAGTGCCATAATGTGTCATTATTTTTATCTTTTTACGTATGAGCCTTATCCTTTTCCTATTAGAATGAATGTGATGTGGAAATGGGTATTTTGTTTACAGTCCTTGACATTCTTTACATAGGTTTCTGAGTGTGTGTGCTAGCAAATGCTACAGAAATGACTAGTCTTTATGAAAATACATTTTTTTTTAGCAGCCAACATGCCAGTTTCAAATACTGCAGGTGTTATAAATGGAAGTGAGAACAGTAGAAAATTTAAATAACTTTTCAATGGTAAGCCATCTCCACCCTAAAAGGATTCAAAAACACGTTACCCTAGAATAAATGATTCTGTTTGTTGATTTTCTATGAAGTGAAATTAAATATGACTTTTTCAACAGAGACCACAGGGGATAAATACAGAGTTGCAGGATATTGCCATCCAAGCAAGATTTTGGTAAATAAACAGACAAATAAACAGAATGGCCTATCAGTTAGTAGTTATGGTCACTGATTTACATTCTTTAACATATGCTAGGTATCAACAATGTGCTCAGAGCTGTGCAAAATGTGACTGCTGTCTACTCCTTAATTTTAGGAGTCAGACAGAATAGATGGTTCCAGTAACCAATATACATATATATATACCAATATGAAACCCTTGGAATTCTTTTTAATAACTGATTTCGGTATTGATTCAGTGAAAAAATGCAACATGACCTTTTAATAAATGTTTCATAACCTTTTCGAAAGATGACATTTCCAATAACTTCATATTCATACCCTTACTTGCCTTGATGAGCTAAATAATGTGGTTTTCAGATAGCCATCTAAACTTGTGCAGATAAAATGATAGAATGATAGCTATCCTTTTTTTTTTTTTTTTACATTTCTACTCAGTATGCGATTTATAAATCACAGTTTCTAATTACTTTTTCACGGTTCAGAATATAAGCACTTAATTTAGTTCCTCATGCTTGTACATAAGTACTCTTTGCACTCCAAACTTTTGAAATCCAACCCCAAAAATCATTGAGCCCATGGTCTATGACATAAAGGTCCATGGTCCTTGGTGTTGCTGGAAAAGAAAAACATAAAAAAGAGAAAGGTATCTTTTCTTAATGCCCTTATGTTAGGATTCAAACTGGTGTATGCCAGACTGTGCTTCAGTTTGGATCAACTAAAGGGATCTGTGAGGATTAAAGCAAGACTATCTCTTTCAGAAAAGCTGCAATAATTAACTCGTTCCTCTCCTCCACCTCCCCCCTGCCCAAAAGCGCCACCTTAATTTAGAGTCTCTGAGAAAAAAGGCATGAGACTAATGAATCTAAATAATCAACATACCCAATATCCATATTTTTATTTACCTTTCTATTTTTCAGGAACCGCTGTGGTTTGTTTTCTAGGATCTTCATACTATCATTGTATCAGGTAAGGTAATTTTTGCATCTACCATTCTCTTATGCTAGGTGAAGATATGTTTGTGAAATCTGGTCTCACTGAAGTGTCATCCAAAAGTGCATGAGCAAGTTTTTCTTGGAGTTTAGGTAAGAACTCTTAATTTCAGGAATGCAAATCAAATTACTTTTGAGACAGCAAAGGTACTACCTCATGCCTTACGATAGGAGATTATTTTTTCCCAGTTTTCTTCAACATAGTAACACAAATCTTTCCACAAAATTAACATGTAACATCTTTAAGAATTTAATAGTTAATTTTGCAAAAGTCACTCATTAAGGGATAAACTGAAAGTCAAAGAACAACAACAAAATCACAGTCCTAAAAATGTGAAGAATAAAACATTAGAACAGTCAAGGCACATCTGATGGAGAGAGCTAGGATCATGAATACTTAGTACAAGAAAAGCTAAACATTCACATTTTAATAAAAAGTCAGCTGGATGATGCTCAAACAAGGCAACACACATTTATTAGCTTTTGACACTTCCAAATTAGGTGTAAAAGGACTAAATTCTCTTTCAACACTGGGGGATGTTTGGATCATAATTTCACCTAAATCATCATCCACATAGGTGAAAAAAAAAAAGACTGAAAGACTTCATTCTGTGTCATTTTCAAATACTCAGAGTACATAGTCACACAAATTCAAGCACATGTTCATATTTTAGCTGGTGGCTTTGGCCAGCTCTTACTTACTATTGCATGTGAAAAAAATTAGTTTTTGCCAAACATTTGACTCCAAACATGGTTAAATGTATGTGCCCTGCCTTTCTCTGTTGATTTTATAGGGAACCTAAGGAGATCAATTTTATAATTGGAGACACTGAAAACAGTGCCCAAGGTCTGAGTAGGAGCAGACTACCTGTGCACAGCATTGAAACATGGAATCATAGAATCATTAAGGTTAGAAAAGACCTCCAAGATATCTGGTCCAACCATCCCCCTACCAACAATATCATCCACTAAAACATGTCCCTAAGTGACACATCCAACCTTTCATTAAACACTCCCAGGGACAGTGACTCCACCACCTCCCTGGGCAACCCATTCCAATGCCTGACTGCTCTTTGTGAGAAGAAATTCCTTCTAATTTCCAAACTAAACCTCCCCTGGCCTTCCAACCTAACCTCCCCTGACCAAAAATATAACTTTTTTTTTTTTCCTAGCATGGATTTTAAATCTATGATTTATAGGTTTTGAGATATATCACAAAATCTCCTTGAGATTTTTTATCTCCTTGAGATACAGACGTACCTAGGGTAGAGGAAATCTGCTTCATCCTGCCAGTGTGTGCTCAGCCCAGATCCACCTCCGGGCTCCTTCCATTCCAAATGGGCACCGCACAAGATCTGTAGACTTGCATTTTATCATGTGGGGAGGGTGGGAGATGGGAGTGTGTGTGAAGCAATCATGACAGGGCTATAGGCAGGGCCATATCCACAGAGTTGGTGATAGCCATGTTCTTGTGTTGGTACAGAGTATCCCACAACAGAGCCTGCTATCTTCCAGCCTTTCCCACCACTCTCCACTCTCCCAGCCTCCTGACCAGGAGACTGACTCGTATCAGAGTTGTTGTGGCAGGCCACAGGTTCATGTTAAACAAGATGCCATGTTTTAAGGAATACTGAACAAAACAGACTTTGCTGGAGCTCAGTGGCTGTGAGTGAATTCCAAATGACATAGCAAAGGAGACCAAGCTGACAGCAGAAGAATAGCTTCAAGTAAGCTGAAATACATTGGCAATGTAACAAAATGGAGAAGCAATAAGCAGCCTCTCTTTACTTTGTATTTGCAAGAAATAGTTGTCATAAAAAAATAGAAAATCATAGACAGCCTTTTCAGATCACACTTTGAAGCTTTTGTGGTCTTAACAGCTACTCAGAGTGGAAGAGAGTGACCCTGAAAATCTATTACATATATGGGATGAGTGACTAAATACGAAACATAAAAGGTATAATGTTTAGTAATACTAAGAAAATATCCACCCCTTGTCCCCTTGCTTAAAAATGGGGCATGTCATCAAGAGCACTCAGAGCAACCAAATCGTCCGAGAGAGCATTTGAGGCTATTTTCTAAGGACAAGGAAGCCCTTCATACAGAAGCACAGGTATGTGAAGGCTCTTTCATTCATTTCCCTGAAAGCATTTCCCATTTCCAAAATTAGCATTTTCAAGAGGAGTAAGATTTCTTGCCTAGTATATTTTTTAACTGAGAAAAATGTGAGCTTCAGTAGTCACTGAACAAAGAAAAAACAGTGAAGCATCAGACATAGGAGGGCCTGAAACAGGCATTAGCCCTGGCAGATTACGACAACAAGCTGCAGCACGTGAATTTAAGAAGTACTCAGTGCTGCTGGTGTTGTGCCTTGGGGAATAGGGAAAGTACCTCTGAGTAGTTCAGGACGCCTAAGAGATTAGCTGAAAACAGTAAATACAATATTCATATGAACTTTCTAAAGTGGTGATGGTCCAGTCTGAGCTCAAGGGAGAGAGAGGAACTGTGCAACAGTGACATTAAAGGATGACAGTGGGACCAGGTACTTCACGGGCCTATGCCAAGGAGAAGCCCACCACTGTGACAAATCCATGCCTCTTGCTAAGTTCCCCCTTTCAGTTAAATTAGTAAGATTTTGATCTTCTACAGGGCAATACCATGTGTCAAGCAACTGCATTTGCAGCAGTTCTGTACTGTCCTGACACACTGAAACCAAGAGTTCATTTGGTGTTGCTGTACAGTTTCATGAGAATTAACTGCATACAGAAGACTGTCATCGTTTCGCAGGAGCAGTTTCTGTTGACTTTTATAAATGTTTTTATCCATGCACAATCTGACACTGCTGCAGGAATGACACTTTGGGACATTCCACCCAGAATGTTAATCGACACATTTAGGCATGCAAACTGGGCTAGACACAACAGGCGTTGCCTCAGGGGAATTTCTACAACTATTTGAAATTCACACCTGGAAGGCTCCTGTAACTATCAGTCAAATACTTAAATATCAGTCAAATACTTAAATACTTCAGTAACTTTTCAAGGTGGTCTATTGCCTCTAGCTGATCCATTATCTCACCTGTGCAGATGACTAACTGGGAAGTTCCTGAAGCACTGGAGGAATTTAATGTGTTGAATGCACTGAGCATGTATACAGGCACAGAGCCCACACCCAGATACACCACAGTAATAACAGGAGAACAAACTTCATTTCCTTTCATATAACCTATCTCCAACTTAAGTCCCACAGCCACAGTTTGAGAATTCAGACAGACAGTATTACTAAAATGTATGATAAATATTCTGTATATAGGTGTAGTAAAATTGCTCTTTGAATTTTATTATACACCTTTCTATAAGCTAGACAAAGAAAAGGAAGCTAAGAGAATAGTTTCTCCTGAAAAGCATGGTAGGTGGAAAGACTGTTAATTGGAAAAGACAAAGATTTATGTGCTGATGGTTCTTGTTTCAATTAATGATAAATAAGTGGCAGAAATTAACAACAACAAAACAAATGATAAAAAGTTAGAATATTGATGTATGTGGAAGATATCAAGATCAGGAAAAGAAAGAAACAAGTCAGCAAAATAAATAAGTGGGAGGTGAACAACAGAAAATAATGGCTT
Organism: Anser brachyrhynchus; assembly: GCF_964034855.1. NCBI lineage: Eukaryota > Metazoa > Chordata > Aves > Anseriformes > Anatidae > Anser > Anser brachyrhynchus. Next base: position 117,947,536 of record NC_137695.1, read on the forward strand.
TATTTCAAGACTATCTTATGACATAAGAAATATGAGCCTTTATGGTAATTCACAGATTGCTGCTGGAAATTAACAGCTTGCTTACATATAAGACAATTAGAAAGGGTGACACTCATAAAGTGTGGGAAACAGCCCTGGCAGGGAGGCAACCAAGGAGTCAAACAACTTCCACTTTTCTACTTTATGCAAACCAGCTCTCTCCAGTAAAAAAGAATTAACTGTGGACAGTAACAGTGTTTGACTGGTATTTGCATAGATTTCTTTTTGTATGAAAAGTTTTAAGTTGTTCAAACCCAGTGAACATGAAAGCATATCAACTGTTCCTAAACTGTGAAGCAGCTCCTCAGGGACACTTACTCAAGAATTAGAGAGTTACAAATATCACAGATGTAGAACAGCTGGCTTCTAGGATATGCCTTGATGTTAATGTAGATCTGGACTATGTCTGAACCTGATACAAAGTACAAATCACATCAACTTGTTTATGCAGACTAGTCTACTGTTGTTGGCTCCTGGGTCCATTCTTTCAGGCAGCAAAAAGCAGTATTGTTTTATCAGAAACATTTATAGTGCTTTTGAGCACTGTAGTGTTTTACTAGAAATATTAATACTAAATTTTTCAGAAATTGTAGTTCTCTTATGCCTCCTGAAATCAAATTCTTGATGAATCTTAAAAGTATAGTTTGCCTTAGTAATTCATATTTTACTTGACTAAGCTTCCAGTAATGATGAATCTGACTAATACTAGTCCCTGGTAACTTTTTTTAGATCTGAAGCTACTTTCTCTCCTGAATGTAAACCTTAACCCTAAAAGCTCCAAAGATGTGTAGACCTGTGCTGTGCCTGTTAAAAGCAACATTCTTGTCCTTTGCTCTCATGCATGACTGAAGAGCCTGAAAAAAATGAGGCATCCTTTAGGTCTCATAGCAAAAACTCTGGTTCAGTATTTTTAAACTGGCTATACTTGCAAAGAACAACTCTTTTGGTAAAACCCAGGGTATGATACTTGCTGTAAAACTGATAATTATTAAGATAGCACTGTTTTTGTACACAGGATTGTTTAGGACTCCTTGGAAACTGTACAAGACCTATTTAAAAACTGCATTAAGTAATATGTAGTACAAGCCATTTTCATATGTACAAAAGGTGATAAAAGCTTTTTTATTTTTTTTCATTTTTGGAAAATGTCAGCTGAAACCATTTTTTGGTGTGAAAATGCATTCTCATAAAATTTTCAGTAGTTACATTTATCAGGTCTAATTTTAACATTTCCTATCTTTAATTAGTTTCTCTTGTTCTGATTAGAAATAATACATTAGAGCAGATAAACATAACTTTTCATTGCTTGTCCCATTTCTCTATTGAAAAGACTACTCATTTCAAAAAATTATGATAATTTAGCAAGAGAAGTTAAGTTTGTTCCAGCTTCCTTTCTCTCCCTTTATTTTATTTTCTGTTTTTGGAAAACTTTTCTAAATATTTTGTTTTGTTCCTAATGAAAAACAGATCCATTAAAAAAGTATCTCTTCCTCAATTCCTGGACAAAAATCTAGTTTAAGAAGAAAGCAAACAGGTCTGTCCTTGATTGGTGACTTCCTTGTGTTCATGATGTGAAGCCAGAAAGAGCTCATTGTTTTCTGGGAATTCGAAAATCTGAAGATTAGTAAAACTAAAATCTTCCTTCTGAAAAAAAAATGTTCTGATTCCACTTCTGATCCTAAAAATATGTTCCTCCCCCTGTATGTAAGGCAGCCCAGGCCTACAATTTGTTAGCATTTCCACAGCTAATCCTGACAACTTTACCAGAATGGGACATGCAGGATGGGAACATATACTTTGTTTAGAATCACTAATAATTTCCTGTTGTGTTTTTTTCTAATGTTAATTGAAATTACTCAGAGTTCTTACAAAAGACCAGGAGAAGAGCTATAATTGAACTATGCTTCTGCTGAAATGACTTCGCTTTTTCACATTCCAACTTGCTATCTCAGGTAAACTGTGGGTACTCAGTTTAGAACTAGCCAAATAGATTTTTAAAACAGTTCTGACCATCATTCAAATTTTTCTTCAGACTCCTAGTCCAGAGTCCAGGCTTCAGTATTGAATGCAACCCTGAGTGAAATCTCCAAACCAGAAAGTCTCCACAATCCGTTCTTTTGTCATAGACAATGAGAATCCACACAAGCTAAAAGTAATTATTATAAACGAATGAACTGAAACAAGTTGATTTTCCACAGGCTTTAAGATTACAAAATTTATTAGGAGTATCAAAAACATTGCTTGTACAGCCTTGTAGAAGAATTAAAAAAATGAACAGAAAATTACATCCTCAGTTCTATCCATAGCTTAGTTATTCATGCAGAACCTAAAATTACCCCTACATGTATTACAAATACATAATAGAAAGTAACTGACTCTTTGAAAGTCTTGAAGGACATCTCCTTTGAAACCTTCAAATCCAACAGAATGTAATATTTTTGGCCTGTTCCATAATCACAGAATCACAGAATCGTCTAGGTTGGAAGAGACCTCCAAGATCACCTAGTCCAACCTCTGACCTAACACTAACAAGTCCTCCACTAAACCGTATCACTAAGGTCAACATCTACATGTCTCTTAAAGACCTCCAGGGATGGTGACTCAACCACTTCCCTGGGCAGCCCATTCCAATGCCTAACAACCCTTTCAGTAAAGAAGTTCTTCCTAATATCCAACCTAAACCTCCCCTGGCGCAACTTTAGCCCATTCCCCCTCGTCCTGTCACCAGGCACGTGGGAGAATAGACCAACCCCCACCTCTCTACAGCCTCCTTTAGTGTACCTATAGAGAGCGATAAGGTCGCCCCTGAGCCTCCTCTTCCTCAGGCTGAACAATCCCAGCTCCCTCAGCCGCTCCTCGTAAGACTTGTTCTCCAGACCCCTCACCAGCTTCGTCAACCTTCTCTGGACTCTCTCGAGCACCTCCATGTCCTTCTTGTAGCGAGGGGCCCAAAACTGAACACAGTACTCGAGGTGCGGCCTCACCAGAGCCGAGTACAGGGGGACAATCACTTCCCTAGACCTGCTGGCCACACTGCTTTTTATACAAGCCAGGATGCTGTTGGCCTTCTTGGCCACCTGAGCACACTGCTGGCTCATATTCAGCCGACTATCAACCAGTACTCCCAGATTCTTCTCTGCCAGGCAGCTTTCCAACCACTCACCTCCCAGCCTGTAGCTCTGCTTGGGGTTGTTGCACCCCAGGTGCAGGACCCGGCACTTGGCCTTGTTGAACTTCATACAGATGGCCTCAGTCCATTAGTCCAGCCTATCCAGATCCTCCTGAAGAGCCTTCCTACCCTCGAGCAGATCGACACACGCACCTAACTTGGTGTCATCTGCAAAGTTACTGAGGGTGCACTGGACGCCCTCATCCAGATCATCAATAAAGATATTAAAGAGGACTGGCCCCAGTACTGAGCCCTGGGGGACGCCACTAGTGACCGGCCTCCAACTGGATTTGACTCCATTCACCACAAAGCTTTGGGCCCAGCCATCCAGCCAGTTTTTAACTCAACAAAGCGTACGCCAGTCCAAGCCATGGGCAGCCAGTTTCTTGAGGAGAATGCTGTGGGAAACGGTGTCAAAAGCCTTACTGAAATCAAGGTAGACCACATCCACAGCCTTTCCCTCATCCACCAAGCGCGTCACTTTGTCATAGAAGGAGATCAGGTTCGTCAAGCAGGACCTGCCTTTCATAAACCCATGCTGACTGGGCCTGATCGCCTGGTTGCCCTGTAAGTGCCACGTGATAACACTCAAGGTAATCTGCTCCATGAGCTTCCCTGGCACTGAGGTCAAACTAACAGGCCTATAGTTCACCGGGTCTACCCTCCAGCCCTTCTTGTAGATGGGCGTCACGTTTGCTAGCCGAAATTATTAAATTATTTTAATATAAATAAATTAAATAAATTAATATAAATTAATATAAATTAATTATATAAATAAATAAATATAAATCAATATAAATAAATTAAATAAATTTATAAATAATTAAAGGCAGTAATATTGGCTTTAAAGTTCCTCCTCATAAAGTAAAGCATTAAACAAGGGTTTAAGCTTTTCCATACAAGCACAGAATCATCTAGGTTGGAAAATGACCTTCAAGATCATCAAGTCCAATCATCTTGTCTCCAGCTGATGGACTGTGCATGCTTGATACTATGTATTGCCTTCATATACTTCTGAAACAATAACTATCACTTATTTAAAACAGATTTTTGCTTTTTCATACCTTTTACTTGTACAATCACAGTGCAATATTCTGGTAGCTTTCTGAAAGGAAACATCCAAATTTAAAAAAATAAAAAATAAAAAGGGCAAGAGTCAAATAAAACCAAACTGTTCACCTAATTTAACTTTGGTAGATCATTACAGAGCTAGGAAATTTACTGTATTAATGGAAAATTATGTTTTATTAATAGCTTTATCTAGATAGCCAAGTAAATGAAAAATGATTGGGAAAATGAGTAATGACCCACAGATTAATAATGTGTGGGTGATGACCTGCTGTATCACAACAGGTAACTTCACAACAAGTATCGAGAAATATTTCTGGACAAATGAATAATCGTAATTAAAACTTTTAACTTTAGAAGCTCTCCAGAAGAAGCAACTACTATTATTGAGTTTATATATACCACATTTCCTCCACAGGTGGATGAATTAGCTATGGGAAAGACACCTTAGTGTATGGGTCAGTGTGTGTGCATATGTGCTGCTGAAAGCTGCTGGGTTGAGATCAAGCTTGAAGTAACTGGCAAGGGCCTCTCTGGCTATGAAGGATATATATGTTCCCAAACAATTTTATTTTGATCTGACAATAGATCAGAAACTCAATGTGCTTAAAAAGCTTTTCTATCTTGTGTTCCTTTTGACATGTTCTCTTTAAGAAAAATAGCAGAAAGATTCCTCTCAAGGCTTTGGATGAAATTAGTTCCTGTCATAAAGTATTTCACTTTTTTTCCAGGATATTATTTACCCAAATTTTGGATATAATCATGGTGAGATAGCCATAAATCATAGGTCTGCATTTTCAGTCTTGAATACTTAAACCTTGATATCTTAAAATACACGGCGTTTATTGATTTGCCAAAATAGAAGTTTGCCAAAACAAAACAAAACAAAACAAAACATTTTTTTTCCTTCAGAGACATCTCTCTTGTGGTCTCTTTTTGTAGCTGAAAAGTACAATTTAGGTGCTACTGAAGGTTAAATAAAAGGAATGTCAATAACAGCTCCTCCTATGAAGCAGTGGGAAATTGTTTCCATGGAGTGCTCAGGCACTATAATCAACTGCAGTGAAGAAATGCTTAGCTCTTTAAATGACCTTTGGGAACACTGGAGTATTAGCTATTAGGAACTGAATTTGCCTTAAACTACTCTTCACCCATCCATTGTGTGCACCTGCAGCCCAGAAGGTCAACTGCATCCTGGGCTGCACCAACAGAGGAGTGGCCAGCAGGGAGGTGATTGTGCCCCTCTGCTCTGCCCTCATGAGGCCCCACTTGGAGTGCTGTGCCCAGTACTGGGGCCCCCGGCACAAGAAGGATGTGGGGCTGTTAGAACAGGTCCAGAGGAGGGCCACAAAGTTGGGCAGAGGCCCAAACACTTCTCCTACGAAGAAAGGCTGAGAGAGCTGGGGCTGTTCAGCCTGTAGAAGATAAGGCTCTGGGGTGAACTTGCAGCTTTTCAGTACTTAAAGAGGCCTTAAAAAAGATGGACGATAACTTTTCACTCAGTCAGGTAATGACAGGACAATGGGGAATGGTTTTAAACTAAAGGAGGAGAGATTTAGATCAGAGGTTAGGAGGAAATTCTTCACTCAGAGGGTGGCGAGGCACTGGAACAGGCTGCCCAGAGAAGCTGTGGATGCCTTTTCCCTGGAGGTGGTCAGGACCAGATTGGATGAGGCCCTGCGCAACTTGATTTAGTGGATGGCATCCCTGCCTATGGCAGGAGGGTTGGAACTAGATGATCTTTAAGGTCCCTTCCAACCCAGGCCATTCTATGTTTCTATGATTCTATGTAGGTTTATATCATGAAAATAAAAACTCTAGAGCTTAAGGTGGAAAGTGGCCCCATCCAAGCTGCATGTAGCTCCTCTTTTCCATGGTCTACATGTGTCTCACTGCACAGGCAGACAGAACTTTTGTAGGAGTCATGAAGGCCAGGGCATAGAAAGAGTAGAAACCTCACCTTTCATCTACCTGCTAGATAACGTGTATTGCCATCGAACTCAAGGGTGAAGACTCTCAGATGGGAGAGTGCTACATCTCAGAGCCATAGTAATAGGAAGCAGTAATGCATTAAAGCTAGACTACTGGAGAGAGAACTGTGACTATTCCTTACCCTTTGGAGGACTGTATTTGGAGGAGGAGGTATGGACATTTGTATATGGTCAGACATTTGAAATTATTTAGGCTTTCTTTTATAGAGAGAACATACAAATGTGAAAATGTTCTGGAAAAATGCTGAATGGGAATTCTTCATGTGCTTTTCTCCCATTTGTACTAATGCAGAAAGAGACTTAATTTTGCACAAGACATTTCAACATTTCACATGCTGTTGTTCCATTGTATTACTTGTTCAAAAAAAAAAAACACACACAACAATCTTAACCATAAAGTTATTGCTTTGCATTGTACAGCAATCTGTGGCAAAAGCAGTCTTCTTAAATCTGTCACCCAAAGTAGGCAAGTTACTTCACTTTCTTCCACTTATGAGGACTAGAAAGATGGATACTGTCATAAAAGAAATAGTGCTCAAATTGAAATTTTTGCTAAAGGGAAGAAAAAGGATGCAGTAAGAATTCAGTAACAGGTTAAGAACAAAACATTTGCATTTACAAAAAAATGTAAAATAACAAAATCATTTCATGATCAAACTCCAAGGGTCTAAAATTAGCTACTTCTGAATTGACCTGGACTGGTGAAAGGTTATTCTGTGCTCTGTGAGGCATCAGGGTGTTTAAAGAAATAAACACATCCTACTAAGATTTGTGTATTACAAAGTTTTATATTCTAATTTTAAGTACTGCTTTTTTCTTCTGTTTAAACATTAGCAATTAATGATACAGGTATTATGAGAGTAAGTATCGTTAAATTCAAAAAAAGCAATAAATTACTGTTTTTGCATATGTGCATTTTACATGACACCTCTTTTGAGGCAGTAATTGGACTAATGATTTTTAATGTTATCTATCCTTGTTTATTATTATTATTATTATTATTATTGCATTACTAGTAGGTAGTGCTAGCAATAAAGGTACACAAAATGATTGTGATATAAACTATAATTGAATTGAGCTTTATACATTTTTCCAAAGGTTCTCAAACTTTTTAGTATATTCCTGTGAATTAGCTTGTTCATGTATTCACTGCTTGAACAGCAGTGGAGAATATTTGTTCCTCCTCTTGTTGATAGCATCTGCTGCTGCTGCTACAGGCATGACTTTAATTTACTGTTGCTATAACCAAATATATTTTACCACGTTAATTTTAATATTGTATGTGGGCACTCTAAAAGTGTCCCTATTCCCGTGTCTTTAAACTTTAACAAGAATTTGATTTATACTGACAATATTACTTTTATAAGGAAATTTTACGTTCCAGTGTTCTGGAGAATGTTTTTATATCTAGTTTAAAGGCAAACACTTGTCAGCCATTAGAGAACCAAAACCTTTTCTCTGACAGTATAGACTGCAAGAAGAAAATATGATTATTTGCTTCTGTAATATTTCTGAATGAACCAAATAAAGATTTCTTCTTTACTACAGATAATTAATATAGGCATCATAACAGAGGAGCAGTTTTAGTCCATTAGAATCTGAAGGTAGTACTTTTAATTTTATGCCTTTTGTTTTATCACAGCAAAAGAAAATTAAAACTGTGTTGCAGACTTTCATTTCAGAATACATGGTAGCCAAAAAGAGAAATGTTTTCAAAATGCCAGTAGCTTAACCATCTTGCAGTATAAGGTAGCTAAAAATCGAGACTAACTTGATAGCGCAGATTCTGCTGCTGTGCATCTGCCTTGTTCTTTTTTACCTTCCCTTGCATACAGTCAAGTCCAGTTGACAACTGTTCACAGCAAACATTTGTTTTTAACTTGCCTGTGACCTTGAGCTTTAATAAAGCATCATGTTCTCTCTCGGATTAGCCAGGAGGTACATTCCACCCTACAAATTACAGATTAAACTTCAGTAATATTTGCGTAGCTTTGTTCCTTCTTGGTCTGATTATAAGGCAGTCCAGGTCGAAATGAAAGCTGCAGCCTTAAGGAAAATGGAAATGGAACAGCATGTGTAAGTAACTCTGCTAAGAAACATGACCGCAGACTTGTTCTCTGTTCACTAGCTGATCCTACAATGCCTCACAAAGCTTCCAAAGGACTAATGGATTCCCAAAGGTAATAAGGAGATCTTCAGCCCCTTCTTTCCTTGTTACAAGCCCAAAGTACTATTCTTTACTGAAGCTTTTAAAAGCATGGTATATAATGAGGCATCAAGAAAATAAATCCTCCTAGACAAAGTGAGAAACAACAAGGAACTCCTCTGTAAGTTTCTGCTTCTTCAGGTTATGGTTACAAATCTTATTAGCAGTAGTCAAATATTCCACAGCTGAAACTCAAGCAAAGATGCAATAATATATCCTGTACCTGGATAATTTTTATATTTGCTAGAGACTATAACAAAATAAATTATTTGTGGTTTCCATTTTGGTACTGGTTGTACTTCGTTCATTAGGTAATTACGTATTCAGAAAAAATATGCCAATGAAAGCATTTTACGTATACACAGATATCAACTCTTGCAGGAAATGCTTTGCATAGAGAAAAAATGCTGAACTAGCATATCTGCAAAACATAGGGAAAAGTGACAGATTGCTTTCATAAAGCAGTCACACAGCTTACACTGGCAACTGTTTGATATGCTACTGCAGTATTGATCCAAGAACCACGTCACAATCAATCAGCCTCTCAGAGGACCACAGAAGAACTGCAAATGCTTTACTTAACTAAGCACACAGTGAAAAGTTTTATTAAAATTAGAAGTGACTATTTTCAGCTGCAGATACCTCCTACCTATTTTTATCCTTTGCTTGAAAGAATAATTATGTGAACTTAATAACACTCTTTAAAACTACCAAGATCATAAAACAACCCACTTTGGGAGCTATCCTCTAATAGTAACGTCAAGTCACATCAGAATGGCAAAATGTGCCAAACAAATCTCATCAACTCTAATTTAATTCTAGGTTTCCTTCAGTATAATAAACCTCTTCTACACCATTTTACACTGAAAATCAAGATGCAAGATCAGCAGATCAGCAATACATATGCATATGTGTCTAATTCTCTGTCTCTGTACTAATATTTGTTTTATGAGCACCACCTTCACCATCTTTAATTAGTACTAGGTCTTCCTTTACATATGTAACATAAAGAACCTTATGCTGAGGTTGCTGTGACTCAGTAGAAATGTTTACTATTACCTGTACCTGTATCGAGTAACAATCAGCATAGGCTTACTGTCCCTTTCTATTCTCTTACATCCCATTGAACTGTGTTTACGTGTCAATGGTCTGAGAGCAGGGGGGCTGCAGGGATGGCCTCTGTGAGCAGAGCCCAGCAGCTGCCTCATGGCAGATCAGAGCCAGCTCCAGACGGCTCCAAAGGGGACTCGCTGCTGGCCAGAGCTGAGCCAGGGAGTGATGCTGGTTGAGCCTCTGGGAAAGCAGATTTAAGAAAGGGAAAAAACAAAACAAAACAAAACAAACAAACAAAAAAACCTGCTGTGCAGCAGCAGCTGGGAGAGAGATGGGTGAGAAGCAGCCCAGCAGACCCCAAAGGCAGTGCAGCAGGAGGGCAGGAGGTGCTCCAGGCAGGCAGCAACAGTTCCCCTGCGGCCTGTGGAGAGGCCCCTGGTGGAGCAGGCTGTCCCCCTGCAGCCCATGGGTCCCACCCGGAGCAGATCTCCACGCTGCAGCCCGTGGAGGAGCCCCCGGTGGAGCAGGTGGATGTGGCCTGGAGGAGGCTGCGGCCCATGGAGAGCCCCCGCAGGAGCAGGCCCCGGGCCGGAGCTGCAGCCCGTGGAGAGGAGCCTACGCAGGAGCAGGGGTCTGGGGGGAGCTGCCGCCCGTGGGGGACCCGTGCTGGAGCAGTTTGCTCCTGGGGGATGGACCCCGTGGTACAGAGCCGTGTGGGAGCAGTTCTTGAAGAGCTGCTGCCTCTGGGCAGCCCCCGCAGGCTCAGTTCGGGAAGGACGGCATCCCGTGGGAGGGACCCCACGTGGAGCAGGGGCAGAGAGTGACCGTGAAGAAGTGGCGGAGATGAAGCGTTAGGGACTGACCGCAGCCCTGATTCCCTGTTCCCCTGCGCTGCTTGGGCGATCCTCCCTTTGCTGATCCTGCTTTGCCAGTGATGTTAATTGTTGAGTGCTCTCCCTGTCCTTATCTCAACCCTCAAGTCCTTTCCATCGTATTTTCTTCCCTTTTTCCTTTGAGAGGGAGTGAGAGAGCAGTGGTGGAGTTCAGCTTCCTAGCAGAGTAAAACCACCATACCCTTCCCCTCCCATCTTGTTTTATTTTACAAAGAGCGGGCTTGGGCACATGCCCCAAAACACCATTCAACAGCCTCACTTCATATAGTGTACTGGCATAGATAAATCATTCTTTCATGTGTCTTTCTCTCATGGTTTCCCTATCCTGGGTCTGATTTTTGTCAAGAGAGGATGAGATGCAGGTCCTAGGAAGATATTTTGCTATTAATTATTCCATGCCTGTGTATTTACACGTGCCTTCTCTGTTATACCATGTGATGTCTTTTTTTAGTGAAACAGCAATACTTTTATTTAATAACTAATCAAAATCTTACCTTGCAGATGTAGAAAGAGAAGTTCTGCTGTAGATGGCATATATTCCAGATTGTAACTAAAATCCCAACTGTTTGTAGAAGAAAGATCTATATCTCATCTATAGACTTCAGGAAAGAAAAAGGTTATGAAAAAGCCTCTCTCAGGCATTTTTAAAACTAAACATTGCATGACATATTGTCTTAAATTAATTTTCAAAGTCCTTTATAAATAATTTTTCTGAGATTTGATTCACCCTGGCAGGTTGGTGCTGTCATTTAATGTTTCTTGCTGCTTCCTTTCAAGAACAGATCCACAGATCAAGGCCTTATGTGACAGTATAAACTCATTTCAAGGACTTACCAGAAATAATGTAAACTGAATTTCAAAGCCTCACACACTGCTGTGTTATTTTGAATTGAATAGTCAGTAGTGAACTTTCATTAAATGTATATTAGTAGAAGAGCTTCTGCTAAAAATGATTGCATGTTTCTCATAAGCAGGTATAAACAGAATAAAAGCAAAATGCTGTTAATGTGTATTTAAGTGCTTAACCTAATTCATTGCTCAGAATCTGCATGGTAGAATTACATTTGCATTTGAATATATATTTGAATAAAATATAACATGTGAGTGTTCTTTTAAAATGCTTGGTTACTTTTGTAAGTGCCAACCGCGGAGGTATGTAAACAAGGATGCCATTAACAAGAACTGGACTCCTACAGGCAACCTACCATTTGTGGTCTTAACCATGCTCTAGTTTAAATAGCCAAAACACACTGGAAACTAATGCGAAGACATGCAGAATATATTGTAAGAAACTGGATATCACCAAAGGCTTGATGGTGACTCAGATGATGAGAAGAATTGAAAGCTCCCTTCATGCCTGTAGGGAGTCTTACTCAAATTTGTGTTTAGGCATACAGCTCCCAGGAGAAACAGGGAGAACTGCAGCCATATTCACAGTGTTTGCTGATCAGAGTATCTGTGCAAGCATGCCAATCCAGTGCCCTCTTACTGTTACTATAAAAAAAATGAAAATACTGATGTTTAAAACTTTGAAAACCAAGAAGGTCTTCTGTGTAACTCAGTGTCTGAAGCAAATGTCAGCCATGTCTACTAAGATGACAGATCTGTCATGAAACTGAAAGATGGTACATTAACTGCATAGCCCAGGAGGTAAGAAATCTCTGCTGCTTTGGACCTATTAAGAGGCAAAAGATTGGAACCCCAAAGTTCAATCTGAACAACTTCTCTGCAGCTTCTGGAGATGCTACAGAATCCTCAGTTAAAAATACAGTTTTCCCTGTTTGTGGCTGTAGCTAACATCTTTATTATGGGACTGAACAAAATACAAATCTGAAGGGAGAGAGAGAAACTCTGCAGATCAAACATGTTTGTACTAAGACTTACCAACCTTGCCCTCAGGGCCACTTCACACTTTTACTTTGTCATTGCAACAGATGAAACAGCTCTTGGCAATGACCTTTTTGAATCTGTGGCATATCTGAAATGTGCAGCAGACCATAACTTTTCTCACCGGTAACCTTTTTTTCTACTCTCAAATGATTCCTTTCACTGTTGTACTACTTCTGGGCATACCTGGCACTTTCTCTTTCACACACATGTAAATATATGCACACAGTCTGTAAGAATTATAAACAAGATTCTGCAGCCTCAGAGGATATTTTCTAACTTGGAATTCACAGGTAAATATTGGAAATCGTTATTTCCTAGCAAGCTCTCAGCCCCTTTTGAACCTCTGTGTATCTCTGGCAGGTTAGGGCTCCTTCAGGACAAGTCCTTTAAGATGGTGTCGTCTCCCTTACCCGTTCTAGAGAGATGTCCACCTTGACAGTAAAAATGACACTGAGCATTTGTTTGCTCAGTGCACTGTAGCTCTGCAGCACTACCTCAAACATTGAACAAATATGCATGTTCAAGAAACAAATGGAAGCTAATAGCCTGGGTAATTGCAAAATTACTTCTACTGCAAATATTTTCGAACAACATATTATGACTCTATTGACCTTGAGTCTGCAATCAAGCTCAGTTACCATTGAAGATACAGATGTAGGCCATGCATGGAGTATGAGGAAAGAGATAACTTTACCAATGAGTATTTTCTCCTTTCTGTGTGAATGTGTATGCCAGTTGGTTTGTGCCCATCAGTAATATATCATTGATAAGCAGCTGTTATTTTTTCCAGCACAAGAATGTCAAACAAGTGCCAGGAGTGTCAATGCTTGCCAGTGTAGATTTGCCAACAGATTAGAATTTAATTCTACCTGTGTGTTGCTTTACATCAATGCACATTAAAGTATCAGATCTATCAGGGAAGAAGTCAGATCATGTACACACCAACAGCAGCACTAAGTGTGATTGCATCTACATCCTAATAATACAGAGAACTGATAAAAAAGGAGCAGACTTTTGTAATGAATGTTTTGATGACTGTGGAATGTAACACAGGCTTCAAATACATAAATATGCTAGCCAAAAGAGTTCTGCAGCATAAAACAGAATATTAAAGCTGAAATTTAGCAACTGATACAGACTGCTTTAAATAAATCATGCAAACACCTACTCACATACACTGATTTTTTATCTTGGTAGGCAAAACCAATTAGTTTAACTTATCTTTAGAAATTATATATTGATCTTATGAAAAAAACTCTAGATAACTTGGAGACAGATTCTAATGATAACACATGCTCAACAGAGCTTGAGACAATGACAGTAACAATTTTCCATTAAACATATTGGGAGAAAAGCTACAAATTATTTTTTTTCTACTGTTCTTTATGGGTGGAGAAAATGTGTTTAAATAAAAGACTGAAACATTTCAAAAGACAAAAATAATTCAACCTAAATTAAAGATGGCCTGACTATAAATGGATAAAACTGTGCGTGTTGTACTGTCAGGGAAGAACAATCACTGCAAGTAATATCTGAAAATTAGACCTCCATTCAAGAGTGTTCTGAGGCTTTAGTGCCTGCAGAACTTAGCCCACAGAGGATTAGAGGAATGATGGCTTGACAGAGCAGTATTAGTCTCTTAGCATAAGCTTGTTGAAAACTCAGGGAGGCTGGGGAGAGAATACCAACAATAAAATGCAAAATTCCAGTTCCTCAAATCTTTATAACATAAAGGGCCAGAGAGACAAGAATACCACAGTCTCACTTGGGCCAAGACCTGAGTACAACACAAAGCAGCTGACTCTAGTGAGCCAAGCCATGGACCAGCAACAGGACAACCAGTAATTGGACAGGAGGCCAAGAGCAGAAACTTCTGGAAAGGTACATTGCAATGTCACTGTGCTGGTGTCCCATTGGTGTCTGATGCTGATATCTGTCTCTGAAGAGCCCCAGCAGTAGAGCCTGAGGAGATCATGGTCATGAAGATGTTCGCACCTCATGGAAGATGGGTGCCTGTGGTGGTACCACTACAGCTACGCCATGCTGCCGAGACTAATCAGAGGACACATTTCCCTGTGGCTTGATGTGGAGAATAGTCAGACTTGTTAGTGTCACTCATAAGCACCAACCTTGGGCAAAGGGGAGTTGAGCAGCTTGTTCCTGCTTCTCTCTTATACAAACTTTGTGGATGGAGGTCTGCTAGGTTGGTGTGAGAGGCTGCTGAAGGAGGGAGTCTTGCAGTGGTGGGTTGGCCCTGTTTTGGCGGCAGAACAGAATCTCAAAGACCATGGTACCCTGTGTGAAACCTGTTGCTTGATTATTTGTAAAATGAATATTAAAGTTAATACCCCAAATATGATAATGAGTTTACTGAAGTACATGCTAAACATATACGACTATATTTGACTCTCCACCCAAATCATGCTAAATGTCATGCCATGTTAGGAAAGAGGAAAAAAAGAAAAGAGGGGGGAGAAAGACGAAACTGGAGACCTAGAAGAGGCAATCAACAGGCTGTGCTTCTCCACCAAGACAAGGATGCCTTCTTGGTAAGTTCTGCATCTTCACCCTTTGGTGAGGAATACCTGGGATATGATTTTGCTAGCACTATTATCATATATTAGCACTATTGCAGTAAGTGTATTTATCAACGGCAATTTCGAAACTGCTATATCTCTTGCCTTATTAAATACTTACAACTTTGCGAAACTGTCTCAGCGAAAGTCCTTGGCAGGACTCTGAAACAAGCAAATGTTGGACTCTGATGACAAGTCCCATTTAACGTAACACTGGACTCTGATGACTCACTGGAACAGAGATTGGAGTGGGTCCTGGCTGCTGATACATGTCTGTGTATGTGTATGTGTGTGTGCATTTCCCAGCACAGCTGGTCCCTTGCTTAGACCTTTTTAGACATTGAGCTTAGAGGTGTCAACTTGTTTGATGTTCCTTTCCTCCCACCCTCAGGACACAGGCTAATCTCCTGACATTAAGTAATGTGGTCACTGTCTTGAGAAAACATTTTGTCAGTATCTTCGTTAGGTCAGGATTTAAGCTTTTGTATCTAAGTAGGCAGGACATCACAGTTTGGCTAATTCTGGTGATATAAATAGGGGAAAAAAGAAGTAGGTCTGATGCCTACACATTTTAGATTAACAGTTTAAAATTTAATAATGTGTAAAATTATTTAAAAAAAAGAAAAAGAAAAAGTAGCTACTGCTTTTGATAATTGGTATTTTAATTAAGAGTTAAGAGTATTTTTGCAGAGGTAAATATGTATTAAAAGGGAACACCGTTTTGTCAGAGATTAATAAAATTCAAGAGTTTCCATCATGCCACTAAGAACTATGATTTGCAGTTAATCTGTTCTGTTGAACAGCTATAAACACAAAGAAGTGTGTAAAACATTAAGCAATTTTAAATTCCACTTATCATTTTTACATTTAAAAAAATAGGAAAATGTATTTATGATTGAGGAACAAACATCTAGCATATAGGAAATGAATGCAGGAGCAATCTTCTTTCAAATAGAAGTATATAACTATACAGTATGATCCTCAGCAATGCTCAACATTGATCCTAGCATGGCCAAATATCCCACTGCCACTCCCTGCCTCTCTCAGTTGTAGTCTAACAGTGAGACTGGCTTAGGTATTTGTTTTGCTAGGGAAAAGGGAGGAATCTCCCCTCTGACCCCTCTGCCTCAGTACTGCTGTGACTTTGATACTGAATCTGGCCAGATCTAGGAAACAGAATTTGCACTTAGTTTCCATGCAATCCTGCTGTCTCCTGGATGATGTTAACTTCTTTCATATGTGGTTGCCATCAAAGTTACTAGTCCTGGGAGGTGGAAACCTGCCTTCCAAAAGCATTTTTCCATATCCATGTTGTCAACATAGAGATTAGTACAGATTCTCTTCAAGTATAAGCTTGTGCTTTTTCTTCCGTTGTTTTGATGTAATTTGAACATGAAGTGGAATAGGCCCACACACAGATATTTGCCGTAATAAATGTCAGTTTCACATTTACCATAATTTGCCATCTGCAACAGAAATACTGCAGAGAGAACATGGTAGTTAAAAAAAAAAAAAAGAGGAAGAACATTTCACCTATCTAATTTCAGGACTCTATTTTTCCTTCCATCACTGCCAATCACTACTTTACACCCACACCCACACTTATATATACACATACACAAACAGAAAAGATAACAAAATGGACAAAGTTTATTTCAACATACTGATGAAGCTAATATGTTGGTATGTTCTTCACAAAAAAGAAGACATTATTTTGCTGAAATGTAGAAATTTTCATGTTTATGAAAGAAAATACTCTTCTCTTGGCATCATCAGAAGAGAGGAGGAATGCTGAGAATAAGGCAACTGAACAAAAGGTTTACTCATTTAAAAGGAAAATATAAAAGCAAGCCAGAAAGGGAGCAATGTTGTCGTCACATTACAGAAAATTAAGAATTGTGCAAAAGTTTAAGCAAGTTTTTCACTTTTACATCTGGATAGTAGCAACAAGTTAAGAATAAAAACAAATAAGAGAGTGAAGGAAGGAGAGAATGAGAGAAAGGGAGAAGAGGGAGAAGAGAACGAAAGAAGGAAGAAAAGGAAGGGAGGAAGGGAGGAAGGAAGGGAGGGAGGGAGGAAGGGAAGGAGGGAGGGAAGGAGGGAGGGAGGGAGGGAGGGAGGGAGGGAGGGAGGGAGGAAGGAAGGAAGGAAGGAAGGAAGGAAGGAAGGAAGGAAGGAAGGAAGGAAGGAAGGAAGGAAGGAAGGAAGGAAGGAAGGAAGGAAGGAAGGAAGGATCGATCTTATGACTTTCCTACTTTGGGAAGGTGGGAGTGAGTGAGAAGCTGTGCAAATGCTTAATTTCTGGCTGGGGTCTACCCACCACATCAATCACAGATGCACCTTGCACTTGCTCTTGTTAAACCTAATGAGGTTATGGTCAGCCCATTTCTGACTAGGTCTCTCTGAATCTCAGCCCTGCCCAGCAGCTGTATGGCTGTGAACTTCAGTGAACTGTGAACTTCTAGAATTCTAGAACTAGGTTAAGAGAGATTTTTATGGTCAAACTTGTTTTCAACAACCTTTTTGCAAATAAGTTGTTGGAAGACATCAATAAATTCACTGAGAGTCACATACAATGTGTCCAGTAAAAGAAAAACATGGAAGCATCTGAAATCATTGTTGAAGAGGTGAAATGTATAGTTCAAAAAATAGTGAGAATAACACCTTCCAGGTAATGATCATTTTCTTAAGACTGTAAATTCTTGTCATTAACCACCCTAAACCAAAACCTACAGATGTTGCCTGAAGTTAGATGAAATAGGAAATAGATCTATAAATTTAATTATTTTAGAGTTGTGTTTCATCTCTGTTACACTGGTACATCTTAATTGATTCTCATGAGTCAACTCTTATTTATAAACTTATGTGAGATTTACTCCTTGTTTAAGCAATGATATATTATTTGCTGTCCATGGTAGGTGTGACTTGGATTGATGGCTCCCTTCCTATATTCCTGGAGGAGAAAATTGGCACTCTAAAGCTTGAAAGATTTTTTTTTTTCCTGCCTTGAACAGCTAATTGCATCTGGTAGAGGGAAATACATGAGAAGGCCAGTCTTCAAAATCCTCATTTCTAGTAGGTGTCATGGTGGTATGAAGAACATTAGCAACTAGCCTGAACTGCTGTAGCATGTGACTGGTGTTTTGATTGAAAATGCTCTCTCCACTTTTACTCTTAATACAATCACTACTTTAGACCATTCTCTAACAAATGCAACTCCTGCTGATTTCACAAAAACTAAATAATACAGCATGCATTGCAAAAGAGCCCACACAATAACAGGGAATCTGTTGTGGTTTAACTTTAAAAGAATGAACAATTTTTGCTTTGTTGGGTAACACGGAACAAATTCTGCATGAATTATACACACCTTCAGGATCAGGAATGCTGTCCCTTTGGAGCTCAGCTTTACCAGGTTGCAACAGGAATGGCTAGAAGGAGAAAAGGATTGCAGCATATGAAAAATTAAAGTGATATTTATGCCAGAACTGTGCTGGAGGCAGTTTTGCCTGGCTTAGCAGACCCAGAAATCAAAAATCGTAGTGGGCTCCTCGCTATTAAACTGGATCTGACATGAGACCTGTCAAGCTGTACTCCCTGCTGCCACTTCATTAGAGGAAGCCTCACTGCCCATGCTCATGATCCTCCTTCTCCATGCAGAGTTTGTCTTGCACCTGGAAGTCAACACTGCTGCAGAAACTAGTCCTGGATGTCACAGATAGAATCAATAGCTGAAGTTTCTAATTCTGCAGGTTTGTTGTAACCATCACCCAAGCAGGGTACAATAAAGCTGTCTGGGATACAGGTGTACCTGCTTTGGTGTTGCCTTCTACTGCACTGCAGATATACCGTCTAAATGTACATTTTTATGGAGCAGTACTATGTCTTGCAAGAAAAGGTTAATTGCAAATTACAAATTATTTTGCATTTTCTTGTAAATGGCAGTGACTGTCAATACAAACTATGAAGGTCTAGGATTGGTCCATTACCTTCAGAAAGATGTTTCACCATAATTATTGTACACAACTTCCACATGCAAAAAAGGTAACACAGAGATGCCTCTCCCTACAGATGAGAGTGTGATCCCTTCTCTGGACTGATCTACTGAAAATATAAACACTCTTATTCACCTCACTCATCACAGAGAGCTTTAAGGTTAGAAGGCTCAGTCCTCAGTGTATCAGTGAAGTGTGCCTGAGTAAGTGGGCGCAGAGCTGTGATATCAGACCTTCAACACAAAGCACACACTACAACCCCTGAGAAAACATGCATTCCATCTTTTTTTGATCTATTTGGGACCTAAATTGATGAAGTCTCTTCCTTTCTAAATAGTGCTGGTGCTTTAACTGAAGATCTGGTAACTCCAGCTCTGAGCAACTAAGAGTAATGTCAAACATGCACACGCAGTTACATGCATTTCAAACTTGGAACAAAATGAATTTAATTCAAAGGTAAATGCAGGATTGACTGTATTCCTTTACATTATCTATGCTCTATTTACAGATTTGAGACAATGCTGCAGTCTTGTAAAAGCTTATCTGTCAAAACCTTAATGTTCAGACAAGAAGATAAAGTAAAGCTCTGGCTATTTTAACCTTTGAACTTGTTTCATTGAAACATGATTATTCATTTATTTACTTATATATTCATTTTGCTGGCTGTTAAGGTCTTTGGAGACCCTGCTATAGTTTTAGCTTCTCTGTAAAATCTTAAAGGCATATTTTAAGGACTTTTCAATAACTGTAGAGTATCATTATCCTACAAGAACCAAGAAATATTTTCAGTTAGAAGGTGGCAAAGTGATCTCAAATCACATTTCAGTCTTTTAGTTAAGTTAAAGATCTCAATTTAAAGACTACCAAACCAAATTTCTAGATTTGAGAGGTGGCGTAGAGTTTTAATCATTACAGGTCTTGGTAAAATTCTGGGAGAATTCTATGGCAATTCCTTTAAGAGGAGTATGTGGCAAGTTCCTTTAATATTTTTTGGATCTTCACTCAGCACTATAGAAGTTGGACTAAGTTTATAAGCCAGCAGCTTGTTAGCTTTTCTCCTCCCTCATAAAACATCCAGTCTAAGCTTTGAAGAATTGTCAGTCTTCTTATATGCTGGAGACGTTCATTTCATCCCCTACTTCTACTCTTGTATATGTTGTTTCCTTTTCAAAATCTATTTTAGTATTTGTAGCTGCTAAAGCAGTTGAGACAATCAGTTGATTTTGTTTTTTTCTCTAATTTCTATTTTTAAGGATGCCAATATTAATAACTTTACTCTTTCTTGAAGGCTTAGGAGCGTCCTAGACCATTTAACTGTTCATTTTTCCTAACATTATATATAATAAAATATTAAATGAAGTAATTCTTTAGCATCTCCATTATCTTAGAATCTTCTATCATGCCTGTTATTAAATTTCTGCCTTCTATTTTTTCCAGGAGTAGGTCAACACTACAGTCACTTTAATTAGTACATGATCTAACTGCATAATTAAGTCAGTTGCTACATCTCCTCAGATCAGTGCTATGAAATATACTCGTAGATAGATGATCCTGGAAGATAAGTCTTGGGCCTCATAGAACACCCGAAGTAAAAAGAGTACATAGCATCTCTGAAAGCCAGGTTTTTGCACAATCATATATTCTACTATGTCTCTTCAAAGAGTATCTGAAGAATTTGTTGAAGCTTTTAGATCAAAATGACTGTCTCTTGATATTGGAGAGGAGAGATGGTATGCTCATGTAAAGAAACCTACAGAGCAGAATACTTATTAGCTCAAGGTACATTTGTTATCTGACACTGCAGCATGCACAGTGGGCCTGCTAATTAAAACATCTCTCCCATCTTTGTTTTTCTGGCCAAAATAAAGCCAACAGGAAAATTAGATTAGCAAATCTCCCTAGTTGCAAATGAGAAAAGTATATGGCTTGTTTCACATATAATTCTGTAGGTTGCCTCTGTTACCATGGACTTAATTGCTTCTCAGTATGGACAGAGACAGTTGAAGGCTAGAACAGAGTGGAAATATACAAAATGTTGGCCATGTTGCTTCCATGTATTCTTCCCCCAGTGGAAAGGATGTAGATGCCAGTGAGGTCTCTGCAGATGAGAGCAGTTTAGAGGAGCTTAGATCTATCTAACAGAGGGGCTAGGACAGCTAGAGCAGATGCCACTTCCAGCACTGGGAGAAGAAACAAAAGGGTAAGATCCTGCAACCTACTGCAGAGTCAACTGCAGAAGAAGAATAGCTGTGGAATACTTCAGAGATGAGAAAGAAGAAGAAATTCAGTTGCCCCAGTGTATAATCTGTGATGAAGGTTAGGAATCTCCCTACATAATTACTGTAAGGACAAAGGTAATTCAGATGTGCAATTTATTTCATTCTAATGTAAATTATATGAGCCTTAGAATTGACTGTTTTTACCAATGAAGCATAAAATTAGTTCAGATGACTAGCTCAGGTAAAGATGACCACACAACAGACATCTAAAGTTGGGGACATGTGGTGGTTTTACTCTGGTACGCAACGGAAGTCCACAAAGGAAAACGGAAGTCCTCAAAGGAAAAAGGGAAGAAAATACGATGGAAAGAGCTTGAGGGTTGAGATAAGGACAAGGAGAGTGCCCAACAATTATCATCACTGGCAAAGCAGGATCAGCATAGGGAGATTAATATAATATATTGCCTATGACTAGCAAACTAGAACAGTGAGAAACTAAAAGCAAACTAAAAACACCTTCCCTTCAACCACCCTCTTCTACCTCCTCCCCCTGAGTGGCGCAGGGGAATGGGGAATGGGAGCTGCGGTCAGTCCCTAACGCTTCATCTCTGCCACCCCTTCACGGTCACTCTCTGCCCCTGCTCCACGTGGGGTCCCTCCCACGGGATGCCGTCCTTCCTGAACTGACCCCTCGGGAGCTTCCACAGAAGAAGAACTCGTGCTGGAGCAGCAAACTGCTCCAACATGGGTCCCCCACGGGCGGCAGCTCCCCCCAGACTCCCTGCTCCTGTGTGGGCTCCTCTCCACGGGCTGCAGCTCCGGCCCGGGGCCTGCTCCTGCGGGGGCTCTCCATGGGCTGCAGCGTGGAGATCTGCTCCATGTGGGACCCATGGGCTGCAGGGGGACAGCCTGCTCCACCAGGAGCCTCTCCACAGGCCGCAGGGGAACTGCTGCTGCGTGCCTGGAGCACCTCCTGCCCTCCTTCTGCACTGACCTTGAGGTCTGCACGGATGGTTCTCACTCCTCTCTCTCCCAGCTGCTATTGCACAGCAGTTTTTTTTCCCCTTTCTTAAATCTGCTCTCCCAGAAGCCCAACCAGCATCACTCACTGGCTTTGCTCTGGCCAGTGGCGAGTCCCTTTTGGAGCCGGCTGGAGGTGGCTCTGATCTGACGTGGGGCAGCTGCTGGGCTCTGCTCACAGAGGCCACTCCTGCAGCCCTGCTGCTACCAGACCATTGCCACATAAACACAACACAGTAAGACTAATGCCACTTGAGATGAATAAAAAACGGGTTATGATGTAGTTCTATGGACTCTTTGTGGCTCCAACAGCATTCTGTAGAGGGTAGCGGAGTGTACACATGTAGGAAAACAAATTGAGTTTCTTTGTGGCGATTACTCTGTGTAGATCACATGCTAAGGTAATACTGAAATACCTGTTAAAAGTTGTTTCATGAAAATCTGGTAATGTTTAAGACATAAAGAAATAAAATACCTAATGAGACTAGATTATATGTTGGTACTTGAACCATTTTGGAAAAATAAATAAATAAATTTTCATACATACTGCATTTTTCATATTTCTGAGGAGTACAGAAGATGGCTCAGGAGACAAATATTTCTCTATGAGAGTGAACAGTAGTTAGACAAAATAGAAAAAAGAACATGGAATTGTAGCCTTTAGCTTTTTACTGAAACAAAACCTGCACAAGTCAAAATGTGTCCACAAATAGTGACAACTAAAAAAGGAAATGAACTGTTGGAGGCAGGATACTCTAAGCTGGCAAAAATGTACCATTGCTCATGAGTTTGCACAAAAACTCGAAATACCAAAATAAGTTAAAGCTGGTATTAGAGAAATAAAAGGCAGTATAACTTAGGAGGTACTAAACGTAAAGCTAATAAACCTGCCTCTAATACACCTCACTGGGTTCAGTAACTCTCCTGGATACTCAGCATACACTTAGAATTCTGCATAAGACAGAGTGAAGCACCATCTACAGTAAAACCTCTTAGTATTCTGTTAATATCATACGCTTTTGTGATTCCAGGCCAAGAAAACAATTACATTTGACCAATTACTAGAATTGTTTAACATAGTATATCAGCCTAGCATTCTAATAGAGAAGGGGGAAGACATGGTAGAAGAAAGAAATGAAGCTAATTTTGTTTATTACTGTACATAGAAAATAGCTGGGAAGAGGACCTTTACCTTTTTCTTTACCTTTTATTGGTAAAGATTTAGAGTCATACTATGTTGTTGGATAAGGCTAGTATATTCAGTAGAAGCAATGAGGTCAGTAGCCTGGATTTATACTGTTGAGATTGAGATCATGGTTTAGGCTCAAGAGTTCAACAATGTCCAGATTTAGACAAATAGCATAAAATCAGAACGAAATGAACTGCTTTATAGAAAATATTGGAGTTCATGCATTTAAAATTGTACAAGTCTTAGGGTATGCTCACCAACTATAAGAATCCCATCATTTCCTCTGATAGGAAAAAATAAAGCTGTTTTCCATAGCTGGGGAAGAACTGTAGACATTTTAAAGTATCTCTTAAAATTGTCACTATCAAAAAAAGCTTCCAGAATTTAAATCTGTTCTACTGTTATGCTGACTTTAGGCATATGAAAGTCAATTCAACCAACTGTCTCTGAGAACAAATCAGATACTTATTTCCAAAGTATCATAACTTATTATTTGATTCAGTTTTATTGTATTCCCAGACAAAACTGTAAATATCTGGTTTGTTGAAATTACATTAGTTTAGAAACTCTGCTTATGGAACATCTGGGATCATTTATATGTTATAATAATAGTGAGAGCTGTTTTCTGGAGAGTCAGACCTAACTTCTGTGATGTCTTTTAAAATGAGTAATGTGCCAAACACACTAGTGGATCACCTTTGTTTGTACAATGGTGGTGAACACTTCTATAAGCAAAAAGCTATTAGATTGTCCAGGTTGTAAAATGTAACCCTTCATCAATAGGTGTAAATAAATTGATCAATAGTAATGAAAACGAGGCTAGCCAGGTCAAATAAGAAGTCTAGCTGTCTTCCAGTTAAAGTTTTACAAGGACATAATGAGAAATAAATCTACTCCCATTTATAAAGCCTCATTGAGAAGCAGCAGCTGAATACCAACTGCCGAACAGGAGGTGAATACGTCCATGAGATGAGTCATAAGTCTAGCAGGGAAGTAAGAATTTGCTGAATAAGATTGAATAAAAGGACATTTAGGTAAAACCATGTTAATTTCAGTACAGTGTTTGTCATTTCCCCCTTTTGTTTTATCCATCTGACAGAAGTGCTTAAGTTGCTATTCAGCCTGGGAATCAGAGTAACATTAAGTGTGTTTAACTCTAATGTTTCACTTCAGGCATAGCTCCTTGGTGGAACTGCAGTCTTGCTATGAACAGTCAAGGCCACATCATTCCATATTTTTAATGGAAATGGCCCAAAATTTACAGCTTGCCAGCATAAGAAAAATTAAACTTTACATTTCTAGTGCCTACAGAAACCTATGATTCACTAGCTTTCCTCTGAAGGTCTCTATGGGTACTGCTGTTGTCAATTGCAAGCATTTCTGAAGTGTAAAATAAACACAGGAACAATTTGTTCCTCAGTACTGTCTGTTTAACCATCTGAATAATCCCCAGCTCACTTTACTGCACTCTGTGGGGACACACAAGATTGGTTTCAGAACTGGAGAACAGCCATATGACTATGTTTGAAGCCTAAAAAGTTTCATTTCCATGCCTGTAGTCCTGCCTGACTATCTCTAATGTCTAGCTATAAGTTTTTTGGAGACGCTTTTCAATTTATCTTAAAGTAGCTTCTGCAGTTCTTCTGAGCATTGTCTCCCTTTATTAGAAAATTCTTGCTAAAATGTAACTGTTGGTAGGTAGATCTATTTGCAGGAATAACAAAAAAAGTGCAAGGAGGTAACAGAGGTTAATTTCATATATTTCTTATATATCTTTGGTAGTACAGAAGGAATCAGCAATTAAAAAAAAAAACACAAAACAACAACAACAAGCAAACAACAAACAAAATAAATGCAATCTCTCCAAATGGGATCCTTCCTGTCCTCCTCTACTTTCTTACATTTACAAAGCATGAATCAAATTTTCAGTGCCATCCAGGAACTGACTGGCGATAAACAGATGCCAGAAATCTTTCCACATAAAACTTTTTCCTAATTCAAATCAGAGCTATTTAATAATCATCTATTCATTACCTCAAGTATAGCTGTGTTGTAGAAGAGTTATGGATATACTTTACCCTTATCCTGGTCCTATACTGGTAGCTAACAAGAGTGCTACATCCAAATTGTAGGATGTCCTGCACCTTCATACATACCGGGGACCTGTCAGAAGGCGCTTGCTGCCATACACTTGAATTTTCATCCAAAAGAAGCCAAGGCATTGGAGAAGAACAGGAGAAGGGTGAGCAAATCTTGAAACACGGATCATGCACTCCTGGGTCTCATCTCAACATTTAATCAAGATATATCTGATGTTTATTTCCAGGATTGGAGACTTGGGAGTGTTTTCAAGTTTAATGGTTGCCTAATGCATCAGTTTTATCTGCCATTTCTAGGCTGCCAGAAATGTTTCTGGAAGTATTTATAGCCAGGTTGGATGAGGCTTTGAGCAACCTGGTCTAGTGGACGGTGTCCCTGCCCATGGCAGGGAGTTGGAATTAAGTGGTCTTTTAAGTCCATTCCAACCCAACCATATGGTTCTGTGATAAGTTCTCTTCATTACATAGGCACTAGTATATCAACATATGGCTGAGATGCAAAGAAGCTACCCAACACCAACATCTGTCTTTGGTTGTCCAAGGCAGACACTAATCATAAATCCAAGACAAAAATCAAAGGCAACTACTAGTCATGTTCTGAACAGACTCATCTCTATAGAGACTTTTCACTGAATACCGAGGAACCAAGCATTCCTCAGCAATGAGACACTTCCTTTCTAGTCTGTCTTCCGCTTTGAACTTGGAATCCTCCTTTCCAGCTCCATGACACACGGAAATTTCAAATGTTCAGAAATACATTCCTCTTTAATGGTGAAACCCCTCATATAATTAATCTACTGAAATGACAGAGTAAATCCATGTTTCAGTAAATTACTTATATATGTCTTTGTTATGTTTTTGCGATCAAAATCTTACACTAACAATCCCAAACACACAGTTGGTTATTCCCATGAATTTAACAGTATTGTAAGTGTTAGCCCAATTAACATGCTAAACCTTCTTCTGTATCTAGTGTAAACTGTGAAGTGAAGGATGTTACTATACAATCTGTTTCTCAATATGTCAGTAAAAATGGAGCTTCCATGGATAGCAAAGAAAAAAGACCAGGCTGAAATTGCCATTTAAGATCCAAATGCCTCACCTATTAAGGAAAACATCTTCCAGTGTTTACAATAATTGAGACATTTTTAAAAAAGTAAGACAACAAATAATTCAGCGTGACATTAGTGCTGATTCTGATAAATATCAATGAATTTAACTATTTATATGCAAAATGAAGGTATCACAATTGCAAATAAAAATTCCATCTGTTCTAGGTGGCTATCTTGTTTTTCCAAAGTCATCTGTTTGGATGCATAGCGCATTGTTATTCTCAATATAATATGTGTATGACATTAATACTATTAATGCAGTTTTGACAACACTTTTCCATGAAAATACTAATAAATGATACTGAGATCACACCACACAAGTGGTATATACGTTCATATTTCCTTTTCTGACTACAAGTTTGAATTATCCATCAATATAAACATCACCATCTGCCATGAAGTGCAAAGACTCTGCAAAAATGAAGACAATTGTTACATAAGCCTTAACAAAAGTATATTATTAAGTATGTTATTATATTTTTCTATATCAGAATGTTCAATTGACACAAAATACTAGTGCAAACTTTTGAATCATTTTAGTATTTAAGCAGTAGAAATTTTTCAAAATGTTGGTGGTTTGGGAATTATCAAGCCTCATGCACTTGTAATTTCCCCAATGCAATATCTTTAGCTGTCTATTTTTTAGATAGCACATCCAAGAAAGCTGCAAAGGCAGTAGGTAAAAAGTGCTAGAGGCAACTGTAGGAATGAAAGAACTGGCATGGGTATTTCAAATAATTCCATGTCCTACTTAAATTCTCAGAATTACAACGGTGGATTGCAATTGTAGCCGTTTTACAGTGTCAACAGTTAAATGTTAACATCAACAAATTGAATATATATTTGTAATCCTTGACTGTTACCTGGAGGTTTTTTCTTTGCCCCTTCTATATATTGGTGTGACTTCTTTAAATGGTTCCCTAGTGCTTGAAGAATTCACTCTCCTTTATCTCTTGGAGTAGGTGTTTCATTCATTAAAATTAGTCATAAACCATCCTGTACCTTCAGTGATACAGGACCTGTGGTCCAATGCTCCAGTATTAATCTTCTGTTTCATGAAGAATGAATTCACAGATATTTTAAGTATAGTCATTTTAGAGCTGGTTGTTAAGGTATAAAGTCTTCTTGAATAAATTTAATGCAAATTAAAAAGCAAATGGAAACTATTACCACATGTCTCAACTACAAATGGCTGTTGTGAAATAAGAGAAGGTACCTAGTCACATTTATTTTTAAATATCTCCTTATGAAAAGAAGAAAAAAAAGAAGGGAAAAAAAAAAGACTAGGTGACAGAAATGATAGAGGAGTCTTAGAGAAATCACTTCTTTGGCAAATAAAACATTTGCATTGGTATGGAGCAGACTGTAGAACAGGAAGTGCTGAAATCAAGATGATCAGGGTACCATGATATGTATCAAATAGTTGCATCAAACAGCATGACATTAGAAAAATTAGACCCACTGAACCCCAAAGGCAGATGTCACTAACAGATGCAAATGATACTTCCCATTAGATGAAAATGGAAGAAAAATACAGTTGAGAAGATGTTGGAATAATGCCACTGACTTTATTAAAGCTGCTCAGGTTATGATTTGAGGCCCTGGAGATCTATTTAGGTCATATCTGAAAAACAGTTAAGTATCTCTAAAAATAACTTAGGTACTTAGAAAGATGGCTAAGGAGATAACAGTAGCTGAACATTAAAACAACAGAAAGAGAAGAAAAAAAAACAATGAAGCCTTATATATGAAAAGTGTTTAAAAAATAAATAAAATGGTAGGTTACATTTTTCTTTAGCAACTATGATGTGAAACTTTATACTTGCACTGATCTTTTTTCTAAACTACCCCACAAAAAAAAATAAAAATCTCCAGCCAGGCTAGCAATCAGCAAACTGACAAACTGCTTTTTAAAAAATCCTATTTTTTTTTTTTTTTTTTTAATTTTCTGTAGTTTGTCTAAGCAGCCTGCAGCTAGAAAACTGCTTCTTTGCTTTGATGCAGCCATCTACTGAAAGCCCAGGGTGTTGCCAGTCCCATCAACAGAGGTGTTTCCAACAGAGTTGGGTACCCTGAGGCTGCCCTGCTTGCTTCTGCAGGATATTCATGTCCTATTCACTGGAGAGGCATTTGGTGACAGAAGAAGCAACTTCTCCACTCCTGGGTGGCCGTGGCCAGCACCCACCGTGGCCCTTCCAGAAAGCACTTGTGTGGGGATGCCTTGCAGCAGAAAACCCAGCCCCAGGAGAAGCAGAAACCTGCTGTGAAGCATCTGCTCACCCTGAGGGCAATGGTGGGAAAGTGTACAGGGTGGCAGTAGCATTCATGAGTGTACTGACATGGGCTGGGGGCATCTGAGCAGGCTGGTGGTCCCTGGAGAAGGTTCCTGATGATGGACGTAGCCTCACCTGGAAGTGGCAGAGACTTGTGTGCAGGTGGGTTTGGTGGGAATGTGACACAGGTGGAAGGTCACAGCATGACCTAGGAGAAGGACTCTCAGGAGGTATCCGAGTAGCCTCAAGCTGCAAGAAGGAACAGTCGAGATGTGGAGGAAGTGTAACCCTGGGGTGCCAGGTACCTGTGTGTGGATTTATTTGCTCTAAGGGAAGCACAGTCTGAAGGATTGTGTGGTGGCAACAGCAGTCACCACCTGATTGATGTCTGTTTGGGAAGCATTGAGGTTTGGTCAAAGTCTTGCAGAAAGAACCACTTTGTCTAGGCTGGAGGAGGTCTCATCAGGGAGTTGCAGAGGCCTGTGCAAAGCTGTGTGCGGTATCAAGGACTTTTGTGACCTAAGTGAAAGATGTTTTGGGGGGTGTTCTGGTGGAACCTTGTCTGGTGAGGGTGGATCCAGTGGTGGGTGGGGAAAACCTTTCCCAGAGGAAGCAGACACCTGTGTACAGCTTCCGTTTGCTGTGTTTGCAGTACAAGCTGGCAATAGTACTCGCAAGCCAAGTGAAAAGCTCTTGGGAGGGAGGTAGTAAGGCAGACTGCTGGTCTCATGGAAAGTCTTCTGAGAAGGGAAACGTCCAGGAGGGGCAAATGCTTCTGTGTCTCTTTACTACCTGACTAACACCTCAGGAGTACTAGAATACTATATCCAGTTTGGAGCCTTCCAGGATAGGGAACAGAGTGATAAACTGGAGCAAGTTTGGCAGAGGACAAGAACGGCTGGGAAATGAAGCACATACATGTCCTACGCAAAGAGGCTGATGATGAGAAACTTAATATGGAGAAGAGAAGGCTTTTTTTTTGTTGTTTGTTTGTTTGTGTTATTAAAGCAATGAAATTATAAACTATATTTGGTTTAGCCTTGTTATTTTTTTTTAAACAGAAAAATCTTAATTCTCATTTGCTGTACATAAAATGTTTCCTCTGGAGAGACTAGAAAAACATTTTTATGCTCATTGAAAACTTTCTTATTATATGAATGCAAGTGGACACACTTCATGTTTTTTTTTTTTTTAAAGGGAGTGGGGAATCGTGAAAAATGATAGAGCATTTGTGCCTGTTCATGGAAAAAAAAGTGTGTGGAAGAGGTTAAAAATACTAGTTTTGATTAAGGAAGGCTGATCTTCCTAAACTTCTGGTCTCAGTGGAAAAGCTGCTCTTTGATGCCGAATTTAGAAAAGTTGGAGTTCATGTCCTTCTTAGAGCTATCTAGGCAGAAGTTGAAGTCGGTGTAGACTGCAGCCTACAGATACTTCTGCAAGCTGAAGATATTCTTTAGGAGTATGCCTTTCAGTGTTTGGCTTCCTGTTGGTCCTCTGGCAGGATGGTGAGCATCAACAAACAAGCTTCAGACTGTACCAGAGACTTAATAATTCTGAAGCTGTGAGGGTTAACATTTCTACCATTCCTGATGAACTTTGTGCTATATACACCAGGTAACGATGCTGTTACTTGTGTGGTCCTCAGTTAGTGCTGCTACTCATGCTGAAACATGTATGAATGGATTGTACATTTACTTGGCTGTAGGGCTGAGCTTAACCTGAGGAAGGAGATGTAAGAGGAGAATTTCTTCCACTGGATGTGTCTGGCTGGATGTGAAAGCTCTTGCTTATCATGATGCTTCTGAATAAAGATTCTGAACAGAAGAAAAAGCCTCATTCAAAGTTCTGTGTCTCTTGTATGTTTTTTTGTTAGTTTGCTTTTGTTTTTGTTTTCTTCCAGGTAGGAAGCATTTCAGCTTCTAAAGTATATTTCAAATGAAAGATTATATAGCAAAATACAGTACTCTAATCCAGTAGATGATAGTATTTCTCAAGCATAAAGAAGTACTGGAAAAAACTAATCTTAAATTTGTTTTTGAGTTAATAGTTTTAGGAAGTGCATATATAATTGAACAATAAAAGTAATTTCTGTTATTCAACAATTCCTGCAATTAACAACTTTCTCAATTTCTGTGAAGTTTCAATTGTTCTAATAGAGGTAACAGCCATTGCATCACAATTAAGGCAACAAAATGGCATGCACAGGTAAGATCTATCCTGCAGGTTCTAGTATCTGGTCTTCATTCACATCATATATGACCACTTGCATTGTATGAGGTCTGAAGACGAATAAATTTTCTGGTCTCAATTCTTTTGCAGATGAGTGCTTATGACATTAAAGTCGTTACACAGTTTAACTGTGTACACTAAGGAAAATTACCTTCCTCTGTTTTGAATCTGCATCTTAACAATTTTCTGTTGTGTATTAGTAACTATTGTGTTTTAGTAACTATTACAGAAGATGGAGATGGATTCGTCATTCAATTTCTCTATGCCACATAAAGTTATCCAAGGATATTCCTCCTCATCTATCTTTTCTAGGCTGTAAAGTCCTGCTTTGTTTCAATGCTACTGTTGTGGGAAGCCTTTCATTTGATTAACAATCTCTGTTGCTCATTCTCATAACTCTTCCAACAGTTTCAGAGAGTGAGGGGAATCAGAAAAGCAGGCCATGCTCACATATATCTATGTATGGACTTATTCAGGTTGTTCTCAGAAGGAAACAGTCCAAATAAACTAATCCCAAAATTATATTTAAAAGGGGAAAAGGAAAAATCGTTCCCTCTAAACATGCCTCAGATGTGACACAATATACAGTATTTGCAAACATGGTAGATTTATGAAGCACTCCTTTGAGTCAGACTTCAAAGTGTCTCTTCAGGCTCCATAAGCATCAGTTATTAGCATGAAGGTGTATTCAATTCACTCATTCTTCTATAGTAGATTGCTACTGTGTCATCTGCTGGAACTTTAACTTATTTAGAAAATAAGTGTTATTCTTGGCCAGCTCCCAAAGCATTTTTAAAATAATTGTCTCTGCCTCCTAATTCTGATACTGCTGGTCTATCAGGAAACTTGAATTTGTTCCACTTTTTTACAGAAATGGATTTTGCTGCCGTTTATTGATGACTATTGTAAAATACATTCTTAATTTCCTAGTATTTATATTCTATCAATTCTCTTTCATTTTCCATTTAAAAAACAGCTCAGCTGATGACTACCTGCATAAACCTTCTACTAGAATAGATTTGTTTATTCTTCTTTGACTTGATCAGCAGAGGTGACCCAATTAGACGCTAACAACAAATAAGGGTTGAATATTTCAAAACTGAAATGCAAAGATTTTTTATCTCTGCAAACAGAAAGTACATCTGATAAAAGCCTTGCAAAGGAGCATCAGTGAAGCCACTTTTTGTCCTTTCTTTCCCAGGCTGCTAGTATGTCATATCAGCATTAAGCCTGTCATATCTGATTTACTGCTTTGCCTCTGAATGCATCTTGACTTGAGGTGGAAAAGTGGATTCCCTTCTCGGCCTAAGATGACTTTATCCAGCTGTTAACTCTTCCTAGGCCCATATCTTTTTTTAATTCACTTATATCCCATGCTTCAAATTTCTTGCGGTTTCTTTTGCAATGTTAGTGTGTTGAAAGTAATACCTTCTAAAAGACCAGTATGTCTGCCTCCAAGGAGTGCATACAAGTTCACTCAAACAGTAGAAAAGGATGAATTACATTTTGTGTTTAAGCTTTAAAATTTTGCATCAACAGTATTGACAAAGGCCACTAATTTGGCAAGTGCTAGGCAGGTCTCTGGGCTTAGAGAAGCCTGAGACTATGATTTTTTTTTTTCTTGCATATAGCAAACCCTGGTTTAACTATAATATACAACATTCCATTTTCACAAGCTAGAAAGGTAAACAAATAAATCATCACCACAAAAACATGGTGATGATTTATTCAGATTTTCTAATGAAAACCTCAGGCAAATTTATCACTTTGAAAAGTGGGATACCAGTGGAGGGGAGAAGTTTCTTATGGAACACAATGAAGGACTTTGGCCTTCAAGCAGTTAAGGGAGGGGGACTCAGCTAACCTGTTTTTAACAGGTATCTTCAGGTACCACTGTAGTATATGTGAATATAAACCTTTTGCTACCACAGTTGTGTACTTAACTTAGTTTTTAATAACACTTAAATGACTGCAATTTCCCAAAATATTTATTCTCACTTACAGCAAGTGATAAAATTCCTTGTGGGTGGAATTGTCTTATCTCAGACAATGTGAAGAGACTGTTCTTCATGAAAGAAATAAATACATCTTGCTAATGAATCCTGCATGCTAGACTACCTAACACTTAGTAGGGAGAGAATTTGAGTAAGGACAGCTGCCTAATGCAGCTCTTTGAAGATGAGAGGTATATATCATTCTAGTAAATGCTCTGATGTCAGTAGCTGTTAAATCCACTTTCAATTTGCTGTTTGCCTCACTGACTTCTCATTAATGTTTCTTAAAAGTCAAGGTATGTTGCAATTTTGCTAAAAAAACAAAACAACAAACATCTTGTTTCCAGTTGCTGTTAATTTATTCTGTGAGTAAAATGCCATTTTGGCAGTGATATTTGGATAAATTTCCCCTGTTCCTCCTGATCTTTTTTTTCCCCGCTTATTTTGTGGAATTCACAAAATAACAGGCATGTGTTTTAGTTAAATATAGTATCAAGGATTACTTAATAAATACCTAGCTTTGATGCTGGTGGGAATACTGTAATTAACTACATGAGCAACTAACTCTGATCAAATCTTCTAAAGTTTTGGACATAAGCTAGGCTTGCTCAGTTTCAAAATAACCTAAGAATTCTAAACTTTATTAAATGTACACTACTTTTTTTTTTTTTTTTTTTTTTTTTTTTACATAGCAATTCCAGTGCTATAAAAGAGGTACTCCAGTACCTCTTTTTACATTGTGAAAAAAAAAGTTGATGTGACTCAACTTAGATGAGTAGACAAGCAAGGCAACATGAAATGAACATAATAAAGATGTCAAGTTGATACAACAGAAGGAAGGGATGCCATCCAAAGGGACCTGGACAAGCTTGAGAATTGGGCCCATGTGAAACTAATGAGGTTCTACAAGTCCACATGCAAGGTGCTGCACCTGGGCTGGGGCAATCCCAGACATGAGCACAGACTGGGTGAAGAACTCATTGAGAGCAGCCCTGCAGAGAAGGACTTGGAGGTTCTGGTGGACAAAAGGCTCAACATGAGCCAGCAGTATGCACTTGCATCCACAAAGGCCAACTGCATCCTGGACTGCACCAACAGAGGAGTGGCCAGCAGGGCGAGGGAGTTGATTGTCCCCCTCTGCTCTGCCCTTGTGAGGCCCCACTTGGAGTGCTGCATCCAGGTCTGGGGCCCGCAGCACAATAAGGATGTGGGGCTGTTAGAACAGGTCCAGAGGAGATCCATGAAGATGATCAGAGGGCTGGAGCACCTCTCCTCTGAAGAAAGGCTGAGAGAGCTGAGGATGTTCATCCTGGAGAAGAGAAGGCTCAGGGGTGACTGTCTTGCAACTTTTCAGTACTTAAATGGGGCTTATAAGAAAGATGGAGAGCAACATTTTGATGAGTCAGATAATGACAGGACAAGAGGGATTGGCTTTAAACCAAAATTATTTAAAAAAGAATTCTTCACTCAAAGGGTGGTGAGGCACTGGAACAGGTTGCTGAGAGAAGCTGTGGATGCTCCATCTCTGGAGGTGTTCAAGGCCAGGTTGTATGGGGCTTTGGGAAACCTGATCTATTGGGTGGCACTGCTGCACATGGCAGGGGGATTGGAACTAGATAATCTTCAAGGTCCCTTCCAACCCCAGTCATTCTATGATTCTATGATTCTATGATTCAATTAAACTTTACCTGCTTCTACTTATTGCAACTGCAGGGCTCTCTTTTTAATGCTTGAATTAAGACAGATATTTGGAGCCATTCGTGCAGGATTATTTTTGTGTTTAAAACAGATGACTGTCTAAGAGTTGGAGCAGAATTGTGATTCTTGTTGAATTCCCCAACTCCAAGAGAAGTTTTCTCCAAGACAAAATCACTCTTCATTTCCCACAACTTTCATAAATAAACTGAACCTAATGGACCACAGTGACTGTGTGGGATACAGGCATTGTTCTAAGGGGTCTGTCCTCTTGCTGTTCTCCAGCTGGCTTTAGAAATAGCATTGGATTTTGTCCAAGGCAAACAACAGTAACAGAGTAAATCTACACGAAAAAGACTGTCTTCTCAGTACTCTGAGTTTGAGTTCCAGAGCCAAGCATGAAGTCTACTGTTATCTAGCTTCAACTTCACAACAACAGGATGTTTTAAGGCAGAAGTCTGACATTTGTGAAGTCTTTATAATTTTTGGAAGACTGCTGAAACAGGAAAAGATAAAAGTAGTGCTGCCAAAGCCATCATATTTTGTTGAGTCCCTAGTGCTTCTTTCTTTCTCTTGAGTAGTGCCTAGCTTTCTTCAGTGCTGGTGTTTTTCATGTAGAAGAAAAGGCAATTTTGAAGTATGACTTGTGCAGAGAAATACAATACAACAAAGTGTCCTTTAGGTGGGAAAGGAAAACCTCACACTTTTATCTTTAAGTGTGTATATATTTCTTTATTTACTACTGCTTTGAGAATGTTTTAAACTTGGCTACAGAAATTGCTTTTGTTAATGATTCAGGAATTTGCAATGCATCAGTGAAGGTGGACATAGAATTGCTGTAGAGCCATTGTCAGCTAAGAAATTTTAGAGTTTCCTGTACATGAGGGAGGCATCTCACACTTTGTATTTGCATTGCTGTACTAAGGATGCCATATTATTACAAGGAAACTAAGTTATCTAAATCATTTTCTCTCTCTAGCTTAAATATGTGATTGTTAAAAAGGTACTGAATAAAAGTGTTAATTTTAGGTGAATAGTAAGAATCATACTTGAAGGTTGAAGGACAGAAGTGTTCAGAACAGAACCCTAGAATAAAATGTCTTTTCTGGGTACTTTGACTCAGAACATTTCATAACTTTTATGAAATTCTGTACTTCGGATTTTAGCCTGGTGATGTATAAAGTTTTGGAAGTTCAAATGAGATAAAGCATGTTGGATATAGAATAAAAAATGATGGACTACTCAAGTATTTTATTAGAAACCATTATTCAAACCTGAGTAATTTGGAAAATTAGTTCTTTGAACATATCAGGCTTGAATCCAAGCTCTGAATTTTGGGATGAGCCTTAGAACAATTATTGTCATCAGAGTTGTTACCTTTTTTTTGAGAAACTCATGTGACTGTAAGAGTGTGAGCTGGACTCTATGGGAGCCATTTCTGGAAAATTAAGGGAGAGGCTGATGAAATTAAATTGCAGATCGGTTTCTGGGGGAAGGTTGAATAGGCATTATGAAACCTGAAACTTACTAGCCTGTACTTCTTGTCTTTGTGATTTTGATTTGTTTGTTGCTTCCAAAGTTTAAATTAACACATCTCAACTGTAAACAGAATGCATTTGTTCTGCTTATTTATTCTGCTTATTCTGAAAAAAAAAATAAAAAAATACTCTTTAAGGAGTTACTTTTATCAATAAATACAAAGTTGTTCTTCCTGACAATGTTAAAATATTTAAAATATTACATACCACAAAAGCTGTTTCATACATGAAAATTTTCAAATGAATTTTAAGTCAAAAGCTATTTCTAGCTGTTTTTATATTCTTTTTCTTTTTCTTTTTGCTAAAAAAAACAAACAGATTTTTAATAGCCTTAAATAAAATTGAAACACTTCAATTTTGAAAAAAAAAACTTCTCAAAACTATCTAAAATTAGATCTAATTTTCTGTATGATGCAGTGGAAGAAAAGGAACAATAAAAGACTAATTTTCCAATGAAGAGCACTTCCTGATTTGAAACTAATGCTTATTTATTCGGGAAAGTAGAATGGGACCTTACCACTTAGGTATGTTAGTGTAAGAAATACTATAAATGTCCAGAAGAGTCAATCTTTTTGCATTGTTTGCCTATAAAGTTTAATCAGTCATGTTCAAAATCAGTAGATAATTCAGTAATTACTTTATTCATTGCATTAACTTTGAAAGCCCCATACAGCTTTGTGGATTTATTATATATACTTGTTCAAAATGGACTTCTGAAAGTCTTTCAGTCAGAAATTAAAAAAAAAATAATCTTTTCAGACTTCTAAGTGAATCGTCTACAAAATTCATCCAACATCTTATTCTGAATTTTATATTTCATTTGTTACGTCTTGCAAAAGAAGAGTGTCTGAACTGACTTTGTTAGAGTGAATGTACTTATATGCCATTTGCAACCATGCTTAGAGAGATGTGGTTGTTAAAGTCTGGCTTTAAGTATATCTGTTTTGAATGTGCATAGATGAAGTAATGAAGGTTGTTAAAGCCATCAGTAAAGAATCAGACATATGTTACACATGTGCACATATGCTTATGCATGCACATACTTGCATAAGTGCCCACATGAATATTTATGTACATTCATGTACATGCTTACATGTATGTATACCTATACACATCCACTCATCTACATACACACATTTATTTACATGCATGCACACACATCTATACACCTAAGCCTATTTGATCACATATATACATATTTGCATGCTGTTACATAATTGTGCTGTTACCCCCCCCCCACCTCCGCCATGTGTAGATATTTCGATAATATCACAACTAAATAGGATCTTAAGGAGGCAAGTAGAATAATGAAATATTTCAGCAAGCTCTGCATAGTCCTAAAGAGAAGCAAACAAGGAAGAAAGAAAGAAAAAAAAAGATACTTATTGTGTGATTTGGCTGGTGAACAAGGAATTTGGACACCCATGAATTGTTCAAATCAAAAGCTTAAAAACTAGTGGTAAATCATAGAATCATAGAATATCCCAAGTTGGAAAATGTCAGAGAGCACTAAAGGACTCTCTTAGACTATGAACTATGAGGAAAGGGAATCAGTGCAACACAGTCAAATCAACAAGTGAAGAGGCTAGTTTTTATAAGCATTTTTAAAAACTTTGGTAGGGCATGGTTGTCTTTGTCAAGAGAAAGTGATGTTACAAGAGAAAGGACACAGTAGGGTGAAGATCTAAGCACCTGTTTTGGCTGAGTAGGGGTATATAAAAGGTTGAATTTAGCAATCTTATGTAAAATAATATATAAAACTCAGCAAGATTTAGACATATCCTGTATCTGAGGATTTATCAGGGTCAAAAAAAAAGATACCTGGATTTATATGCCTGAATGACAGTCAAAATAACATTTAATAGGATCTACAGTCTTACAATGTTGCATTGATGGATAGGAGAGTTGGCTCAGAGAGAGGGAGGGAAGGAATTAAGAGCTTTGTTTAGTCGAGTTCTGCATGAGCTAATAACTAGAAACCTAGGAGATAGTACGGGAAAAGAGGCCAGAATTTTTGTTAGGTTATTATTTCTGCACTGAAGTTGACCTTCAGCTATGGAACCTTCACAGACATTGGTAATTATGAATGAAAATATGTAATCTTGTTATACCAGAGGAAGAATGCATGAAAAGATGAATGGGCTTACTCTTGAAGGGAAGGAATAACAGTAAAGATGAAGAGAAAAGGAAAAACAAACAGAGAAATGAGATAGAAAAACAATGAATCTATGAGAGCAGAGTGGATATAAAATAACTGGACTATGAAAATGTCAAATGAGTAATTCAATCAGCATATTTCAGTGGTGTGTTAGTAATACTGGTCTCATTCTGTAGAGAAATAATGGAGATAAAATAAAGCTTAGACTTGATGGACTTCATATAGCTTGTGCATGAGGAACTGGCAGAGTGAGGAACTGGCTTCAGGTCTTACATCTTTCTGTCCTGAAATCTGCCTGAGCAACAGTGCCAAGTGAATACTACAAAATACAGCAAGGAAAAGATGTTCTAAAGAGGTATTTTTATTAATTCAACAGGAGATGAAGAGGTAAAAGATTGATGTGTCAAAGATAAATAGTGAAATATGAAAGTAAAAAAAAAGTATAATTGCAGTAGTGTCAACACTACTATTAAGTTTTTCAGTGTATCATGACCTATGTTAAAGTAGTGTCTTCCAGGAATTTGTTCAATATATGTGCTGTGGGAAAAATGGCAGGAAGTCAAAAAAAATAAATTATTATTGGACCTATGCACCTCGAAGAGTGGCTCAACAGAAAGCTTTGAATAAATGTGAGTTTGTGGAGAAGAGGGAATCATAGAATCATAGAACGGCTTGCATTGGAAGGGACCTTAAAGATCACCTAGTTCCAACCCCTTTGCCATAGGCAGGGATGCCCCTCACTAGTAATTGGCCAAGGCCCCATCCAACCTGACCTTGAACACTTCCAGGGATGGGGTATCCACAACTTCTCTGGGCAACTTGTACCAGTGAAATGTTGTGCAAGCAGGTAGGTGGTTAAGCATGGATAGTATTACAAAGAAGAAGCCCTCACTAGGTAGAGCTATGGTAGGAGAGAGAAAAATAGACAAAGGTTAATGATAATCAGGGAAGAAAACACAGTAGAATAATCAATGGGGAAAACTGCAAGTAGAACATTTAACATATAGATGTAAACAATAAAAAATATAGAAAAATATAGAAAAGGGGAATGCTATTAGAAATACTTTGCAGTTGTTTAAAGAATTGTCAAGAGCTATGAAGACTGGGCAATACAAGATGGCAAAAAAAAAGATTTATTGAGTTGTACAGTTTTGCACATTTTTTTCTCTTTTTCTTGCGTTTTACTAAAAAGTTGAAATTGCAATTTGAGGATAAAGTTTTTAGATGAATTACCATGTTTGTACATGTTGCCTATCTCTGAAAGTAATTTACCTTGGTATAGGAAGAAATTCCAAAATTCCTACTATTAACTTCAGAGACAGCCTACAAATCGTCAGTACTTTCCCTTTTCTGTTGTAAGAGGGGAAGGATCAGGGACAGAAGCAATGAACTAACCACACAGTTTTGAAGTGTTGTATTGATTTATGTGGTTGGAAAGCTGCTTCCAAAGGGAGGAAGCATAGCTCTATCTTTTATGTTCATTTAGTGATTTGTCTTTCTCTTTTTAAGAAAGCAACATCCACAAGTAGGTATATGTATTTCAGTAATTAAAAAAAAAAAAATACAAAATTTACCAGGCTGGATGTTCCTGTTGCTAGAGAAACCTTCTCTAGTATAAGAAGGTGTAAGCTAAGTGTCCATTATAAATTTGGTCTATCGAGTAGTTTTCTGAAAGTATGAGTATCAAATCTACTTAGCCTTTTGGACATTTCATTACACTTGGGAATAAATACAGTTTTCACCACTGTACAAAACAAAGCAAAATCCAGCTTTGAATCTCAGTGAAACATTGGATAGTCTTCTCCCTTTTTAATTTTGTATTGGCCACATTAACTGTTGAGGAGGAATTAGAAAAGTAGTGCTCTTTCCCACTGCTTATGAAATGGACATAACTTATTAATTACTCTTCTGTTGGTGAATTGAACACAGGGGATAGATTAAATTAAACCAATTTTAAAAGTGGCATACGTAGTCTTTTAAGTAACCCTAAATAGAGACTTTTCTGATTGGTTGTCTTGATGATACTCCTGCTTGCATCTTTTCAATGTCAGTGAATTTATGTGGCATTTGAGAAGAAAAAAAAACATTGAAAACAGAGAAGCTAACAACCTGAGAGAGCATGAAAACACAGATTCTTTTAGGATGAAATGGTGTGAAGAGGATCAGACAGTTGTAAGGAGCATAAATTTATCTAAAGTGAATGTTAACATGGTATCTCCAGAGAAGAAGCGGCAGTAATATTTCAGAGATTTCTGGTCTAGAACTCTTTACTGTTGATTTATTTTCTGTCAACATTATCATTGCAGGGAGAAAGCTGATGTGAACTTGTGGAATAATTAGTATAAAATTTCTGGCATCTTAGAATGTTGAGGATTTGCATTTATGTAAAGGAAAGAAATCCTAGAAGTCTCCCAGTTTTCCAGAAATTTAAGACAGTCTTTAATTGAAAGAGCTATGAAATCATCTTGTCAGCTGGTTCCATTTCTCTGTCAGCTGAAAGAATTACAAAAAATATTCTTTAGCTAAGAAAAAGGTAGCAGGTATTAAGAAACATTATTTCTAGTTATACGCCTCCAAATCTAATAACTGAATATTGTTAGAGTACAAAAATAGTGTTTACTCTTTTTAAAAATTATGTTGAATGATTTCCATATTGAATGATCTAGATACTTAACTTATTTTTGGAGTACTTCTTTGTCAGAGTTTTAGGTCAGACAAGGGGTGCACAGCTACAGTGAATATTTTAGGCATCTTCAGTTTCTAAATGCCAGTTCAGCATCCTGAGGTAGTCTCAGAGCACGTAAACTGAATTCATTTCAAAAAGACACTAGATGTACCCAAGAAATTGCCACTAGTACATTTGCAATTATTAATGGATGTTTAAACCACCAAACTGGCTGAGAACACATCTATGGTAAAAATTCCTGGAGATGTGCATAATGAGAATGTTGGGTGATTGCTTCCAGCTGTTTCACTGTAGAAATCTAGTCCTGGTGGTGTGCTCTACTTGTTAATGCAGACATGGCTCAGATATCTTGATGAATGAGGTGTTGTAAGGACTTGGTTATGTGCAGGCAGCATGAAATGACAACTCTCTGAAGAGAGGTCTCCATTACAGCAAGCCTAGCGTACACCAGGTAAATGAGGGACTCAAGTGTTATAGGCTAGCTGGAAGGATCACTCCCATCAGTATGGCTGCAGAATGATTTTGTTGATCAGTTGCTGCAGCTGGGGAAAAGGCTGCCTTCCCAGGAGGTTGTCACCTTCTGCAGCTTCAGATTATGATTTCCCTGCTTGGTCAGGCCATTTCTGAAGCTGTGATTTTACTTATAGAATTGTAGAATGGTTTGGATTGGAAGGGACTTTGAACATCATCTAGTTCCAACCCCCCTACAATGGGCAGGGACACCTTCCACTAGACGAGGTTGCTCAAAGCCAAATCCAAACTGGTCTTGAACACTTCCAGGGATGGGACATCAACAGCATCTCTGGGAAACCCGTTCCAGTGTCTCATCACCCTCTGAAAAAAGAATTTACTCTTAGTATCTAATCTAAATTTACCCTCTTTTAGTTTAAATCCCTTCCCCCTTGTCCATCCACAACAATCCCTGACAAAGAGTCCCTCCGCAGCTTTCCTGCATGCCCCCCATTAGGTACTGGAAAGTCGCTGTAAGGTCTCCATGGAGCTTTCTCTTCTCCAGGCTGAACAACCTCAACTCCCTCAGCCTGTCTTCATGGGAGCGGTACTCCATCATCTTTGTGGCCCTCCTCTAGACTTGTTCTAATAGGTCCATGTCCTTCTTGTGCTGGGGGCCCCAGAGCTGAACACAGTACTCCAGGTGGGGTCTCATGAGAGCAGAGGGAGAGAATCACCTCCCTTGCCCTGCTGACCACACTTCTTTTGGTGCAGCCCAGGGTATGGTTGCCTTTCTGGTCTGCAAGTGCACATTGCCGGCTCATGTTAAGCTTCTCATCAAGCAGCACCCCTAAGTACTTCTCATCAGGACTCATTTCAATTCATTCTCTACCCACCCTGTATTTGTGCTTGGGATTGCCCCAAACCAGGCGCAGGACCTTGCACTTGGCCTTTTTGAACTTCATGAGGTTCACACAGGCCCAACTCTCAAGCCTGTCCAGGTCCCTCTGGACGGCATCCCTGCCCTCCAGCATGTTGACCGCACCACACAACTTGATCTCATTGGCAAACTTGCTAAGGGTGCACTCGATCCCACTGTCCATGTCACCAATAAAGATGTCCAACATCGCTGGTCCTGATGCTGACCCCTGAGGAACACCAACCATTACTGATCTCCATCTGGACATTGAGCCATTGACCACAACACTCTGAGTGTGACAATCCAGTCAATTCCTCACCATCCATCAAATCCATGGTCCCTCCATCAAGTGGTTCATCCATCAAATCCATGTCTCTCCAATTTAGTGGAAAGCATATCATAGGAGACAGAGTCAAATGCTTTGCACAAGTCCAGGTAGATGATGTCAGTTGCTCTTCCTGTATCCATCAATACTGTAATCCACTCATAGAAGGCCACCAGATTTGTCAGGCATGATCTGCCTTTAGTGAAGCAATGTTAGCTACCACCAATCACCTCCTTATTTTCCATGTGCCTTAGCATAGTTTCCAGGAGGATCTGCTCCATGATCTTGCCAGGCACGGAGGTGAGAATGACTGGTCTGTAGTTCCCCAGGTCTTCTTTTTCTCCATTTTTAAAAATGGGGCTATGTTTCCCCTCCTCCAGCCAGTGAGAACTTCACCGGCCTGCCACAACTTCTCAAATAATATAGATAGTGGCTTAGCAACTACATCTGCCAATTTCCTTAGGACCTGTGGATGTATCTCATCATGTTGCATGGAATTGTGCACCTTCTGGTTCCTTAGAT
Source organism: Anser brachyrhynchus (assembly GCF_964034855.1). Classification (NCBI taxonomy): domain Eukaryota; kingdom Metazoa; phylum Chordata; class Aves; order Anseriformes; family Anatidae; genus Anser; species Anser brachyrhynchus. Next base: position 117,990,844 of record NC_137695.1, read on the forward strand.
GCTCTCAAACCTGATCTTCTCCTACAGTGGTTCATCATTCTTCCAGTCCTGTTCTTTGCCTTCTGAGGACTGGGCTATGTGGCTGGGGCTCTTGCCAGTGAAGACTGAGGCAAAAAAGTCATCAAGTATCTCAGCTTTCTCCATATCCTGGGTGAACAGGTCTCACACATCCTTCCAGAGAAAGCCCACAATTTCAGTAGTCTTCCTTTTATCACTGATATAACTATAGAAGCCTTTTTGCTCTTGATGTCCCTGGCCAAATTTAATTCTAACAGGGCTATGGCTTTTCTTGCTTTGGCTTTATGATTTGGACCATTTCGGAGTGGCCTCAAAAGACAAATTTCTATAATTATTTTCATGAACATGCTAATAGGACTGAAAACAAAGTTCAGTCCTGTTGTAACAGAAATATTTTAAATTTCTTTACTAGCAAGGTGTGACTTCTGGCAGACACTTTGTTCATTTAAGTTTTGAATGAACTGTTGGAGCCTTGAACGAAATGTACTAAATTTTGGTTCAGACATGGAAGAAATTGGTAACTGAATTTTTACCTACTTAGTGTTGCATTTCTGCTAATCCCAGAAGGATAGTTTCTGTAAAGTTATAGCCTTGCTTTAAATTGCTATGGATTTTACTATCTTGCTAATGAAGGATGATGAGCAATGCAAAGATTTTTACATTCATAAACCTCTCAACCCTGAAATGCACAGCTCTGCAACGTTCTGAATGTTTTATCAGCCTGTTTTCAAACCTTTAGCCACTGCAAGACGATTATCCTGCTGAATTTCTCATGCTGAAAGCAATTTATCTGTAGCTATTTGTCCTCTAGGGACCTGCATCAATCCAGAGCTGTGTATTTGATGTCAAATAAAATTTATGCAAATGATTCATCTGTATTGAAATGTAATGATTTTATATCTTTTTTTTTTTTAATTCACTTCTTGTGCTTGTTAGACTGCTGTGAGCAAAAGTAACTGACTATCCAAGCACCCTTTTCAGAAGACATAATTTGGTCTTGAATAATAATGACTAAGAGCATGATTATATAGTATTGCCCACCCCTGAACTATACTGTGATTGTTTTTTCTACATGTATTATGCTGACTGTTAGCCTGTCCTGGACTGTGTACTTGGCATGTACAAACTTTCTGTACTGCTGCTGTGATATAATTTTTATCCTAGGACTTGGATTTGTAACACTCCAGTGCTGCACTTTTCCAGTGCAGCAATACTTTCAAAAGTTTACTTTCACAAAACTTCCTTTAACTACACTGGAGCCAGTCCTTGGCTTTTCTTAGTACCTGTAAGACATTGTTTCATAGACATCCCAGAGTGAACCCAGAGAAGCATGGGGAAGAGGTACAGGTCTTTATAATTTCATTGAAGAAGCTTCTCCACATTTTGTAGTGCATTCTGGAAGTCTAACCATGAAACATGTAAGGCCGCACACACCATTCAAAGTGTTCTTTGTAGTCAGTAGAGTGACTATGTGTATCACATAGGACTGTTTCATCCTGGTCTAAGATGGAGAAGAGCAATCATGCTTGTTTCTCTTCACAGACTGTAAAGGAACTGTTGAGTGACTAACTCAAACTCTGATGTTTAATTTTTCAATGTATAAGGTAAGGTCATTGTACCTAATTTTAGATGCTATATTTTTCTTACACTTTGTGTGTGATAGTAGTTTTATTTTGCTCAGCAAAATCTATTTTCTATAGTATTTCTCTAATATATTCTGTCCCCAAAAGCATAAGCTAATAAATGGGTAACTATTTTTTTTAAAATATTATAGGAAGAAACATGTCTTTTTTGAAATCTGAGAGATTTAAGCTTAATGGGGTACAGAAAATAAACATTTTCAGCTGAGATCTGAATACAGAATAGAGAATTTTATAGAATGACAAAGGAAATTATTCTATGTGAAACGGACACTGCAGACATCTTTCACATCTCCAAAGAAGAATGGAAAGGGCTAGAAATCCATGCCAGCAGACATAATGGGTTGGCAATGCTTCTTTTAACATCGTTTCTTGAAACAGTCTAATGTACACATTTTGCCTCCAAGCAAACAAGAGCATAATATATTAATAATAAGTTCCTAATTTGTATTCATCAAAGGAATCCCAAGCAGCACCCAACACCTTGTAGCTTCTGAACAACTTTTAGATTTTCCTTTGACACAAAAATTGTTGTCCTAATGGATGTTGTTCTACAAGGCTAAATGTAAACTTGCATGATATCCTAATAGTACTTAAAATATTAGTCTTTTTTCCTACTATTACTTGCAAGGTGATAGTCCTGCTTATGTGACCTCTTAGAGCAGATTGGGTCTGTTTTCCCAGGACATAATGTAATGATGTGCTAGCCATCTGACTCTCACTTGAATAACTGTTATTCTGTTTTAAAATAGTTTGCAAGCCCATGAGACAAAAACAACAACAAAAAAGTAAAATAAATGGAAACTACTTACACTGTTGCTGTTTATCCTCCCTTGCAGGAGCTTTTCAACATGGGAGAAAACTAAAAAGTAAAAGAAAGGAAGCTGGACTGCTGTTAAGTTTGAAAGTGAGCAACTGTTTCTGCATGGACTTGAGCTTCATACACCTGTAGAGGCAGTGCCCTGGATGGACACAACTGCTTCTATATAGGTACCTAAAGTGGGAGTGGTGAAGAGGAGCTGGTGTACATGGAATCTAGAGAATTAGTGTAAGTGCTTAATAATTAGGGTTTATATCTACCCTAATCAGGGTAGGGAAATAAAGAGCTACCTTCTTTTAACCTAAGACAGAGTACTTCTATATTAGATTATTTTCAGGACATGTCACTAGGTTTGCATAAGGCAGGTGGAGTGGACTTTCCTTCCCTACACTTTCTTGTATGGAGTGAACAGCAGCACAGACGTTTGTGTGTTTAGTTTTCAGAAACCTGTATAGTGAGTTTAATTGCAGCAGGAGAGGCCAGAGCTCTGAATCTAAAAGTGCTGCCCTCTGTGATAACTAGAACTTTGTAGGCTTTTCCACAGGGCTTTAGTTTCCTCTTCCCCTTCTACAATGCTCACTAGTTCTGTGATTTAGGTCCATTTCATAGACAACAAAAGAGACTATTAGCTTCTAGGTTAAATTTGTAGCTGAGCATACATCCTCAAGTTATTCTGTCAAACACAGGGTGTAATTATGAATCTCTGACTAACAGCACTCGTCCCTACGCTATTTGCAAGGTATACTTTTGGGATACATTTTAGGAGAGGAAAGATGTTCTGTGATTAAAGCACAGAACTGGGAAATCTGAGTTATTATCTGTTCATTCCTAGTTTTCCTGTATGATCTTGAGGAAGGTACTTGAAATACACTTCTATTCTTAAAAATACCTATACTTAAAACTGCCAGCTTGTTATTCAAGAGAATGAAAGCCTCTGGGTATTCAGAGTGTTATGTGCTGACTACTGACATTTTTTTTTTTTTTAAATTCCTGTTCACCCTGAAGAGCTATTTGTCTGAGAAAGAAGCTGGTATTCCACTTTGTAAATCAAGTAGATGGTAACCACAGTGCTCCCCCGCCTTCTATTATACATACAACCTCATTGCCAAAGGCTATCATGCCATGTTTCAATTATCTGTGCACAGAAAAGGTCTCCATTTATTACCAGTATTTTTTGACTTGTATCTGATCTTCAACAGAGTTGTGTGGTTTTAATGGCCTGTCACTAATGAGTAAGAGGTGGGCCCAATTAAAAATATTCTCAATTTGCCATGCAAAAGAAGACTTCATCAAGAAAACAATGTTGCATACAAATTGTCTTTTAACTTGTCTCAGTATCCTCAATCCATAACTTCTTTAAAAGGCAGATTGTGGATATTTGAAAACATAACATTTATGGTTTCATAAAAATATCAAAAGAAGGATATGTTATCTTTTTTATTGTTTTGTCATGCCTATTAACCCAGAGAAGATGTGAAAACAGAGATCACAAATTACCTATCTGAGGCCATCTTGCTCAGTCATCTAGACTGTTTCACTTTGTATTACACTGAACAGTGGGAGCCTGTGGCAGGTGCAAAAAGAAACAATGCTTCAAGGATCAACAGGCTGATAATTGCATGTTGTCTTGGAACATCACATAGTGTTTTAGCAGTATTTTTTTTTTCAGAAAGATACCGAGAACCTGAAGCTGTTGCTCAAAGTGCTCACAAACAGAGCATGAAATAAAATAGTTCAAAAGTGTTGATTTATTTCAGAACTGTTACCAAAGGAAGAAGAAGAGGATGAAGGCCTATGTCCACCTTTAGATTTGATACAGAATATTTTAAGCATTGTGAATGACTACATAAAGCAACATCAACTATTTACATGAAAGTAACAGCTTATGATGTCTGAATGGTGATAGATTCAAAGCATATAAAAGTATACGAAATTGCGAGCAGAAGAACTACTCAAAAAGTCAAAAAAAATGTGGCTCACTTTCTTGAGCTCTTCAATGGTCTGAAGTTGCAGGACTGACTTTGACTAAATTTTGTGAATAAAATAAAAAGTTGAACCTAACAGGTTTGAGTTTTATTACGGATAGAAAGGCTTGTGTTTTGCATATCCATACTCTAATTTCTTTAATAATAATTATAAAAAAGATAGTTTCTAACAAAGAAAGTTAGAAACCATCCTCCCTCTTGCATGTAGAGTTATTTAAAAAGAAAAATATCCTTGGAATTCTAATGCTTTGTTTTTTTGTGTGTTCAGAATAAACACTTTTCAAGCAGGGATAAATAAAGAAAAATCCTTTATATGAAACTTATTTTATAAATAAGAAAAAGAGATACTAAAATCAAATTTGATGTATATATTGCTGTAGTAACCTTCATAAGACCTGCTTTTAAATATAATATCACTGAAGTCTGATGAGTAAAGATAATAATGATATCACAAATATTTTGAATTTTGGAGAAGAGTTAGTAATATACTGATCCCATGGGAAGTTGCCTTTCAATGATAGCTGTGTATTTTTCTGCACTGCAATGGCAGTTACAGATGTAAATTTCATTGTATCTGTAAACATAATTTTAAACACTTTCTCATACTGACTGTTCGTGTGCCTCTGCCACCCTTCATAGGCTATCTGTTTTAGTTTAATTTATTCTGTATGGCATTTTTTCTTAATGTGCTACTTTTGAAGAGCTCTTTTCTCCTCTGCTGCTCCCCAAGGATAACTGTTTTTTTTTCTTCTTTTTTTTTTTTCTTTTCTTTTTTCTATTCATCAAGAAGGGCAATATTTTATTTTTATTTTTCTTGTTCAGATGTTCTGCCTCATTTTCTCCTGTGACATTATAGGTTTTACTGCAGAAAGACTATAACCTTTGCCTGAATGGCTCCAGACTTTTATCAATTTTGTAACAATTTTACCTGATGACTAGATTATGAGATTTGCTTACCATGTTATCTTATTTAACCATTTAATATCTTTTTTTTTTCTTCTAATTTTGTTTTGTTTTCAAACAGTTTTTTTTTAAACCAAGAAATCAAGGTTTGAGTTGTCAATGAACACAAGAATAGAAAGTGCATTTCTAGACTTTTCAATCAGATACATTTTTATTACTATAACACCTACTCATGTTATTCATGGGCAAATCTAAATACATGTGGCTGCAATCAAGCCTATGCAATCTCTTGCAATTTGCATAAATGTGGTATCCATGAATGTACTTGTTGTTGGTATATAGCATAGGGAAATCAGCTTGTGTTGTACTAATTAATCTTTTTCTGAAGACTGTGTGAATGAAAAGGCTATAATGTGACATTCATTCTGCAAGAAGAGAGGCTTGGGGGAAGCTTGGGGGAAGCAAAATATCTTAAATCATCAGATTGACTCAACTTGAAAGTAAAGACAGAATTATCACAACAGGCAAGAATGTGTGGTTAAAACAGTAGTTTCTGTGACTTAGTCCTAGTGTGTATTATTTGATAATTAATTTGTTATTGCAGGCTGCTGGGCAGGGAGAAAAAAGAAGAAATAAAAAGTTTGGATGTAATAAGCCACAATGGAGAAAAGGCATGTGGAGATGTAGTGCCTCTTCGTTAGCCCATTTCCCACTCCTCTGCGGTGGTGCTGGACATCACTCACTGCAATGCCTGTTAAGTTCGCTAAATAAGTTCATACACCAGTGGGGAAGGCTGTGATGCAACCGTGCCTGTGCTCAACGTCATCTATATGCTTTGAATAAAATGAGAAAGACATCCACACAACCTGTGGGGGAAAAGGAACTGTACATTGTACTTCACCACATCACCCAACGCATGGAGCAAAGTTTCCCATTCACATTTGGGTTGTTCTTTCTAGCGCATAGCTTCCCTTTGTTGCCAACATTGATTACAAGAATAGTGTGTAACCATTTTTAGAACAGTACCTGCAGGATTTTGCTACATGACATGGCTCCTTGCCAAACTGAAAGTGCAGTGAACAAGGGCAAAGAAAAACAGTGGTAGTAAGAAGACAGAGCCTAGTCCTTGGCTTATTTTCTCCCTGGTTTGACTAGTTTTAATATGCCAGCATTGTGGTCAGGTTACTAAAAATGACCAGACACGTTAACTCCAGACAAGAAAGGAACAGTCACATACACTGCCAAGAGAAGTGTATTTTTTTAAAAAAATAGCTTAGAAAGGCAGACTGACCAGGTCCTGATGGGCATAACTCATAGAAGGGTTTTCCTTCTGTTCAAATGGATCTGCTGCTGTGACTTTAGGAGAAAGTGACCCCCATTCATTAGTTGTCTGAACTTTCCAATATCTCTTTCTATTGGATTTTGTCACCTGAATTCATAAGCTTATTAGTATATAATTCTATGCACAACTGTGGAAGAAAAAAACAAAGCTATCATATGAAAAGTAGTTTAGTTGTGCTATAAGTGTATATATATATATATAAAAATAAAAGGATTAAAGTAAGTAGTTGCAAGTTAAATAATAATTTATTTGAAAAAAAAAAAAAGTGTTTTACTGAGACCTAGCCATAAGTTATCTTTCATATAAGCTGATGATTTAAAAAAGTATTGCACTGACAGCTTTGGAGAATGAAGAACTCTATGTAGAGTTACAGAAAACTAAGATTTTATGATGATGTCATAAGAAACTAGATTGTTATTCCTTTGTTTTCTTACAAAGTTTTGGAGTTGACATTGAATTCATATCCAGAAAAGTAACATATGAAAAAAAAAAAAAAAGAATGAGTGTACCACTCATTGCCCCAAAAGAATGCTTTCAAACTTTTTTTGCCATCTGGTTTCACAAGTACTTTTTCATCTTTTTAAGCAGCTTTCTTCCTCTTGCCCTCCACCCTTGTCTCTCAAACACATTTATATAGACAGTAGGTCTTGCATTGTTTGATGGGTCCAGCACTAGTTTTTTCTTTTATCTACTGACCTGAATGAAGTCCAGAAACATCAGTAATTATAAAATATAAAAGTGAAAATAATTTCTTGCTTTGGATGCAGCCAAAAATGACTCAGAAGGGTTTTAATGATGTTGGCTCTTCGAGGAACAATATTATCAGGTGTTTTCCTAATGGTATGGTACAATTCAAAAGTAATACACTACAAGTAGGATGTTTAAATGGGTTTGCAATTGGTAAGAGGATGATTGCCTCCACACTTCCTCATTAATTCCAGAAATTGCATTCTAAATGAACTTGATTTGATTGCCCAGTACTTTAACTTGATTATACAAAAGCTTATTTTCCCTATGTTACCTGCTGAATATAGTTCTTAATTTCTGACAGTTAATCAAATAAGTAATCTAAGGTGGCCATAATTTTTTGAACTCAGTCAGTCTTATGAGTAATTTCTTCCAACAGGAACGAAAATACTTTATGGTAAACAGAAGACTTTGGGACCTGACAGTGTTATCCAAAATAGATAATTTAACTCTAGCTGCTTTGGATGTTATCTTAGTTTCTGTCTATTTACTTCTGCACAAAACTGTGCATGTAGATGGATGATTAAACAAATATTGCTTTAAGCATTGGAACCTCAATGAACCTGCAAAACTGAACGTAGAGCTGCAAGTGCTCTAGTCCTTTCCGTTACCTACCCTAGTCAACTGGAAGGCATAGACAAACACAGAAGAATAGCCAAGATCTGTGTAATAAAACATGGCTATGTTAAAGAAGTATTCTACAAGAATTCACAGAATATAGGTCAGGCTGAAAAGAAATAGGAAACTTTTGCCAACTATTTCCAAACAAATAATACAGATCTTAATCTTACCATATAGTTGTTTTTCCTATATTACTGAAAACCAAAAGAAATAATACATGCATGTGCATACCCTTATTAACAAGAAGTGTTTGAATGTTTTAAGATGGGGTAGTTTGCTCTTTTTTAAAAAAAAAAAATTATTTTTATTTATTTATTTTTTTATTTCCTTCACAGAACACTTAAAGATTCTGCTTCTTCTGCTTTTCATTCTGCAGGATGTGCGGCACAGAAACAAATCTTTCATATTCTTTCTGAAAAAAATGAATCAGAACGCCTAGCACAACAGAGAAAAAAAAAGAAAAAAAAAGAGTAAGCATCTAGCAGTTTTAGAAGTATCTGTTTGAATTCACTTACAGAAACTTCCGAAGCTTGCAGTAAGGAGGTATATTGTGGGGGTGGGGAGGGAGGGAACAGAGAGCAGTGTATCTCTATTCATGTAAGAGCTGGCTTTTAAATAACTACCTAATGGTAATACTACCTAATTGCCAGTATCTAAACGTATTGCTGTTGAAAAAGTACACATCAGATTTCTAGCTCCTGTGGAGTAATGCTAACTACGATGAGCATGATTGTGTAATTTTATATTGGAATTATCTTTCATTACTTTCCACAAAACTCTGTTTAATACATATATTTTTTCATTCTTATTTTCACATCTGTCTTGTAACATTTCATATGGCACTCTGTAGGGACTGCCCTAAATTTCTATTTTATCCCAGGAAATTCAACTCCTTAGGGTTTCAGTATGAACAAATCTTAAAAGTTTTTATCTGCTAGGATCTGTAACTGCCATCTTTAAAACAGCAACCAGTATCATCACCCTAGACAACAAGTAAACTCAACCCATTCACCATTTTGTTAAGACCTTCCCAACAAGTATTAACTACAGACAATTATTACTATTTTTCTCATTACTATGGGGCAGCAAAAGTAGTGAAACCAATGCAAATGCTTGTGAAATAACTACTCAGCCTTTTATTGCTTGGTTTAGATATCAGCTAAATTTCTATATAGACCTGAATGTAAAAGCATGTTGAGTATTTTGCATATTTTGTCCTAATATTAGGAACATATTGTTACAGCAAATGTGTGGATTGGTGAATGTTGAGGCACTCACTCTTGAGTACCTATTTCACAGATCCAATCAGGAGCTCTTATGTGAGGTTATAAATTACTATAATCCAGTAACACCATAATATGGTCAGAACTGTCTAGTAAGAAAGTAAAGTGGAAGGGAAGCCTGGACAACTATCTGATTTGTCAGAGTGCACCAAAATATAGTTGTCTATATCTGAACTAATATGAGTTCCTTCCCCTTCCCCTTCCTCTTCGCCTTTCAGGCTAATTGTATTGGGTGCTCCAGTGCCAGAGCAAAAGTTCCCCTGCAGCCTGTGGAGAGGCCACCGGTGGAGCAGGCTGTCCCCCTGCAGCCCATGGATCCCACGGTGGGAAGCTGTTTTTGGTTTGCTTTTAGTTTCTCACTGCTCTAGTTTGCTAGTCATAGGAAATAAATTAAATTAGTTGTTCCCAAGATGAATCTGTTTTCCCCATGATGTTAATTGGTGAGTGACCTCTCTGTCCTTATTTCAGCTTATGGGTTTCTCCATCAAATTTCCTCCCCCTGTTCTGTTGAGGAGGGGGAGTGGGAGGGCAGCTGTGTGGTGCTTGTCTGCCTACTGGTTTCAAACAATGACAATAATATATATTAATAATATACGTAAGTAATATTTCCATCTACTACCTAAACTAATGGAAATACTAGGCATACAGCTATAGTGGTAAAAGATACAAGGCTTCTAATTGAAGTAACCTCATCTTCTGCTATTGTTTTTTTTTTAGTATGATGTTTGTAAAATACGCTATGGATGCACTGAGGAAAAATGCTAAGAAAAAAAATAATAGCAGTCATCCTTCTGCACAGTAGTGGTACTGTCATCTCTCTCTCTCTTTCTCTCTCCAAAATAATATTTACTATTTCTTATAAACAATATCTTTTGAAACAATGACATATTTGGTGTTAATACTCAGGTGTTTTGGTAGCTCTTCATTACTACTGAAACAGCTATAGAGATGCTCATGGACAGAACATTTATTTTTAAAAAATATTGGTGTCTTGGCCTAGTGTAACACTGCTGTGGGGAATCCAGTCTCTTGAACAAGGCAATTGGTCACTTTCTGGCTGGGGGCAGGAGCCTCCACTGCAAGAATCCTTGCAGCAGCGTGTTCCTCTGGATCAAGCCAGACTGCCTGAACTCTTATTCCACCCATTTCTTATAATCCATTGGACCAGTGGTCCTGCAAACCACTCCAACATCTGTATGATCTGTTTCTATTTATTGCACTAAACAATATACCAAACATCTCCAGTCTTAACTCTATATAGGAAACTCCTGTATGATGATTTCTGTATCTGTGAGAAAGGTTTCTGCTGTCTGTTTAAAACTATCTGTGCACAGCTTGGACAGTGTTGCATTACGAACTGACTGGGGGGAGTCAGTGGAACTGCCAGATTCTTCATCCAGTACGTCTATCAATCCATTTAAGCATACAGGTGGTGCTGATCAATAGGTCTGGTCTTAGCAGGGACTGCCTGGGGAAACTCCAGACTCCTGTCTAATGTTTTCCTGGAGAGCTTCTCTGTCAATTATGACCTATGTTTTGGTCACAGTTGGCTATAGTCTCAGTCATTCACCTTGTCTCAAATTGCCCACTTTCCTCATATAGGCCATTGTCTTATCTGTGCAGAGAGTAGCTGGGAATTTCTTGCCAGAAAATCACTGAGTGAAGGTGCTGTGTATGTATGCAACCACGGCACTGATACCCACCTACACCATAGTTGGATAGGCTTGAATTTCATACTTAAGTCCCAATTGTAATCTAAATTTTACAGCTTTTACCACAAAACTAACAGTCCTGTTGGAAGTCTTGAAGATTGATGTATATATTTAAATCTGAACAGAATTTTGCCCCAGGTCTTTATTTATGAATATGTTAAAAGAACAAGAAACAGGTTGGTGTTTTGGCTTGTTTTTTGTGGGTTTTTTTTGACTGTTTTTTCCTTTTTCCTTCTTTTTTTTGACTTTTCCTGTTGCTTTCTTCTAATAGAGAGGTTAAAAAAAAAGAAAAAAAAGGAGAAAAAAAAAGAAAAAAAGTGCTATTGTAGAAATAAAGCTGGATCAAGTGCATAAGATCATTATCTTTGCTCAGTGAGATCAATCAGTGAGATCAATAGTGTTTACCCCTTTGTGTTAAGGAAATAAGCACTCACAAGTCTGATGGAAAAGGTAAATTAAAAGGACCATGAGCTTTTTTCATCATACTTGCTCCCTCTGTTCTTTTGAAGAGGGTGAGTGAGAGAGTGGCATTAGAGTTTAGCTGCCCATCAAAAAAGAAAAAAAAAACACACCACACCTCTTTTCTTCTCCTCCATATGCTAATTATGTATTTATAGTCAACCTAACACTGCGATTTTAATTAGGGAGGTCTACTTTCTGATTTGGAAGTGTCATTTCAAACCAATTTTTTGGATTGTATAATCGTATTGTTTGTATTGTTTATCAAAAAGATTTTTTGTTCTGAGTAACTCAAAGTATTCCATAGCACATAGCAGTCCTTATAACCCCAATGTTTTATGTCTTTCCATCACGAATGCAGTAGACTGAGGTAGATCAGAGTGTCTGTGTGGAACAGTTAGAGTACAATCTCAGTGGTGTTGCTGGTGACATTTGCTGACATGCTATTAGAGAAGCCTCTATATAAGAAATATTGTATCAGCACAGGAATATGATTTTATTAGATTTTATCATTGTTATGATAAAAATCAATAATATATATTTAAAATGTCTTGTTCTGGTTTTCAGCATAAATAAATGATCAGGAAAATAAGGTATCCACAAGAATGACACAAGCAAGTATTGTATTCTGAATTAATGACTATGATTACAATTTCCAGTCTGTTATCATATGCCAATTTATGTGAAATTGTTCTGATGCTCAAAGAGTAAAATGAAACCTGTAATCCATTTTAATTGACCAGATCAGTATTCCTGTAAAACCACCTACCTCTGTGCCACATGTACAGTTGCAGGGACCTGAAGGAGCTGTTGTGCCAGAAGCATCTCATTTTGCTAAGGTGACAGATAGGCTTAGGAAGAAGCCCAGACATCTTTTAGAAGGTAACCTCAAGTCATCAGTATCTGTGACACAGCCAGAAAAAGTTCTGGGGGTAATTAGGGAAGAAATTGTGAGTTATGTGAATTTTGAAAAATTTAAAATCTATAGCTACCCAGAAGCTCTGTGTGGAAAATATTTTGGTGATTTTTCTTTATACCTTTTTTGAATGTTCAAAATCATATTTTATGTATGAAGTTCAAGTACATACTTCTATAGGAAATACCCAGAAACTCTTTTACTGTTCTTTTCAAAGTAGTACCGTACATCTCCCATTAATTTTGGTCCTACATACTAGTGACATTTTAATTAATAAACGATACAATGAAGTCTTTTAAGTAGCACCTACAAAGTATTAAATACCTCAGTTTTCATGAAGCATGAAAGGTATAAGGCATCTTGAATATAAAGGTCTTTGAATATGAAAATGATTTTCTTGGTCTCATTTTCTATAACTGCATTCCTCGCAAAGGTTAGATTATATATCACAGAATCATAGAATGGCCTGGGTTGAAAAGGACCTTAAAGATCACCTAGTTTCAACCCCCCTGCTCTGGTCAGGGTTGCTATCCACTAGAGCAGGCTGCCCAGAGTCGCATCAAGCTTGGCCTTGAATGCCTCCAGGGATGGGGCATCCACAACCTCCCTGGACAACCCGTTCCAGTGCCTCACCACCCTCTGAATGAAAAACTTTCTCCTAATTTCCAAGCTAAATCTCCCCTGTCTTAGTTTAAAGCCATTCACCCTTGTCCTATCACTACCAACACATGTAAACAGGCATTCCCCCCTCCAGTTTATACACTCCCTTCAAGTACTGGAAGGCTGCAATGAGGTCTCCCTGGAGCCTTCTCTTCTCCAAGCTAAACAAGCCCAGTTCCTTCAACCTTTCTGCATGGGAGAGGTGTTCCAGCCATCTGATCATCTTAGTGGCCCTCCTCTGGACCCATTCCAAGAGCTCCACATACTTCTTGTGCTGGGGGCCCCAGGCCTGCACGTAGTATTCCAGGTGGGGTCTCACAAGAGCAGAGCAGAGGGGGAAAATCACCTCCCTCCCCCTGCTGTCCACCCCTTTTTTGATGCAGCCCAGGACACAGTTGGCCTTCTGGGCTGCAAGTGCGCACTGCTGGCTCATGTCCAGCTTCTCGTCCATCATATATATATATATAAAATACATATATCGTCCATTATATATATATATAAATGCATATATTTAGCAGTAGTTGTAATTTTTGCATATTTACTGTGTTGCAATGTATTTCAGTCTGTGTCCTGTATTTCACACCAAGATAAATGTTAAGTGCTTATATATGGGTGTATATGTCATTGTTAATTAAAAATAAACTTACAATTACTGTTATATAAAAAAGAATGATGTGTTAATAAACAGTAGAACAGGATCAAAGAGGAATATCCTAGCAAAATATCTGAAGAACAGTAATCCTCATTTAATTCTGTCTAATTTTATCCCTACATACCTTTACTGGATTGGTGTACATGTATCTTACTCATTTATCTCGTCCAATTTAAAGGTCATTTTACAGAACATCCATGAAGAAGTCACAGGAATTTATGAATTCCCTACTAGGAGCCCATAATTAGAAAGACTTTTTTATTTTTTTTTAAACATTCTTTGAGTACTTTCAATTTCTATGCAGTTATTATATGGTAATGGGTGTTCAGGTTATCCAGTACCAAAAGGTCATTAAATTGTGATGTCTCAGTAGGAAACAGAGCAATTTACGTGATATTTATCATGGAGGTTATTAAAGCACAAACTACTTTTATGCTTAAGAGTTCAAATGGTTAGAGTTCTTTTTCTTTTCAATACAAACCTATTCTGTAAAATTCTCTTTTTTGGTGTTTGAAAGAAAACATTTTCTTAGGTAATTGTGAAGACATTAGTGTTAACAGAACTCTTCTAAAAAATTCTCAGTACGTAACTAAAAATCCTAACTTTAATCCAGTATTATCATTTGTTTCTATTAATATTGTTTTGTCTTTTTTTTTTTTTTTCAATTTACAGATCGTATTATCTTTTAAAGTCCTATTGATCTAAAGAGGCTCTTTGTTACAAATAAGTCCATTTGCTGCAGTGAAGCAAAGGTACATGTGCTATGATTTACATAGCATAGTATGAATTAGAAACCAGTTTCAGTAGCATAAACATATAATACTATTAAGGTACTATTACCTAGCTTAGTGGAGAGTGACTGCAAAAATAAAAAATGAATTACTCATGTCCTACTGGGATAGTGACAAGTTAATTGAAGTACATTTTCACAACTTTAGAGAAAGAGCCTGAGATGACTGCCCATAGTTTACCTAAATGTAAATTTGGTTGTTTGCTTTGGAAAGTTAGGGTTATCTGGATGCAAACTCAAGCCATGTCACTCTGCAGTTTGCTACTTGTATCAGAAGGAGAGTTTGTGCTATAACCGGAGAGTTTGTGTATACTAGAACTTTTATCAGTTTATTAAGGCAAAATCAGAAGATGACCTCCAGGAATGCACCTAAAATATATTACCTTCTAATCCAAGGGATTAGCCAAGAGGCAGATAGAGCAAAACCCCGCACATGCCTGCAAGTTCTTGGTACCAAGTGTTTTGTGCTATACAGCTACTCTAGTGTAATTCATGGGATTGAGTGCACCCTCAGCAAGTTCGCAGATGACACCAAACTGAGTGGTGCAGCTGATACAACAGAAGGAAGAGATGCCATTCAAAGGGACCTGGATAGGCTGGAGAAGTGAGCCCATATGAAGATAATGAGTTTCAACAAGTCCACGTGCAAGGTGCTGCACCTGGGTTGGGGCAATTCCAGACATGAGCACAGACTGGGAGAAGAACTCATTGAGAGCAGCCCTGTGGAGAGAGACTTGGGGGTTCTGGTGGACAAAAAGCTCGACACGAGCGAGTAGTATGCGCTTGCAGCCCAGAAGGCCAACTGCGTCCTAGGCTGCATCAAAAGAGGCTGATCAGCAGGTCAAGGGAGGGGATTGTCCCCCTCTACTCTGTCCTTGACAGGCCCCACCTGGAGTACTGAATACAGGTCTGGGTCTCCCAGCACAAGAAAGATGTGGACCTATTAGAGCAAGTCCAGAGGAGGGCTTCAAAGATGATTAGAGCACCTCTTCTCTGAAGAAAGGCTGAGGGAGCTGGGATGTTCAGCCTGGAGGGGAGAAGATTCTAGGAAGACCTCATTGCAGCCTTTCAGTACTTAAAGGGGTCTTTGAAAAAAGATGGAAGAGGACTCTTTCTTTACTCAGGTAGATAATTATAGGACAAGGGGTAATGGTCTTAAACTAAAAGAGGGTAGATTTAACTTGACATTAGGAGGAAATTCTTCACCGCAAGGGTGGTGAGGCACTGGAACAGGTTGCTGAGAGAAGCTGTGGATGATCCATCTCTAGAGGTGTTCAAGGCCAGGCCAGATGGGGCCTTGGCCAACCTGATCTAGTGGGTGGCATCCCTGCCCTTGGCAAGGGGGTTGGAACTAGATGATCTATGAGGCCCCTTCCAACCCAAGCCATTCTATGATTCTATGATTCTGTGATCTTTAATGAACAGGATAAACTCATCTGACTGATTCAGGTATATTGTAACATACCATAATTATTATCTTTTTAACACTTTTCTCTTTTTTTTTTAATTTTTATTTTTTTATTCCAACAGAATAGTTATCACAAAATTTGGCTACAATTTATGGTTATTATTAATGTATAGTTTAAATTTGTGTATTGGCTGACTTCAAGGGACAGAGAAAAATAAATTATTAAAACTTTTCTCAGTTATTTTGAAATAAACTGAAGCAAATTTGAAGAATTGTCACTGATATATACAATTTTATATAAGATTAATTAAAAAAAGAAACTCTTTAGACAGAGTAAATATTGTGTGAAATGTGGATTGATATTTAGTAAAAGGCATCAAAAAATTGTCAGTTTAATCAAACTGGTCATCATCACTTGAAACAAAAAAAAAGAGAGTAAAAAAAAATGCAGTACTCAGATATGCAAACTCAAGTCCAGGTGTTGTGGTTCCACATTTTCAAAATGCAAAACCCTTCAATCGTGTTCTCTGTTCATGTTGCAGTGACCCTTAGGTATTCATGGTGGCTTGTTAGTTGTTGGTCAGAGGTTTTTTTGCCCTTTTTTTTTTTTTTGTTGTTGTTTGTTTGTTTGTTACAAATTCACTTGTAACTTTGATAGCTGGGGCAGTTGCCAATTGTTTGTAACCACTCTTGACAGTTTCATTTAAACTATTGGCAGTTAGCCCTTGTCCTCTTGCCAGTATCAGAGCAGGATAAGGACTAATTGAATTGAATTGAACTGCAGAGCAAATTTTACCTCAATTTCTTTAAGAATGGGAGAAAGTGATGTAGGGAATTACCACAGCCTCGCTGTTGGTACTTTGCCAGCTTTATGACTATGTACTGGACTTCAACACCTAAGGCTGACAAGGTGAAACTTCTTGGCATGAAATTCGCAGATAACTAAAATACACTGCAGTATAGCTGTACACCGTCAGCACCAAAAACAAAACACTTGGCTGTAACGCTGCATACTCTTGGGCCCTTGTGAGTATCAGTGGTACTAGCACAGAAATATTAACAAATTCTTGATTTTTTTTTTCCCCCATGCTGTTCTCAGAAAAAAATTTTAATTCTTCTAAGAGGAAAACAGGATAGTGTATGGAAGACATATTGCAAATATAAGCCTCCAGTTACTGCCAGTAACTGCTCTTGCTGCTGTAGCAGAGCTACTTTGGCATTCTTTCAAAGAGATTAGTCATCTCAGTTGTTTCCAGATGGCAAAATGAATATGAGTCAACAGTGTGCCCTGCCACCCAAAAGGGCCAGCTGTGTCCTGGGGTATATATATCAAGCACAGCATTGCTTGCTGGTCAAGGGAAGTGACTGTCCTGCTCAGCTCTGCACTCGTGTGGCCTCACCTCGATCACTGTGTTCAGTTTTGGGTGCCATAATATAAGAAAAACATAAAATTATCAGACAGTGTCCAAAGGAGGTCTACAAAGATGTTGAAGGGTCTAGAGGAGAAAATGTATGAGGAGTGGCTGGGTTCCCTTGGTGTGTTCAGCCCGGAGCAGAGCAGGCTGAGGGGAGGCCTCATGGCGGCCTGCAGCTCCCTCACGAGGGGAGCGGAGGGGCAGGCGCTGAGCTCTGCTCTCTGGGGACAGCGACAGGACCCGAGGGAACGGCATGGGGCTGGGACAGGGGAGGTCAGGCTGGGTGTCAGGAAAAGGTTCTGCACCCAGAGGGTGGTCGGGCACTGGGACAGGCTCCCCAGGGCAGTGGTCATGGTACCAAGCCTGCTGGAGTTTGAGAAGCATTTGGACAGTGCTTTCAGACACATGGTCTGATTTTTGTGTGGTCCTGTGTTGGAGCCAGGTGTTGGACTTGATGATCCTTGTGGGTATCTTCCAACTCAGGATATTCTACGCTTCTATGATTCAGACAGAACACATTTGATTTGTAAAGAACCTCTGATTTTTGCCTGTTATAAATATTGGAGTAAGGTGTAAGATTACACTTTATATCATGATTAACACAATGACATATTTTACTAGGCCTATGTAATTTTCACCAGTGTACTTTTGAAATGTTTATGGGAAAAAAAATGGTGTGCAGTGGCCCAGCCTCTATAGCAAAGACTATTGACCTGAATGCATTCTAGATATTATTCCAGAATGAGAGATTTTAACTTAAATTTTAAATAAAATTAAATTGAAGAGTAAAGGATCCTCTCAATATAGTTTATACAGCTACCAAGAAAAAATAATTTTAAAATCCACATTATTTATGATTAGGAACCAAAATACCAATGATATTTCAAAAAAAAAAATACTTGAGAAGCACATAGCGCTCCCTATTCCACATGAAGTACAACTATATTTTCTGTATCATGTGGGCAACCATCCAGGGAACTAATTCTCCCGACAGCAACTTAGTTGAAACCCACTCTTAAATATTGTTACTAATCTGAGTATTTTCTTGGTCAAAGAGATTTCACTGCTTGAGCCAGGAAAAAAAAAAAAAAAAGTAAATAAAGTTAGAGACTCAATAGATGGAGATAAAAAAATGGAGAGAAAAAATACTTGGAAATAAAAGTATAGAATATAAGAGGAAATGTAATGCCTGGGAATACTGGAAAGTCTATAACATACTTTTTCTCCATGCTAGGGGAAACCTTGAAAGAAAAAAATGTTGCTTAGGAGATAAATTCTTCAGCAGTGAGATGAGATTGAATGGCAGGTATAAAAAGAGAATGATTAATAAATAATTTTAAGACTTTTTGAACAGTGCAAAGCAGTAATCCATTTAGAAACCCAACACAGAATCATAGAATCATTAAGGTTGGAAAAGACCTCCAAGATCATCCGGTCCAACCATCACCCTACCAATGTCACCCACTAAACCCTGTCCCTAAGCACCAAGTCCATAAGCCAACCAGCTTTATTAGATTATGGAATTTAGGGAGAAGGAAAGCACTTAAGTCTTTCCTGTAAGTCCTTAGCTGATCTGTCTCACCTAAGCACCTTCCCCCTCTTCTCTACCATTGTGTTGCTCTCACATCAGTCCTGGGATGTTGCTTTTGCTGCATTTTTCACTTTCCTTGTTTCAGGTAGTCCTCTCATTGTTCACACTCTTAGTGACACTTTTCACATCCTGTCTTTCAAAGAGCTGACTGAGTTCCAGCTCAGAGTAGTTCACTTCCTTCTTGATTTGCAGATAAGAACCTGTTCCAGTTAGCTACATTAGAGGTAAATAATCAAATGTCTACACAGAAGAAGGAGCTCTTCTCATGGTCCAGGTGTACACAACTTAGAGGGAACAAAGTGTTCTTCCCCATCTTCACCATTTTCTGTATATTACCATAGATTTCTTTCTGAACTGTTTGAATGCTTCTAAGTTTTCAGCAACTTATATGGAGCTTAGGTACCCAGTTAAGGCATTTGTTGGGACAATTAGAGGGACAATCACCTTGTTATATCAATTATAGCATGTCTTTCAAAAGAGTTAAGCTGTTCTTGTTCATGATCAGAACCAATAATAAAAGTTCAAGCCTGTAACCACATTATATGGCAATGCAGAAAAGTGACAACAGTAAAATGATCAGTATAGGCAATCTCAGTCATCTAAGGAGTCAAAGAATATATTTCATATTTGCAATCTAATATTCCCTCCAAGTAGAATAAGCAAGTTATATTATTAAAGCTGGGGAGAAAACACAAGAATTTTTCTTGTACCATTCTCTCCAAAATATATTCGTCAGGAAAAGTCCAAGCAGTTGTTTAATCTTACACAGAAACCCTGGAACAGTACCAACACAAGATGTGCTGGAACACCTTTGGAAGACTGGGAGACAGCTCAAGTCACTTCATAATCTGAAAGAGCCACAGTAGCTTTAAGAAAGTGGACAGTGAATCATAGAATAATAGAATGGCTTGGGTTGGAAGGGACCTTAAAGACCACCTAGTCCCAATCCCCCTGCTACGGGCAGGGACACCTCCCACTAAACCATGTTGCTCAAAGCCCTATCCAACCTTGCCTTGAACACTTCCAGGGAGGGGACATCCACAGCTTCTCTGGGCACAGACAGAGTTGTGAGTGTTCCCTCTCGTTCCTCCATTCCCGTTGACCACCACTCTGGGTGCAGATGTCCAATCAATTCCTTATTCACTGAATGGTCCGCCTTTCAAATACATCTCTCTCCAATCTGGAGATCAAGAAGTCATGTGGGACCATGTCAAAGGACTTACAGAAGTCTGGAAATCCTGCCTGTATGACCTGGTTGCTGTCTCTAAAATTCAACTTGTGTAAGCCAATAGGTAATCTGCATAAATAAGTAGGAAATAAAAAGTAATTGTATATTAGCTGCAATTGAAATCACTGTGCATCTAGCTTTAGACACTGGCACCATTACAAACTTAAATGTTACTACTCACATCCAATCTCACAATGAAATGTTATGAGCTACTCAAAACCTACAGAAATTAACCACTGCTGCTTATTTAGAGATTATTGTAGGAAGAGAGAACATGCCTTCGATCCATAAATAAACTTGGTGAGAGGGGACAAAATCCTTGATGTCTTACATATATTAGTCACATGAACTGGAGTCTAAAGACTTAGGCTAAAATGTTTGTTACATCTTTTGACTTTCCCCTCCCTTGCCAATGAAAAATGATAATGTTCTAATCGAGTGATCAAAGAAGTTATCCTCATGGCATGTTTTACTTTCTTTAAAATTAGTGCAGTGATTAGAAGTATGTAAGGATAATTCTCAAGATATCTGATTAATGGTTATCCAGCACAGAAAGATAGGGCAGGAGACAGGAAAATTAATGTGTTATATCCACAGACATAACAACCCTGAGCAAAAGTTAATAATGGAGGCAATAACAAAGACCATACCTCTTGGGGCACTGATTGATGGGACATTGAAGGAACTGCTCAGGCATAACTTTAAAGAGGTTGAATCAGAGCTTTGAAAATTATGACAGGGAGGGGGGAACAAGATTATTTTGTGTTTCATGGCAAAGACTTAACTTCAGGGACAGTTGAGGGGGATTGTGGGATTGTTTTCTTCCCCTGCAGAAGACAAAAATAGTTGATGTCTACATCTTTTGGCCAGTAAATATTTTTGTTCGAAGCTTATTTTTGGTGGTAGATTGGCTTATCCAAATAACCCCTGAGAAATTACTTAAGCAGGTCTTTGCAGCAGGTGACAACTAATATCCCTACTAGCTTTAAGGTCACTAATTAGGAATAAAACTTCCAAAGAATATATATGTAGTTACTTTTCATCTGTTTAAAAATAAATAAATAATGTAGATGAGCTTATTGCTGTGTCTTCTGTTTGGAATAAATGGCATCCTGTGTTTTTTTTTGTTTGCTTGTTCTCTTTTTATTATTATTATTTAAATGTGTGTGTGTGTCTTCTTTGTTGCTTTTCTTATATTTGGGGTCGGTTGCTGCTCTGACACTGTTCATGCATTTGTCTTGCTGATAACGTCATTAGAAGTATAGTATGTGGTAATGGGTAGACACTTTCTTTCCTACACATCTTCAGAACATCTCTTTTAGTGATGGAGTTTGATTGTGGAGTTCATCCTTATTTCCTTCTCTTATTCCATTAGGCAAGTTACTCTGCGGGGTATTCTTCACCTGCATTTTGTATTTGTAGTAGCACAGTAATCATCATACAGAGACGCCTGTGCCAGCTTGTGGCAGCACGTATCACTGTGTGCAGAATTGTGCAGAATTTTGCACAATAGTGCTCTGTTAAGTCCTTATTGTGGCAATTTAAAATCTTCATCACAATTTAATATGTGACATTCACCTTTAAATTTCTGCTACTAAAAACACAATAATAAATTTATAAATGAAAAGCTCTTTCTCATGGGAGAAATGTTGGCTTGAGTCTGATGAGAATTATTCTGAAATTGTTACTGTTTTATCAATTTTTTATCAATTTTATATTGTACTTGTATAGCCACTTACTGTATACTGAGCTGTTACTGAAATAAAGAGATGACTTTTCTTTCTCTTCTTTTTTTTTTTTTTTTTTTTTTTGTTAGGTGAAAGTTTGTGATTCAATAAAGGCAATTGTAGTCCATTGGCCCTGAAATCTGACCAAACTTGTATCTTGTTAAATTTCTAGGACTGTGGTTGGATATGAATTCCCTGCAGCACTGCAGATGAAATAGAAACTATTTTTTGGTCTGTAAAGACCAGGAACAAAATATATGCAGAGCAAGGTATAGCACATTCTTTTGACTGTGAGTGAAATTTTATTCCCTGGATAGTGTACAATATTGCAGTGTCTTGCATAACCAAGATGGTAAGAAACTCTTTCATATGAATGGTTTGGTAACTATAAATCTAATCATGTACACAAGATGGAGGAATATTTTTTATTTTTACCTTAAATCTAGGTATCAGAAATTAAGTAGAA
Organism: Anser brachyrhynchus; assembly: GCF_964034855.1. Classification (NCBI taxonomy): domain Eukaryota; kingdom Metazoa; phylum Chordata; class Aves; order Anseriformes; family Anatidae; genus Anser; species Anser brachyrhynchus. The sequence goes on from NC_137695.1 coordinate 118,013,227, forward strand.
TTGCCAGGAGAAGGAAAAGAGTATATAAATTGGCAAGAAAAGGTGGCAGGCAAATAGGAGTTCATTTCTCTCAGTGGGGAGTACAGTATGTTACAGGACATGGTATTGCCTGGAAGTAACGGAGAAATTTGCTGGTGGCTTAACTGAGGAACCAAATTCTATAGGATAAAGTGATATGAAGGTATGAATTGGCTCCTTTCAAAAATGGTTCTTAATTAACTTCAGGTTATATCTTCAGGTAGATTCCCCCATGGAAATTTGACCAAGGAAAGTTGGTCAAAGTTACGAATTTTAGAAAGTGAAGACTATAAAGTGGGAAAAAAAAAATATTTTATTTTATTTTATTTTATTTTATTTTATTTTATTTTATTTTATTTTATTTTATTTTATTTTATTTTATTTTATTTTATTTTATTTTATTTTATTTTATTTTATTTTATTTTATTTTATTTATTTTATTTTATTTTATTTATTTTATTTTATTTTATTTTATTTTATTTTATTTTATTTTATTTTATTTTATTTTATTTTATTTTATTTTATTTATTATTTTTTTATTTTTTATCCCTTTAGAAATGGCATACAAACCAATTCCTGCAGTATGGCACTGAGCTGGATTTAATGTAATTCTATGTGAGGACTTGTTGTTCAGCCTAGGAGATAGCTCTCGTAGAATAGATTTAATATTGTTAACAGATGACAAAATAAAGATGATGTGTCAGTGTATGACAGCTGACACTGCTCAGGTTTACTCTGCAGAAGTGTGGTATCACAGTGTGGATAATAACAGCTCTGTTCTATATGGCAGCATTCAACTGCACCCTGCAATGAGCTTTATTCCCTTCTTGGCACTCTTATTCCAGGAGAAGATTGAAAAGCTGGAGAAAATGCAAGAAAAAGTTCCAAGTACTATTGAGGTATAAAAAGGAACTGATATCTAAGAAAAGCTTTTTTAAGCCAAATCCTTAGCTTGGTTCAGAGATAACTAAAGGCCCTACAGATAAGGCTCTACTAAAGGCCACAGATAGGCCTGATGAAGGAAGCACATCTGAGAGGTCATTAGGGCCTCTTTCCAAGACCAGGTATGAGTCAGCTCCTACTGCAAAGCCATCTGGCCTGTTACCATGGCATTGTGCCTGAGTATTATGCACTACTAAGATGCATCTTAACTTGGACAAAGTGTTTTGCTAAAGTAGCCATTCATATTCTGAAATGTCTGGCCAGCTGGGAATACAGACGCAGCAAATTTATATCTGTCTGCACCTACCTTCTCTCAGCAATTTTGCAAGTTTTACAAAACTAGGAAGAGTAATTGATACACGATGTGATTGTGCTGCTGTAAAGAGGAACTTCTAAGGTCTGAAAAGATGGTCAAAAACTGATCTTATCAAGTTCAGCAAATGGAATTCTGAAATCCTGCACCTGGGGAGGAATAATCCCATGCATCAGTACAGGCTGGAGGCCAGCTGGTTAGAAAGCAGTTTTGCAGAAAAAGACCAACGGGTGCTGGTTGACGTCAAGGTGAACATGAGCCAGCAGTATGTCCTTGTAGCAAGGGCCAACAGCCTCCTGAGCTGCATTAGGAAGAGTTTTGCCAGTAAAACAAGAAAAATAATCCTTCCGCTCTACTCAGCTCCGGTGAATACACACCTGGAGTGCTGTTTCCAGTTCTGGGCTTCCCATACTTGAAAAACACGGATATACGGGAGTGAGTCCAGGATAGGGCCACAAAAATGATTAAGGAACTGGAGCATCATTCGTAAGAGGAAAGACTGAGACTTCCCTCATAAACAAACCCAACCAAACCCAACCAACCAACCAACCAACCAACCAACCAACCAACCAAAAACAACAAAAAATATAAGAAAATACCTTTTGCTGTGAAGAAAACAGAACAATGGCACAGGTTGCCCAGAGAAGTTGTGGAGTCCCCATCCTTGTAGATATTCAAAACCCAATTGGGCAGCCTGCAGCCATGGACAGTCTGATCTGGTTGATCCTGCTCTGAGCAGTGGGTTGGACTAGACAATCTCTAGAGCTGCCTTCCAACCTCAAACATTCCATGACATTATGACATGTGCTGAGTTTTGGAGGCTCCTTGTCTCATAGGATTTCAGAAAGATGTTTTTGGCTTTGAAGTTCTAAGGGTTTGCTCTGGCTGATGTCCCTTATGCAAGGATGCTTTACGATGCTTGTCTCTCTGTTTTTAAAATTCGTGTGAATTGAAATAACAAATGAAAAAATGGCAATTTTCTTCTATACCAGGTAGGAAATCTGTGATGTTACACACTCGGGACAATAAAGTAGCATCTTATCTCAGCCACCTGTGCCACATGGGTAGAGGATAGAAAGGCATCACTTCTTTCTCTGTTCTCATTTCTGTCTGGAGTCCATACTGCATAAATGACCAGTGCTCACAAAGGGTATGTGAAAGTACTAAAATTTCAATTGCCAGGTGTTTCAACCGTAATAATAAAGATGTATTTTTACACCCAGTATATTTATCCTAGAGTGAATTATCTAACAACACATGTGTATACTGCCTACATCATATCTCCACACCCAAACTGTCATAATTTCCAGCAATCTTGAGTCACCAAAGATAATATATGGGTTCTTGGATGGGATGCACTCTATCTCAATTGATTTTAAGTAAACAAAGGTCATATACAGAGGGTTATGCTGTTTAAAACAGCCCGGTCCAGCCACAGATATTTTGGGTGAGGAGGAACTGAGGCAGTTCAAATTCATGGAAGAAAATTATACTGCTAAAATATCCTGGTGCAGAGAAAACTGAGCAGAGAAAACTGATGGTGCAAAAGGCTTCTTGTGAAATGCCTCATAACGTGGAGTCACTTTGCTGGCTAGTTTACATGAGGCATCTGAGGATCTGTGAAGATACATGTTTGGCTTTCAGCTAGCCTAGCTGTCTCCTTTCTGTCAGTTAAGAGTGAGGCCTATGGTGAAAGACACAGCACATACAACTCCCTCTCTCTCTCTTTCGTACATCATTCAATTTCCAGTCAAGTATGATAATGTATTTTTTTTGTCTGTTTGTTTGTATAACTTATGGTAAATCATTAGTTCTTCAGGCTTAGATGTGTTCCTTAGGTTCACATCATTTAAGGAAGAAAAAGACAGGTAATTGTCCAGCATCATTTTCTTAAACTCTCTCACTGCTCTCTCATTAGAGTGATTAAAGTAAGAATGGGCTTCATCTGAATTCAGGAGTACTGGGTAACATTTGTTCCAATAAAGCTTTACTAAGGTGCATCATAGGCCCACTTCTGCCAGTAGGCTAAGAAGCATCTTTGTATGTACTGATAGCAACAGTTTGCTCTGCCTTTCTTTTGACTGCAACCTGTCTGATCATGTATCTTCTGGACATCTGTTCTAAGCAAAGCAGGTCTTGACCAAATCTGCCATATGTGCAGTGTCAACAGGAGATCAGTCACACTAGTTACATGCATTTCCTTCTGCTACTTTTCCTCTTTTATTCTGAAAATGACTTTTCTTAGTTGTCTGCTTTTCCTCCCTCCAGACACTTGCAGAAAATCTCAAGCTTTCTGACATTTCAGTTTGGAAAACCCTTCAAGTTGTAGTGCTTGTACAACATACATAACAAAGCAGAGTGCAGCTAAGAGAAAACTATGACATCAATGATGACATCAAGAGTGTCATTAAAGGTGAAGTGCATATTATTCTTATGGTGCTTGTGATGATCTGCACTTCAGTCCCAAAGAAGTGATAGTAGTAGGATGTGAATCTGTATTCCTTGTTCTGGAGACTCGAGGAGGACCACTGATAGATGAGAAAATAAAAATTTTTCATCCAAGAAGGGCTCTTATGGGCTTTGCATTTCCTGATTATTAAATTAATTGAAATTTATTTTTTTTTCAACCCAAGTGCTTGGTATTTTTGGAAAATACTGTCTTTAAAATGTCCTGCAAAACTTTATTTCTGATGAAGAAACACATTCAAATTATGTGTTCCAATTCTTTCACAGGGAAAAAATAAAATAAAAATTGGTAGTATTCCTTGAAGAAAAATGCATAGTATTTTTGGAAGTTTATGCTTGCCTGCAAGTCATGGGAAGCAATATACATTTTGAACTATGGTATTTTGTTCCATTGTGAATGCACAATAAAGTCCATTTGCCATCTTTACAATTTGTACTGTTAGACCTTTGGTTTTGGTCATACAGAATAAGGAAGTTCCTTGAATTCTTTTCTCAGACCTAAACAGTGGCAGCTATAAAAAATCTGAGCATAGTTGTAAACGATCATATAGAGGTAATGTGTGTTGTAGTGCTTTGTGCGTAGTACCTGAGTGAATAGCGTAGCTGTAAAATGAATGTGACAAACAGCCAAAGCAGTAAGATACTTGCAGAACTGAGTCCATGTCTGTGGTAGAAAGGTAAACTGGACCAGAAGATGCACCCAAGCACTGGCACATCACTGTTGGCCAATCTCTGGTGATGTTGTGGCCCTGACCAAATAACACTTTTTCAGATAGTGCCTAGGTATGGTTTGGCCTAGAGAGTGCTCCCAACAGCCTCTCGGGATGTTGAAGAGACAAAGAACAAACTTTTTGGGATTTATTCAAACTGAGCACTGTTATGGTCCATAAGTATAAAGAGTAGTTAAAAAGGCAGTACAATGGGATATGAGGTAAGAACATTAGCTGGATTTAAGTTTTGAGATGTTTATCAATAAATTTAGGAATTTGCTTTAAATACTTTCTGAAGCTCTGAGGTGTGTATGATTGAAGTATTAAAAACCAACAAACTACCAAAACATCGATTATATGGTTTAGAGCATTTAAACCTACTTTATATCTTCTTTTTCTCTATTTATAGTCAAATTTCTGTTTTAAAATGTATTTCTAAATGCAATTTATGCATGGTCAACTATAAATTTCTTACATCAGCATTTTCATCAAAGCAGCAATGGGAGATCACAGGTGCTTTGGGTATTCATTAAAATTTGGATCAGTTTATTTAGCCACTCCTCCAGCATTTTTTTCAGGATGGAAGTATTATGTCTGCCACCATAAAATCTTATGATTTTTCTGTGTTGATGGAATAACATTTAGACTTTTCCATGACACAAATGACTTCTGAGGGATTTGTGTTATAATATCGACCTTCCTCCAACCAAGTAACATTTCCATTTGTGAACTCATTACATTTCTGCCAGAGTGCATATGCACCTTAGAGCAAAATAATTAGCATTATTATCCAATGGGTCTCATAAACTTAAATGGGTAAGGTTCATAAATGTAAAGAAAAAAAAAAAAGCATTCTTTTGAAAAAGTAGATTTTTTTTTCAACTAACCTACAACTGCTACAAAATAAATTTCCTCCTTATTTCTCTCTCTAAAAGTTCCATAATGATCTGTATATACAATCTTTGTCCTGGTGTCTATTTTTTTTTTAGTAAGTCTTATAGAGTTCTACAAGCCTATTTGTATCATTAGGCAGTCGCTCAAGTGTGTATAGGTTGTACAAATGGAGTATAAGAAATCTCCTGGTTCCAGCTTCACGGCTAACTGACTGGTTCTCTGCCTGATGAGAGGATATAAAAATCACTTTTAATGGTTGACTGCTAGTGCTGTCTCCCAAACTTTCTTCTCTCTTTAAAACAATAATCTGTTATTATTGTTGAGTGCCAACAGAGACTTGAAAGAAACAACTGAAAAAGAAAAGAAGGCAATCACCAAAGCCAAGAAAATTCAAGACAGAAAATAACCTCTCTTCCTACGGGACCCTGGGATTGAAAATAAAATATGGTATTTCTGGGTCTGAAACATGTTCTGCATGACCATGGTGGTATTTTGTCTGTATTTTTGATAATAAATAAGCTTCTTCACATGTAAGTATTAAATGGGAATAATAACTCCCAGGTTTATATTACCTGGGAACTATGAAACTGAGTGTTTTTAAAGTGTTTGAAAACCTGAAATGAAAACAAAAATGATAAATGGCAAGTATTGGTATTTAGTGGCAAGTTACAGCAAGTAACAGCAAGTTACAGTATTTTCTGAAATAGTAAAGTAACTTTTCCAAAAAGCTTTTTACTATCTGGCTTTCACCATAATTTTGCAATATGCTCATGCTATGTAGACTTTACAGAGTAAGTTAATCGTATGCTACTTAACTTCTGAATTAGAAGTGCTCAACATGTTCATAAAATTGGGTTTTGTAGCAATACATGAAGCCACTAATGGTAAAGGACTTGTTTTGTCATAGATTTTGGTCAGAATTTTGAAGTTCTGAAGTAACCAAAACAAAAACAAAAGCAAAACCAAACAATCAAAAGCCCTGGTAGGGAGTTCTGGATTTGTCTTGACTTCAGCATTTAATTTTTTTTTTTTCTGACCTGTCACTGTTTCCTATACATAACTTCAGTCGTACAACACCATGTTCTTGCACTAGATAAGAGCACACTGTTTGCCATTTGGACCAATTTCTCTGTCCTTGCCAGTGAGGACTTATGCCTTGTGAGGTGTGCTTCCATCGCACAGGTCTGATCTGGCAAATAAATGTGGCAGTCTTTAAGAATTGTGGTTTTTATCTCTGTCATCATGGCTTAGTGCAGCTTAGATGTGTGTATTTGACTCCAGTAGCTTTCATTAGCTTTGCTGCTTGTTATTCCATATGCCCATAAAAATTGGGAAAATGTGCAGATGGAGAACCATCAACAAGCAAATATAAAAAGATTAGTGTCTGTGAGTGCTGTTCATTTGAGTAGCATGGTAGTGTCACCCTTGAATCTGCAATCTGAGAGGTGTGCTAATAGAACCAGAAACCTGCATAGTAAAGCTACTCTTTTTCCAGGAATTGCTCAGCTGTTTATATGGAAAAGATGGGATGTTCACAAATGAAAAGCTTGAAACTTTGGGAAGCTTTATGATCATAACTGCATTTGTGAACTTTGAAACAAGTGTCAAAGAAGCAGCAGATATGACTCTGCAATGGTTTTCCTTTATTGGTAGATCACTGCTTCTGTTTTTTTCTGACCATAGCTTAACTGGGGGAAGACTCCAGATAACACTCCTATGTACATCTACCTTAACAGCAACCCACGTCCTGAGTGACAAATCATGATCTCCTTTCAAAAATAAACTGGTTTGACAGGAGTTGAAAACTTTTTTATTTACTTATTTATTTTATGCTGGGAAAATGGTATATGTGTGCCCTTTGCCAAATATACACGAGTACAGTCAGTGATCCTTTTGTCAAAGAAAACAAACAAACAAACAAACCTTTAACATCACTATTTATTTTTTTGGGTAGATTTGTGGCCAGTGGAATTATTCTGGAGAACCCTCCTCTGCCTTTTGGGAACAGATTAAAGTGTGACTACAACCAGCTATGAAAAAGAGTCAGGAAAATTCAAAATTGCTTGTTGTAAACAGGTTTCTTTATCCAAGGTAAAAGGATGTCAGTCATCTCTTCAGAGAGCTGATCTCTACTCAATTCAGTTATATGTTTTTTGTTGTTGTTGTTGTTGGTTTTTAATAAAAATATTTTTAGGGAATAAGTATTCTTTATATTTGCTATAAGTGTGAAGGAATACACTTGGCATGAACACAATCACACAAATTGCCTTTGTGTCACCCACAGGACAAGCAGCAGCAACCTCAGTAGCAAGACTGGCAAGATTACAGCTAGGCATAGGTCATGTTGTTGTGAGAAGGTGCAGAAAGAGCTGAAAAACAGAAAAATCCCTTGGACAAAATATGCAGTGTGGGTCTATTGCTGTCCTTGGTTGTATGGCACTTATGAACCAGGCATTGCTGATCAGTAGGAGGTTTTGTATATCATAGTGTGTAAGCTACATGCTTCAGTTCCAGATGAAGGATAAAGTAACCTACTATGTAAGTCAGCACAGGCAGGCAACGGGAATGACCACAGACTTGCAGCTAAAATGCAAAGAGTAGATTTATTACCTCACCAACCAAGGGATCCCCAAAGCAGCACCTGAGCAGAGGTACACGAGCACAGGCATGCAAGCAGGAACACAGGAACTGGTAAACATGATCCATGCTAGGAGATCGACGGCCTGCTGGTTTCACCTGTTTTTATCAAGAGTTCGCGCAGGCACAGATTTTACCACCATGCTGTGATTCTCACTGTGCTTCTTTGATCTTCTCTGTACTAAGGCCTGGAGCTCAAGCACATCTTACAGGGCACCTCCAAGTCCACCAAACTCCTATGTTATCTATGCACAGATGTGCTCCTTGTCAAACACACAGAGCACAAACAGCAGCAGAGATAATTTATGTTTTTCTACATTGCTGCTCCCCAGACTTTACACATTCCCAGGTGCAAGGTCACTTGAGCGCATTTACAATCCTCCTTGCCAGTCTTCTGTTCTGATCCCATCCTTCTTGCCAATCTTCCGCTGTTAACTCATTCCTCCCAACACCTACCAAAAAAAAAAATCAATCTGAAAAGACATTGGAATCATGTTGCCTTTGTAGGACCAGAGGATGAGTTAAGACGTTGTTGGTCATTGGCCATTCCTGAAGAGCAAGCTGATATCACCTTCAGTACTTTGAAGATTCAGAGTCAGCCTGTGACTTCCTTTATGTGCTCTCCACACAGCAAACAGTGGGAAATAGCAAGGAAAATCATAATGCCTGTTTTTCTGTGAATCCACCTCTTTCTTCCAGGAGATCAATGAAACACAAGACCATTGCTTAAGAGCTTGACAGTCTGCTGAGGTCTTTTCCAGACCTATATTCTTTGGTTCTGTATGGGAACTAATCAATTGCAGTATGAGTGGTATAGAAAAGTGGTGCTGGCGTGAAGTCTGATGTGTAAGATACAATTCTTATTTTGGCAAGAATAAGGATATAACATGTCAGATTGTGCATTTGGTATCAGAATTGAATAATATCTGAATATTAAAAGTTGTATCTTCATAGCAAGAAAAGTTAGTAGGCCAAGCTTGACATTTAGAGTAGACAAAAATATGAAGAAAAAGTATGACATAGGGAGATGGAGTCATAGCTGTAAAGATACCAAGACTATTAAAGGTACAGATCCATGTGGCACAATTTGTGAATACTCCTGAATACATTAGGGTTTCTTCCATTGCAAATATGGAATTTTCATTCTTTGAATACTTTCAGCGCCTTTTCCCATGTGTGTTTCCAGTATCTTCTTCTTCAATTTATTTATTTATTAATTTATTTTCTTTTAATTTGTATGCTTATGAACAGATTATTTGAGGAATATTTCAAAAGGTGAAACAGTTGCAACCTATATCAAGCTTCTTAAGAGACAGTTCAAATGGCAATGTACAACTGTTTGATGACTGGGAAATAGGATGTCAGCAACTCCTAATTCACAGAGCTAGCAGATCTGTTTGTATTACCTATTTAAGCATGTATCTAAAACAGTACTCTGACAGCAAATTTTCCAAAACGACCACCAATGTTCATCACAAGCACGTGTGTACTTCATGTTGCTTTTTCTGCTGAATCCATAAATGGATAACCTTTGCAGGTTGTATTAGCAGTCTGTTGTGAGTTCATTGCTGTTGGTCTGCTGGAAATTCACAGCCTCTGTGAACATTTCTTTCCACTTTTCCATGGAGGAATACGGTCAAGTTTTCTGCTACTTGTAGTCAAGAAAGACTGCTTAAAGATCATATAATCTGACTATGAATTCCCATAAAAATTTCAGTCCCTTGAAGTGAATTACTATGATAAGAGTATTTTCAATAAGCTTTAGGGTTAAGGTTTCCTGACTTGCCTATTCCCTTCATCTGCCTGCTCCATCACCTGTTCAGTAGTAGCTTGACTGTTATGTACCATATACCAGTGGCTGAATTTGATGATGTCCATGTGGTTATTAAGTGTTCTGTGACTTTTTCTTTGTTGTTTTAAGGTCAGAATTCCATTCTATTTTTAGATAGGAAAGTGAACAGTAGGAGATATACAAAAATAACATAAAATTGGGCTTGTTAGGTTCATATATCCTGTCTAGGACAGGACAGCAAAGGAAGAGAATGGAGACTCTACTATGAAATAGATTTCAGCACTGAATGCCTTCCTTCTAGAACACATGTTGAGTGTCTGTTGTGAACAGGAGCAAGAAAGTGACCCTTAAATGTTAATGTAATGCAGTAGTGCTGTTCTGAATTTGGTTGCAAAATGCTTTGTGACACTTAAGGTCAATGGGTATAAATCTAAAATTTACTGAAGGTTCTTTTTTGAAAAAAAAAAATATTGTGCAGAAATATGCTCATATTGAGGTGTATTTTTCAAATAGCCAAAAGAAGCATTCCCTATTAAGCAAAAGAAGTCGGTGATTAATGTTAAGATAATGAATATGAAAATTCTGATTAATTGTAAGCACTATTATTATCCAAGAAAAACACCAACTATTTGGTACCACTGATCTATCACCGTGCACACTCTCTACAACTTTTGTTCTTCAAAACCAATAAAAACCTTTCTTTATTGTCAGTTTCACAATGACAAATTTCTAACCTGACTAAAATTTACTAGAGGTTTTAATTATGCCAAGTATGTTTTTCTGAAGATAATGTCATGTAAATACAATGCAGTTTTACATTTGTATTCAGTGCTTCATAAGCTGAATTACTAAATAAGAGCAAGTTAAATTATATCAGAATTTGAAAGGACGTCAGAAATGATTTTGTACCTGCATATATTAAATAAGTGGTATGTCCAAGACAGGAAAGGTCACAAAGAATTATGTACATATACTGTCAGAGGTGTGTGGTGGTTTTATCCTGCTGGGCAGCTGAACTCCACCAAAACTGCTCTCTCACCTCCTCCTCCCTAAAGGGAAAGTGGGAAGAAAATAGGATGAAAAGGGCTTTAGGGTTGAGATAAGGACAGGGAGATCACACAGCACATCATTGGCAAAACAAACTCAGCATAGGGATATTAATATAATTTATTGCCTATCACTACCAGACTATGGAACTGAGAAACTAAAAGCAAACTAAAACCACCTTCCCCCTACCCACCCTCCTCCCCCCGAGCAGCACAGGGGAAGGGGGAATGGGGGCTGTGGTCAGTCCCTGACGCTTCGTCTCCACCGTCACTCTTTTCACTCACCGTCACTCTCTTCATTCACTTCGTCTTCACGGTCACTCTCTGCCCCTGCTCCCCGTGGGGTCCCTCCCACGGGATGCCGTCCTTCCCAAACTGAGCCTGCGGGGGCTTCCCGCAGGCAGCAGCTCTTCAAGAACTGCTCCCACATGGCTCCGTACCACGGGGTCCATCCATCCCCCAGGAGCAAACTGCTCCAGCACGGGTCCCCCACGGGCAGCAGCTCCCCCCAGATCCCCTGCTCCTGTGTGGGCTCCTCTCCATGGGCTGTACCTCCTGCCCTCCTTCTACACTGCCTTTGGGGTCTGCATGGGTGGTTCTCACCCCTCTCTCCCAGCTGCTGTTGCACAGCATTTTTTTATTTTTTATTTTTTTTCCCTTTCTTAAATCTGCTCTCTCAGAGGCCCAGCCAGTGTCACTCCATGTCTCAGCTCTGGCCAGCAGTGGGTCCCTTTTGGACCCGGCTGGAGCTGACTCTGATCTGACATGGGGCAGCTGCTGGGCTCTGCTCACAGAGGCCACGACAGCAGCAACCTGCTACCAGACCCTTGTCACATATACTCAATGCAAGGTGTTAGCTGAATAGGAACATTTCTTAACGTATAAAATGACTTTAAGCAAAATGAACCAAGAGTATTACAGAAATCTTGACTGTTACAATACCTGAAAATGAATGCATGTTTAATCAATTTGCACACTTAGTCTATATTAAGATTAATTTATAAGTATGGAACAAAGACTGTGAAAGTCATTCATGCAAAGAGCTGTAGTATGGATTTGATATTGTTAATTACTGTATATCTTTGAAGGAAATGAGAGGACTAAAAACTCTCAATCCACACAGTTAACTACATCTGTAAATGAGATTTGATCTAGTTGTTCATGAAAACAAATTTCAAGTATGAAATTCTTGAAACAAAGCTGTGATTACCTCAGACTATTCAAATAAACTATATTAAATAGCCATAAATGATATCTCAAGACATTCCAGTGAAATACTTTGGGCTGCATATGAAATTTATTTTCTGTAGTTATCAACTGTTCTTCAGTTTAGTGGTAATGAAATTCGACCCCTTTCCTCTTCAGATAGCTGTGATTAACATTACATAGTAAACACTTATTAGAAATAATATACTTTTCCTTTTACTTCTCTTTGTCATACTTTTCACTTGTGATATAAGCTTAATTTTGTTTTGTAATATTTACTAATTTTTCATCATAGAAGAAAACCTACAAAACAGGAGGAAGACTAAGTACAGAGCACAGCACTTTCAAAAATATTTCCATGTGTAACCACACTACTTCTTTAAATTGATGCATGATTTGTTCTTTAAAACAGTAAATAAAATATGCCTTGAATTTGAAAACAAACAAACAAATCAAGACTGCATATAAGTAAAAGTTTTAAAAAAAAAGTCTGTCTCCATTTTAAACATATTAACCAGTAGTAAAAGTTAATATATTTCTATTAAAGTTTTCTTTTCATTTTTGAATATACAGAAGTTCAGGAAGAACTTTGTTCATGTGAATCAAGACATAATCAAAACTGCAGAAAACCCAGACAGCTGTTGTCAGTATTGATTTTAAGGTATCTTTTTACAACTGAGGTGTTTTTAATGCAATTTTTTTTTCCATGATGTGTGTTCAAAAAGCAGTTAGAAAAGTAATCCCTCTTAAATATTAAAATTGGCTCTTAAAAAATTAATTTAGGAACTGAAAAAGATGGCTTTCAGTACTCAGCATGTCACTGATGTCACTGAGCTGGATTCATTACTGTAATTTTTACACTCCATTTTCACATCAGTGCAAGTCCATTGAGATTTCCATTCTAAAACCGGAGTAGTAAGTCAGAGCAGTAAGTCATGTTTCTTGTAGCAAAATAATAAATGTCCAGTCAAAAATCTCTGGAGAGTGCAAGATGACTGATCCTTAAATAAGTCTTCCATGGTAGGTTATATAGAACACATTTATAGCCCAAGACCTCAGGGGTTTCCTTTCTCCTTACTTGGCCTCATTTTTTTCAGATGAAATGTGGTACTGTAATCAGTTCATTGAGTGACTAAATGCTGGGGTGAAATTTATAAGCTTTTCAATAGAACCTATATGTTTTGTTCATCGGAGTTAGAATTTTCTGGTGATTGCTTTGTGGCAGCTTTCCTTGTCATCCTTCCAGGCTAAAATTCATGACTGAAGCTTAGTTGTTTTCCACCTGCTCACCAGTCCATTTTGTATTCCTTTTGTCAAAAATTTCTTCTTGCCATGACCTGTCTTTTTTTCCCCCAGAACACTCTTTTTTTTTTTTTTTTCTGTGAGCATGTATTGTGGTGGTGGTGGTAGTTTTTCTTGTTTGTTTGTTTTAAAGGCCTGTAACTCTTCTAAAAGATTGTAATGCATGCCAGCTACACTAAAAATACTAGGTTGTGGGGGAAAAAAAAAAAAGCATCTGAAACATCAAAGTTATGACAAAGTCTGTCCTCCAGGACACTTTTTCATCTTGTTTACAATGATGTTTTACTGTCAGGCAAGCTAGGATTTAGATATAGACAGCGCTCTTCTAAGCACCTCCTAGCATGGAGTTTTGTGGGGAGGAAAAAGAGGGGAAAGAAATAAGGGGTTACTGTCAAGCTGATATCTTCTTCACTTTGCTTCAGTATCACAAGTTCTGCTCACTTTCCCAGTGCAATGCCAAAGCCCTTCTGAAAAAAAATTGATAGTAACAAGGAAATATATTTGCAGCAGTGCACTGAGATTGAGAAATGGCAACATCAGGCAGCATGAGATAAGCATAACGAGGAAGTCAGTGGCCTTCTGCATGACTGTTATTGACCCGGGCAGACCTATCAACACTTCGCTGCTGTGCCTAGGCTAATAGCAATATGACCTGTTCCTGTGGTCTTGGCCCATCCCAGTCCTCCCTCTTTGCATATCTTAATTCACATGGGGATTACACCTACGCTGACTTTCCTTGTAGGAGACTTTAACTAGAAGTTGTTTTTCTATTGAATTTGATTTTTTTTTTTTTTTAATTTGAAAAACGCTATTGTGATTTGCAAAAGGCACTACTTCTGAAGCGAAAAGCCAAATGTTGATTGTAGAACAAAATTGTTAAATATTGTTATGGTAGCTATACATGAGGGGACAAATAGACTCAAAAGATCACCTCAGCAAGATTTAATCAAAGGATATAGATGAATAAAATGGTAACAGTTTATAATTCAAATGCAGATGGCAAACAACTCAAATTCGTCTAGTATACAGAAAAACACCCAACAGATCTAATGGATATATAACTAGCTGCAGATGGAGGACCCTATGTGTGACAATAGCATGGGAGTATTTCAGATCCCCAGGCATGTACATTTTTCTTAACTGTAACTAATTAGTAAATAAGAGTGGAGAAGTATTTCAGTAAGAGACTTTGACTGTGAGATGAATAAAATAAATAAAAATCACATGGCTAGAGGGTCTGTTCTGCACCAGCATCCTTAAAGGCCACTTTCTTCATTTACTGTTTCTGCAAATGTTAAATAAATAGCTGAGGTGTCTTGAATATACTGCATTGGTAGTAACTTTGTTTCCATTCAGAATGTCATTTATCCTGTTCGACTGTTAAACTCTTTAGAGGAAAGATTTTTGTTAGTTATTCAGTATATATTTACTCATTGCATGCTCTGTAGCTAACCAAATATAATTAACTAAAATCCAGTGTTCTAGGATTATTCTAATGCTTCAGGCTGCTTACAATTTTTTGGTTCTAGCATCTATTAGAATAAATAGCATGATCTTCCATCTGACTGGACTAAATAAAAGGTCTTCCTTGCTTTAATCTGTAGGTTTTGTGTGTGTAAAGCAAATCATAGGCTGTAGACTAGCAACCATGGAAACGGAAATCCTTTGACTATAAAATTGCCTGGATATTGCCTACACAGGCTTTAACACAAATAGGTTGTCAACATGCTTACTCATTCTCTGGCCGCTGGGTTGCAATCAGTAGCTTAGATTTCCAACCGTGTAATCACCATTCATTGTGTTATACCTCCCTGCTATCCCTTTTCATTCACAGAACATACCTATGAAAGCTTTTGATTTGCCAAGTTAGAAATCTACTCAGTCTTCTGGAACAATATTTTCATCTTTGAGTTCATAATGTAAGATGCAACACTTCTTAGGGATTCCTAAATTCAGTCCTCAGACATAGCCAAGGTGGTAGATATCCTTTTTCCAAGTGTGAAGGATTTTCATTTGTTTTCTCAGCAACGTAGGTGAATATAGATATTAGATTGCCATTATAATATACTATAGTGATACCTAATGTATTGAACTCCAACACTATCTTTTTAAAAGGAGAATTCCAGTGACTGATTCTATTCTATAGTATTGTTTTTGAAGTTATGCTCTTTCATTCTGATATTTTCAGAAGGGTTTGGAAGGCTGTGGAAATCCTGCAAATCTTACCTCTCTCTCTCCCCCCCCCCCCCTTTTGTTTTCAATTTACTTGACTGCAGATCTTTAATACAAAAAAAACTTTTTTTTTTTTTTTTAAACTGCATTTTCCCTTTTCCCTCCAGCTATTTGGGTGGTTTGTGTGTGGGGGTAATATGAAAAAGCAAAGAACAGAAAAATAGAACAAGACTGATAGAACAGGGAGCTCAGTATCCTTCCACTTGAGTTCTTCTGGGTAAAAGCACTCTAACATCTGGAAGACTCAGCTCTAATTTACCCTTCTGCTTCTCAGCCTCTAATTACAAGGTATTTTTGAAAAAGCACTTTTGATCTCTTCTGTGACAATGTTATGCTTCATGTGAGAAAAACAACACTGGAGAAATGACTGGCAGTGGAACCTACCTACAGTCCTGAAGAATTGCTCTCTCTTCGAGGAATACTTGGCATTTTTGCAGATAGGGACAGCTTCGACTGGAAGCATAGCAAACAGCTGTTGCACAGGATGTCCTTAATGGGTCTCATGTTAGGATCCTCACCTAAAGATGAGAACTCAGGCCTTAGATTCAGATTTAGTCTGAGGACACTGATACTCAGAACTCAAAAGAGGCTGAAAAACTGGATTCCAGTTTCTGTTCAACACTTGTATCACTGCTGATGTTTCTGCAGTCCATCTCTGTGGGTAGCATGTTGGTCACAAATATTTTGGTTGGTGCTTGTGTCCACAGGAATTTAAAAAGAAAAAAGATGGTATTTCCAACAGCAGCTTACCTGTTTGACATTCTTGCTCCCAGAGTAGGTACAGTTGGGGATCTGTGTAAATCAACTGCATCAAGTAAAAGCAGAGCGTGGGAAAAATCTGTTCTACATACACCATTTCCCTGAGTTTTTCAGGCAGCCTGTTGGTAAGTGGGAGTTCATATTCTGATTGGCAGAGTAGGAACTGGACCTGGATAGGTGGCAGGTGTCTTTCACAGAAGAGTGTGGGAAAGAAAGAACATTTGTTCCTCTGAGCTTCTGTCTACTAAATACATTGTTTGTTTGTTTGTTTGTTTTTGTTTTGAAACTGCTTCAGCTCATCCCAGATTATGTTATTTGTAGATTAATAATTTAAAAAGTTGTCCATCCTTTGCTGCTGGTTTGCTACCCCGTGTTTTCAGCTGTATGCATGATCTCCATTTTCTTATTATACTGATAATACTATAAAAACTGGATACTAACATTGTATTTCCCCAACTGCCTGTTTCTAAACTCTTAGATAGATACCTGAGTTACCAAGCTACTGCACATGAACTGAGTTATGCTAGCTTAAGTACATAGCTGCAGAAAAATGGCAATTTAATTAATCTTGCAGAGAAAGAGTTCTGAACATGTACATGGATTATTATGACAGCGAAAAAAACTGATTATGAAGTCAATCCATTACAGTCAGTTGAGGGGCCCTTTTTGTACTCATGTATATGAAAAAGTGAATATGTCTGTGTGAAGATGGGTATAGTGAGAAAGCTAAATCATAACTACTGAGTTTGCTGGTAAACTGCTGTCTGGAAGTCAGGCTGACCATCTGTGTTTCCTCTGCAGTAGCCCAATGGGGTACAGGATCACAGAATCATAGAATGTTAGGGATTAGAAGGGACCTTGAATGATCACCTAGTCCAATCCCCCTGCTGGAGCAGGAACACCTAGATCACATCACACAGGAATGCGTCCAGGCGGGGTTTGAATGTCTCCAGAGAAGGAGACTCCATAACCCCCCAGGGCAGCCTGTTCCAATGTTCTGTTACCCTCACTGTAAAAAAGTTTTGTCTTGTATTTAAGTGCAACCTTCTATGTTCCAGTTTGCACCCATTGCCCCTTGTCGTATCATTAGATGTCACCGAGAAGAGCCTGGCTCCATCCTCCTAACACTCACCCTTTACATATTTATAAACGTTAATGAGGTCACCCCTCAGTCTCCTCCAGGCTAAAGAGACCCAGCTTCCTCAGCCTTTCCTCATAATGGAGATGCTCCACTCCCTTAATCATCCTTGTGGCTCTGCACTGGACTTTCTCAAGCAGTTCCCCGTACTTCTTGAACTGAGGGGCCCAGAACTGGACAGTCTTTTTGGAGTGAGGTCTTACTGAGTGGACACCATAGTAGGTGTGCGATCTTGCCAACTGCCAAGAGTTGGTGCAGAGGTCCCACGCCTTACCACATCAATCGATTGCTATTACTAAAATACACCGGAGCACCAGGACACTGGGGCAAGCTGTTTGAAGCCTGTCTGGTGAGACAAGACAGTTATTACTGTATTTGGAACAAGAGATAGAGGAAATATCTATAATATGGAAACATATGGATGAGAGAATGTAATTTATTAAGCAGTTACTGCATTAATAATGTAAAAAATTAATTTAAAAGGAGAGTGTACTTCATGCCAACGTGCTTATTTATTTATTTGGTTTTCTGGAAGTGTTCTGGTGTGGTGAAAGAAAGGAAGCTCTGAAACTACACACAATTCTTGTTTGGCAATGTACATCCTGAGTTTCAGAGCATGGATAATTTATTGTCCCATGCTTGCTGTGTAAGGACAATATATTGTGTTTAAGTATTTAGATTCTTCACATAAGAGCAAAAGAGGTAACAGCAAATAGATTGTAACACAATTGTTCCTGTTTCATCCATGATGTGAAAACTATGTACAGCTTGCTGGTGGAGTGACACAACAGAAGTGAGAGTAAAATTCTTTTTCCCTGACTGTAACCTTGAATTACATTCCTAGATGGTGAGAGCTAAACCAACCTTCCTTGTGAGAGAAGTGAGAGCAGTCCCGTCTTTTTTCCCCTTGTGCTGGTGGTGGCTGGGGGTTGCAACGGCAACTGTGTGAGGGGAGGCCGGGGCTGGCCCATGCAGCTTCCAGCATCCCCACTGCAGGGCACAGCTGAGCCTATCTGCCAAGACAGGGGTACCAAAGGGACGTGTATCTAAGAAGGGCAAAACCATGGAAAAAAAAAAAAAAACAGTTGAGAGAAACAACTCTGTGAGCACCAAGGTCAGATAAAAGGAGCAGCCTGCAGAGACTGCAGCAATGCAGGTATTTCCCTGTAGCAATGCAGGTATTTCCCTGCTGCCTGTGGAGAGAACCATGCTGGAGCACATATGCACTCAGCAGCCTATGCTGTGACCCACACTGAAGCAGGGGAAAACTGTGGGGAGAAAGGAGGAAAAAGAGAGGAGCTGCTTCAGATTGACCATAAACCCCCATTCCCCATCTGGCTGTGCAGCTTGGAGAGGAGGGGAGGTAGAGGAGCCAGAAATGGAGGAGTGAAATTAAGCCTGGATAGTGGAGTGTTGTTTTATGTTTTTGTGTTTGTTTCTGACTACACAACTCTATTTTAATTAGCAGTAAATTATTATTTTTTCCAAGTTGAGTTGTTTTGCCTGTGACGGTAACTGATAAATTGTCACCTGGTCTTTATACAAACCTGTGATTTATATCCCCTTGTCCTGTTGAGGGGGGATAGTGAGAGTGGATGGAGTGGCCTAGGCTAAACCACCACATCTAGATTAATTGTAACCCCCTATTGGTTTGAAATGCGTATTGTCTTAGAGAATCAAAACTAGAAGCACTTCAGCTGTATCTGAGAAGAAAACACAGAAATGAGCACACAGTGAGATCACATGGATGGATGGGAGAGATTTGTAGAAATTTTGGTTTTACTCTTGTCTTGAAAAGTTTCTGAGAGTATAATACATGGTTAAATTGTTAAGTAACTTAAAAAGAAATAGCCTAAAAGTTGGGTGGAAAACAAATATGCTTTTTTAGTTTATGAGCAAAAGTAATGCACAGATGTTAAAAACTGGCATGTTATCATCTTAAATTGTGATCAATTAGTTATTTTTCATAAAGTGATCTAGAAATAGCAAACTCGCTATTCAGTGTTAAGACAGATTTCTGACTCTGATGATTCATTTACATAGAAGTAAAATATAGAGATGCAATGATGTGTCAAGATTAATGCAGAACAATTTCTTATTCTGGGAACATCAGATATTTATCCCTAGGTAAGGTAGATTGGTTTGCTAATTTCAAATTAACCTCCTCTGCCCTGGCCATAAATTGTAAGCATGTTGCTTTTTAAATTAATGCTGAGTTAGGTGCTATTCTGATGCTGCATGGGAAGAGCGAGAACAAGATTTTGATGTATAGTTCATCAGGAACTCTCCAGGGGCTGCACTGGGTGCAACAGATAAGGACTTTTAACTATGTTATTAATGTGCTCTACTACTGTCCCAAAAGTTGCTAGTGGCTAAGTCTTTGGGACAGACAGCATGGAATGAAAATGCTACCTTTTGATGTGCTGAAATGAAAGGCTGCTACTCCTTAGGACAATGCTTGGTACAATGCAAGTGATTGAAATTTTGATCCTGAATGTGGTAATGATGTCACCATCAAGCATATTTAATGAGTGCTATGATCCTTATCTGACCTGCAGCAACTTGCCTCTGTAAGGAAAAAAAAGTAAATAATGATGAGTTAATAGCAGGAAATGTTTTTTTCAAAACAAGTATATTTTCAGTTTAAGGAGGTTAGTGGCTGTAAAGCAGTCAGTTTTAGGATTTTGTTATAGCAGTTACAGTATCTGAAAAAAAAAAAAGCTCTGTCAGGCAAAACTGACAGATTTTTGCTCATCCTTTTAGATTTAAAATTTTGCTTTAAAACAAGCTAAACAAATACTGTAATGCTGTTTTGTAGCTTCTGATTTCATCTTAATGAGTCACTGTTACGAACAAATTTAATTTAGAAACCAAAATCAGATGTTGACACCAACAGATGCAGAAATATGGTGTATAATAGTTCCTCATATATTTCTACTTTTTGGACTACTGTTGCTTTTGGAAAGCTGTAGTAACTTAAATGAAGTGAAAGAAAACCCTCTTCTATCAAAAGAATTTCATAAATTTTAAGTGGTTTCTCACATAACGCTTCTGCGATACGTTGTGATAGCTGCTTTAAAATTCTAATTAAACTTTTCATTCTTCTGTTACTTCTTTGGGCTAAGCCTATTGATGTCAATAACATTACCTGTAAAAGGACTGCAGGTGAGAGTCACAAGTAAGTCAGTGACAAACTTCTGTTTCAGATGCCCTGAGTCTTTGGGAAATTCATGTGTGGAAATTTTTTTGTGGAACAAGAATTCTGAAAGGAGTTTTACATGTTTTAATAATGTATACATTTTTCTCTAGGGAGTAGGAAATACTAAATACGGACGTGGGAAAAAGGCTTTTAACACAGTACCACCTTACTTCAGTCACCATAACTTTGCCAAATTTTTCTTCTTTCAGTCATGCAAATCTCAGGAAACTAGAATCAGTTACGTGTATCTAAAGAAACTAAAGAGACTTCTCAAAAGCAAATTTGGAGCATGAGATTTTTAAAGGAGAAATAGTTTATTACAGTGCCTGTCTAAATCAGGAGATATTACCTGCACCTACTAGGGATTCAGGACTGAAGTTTGTTCACGGATCTTTGCTTAAAGTCAGGTTAATTGCCCTTCCAAGTGCAAAAGGAAAAAGCTCATTACAGTAAATACAGATAAATCTTATAGCCACTAGGATATAATGGGAGAGGCTTGAGCTCAAATTCTTTCCTATGCAAATCAAACCTTTATTTGTTAAGAATGTGATCTACAAGGGTATAGGAGAGTTTGGGGAAGATGACTCATTCTCATATTGTGAGGTATTTTGTATAGTGGAAGAGAGTATCTTCAACTACTGCCGAAATACGCAGTTGTCTAGGTGGTGCCTGCCTTACCCTTTTTCTTTCTCATGTGAATGTTATAGCTAGTGGGTAACAGTCTCTCTTACTGTAGCCAAATGAATATTGCATTATTCCATGAAAAATGATACAATTTATGTGGAAAAAAATAAAAGCCTTAAGCTAGAATAATTTATATCTGGGGGTAGACTTGGTTTAAGTTGCTTCACATAAATGAATGTCTTAACGTTCCCAAGCTCCAGCAGGCCAGGTGACTGTGGTCAGGTCAGGCCTACTATTTGCTGACCTTTCAGTTTAACTAAAACTCGGTTACATCCCTTAACATGAGATAAGCAGGGAAGTAGTTATTTTCACGGATATCATTGAAGCTCAGTCATAAGTTAACCAGAAGGGTGATTCTTTCAGGCCTTAGTGAAGAAAAACTGCTAGTAGACATCGATAGTAGAAACGTACGTTTTATGATTAGGCATCTGCAGAAGTGTGTAGCTGCTAATTAGCTTCCTAAAGTAAACCCTATTAAGTGGATGTTGTGAGGACGGGTAGATGGGTAGGAAGCTAGTAAGAATGCACAAGGAGTACTAAATAAATATCTCAGATGACTTGCGTATGCTGTATTGGATAATTTTTAACGCATATTTTTGTAAATTAAAAAGAACTTGAAAGAGTAACATCCATTTCCCGCATCAAGAATCACAAAATGGTGTCCCATTGGGCAGGGACACCTCCCACTAGACCAGGTTGCTCAAAGCCCCATCCAGTCTGGCCTTGAACACCTCCAGGGATGGGACATCCACAGCTTCTCTGGGCAACCTGTTACAGTGATTCACCACCCTCATAGTAAAGAATTTGCTTCTAACCTCTAACCTAAAGACATAGTTTTGAAGTTTTTTATTAAAGAAGATCACTCTAATTATTTTAGTGATCAAAATACATGGAATCTACCCACTTCTTAGAATCAAAGTGAACCCAAAATACCGGGCTGTGTAGATAGGTTTCAGGCTGAACGGCTCTTTTTTTTTTTTTTTTTTTTTTTTTTTTTTCTGGTATATGAGAAATACCACTTGGACAAACATTTATCTTCTTATTATTAGTATTATTTGGTAGGAATGGAGATAACCTTTTTATTAAAAAAAAATAAAAAAATCTCAGATTAGAAAGAAATATAAAACATTTTCTTTTGCTTCTGGAATTCAAGCTACTTAGGAAGTTATTGGCTGTGAATTCTATTTTTGTCTTAAAGCTTATTTAGACCATAAAGCTTCAAGGCCACTGTGTTCTCTGAACTGAAACAGGAAGACAATGGAAACTGAGGTTAATTGAGAATGATGATGTGGTACCACTAACCTACTGAGGAGGATTCCAAAGCTGGTGTTACACAGAAGGCACAGACCTCAAATGGAAAAATACCAAACAGCTTTCCTGCCCAGATTTTCTGTATCAGCAAAGATCCTTTAACAAAAATGAAACTCCGAAAACAATGGGCTACTCTTCTTTGTTCAATAATATACATTAAAAACAGAGCTGATTCAGAGCTGAAATTGGCTGAATATGCAGGACTCATTCTGGCTTTCTCTGAGTGAAAGGTCAGACTGCAGGCAAGCAGTACTGTTTCCTGACTTCTCTGATTATCCTGGTAGCTGGAGGGTAGCTGGTAGGTTGTGCTGGAAAATATCTTGTCTAATCATAACGCTTAGAACTATTTTGTTCAGACTGCTCAGAGGGAAAATGGGTACCTACTGCTGTTTAGCGCACCTGGACAAAACATTTATCAAATCGCTTTTTCTGGGGACTTCAAAAAGTTTTATTTATTAGTGTAGCCAGCTGCAGCTTGCATTGAATTTATATGTATACATATATGTATTTGATAATCTCTTAATAAGGGAGCATAGAGAACTTGTGAAGGAAGAACCAAAACAAGCAAGGGGGTAATTAGTCGGGAGGGAAGTCCCTGTATATCATAGCCATCTTACACCTGCATGTGACAGCATCAGAACATAAAATAAACATCAAGAAAGTAAAGTATAAACATAAGCAAAAGCAAGAACTGAATGGGCACATGGTTCATTTGTCTAGTTTGCACTGGCGGCCTCATGAGTGAACATTCTGCCATGGATCATCTGTTCACGATCGCCGCAGACGGCTCTCCTGTCATTTCAGAACATTGAAGAGAGCGCTGTTAAGCACAGTACCAATAGTACATCATCTGGGACTGCAGCTGTTATCCAGAGAGGACTCCGAAAGGAAGATGAGGAGAGGAGTAAATCAAAAGCATCCTGCTCTTGGCACTTTCCACATGATGCTCATTTCTCTTTGCTGCAAATTTTAGCATCTATGGGAATGCAGAGGATTATCTAAAGTACAGAGGTCCCGTAAGCACACTGCCAATGGGACATATATTCAGGAGTGTTCAGACTCAAGCTAATTCATCTAATTTGTTCAGTGTTGCAGCTGACAATGCAATGCTTATAGGGTCAATAGAAAACTGTCTGGTTTTACATGGGGAAACATTTACAAAGATAGAATGATTCTGTTCAACTGCTTTTAATGCAGAGAGAAATTGTCATTCTTTCACTTTCCTGCATCTGGCAGCTTACAAGGAGGCACACTGTTCCCTGTGTGTGCACCTAAACTGAGAAATGTAATGAAGGTTCACTCGGATATGGACACAGTTACAACTCTTATGGACTGCTTGGATGATTTCCTTTAGAAGCTACAGAGGTAGACTTCAGTGGCAAAACTATTGACAAAACATAGGCCTTTTCTTTATTTTTTCTTTTCTGACCAATGTACCTGTAAGAAACCTTTCTTAATATTCTTCATGTTCCTTGCCAAATTCAGCTCCAAATGTGTCTTAGCTTTCTGATCCCATTCCTACACACCTGGTTATAATATTCCCAGGATACATGTCCCTGCTTCCACTGCCTATGAATTTCTGCCTATGCTATTCTGCTTGATATATTATTCTTTATCAAAAACTAAATTAATTTTAGAATTAGAAATGTGATAAAATTCGCGTACCTAATTATAGTCTTTCAACAGTGCTACATGTCTTAGAGAAAGTGGTAAGAGGACCCATTGAGTTAAGTGATTAAACAATGATTCACTGAAGGCACACTTATCTTTGTTGCATGTTAAGTAGCACCTAATCAAATGCTGTGTTCATCACTTCTTCACTGTATTTCTTAGGGTACTTTGGTTTCAAGTTGGAGAAGCAAAGTTTTTATAATTGATCTTGCTTTCTCTCCCTTGATGCAATAACATGAGTTGGCCGAAGTCTTTTCCAAGGGTATAACTAATGTATCTAGATATTTCATGAGTAGCTGCAGGTCTTTGATTGTCTGACCAAGATTCCAAAACCTCTTATTATCTGACATTTACTGCAGAAAATAAGTACAGTTTAAATGGTTGAAACGTATGTTCAGCTGACTAAGTGATAGAGGCTATCACTTAGTGATAGAGGCTATTGCTGCAAGCAGCTAGGCATTAGTAAGATGTAGTTTAGTTATAGTGCTATAATTTCTGTTTCATCCAGGTGTGATGAGCTGGAAGAGATGTGTTGCTTGGAAGCATGGATTTAAAGATTATGAAGTATCTCCAAATTAAATGTCATGGGATAAAAAGGTGTTCATTAAACATGCTAGGAGTGATAACTTAAAATTAGTGAATTTAAATATGTTATCTCTAGAAAGTTTGAGGAAACTAATTGTGTTCTTGAAATATGAGAAAAAAGTTATAAGGGGACAAATTTGTAAATTAAATACAAATCAGTCTCACCTGTGGATTCAGTGAACGTGCAGCCTTAATTGTAGTGTATGAAGTTTCTGGCATTTATGACAGGGAAATGCTATAAATCTTTCTTCTCTTTGTGTCTAAAATGCAAATTGCTTTAGGTCAGAGGAAACATGCATCTCAAATAATTTTGCCATCTTTTTATGTAAAAAAAAACAACAAACATACAACTTTCAGGAACGTATTTATAGAGTGAGTGAAATCCCAATTAAAGGAAGTGTAGTATCTGCTACTCCTTGGGTAGACATGAGAAACTGTTCTTGTATATGTACCAACAACTGCAGAAAACTGGCAACGTCTATTTGTTGACACAAGTGGATGGAACGGTTTCTATAGGTAATACTGCTCTTGAGCGGAATGGTGTGAGAAATAGACTTTTTTTTTTAATATAAAACATCAACAAAAAAAGAAAACAACTTCAGTGTGCTGGAGAGACTAAGAAAGTGCCAGTTACATCCACAGGAGAACTAGCAGCATGGCCCTGAAACAAAACAATTAAAAATTGGTGTGTATGTGATGGGCCTTTTGGCCATTTACTGGTTTAGTAATAATTTGGTATTTATAAACTGAAGAAAACTGCCTTTAGAGATTCTAGTTTTTTTTGGGATGTTTTCAGGAAAAGCAAGACTTTGTATGCTGTTTTAAAGGAAACAGAACTACTTCACAGATGTCTGATACCATCAACAGTTTCTCCTTGGTAACAGAAACAATCAGTTTGCCTCTAAATTTTGGCTAGGAGCCCAGGTAAAAAAAAGGGAAGCTTCATTTTATTTGGTGTCCTTAGAGAAGAAAGACAAGCTTTAAGGCATGCTTTGGAGACGTGACAAATGTGGGCTTTAGTGGATTACTGTAGAAAGTGAGTTCTAAAATCAAGAAGCATCCCAACACCGTCAACAGCACCATCTCATTTAGGCTGAGTGATCTCTAACAGGGGTATCTCTGATCATAACTGGGGCATGAAATTTTAAGAGAAAGAGTTGACAATAGCCCCTAATATTCAGATAACAAAATGTCTTGAGCTTTTTAGATTGAAAGCAGCAGTGCACTTTAATCTGAATTTGCTTTTTGTATTTACAGGTAAAGAGTTTATTCACTGCTGGAGGGGGAAAAAGAATCTAGAGACAAAAAAAGAAAGAAACAAATATTCACACAGCTGATGATATTTCATCTAAATGCAACTGGAAACAAAGGACAGAACCTTTGGTTCATAACACACAAATTGATCCAAATATATTGAAGTTGAAGGCAGTAGACTATACAGAGATATAAACAGTATTTTCTTACAGTTTATTTGGAATTACATTTTGTAAGCAGGAAAAGCAGTGTAAAAGGAAACAGGGCAGTCAAGCAGAACAAGCACCCTGGAATTTTCAAATAGTAATAAAAAATGACTAGAATTGTGATTTACAGAAATAAAAGCTTGTCTTTTCAAAACAAGTTTTTTTAGTGTCAATAGATATTTGAACAATTTAATAAATGTGGTATCCAAGTGGCAGATATGTGCCTTCTCATCTTGGCTACATCAAGGGTCAGTTTGTATGTTTATTGAGATATTATCTGTCTGGCAAACTGGATCTTCAAATATTGACTATAGAAAGCTGTACAAAATAATATTAAACTGGCTTATTACCTAGCCCAGGTTAACAAAAGCATGACAGAAATAATAGCTTCCTTAGTCATTGTTGCTACAATTGGGTAGTTAAAGCAGGAAGTGGTGATATTGCAGCTTCTGTACAAACATACCGAAAGAAGTGTGGAAATGCTCACAGTGACTAATAAATAATTACAGTGCGGCTTTGCTTTTACTGCATGTCAGCTGCTTGCATGTTTTTACACAGATGTTTGTCAGCTTTCACTCTTAAGTATATACACATATAAGTGGAACGTTTTTACACATACAAATGGAAAGTTTTTTCCATTTTTTTTTTCCTAATGTGATCCTTCACTGGGTTTTAATGGGATTTCCTCACTAAATCCACAGGAAACACATTACCATCCC
Organism: Anser brachyrhynchus; assembly: GCF_964034855.1. Classification (NCBI taxonomy): domain Eukaryota; kingdom Metazoa; phylum Chordata; class Aves; order Anseriformes; family Anatidae; genus Anser; species Anser brachyrhynchus. Next base: position 118,040,311 of record NC_137695.1, read on the forward strand.
TTCTCCTCCAGCAACCTTAGCTCTTCCCAGTTCTTGTTACTTGATGGAGTGTTGTCAGTGTGACTGACATTATAGAAACACTCTTCCTTTCCTTGCAACTTAATTTAGAGTTGTTAAATGCTTAATTCACTTTAATGGCAATGGGAGTTACTCCATCTAATGCTGATTATAATGCTTTCCAGTATTACTCTCTTTACAATTACTAATGACTAATTTAGGTTAATCAGCCTATAATATTTCTTGTTGCACTTGATTTTTCTAGCATGCTTTTTGGGTGGAGGAAAAGGAAAACCAATACTTGAATTGGAGTTCAATAAAATTAATGAAGTTAATAAAAATGTTTTAGTAATGTCATTATGCTGGATTATGTTGTGTACTGAGGACACAAATGGCTACATTAGGTTTAGTTATGGCAGTGAATTTGTATTGTAAGTTTTTTTGATGTTAATATAATACAAAGGAAGGAAATGTTGCTTATGTAATTAATTCAGCATAGGGTTCTTCTGGATCTCCTCCTCTGAGACTGCTCATAGATAAGCTGGGACTGGGCTGAATATATAGGATGGGTTCTGGAAGAAAAGGAGCAATATTGGAAGTAGCACCAGTGGTGTGGTTAAGATGGCTGAATAAGAATGTAAAGGGCAAAGGTGCCCTACCCCATCTTTTATGATGCGAGTAGGGACAGCAGTATCAAACTCAAAAGTAACATGAAGATTTAAAAAGTGGTATCAGGATGTCAGCATAAATACTGATAGTTAGAATAGTGATTAGCATTGAGAGAAGTAGACGTGATTAATATCAGAACCTTAGATACAGGAAGAGTAAGTTGGAATCTGCACGAAAACACAACCGATTCATTTGTCACCAGAACTGGTGTAAACAGGTGTAGAAGTGAGGTAGTTGAGGAAATGTCAAATTGAAAATAACATAAATGAGGAATCTGAGAGCGCATGGTAGTGCATGAGCAGAGAGAGCAGATAGTAGTGCTGGCAACCAGATTAGTCCATCACTGTTTAAAATTGTAAATATGCATGGCATATTTAATATTAAGTAAAAATACACTATGTATTTTATTCTAGTCCCTTTTTGCATTCTGTAGTCTGTAAGCGAGAAATTGTGGAGGAAACCATTGCTGAATCAGTAAACGAGAATAGTGTACCTGGTTGAAGCATAGACATTTTCCTGCCTGCAGAAACATTGTTTGTTAGTATTTAAATGCCATTATGTAAAGTATTTGGCTGTCAGTTTTAGAAGTTAATAAATATGTTAATATCTGAACTTAAGCTCTTTGCATTTTATAGTGGATCTGCTGGAGAAAACAAGGCCCGGCTACCTGTACCACTTTGTTCTGAAGGAGGGCTTGACACCTCCTATGAAAAGAAGTCAAAATAATGTCTGAAGCCTTTGCATCATAATCTTGTTGACATTATAAAGTTGATTTAAATGTTTAGCATTTATCGCACAGAGATTTTTTTAAGGGTTTAGAAAAAAGGTTAGGTCTCTTGCAGTTCAGGAACAGAACTCTACAACTCAATTTCATGAGGATGCTGTAAGTCACTGTTAACACAGTTGAACTTTCCATGATTAGCTGTTATCTCTTTGCTAGAGGGAGAAAATGATCAGTTTTATGTATTAGATGATATTTTGAGGAGCTTTTCTGCTTAGATATCTAGCATGTTACAGTTTTTTCCCTTGATTTTAATATATTTGTCTAAGGCATCTGATAACCAGTGGTTTTTTTTTTTTTTAATTGTTAAATTAAGTGCAGTCTTTCAGAATGACTAAAATTCTAAATTGTCTTCTGAGTTTCTTCTTAAGTAGAAGGTCTACATGTTGTATTCAGTTTCAGAACAAAGCTCACATTCAAATTCCAGAATTTTATTAATGCACCATTAAAAATATTTGTCATACTGTATTTTAAGTTAAGTACTGGGAGGAGTTATTTTTTTAAATCTTTGTATAACTTAAGACGTTTTTGTCACTTTTTATGGAAATTGAGACAAATTCAGAACTTCAGAAATTGGGGAATTAAACAGTTTTCCAGACTGGATCAACCATTGCTTATTATGAAATACTCCAAAATATGCTTTCCAAAGTTTAAAATTAAGATTACTTAATTAAAACACAGTTTACTTTTCCCTGTTTTTTCCTTTTTTTTTTTTCCGAATACCTCTAAAAACATTTGTTGACCTTAGAAATCATATTTCTAACATAGCAATATTTTATATTGTTACAGTTGTAATTCCTTGCACTGAAATATAGATGATGCTAATCTATTACTATTAATCTCTTAATTCTATTTCTCACCTAATACTCTTATTCTGTTACATGTGTAAACTAATATAGGCTCTACCTAAAAGAATATGCAAATGGATTTTTTTCTCACCTAAATTTAATTACCTACATGGGCACTTAAAGGAAATTTAAGGAACATGACTCCTGTGATCTGTTAAGATGTCTGTTTTACTGTGAAGTAGGCCACAGCTCACCTTAGTGTTAATTCTTCCCGTTTAGTCTGAAGGTAGTCTCAAGGACTAACTTTAAAATTGGTATTTTCTATTTCTGATGCTGAAGGACAGATTATTATTGTCTTTAAAGTCTGAGAGCATATTTGACATGGGTACTTTTCTTTTGCTAAAAGTCAGAGTATGCTCTTGAATCTTGAAATCACGAAACAAAGCTTTTCCAATTGTGTTCTGTAGCTGTAACACCTAAAAAAGGTATAAATTCAGACAATTTAAATCCATTTTGACAGAAAGGGAAAAGGTTTTAAGGGTCTTGAAAATTTTTGTAGGTATTGTTAACTTAGTAGAGAAGAGAGTCCCAGTTAGTTCCCCTCGTTAATGATGAAAAGGCAAGAAAACAATCACCCATTAAAGTGTTTTTTTTTTTTTTTTTTTTTGAGCAGTAACAAGGTGACAAATTAGGTTACATATATCAGTAGGCTAGCCATAACACATGCTGCTTCTTGCCCATAGTGTGGTGGCTATAAGAGAAGATAAAGCTGTTAGTGCATGGAGTCTGGATATAGGGAAGAATAAAGGGCACTCATTCTTAGGAAACTGTTTTTAATTCCACTACTCACAGGAAACTTACTTGTTATATAAGAAGAAGAGCCCCAAGTGTAGTTAATGTAATTAAATGAGGAAACTGCTTTTGCTGATGCACCCTATTTTCTTTGAGATAATTAATATGAACTCCACAGTCGGTAGAATCCTTTGCTGATAGGGGTCTGACCTAGATGGGGATTTCTTTACTGGTATATCTGTTTCTTGGAATTCTTTTCTTGTATAAGGTGGGGTTCAGAAACTTGTTAGTCAGATTTCAAATAATTAGTCTCTTTCTGTTTATCTTTTATCAAGCATTTGTCTCTTGAATGCACTTCCTAATTTTGCAAGGTATTAATGTGAGATAGTGTTTTAGTAGACTAGGCCAGCAATTTTACATTTGAAAGGCTTTGTCAGAAGAAAAAGTAAATGTTGTTAATAATGAAAATTGTACTACAGCTTCATACACTGATAATAGAAAATTTCGAGATGGTAGGCTGTGTGTGTGTGTCCATATAGATGTACATATGTGCATATAAACATACAAATGTGTGTATACAAGGTTCTTGGTTTTAATCGTTTTGGCTGCTCTCCTACTTCACCACAGTAAATGATGTCTTCATCTCCATTTATGTACAGATTTTCTGGCAAGGTGGTATCCACCAGAAAGCACATTTATTCCCTTGTGGCTAAACCCTGGCAGTGAACTTCATTCATTTCATTGTAATGAAATCAGGCAAGTCCTCATTTCAGTTCTACATATTTCTAGCATCTTTTATGCATTACTGTTTTGAGATTAAAAACAAATGTTTAGATACTGCAGATTTCCTTTGGCATGCCAATTTGCGGTATTAAAGTTACTTCAGAATCCTTAATTGCCCCTGGAATGTTTAACTTTTTTTCTTTTGCTATACAATCATATCTAAAGTGTTTCAAAAAAAAAAAAAAAAAAGAAATCATACTTCTACTCTTGGTTGCATTTTTTTTTTTTTTTTACACCTGGGTTTGCTTTAAAAAAGGCATGTAGTCCTTCGGTCTCCTCACTGTCTTTAACACTTTCCTGGAATGCAATCCATGATTTTTAGAAGAGGATATTGAATCATGCTTACAAAATATAACTATGCATAAAATATCCTGGTATAGCACATTCCCTTCCTTGCACCTGCTGACACCTTTGATGCTGTCAAATCTCATATCAAACAGTCATCCAGCATGTGTGCTGTTACTGAACCTTATTACTGCTGTATGTTTGTTCAGTGAGATAAAGAGACAGTCTGCTACTGTGTGTTAAGTGCTAAACAGTGTTTGGTGGGCCATTTTGTTGATCTATAGAGTAGCAAATTGTACTGTAAAAGTGGAACACAGAAGTTGGTTCTTATCTATAGCGTGGATGTATACAATAAAAGACATTACTGTGAATTTTATTCAGTACTCAGAAATTTACCTGAGTATAAGGACTAAGTCATGTTCAAATAGCTAGATGATGGTATTTAGATAATAGTGAAACAAATGTGTAAAAGTCCTCTTGAGATTTCTTTTAAATTATGATTAAAAGTATCATAGAAAAGGTATCCCAATGTACCTGTGCAACTCTTTTACTTTCCTTGCTGGTTATTAAGTTGTAGTTTTTCCTAATATATCTAGGTGGATCAAATTTTTTGTATTATTCCTTCCTAAGATTTCAAAGAAAATTTGTATTTGAGAGGATTACGGATTTCTTTCTTAGTAAAGAACTAAAAATTAGTATTTTTGCTATAGCAGATCAGAGAAATACATTAATCAGAATTCTATGTACTTGTACTCAACAATACAAGAACATTAGGAGGAGAGTAGCATCATTTAGTTTTTCTAAATGCATATTCTAAGCACTGCATACTAATCTATGCAATTCAAAGTTCATTTAAACTCTACTGTTTTGCCATCCATGCTGTGTTAATGTTTGTTAAATAATCTTCATGAATATATTTGCTGGTGGTAGGATGCCTTCCCTTCTTTTTTTATACATATATTTATGTCAGTAATAGAATAAGCTTTAGTTTTTATGACCCTCCTTTTAGAAGAGGGTCAAGGACTGCTTGAAAGAAATAGGATTCCTGTGACTAGGTGGGACGAAAAAAACCAAACCTTTGCCAGCAGACTAGGCAACCTGGCAGGAAGACCTTTAAACTAGGAGTGATGGGTGGGGGGAGAATATGACCAACAGTGAAGTGAGAAGTTGTAGACCATGTTGGCAAGGTAAGTATGAGGAGTGATGTGGACAGAAGGAACCCTGAAACCAACAAACCAGGGCTGAAGTGAGCACACCCCAAGTGTGTCCACATAAAGAGATGCCTACCAGGCAGAATTTACAGTCACAGTTCTCATACTGTTTCTGGGAAATAAGAATGGCTTGGCAACTCTCTGTATGTTTATTGCATGCAGCTCAGGGGAAAAGAAAAAGTAAAAAAAAAAAAAAGCACAAATAAGAAGAACTGGAGAACAAATAAGAAGAACTAGAGATCTGCATGCAGTTGGAAAGTTAAATTCTGACTATGATCAAAGAGTGGTGGTGGTGGGGATGATGTCTTGTGGGATAGCTCACACGTCTAGAGTGCTGAAAGGGATGAATGCATGCCTTATAGGTAGGTCAGGGTGGGGAGGAGAAGTGACCTGTGTGAGAGAGCAGTGGGAATGCATGGGGCTATGCCCTAAGGATGTATGATGAGGCAGCTGAGGGTTTGTAGTGCAGAATTAGAGGGCAGTCCAACAAGGACAACACTGTGGTGGGTGTCAGCTACAAACACTCTGAGCAGGAAGAAATAGTAGTTAAGGTTATCTTCAAGTAATAGGAATAAACTTTATATTTATAAGCCCTTGTCCTCAAGAGGTACTTTAACCACTTGGGAGGGTCTGGGGGAAGATTCCTGAGGACTTGATGTAAGCAAATCATGCTGAAGAAAGGCAAGAAGACAGGCCAGGGGAGAGCAACGGACATTTATCTTGACTTCAGTAAAACTTCGGTCACCTGTAACATCCCCCTAGACACCCTAAGAAACTAGATTCAGACAGACTATATGAGTGGACATTGAGATTGTGGTAGATTAGCCTTGGCTAACAGCCAAAATCCCACCCAGTTGCTTGCTTACTCTCTTTCATCAGGACAGGAGGAGAAAATAGGAAGAACAGGAATGAGAAAACTTGTGTGTTGAGATAAGGAGATTGCTTACCAAACATTTTTTCAGACAAAACAGGCTCAGTTTGGGGCAAATTAACTTACTTTATTGCAGTTAAAATAGAAGATTAGTTACTGATTCAGGTAGTGAGAAACATAGGAAAATATTAGAACAATATTTTTTCTCCCACTTCCCAGGCTCAAATTTATTTCTTCACTCCAGATTCCTCCACCCAGCTCCAGGATGGGTAGGGGTTTACAGTCAGTACATAGCAGTTTCTCTATTACTTTGTATTCTCACACTTTTACTCTGCTCTGACGTGTTCTCCATGAGATCTCTATTTGATGCAGCCCAATATTCTCCAGCTTTGGCGAGCAGAGGGAATGTTAGCTGCCACCAGGACAGTGCAACCAAGTCTTTCTTATGCTGAAACTAGTGTGATTCTACCTTTCATCGAGACTAAAGCTGAGGAGGCGGATGTTCCACAAAGAACAAGACCAGGCTGAGCTGGAAGAGCAGTGGTTACATTTTTTGTAGACCTGGGGAACTGTAGGCCTGTTAGTTTGACCTCAGTGCCAGGGAAGCTCATGGAGCAGATTATCTTGAGTGTCATCACGCGGCACTTGCAGGGCAAGCAGGCGATCAGGCCCAGTCAGCATGGGTTTATGAAAGGCAGGTCCTGCTTGACGAACCTGATCTCCTTCTATGACCAAGTGACGCGCTTGGTGGATGAGGGAAAGGCTGTGGATGTGGTTTACCTTGACTTCAGTAAGGCTTTTGATACCGTTTCCCACAGCATTCTCCTCAAGAAACTGGCTGCCCATGGCTTGGACTGGTGTACGCTTTGCTGGGTTAAAAACTGGCTGGATAGTCGGGCCCAAAGAGTTGTGGTGAATGGAGTCAAATCCAGTTGGAGGCCGGTCACTAGTGGCGTCCCCCAGGGCTCAGTACTGGGGCAAGTCCTCTTTAATATCTTTATCGATGATCTGGATGAGGGGATGGAGTGCACCCTCAGTAAGTTTGCAGATGACACCAAGTTAGGTGCGTGTGTTGATCTGCTCGAGGGTAGGAAGGCTCTGCAGGAGGATCTGGATAGGCTGGACCGATGGGCTGAGGTCAACTGCATGAAGTTCAACAAGGCCAAGTGCCGGGTCCTGCACCTGGGACGCAACAACCCCAAGCAGAGCTACAGGCTGGGAGATGAGTGGTTGGAAAGCTGCCTGGCAGAGAAGGACCTGGGAGTACTGGTTGATAGTCGGCTGAATATGAGCCAGCAGTGTGCTCAGGTGGCCAAGAAGGCCAACAGCATCCTGGCTTGTATAAAAAGCAGTGTGGCCAGCAGGTCTAGGGAAGTGATTGTCCCCCTGTACTAGGCTCTGGTGAGGCCGCACCTCGAGTACTGTGTTCAGTTTTGGGCCCCTTGCTACAGGAAGGACATGGAGGTGCTCGAGCGAGTCCAGAGGAGGTCGACGAAGCTGGTGAGGGGTCTGGCGAACAAGTCTTACGAGGAGCGGCTGAGGGAGCTGGGGTTGTTTAGCCTGGAGAAGAGGAGGCTCAGGGGAGACCTCATCGCTCTCTGTAGGTACACTAAAGGAGGCTGTAGCAAGGTGGGGGTTGGTCTATTCTCCCACGTGCCTGGTGACAGGACGAGGGGGAATGGGCGAAAGTTGCACCAGGGGAGGTTTAGGTTGGATGTTAGGAAGAACTTCTTTACTGAAAGGGTTGTTAGGCATTGGAATGGGCCGCCCAGGGAAGTGGTGGAGTCACCATCCCTGGAGGTCTTTAAAAGACGTTTAGATGTTGAACTTAGTGATATGGTTTAGTGGAGGACTTGTTAGTGTTAGGTCAGAGGTTGGACCAGGTGATCTTGGAGGTCTCTTCCAACCTAGACGATTCTGTGATTTGCATTGATCTCTGTGGGTAAATTACATTTAGAAGCTGATCTTATGTATCAGCAAATAATGACTTTTATCATGTGCCTGACTTCCCTGATTTCCTTATCCTTTTTTCTCTGGAGTGTTGGAAGTATGGCACACACTGTTCCATATTCCTCCCTCTGAAAAACTCACTTTACTTTCAGAGGAGATGACTCACTTCTTCATTTCTTTCATCTGCTAGAACTAGCATCCGTTTCTATTTCTTTCATCCCTCAGAGTTGCTTTCTACCGCTTATCCTGAATAAAAAAAAACCCACCTACTTCATTCAGTTATTTTCTAATCTAGGGGCCCTTCTCTGCTTCCTACATCCACCTCTGTTTTGTCATGGACCTCATTAGCCAACTCAGTCTCCACAGACTTTCTCCACCCATTCTGAAAACTGCTGTTATATCACGTAGTGCAAAAAGAAAGTGTGCTGGAAATCCATGACTTAGAATATTTCCATTAGCAAAACACTTGAAAATATATTCAACCTCCTTCCTCCCACCCACGGCACACTCTAGCAACCTTTGTTCTTGTGATTACTAAGTAAGAAAAAATTAGCAGGAAAAAATCCTCAGGGATGAAACCCTGCTTTGCTCATGTAATTAAACTGTCTTGCATGTTTAAACTGTCCTAGTCACTGTCTTGTTACTGCAGCCGTGATCGTTGATGCCTTCCATCAAGCTAATTTTTCTGACACTTTTTCTGAGACTCCCCTTCTCCTAGTCTGTCTGATGAAAGCAAAATTCTTAGCATGTCTTAAAAAGCAGTATGTGCTCTAGAATATTGTCATGCTGGTGGTCTCATACTTTTTAAATCCATCACTAATTTTTAAATTAAAAAATTGTCCCTGCACAGTGTAGTTCAGACATTAGTGTTCAAATATGTGTAAGCAAATTATTTGAAGAGCAAAGCACCTTGGGTCGGGTTCTGAGGTGAGCAAAAGAGCATTATACTAAATTGTAAGAGCTTAAACCTAAAAGTGCTGCCCAACTGCCAGTATCCAAAACATACTGCTCCTATATCTGCTCAGTTGCACTTAACCCTGGAGGTTTATGAGCTTTGGTACATAGAAGCTAACTCCTTAGTATGACCAGAGCTACCTTGCAGGCAGCTAGGTGACACCAAGGCACTAAGCAGGGGCTACAGATATAAACTAGTTCTTGTAAATGTTTTTGGAGGACGACAGCTAGATCATCTGCAGTTCAAGTCAGGACCTTCCTCTTCTGTCAGTCTCACCATGTTTAAATCATTTATCAGAATATGAGAAACCAAGAATCAGCTCTCTTTCCTCCTGGTGGAATATGTATCATATGTGCCATATGTTTTTAAGATCTGAGAAGGGCTGTTTTGAATCGTTAGGTATGCTGAGTTTGTTGTACCTCTTCGAGAATAATTATATATTTATTTAAGGCCAGAGAGAAAGTGAGCAAGCTTGATTCTATGGTTTTGGTTATTAGGGCAATTGCCTGGAAGGGATTTGTAGTCTGCTGAAGTAAAAGAATTTATATGAGTTATATTAAAATACATAAATAGTTCATTGAGTAAGTGGACTAAGAGAAAATGGACTTCAGTTCTTTGTGCATAATCTCTAAGGGTGTTTTTTTCTAGTTCTTACTGCCACAGACACAATTATTTTGTTTCTCAGTGCTTTTCAAATTTCCACTTAGTTTCAAACACTACAGTTAATCTCTGCAAATGTAAAATCTCAATTACTTGTCTTTATCAGACTTGATTTCCTTCTAGAAGTTATAAAACAGAACAATGTCACTGTTCTTCTTCAGTAATACTTCAGAGTATATGTTGATTTAAAAATTGATCAAGTTGCTGTGATTTCCTTTTTCTTGTTTCTCCTATTTCCCATCAAGTTGGAGTAAACAGCCTGCTTGTTCTTGCTAATTTTGAGCAGTAGCATGAGAGTCCTTTATGCCTGGACAGTGGGGAATTCAGCTGTTTTTGCCTAAGTACAGCTTCATTTTTGTTCATTTCAATTTACAGTGCTTTTCCTTCATACACTGTCTTCTTGGGGTTCTTAATAAATTACAGGCTCTCTAGTATTAGTATAGCTGAGTGGTCAGTAAACTGTATTTTATCACTTCCGGACCAGAATGTTTTTTCCATGAGTCTTTGTTCTTCCAGAAGAGGAAGGTATTTAAAAATAATGAAACATACTTAGAGATATTACTTTGAAATACAGGAGAAAAATGAAAAAACATTGCTTCACAGTGGTCTCTTTCCACAAAAGGAAATGTACCCATCATACCCTGGACCTGGAAATTCATTTTCTCATCTTCCAATTGGAGAAAAAGTGTTTGAAACCTAGTCTAACTAATAAACTAATTATCTTTTACTACATTTTAACTATCGCTTTTGAATGTACCAAGAGTTTAGATGTTTTAAAATGCTTTTAATGAACAGAAAATAAGGTTATTGATTGAGAAGAAGCTGGTCACTGACTGGTGCACAAAGGCAAATGTTTGTATGTTTTCCTCAGAATTTGTTTCTAACATTCACTCTTTTAAAAAGAGAGATACAAATCTTTCCAGGCATACCATTTAATAAGATTGTGCTGCTTTAATTTTGTCTACTAAACAACCACAAGAGGTTGTGGATTCTTTACAGTGAAATGATGGCTATCTGTTTGAAAAGAACCTTCGCAATTATTTTCGAAGGAGGAAAATTGCAGCAAACTACTTCATGCAAGTTGTTAAAATAGTCTCATTAGGAAGAATTTGTATAGATATTGAAGGAAAGGAGAAGAGGGGAATTACAGAGATGAAGATAGAAATCTTAATATATTGTGCTTTGAAACATTTCAATTTGCATGCAAATTGAATGTTGAATTAAAAAGCTTTGAAAAATTAAAGCATGAGCTATTTTATAAACTAAGAGAATATGTAAAAAGCTGACACATTTTTACATGTTTCTCTGCTATTCCCTGTGGCATATATGTTGTGATCTATTAAAGAAGTGTAAAAGAGTTTAAATTTCTTTTCAGAAAGACATATACTGTGGTATAACACAATATTATTGCAAGGCAGTTCTTGATATTAATAGTTATGTGTATATTATCCTTGTCACAGTAACCAGAAAGATGAAAGGAAACAAATTTTATTTAAAGAACACGGTCAGTTAAAAAAAAAAAAAGGGGGGGGGTTTGAAAAAAATGGAATTAAAAAACTCTATATAAATATTAATCACACTTTTAAACGTATCTGCAAATTACAGATAAATTATAGCAGATAAATTACTTTGCCACTGGAAACTTCATAGTGAGAGCAGTTACATGAGAGAATCCCTGTATTAGTGTATGAGGAATGATACTGTGCCTGCTTTTATCTGTCTATCACTAAAATTTATATCTATGGGCTGAGCCATTGCTCATGATAGTGTCTTATTTTTACATAAAGTAGTAACTTACTGTCTTTAAATTCAATGCTTCTACTGCACTTAGAGGAATATCTCGTTGTTAAGTTCATTGGAAATTCTTGCTCCCAAGTACTGGAAAATTAGACGTGAAAATAATACTTTACAGAGGAAGAAATTCTTATTTAACAATTCTCCACAGTGAGGCCTGTTTGTTTATAAGCTTATCTAAGCCAGTCATAGCTATATCAAGATGAAACATACATGTGAGGAGAAAAAAAGACTTTCTGTTTATTGACAGATTTGCATTATTATGAGAATTCGAGGTTTATTGGGCCAGCAGACTGCCCCAAAATATAAATTTACAGGGTATTTTTATTTCTTTCATTTGTTGTGGAAACTGTGGCTGTCCTAATATGCTCAGCTTGTTTTATGGGAATATCCAAACATGTCTGACTCCCATTAAGGCTTTCATTCTTTTTTCCCTTGGCTTTAATTAACTTTGGAGTGCTCTTATGTGGTCTGTATTACAAATGAAATAAGAAGAAATGTACTTGTGATGTTAATTCAATGGGAGAAGCAATTTGCAAAAAAATATAGTGTTTTTTAATATGTAGTCCACATTGATGTTACAGCAAAACACATTAGAATTCCAAAGAGAATTACAGTGCTTTTGTCAGTTGATGTTTGAAGGTTACCAACCAACGTGCACAGCCTGATAGCTTGTTTAGCACAGTGCATGGAACATGGTCTCTTACCTATTAGCCTCCATAGAAGTGCCTGGGTCTTGTTTTGAGCAATCCTGGTAACTCTGATAGATTTTTGAAGTAGCAGGAGAATAGTTTCTTAAAATGCTAGCAAAAGCAAATTCCAAAGGCAGAAGAGTGAAGGTCCTGAGGCTTTCTGTAGTAAATGTGATTTAAGAAACTGGCAAGGAAGAGCCCAAGGAGTAACAGGCAAGAAGATGTGAAAAATAAATGCTACTGGAAAATACCTTTGGCATTGCCACTTCAGTACTTCTGTGCAGTTTCTTATCTTGATGTTGTATTTCCCTTAATAAGAAATCAGAAAATAGTATTGGTTTATTAAAACATTCCATACATGGGAAAGTAATCTTTATATGTTCCATACCATGAAGTTCTCGTGAACTGCTTTGCATTTTAACTGGAACTCATACAACCAACATATTCTTCTACGTAGCTAACAAACTTAGCTGTTAACATCACTGGAATACAAATGAACAGCAAATAAAATACTTATGTACTGAAAATATGCAATAAGGAAGGAGAAACTGTAAGCCAGATCTATGGATCGAATATTACTTTAGAGATCTGAAGGAAGACAGTCTAATTTTCAAGCATGTGGAGATACATACTTCCAAATTCCGTTCATTGCTTTCTAATACCCTTCACTCTTGAAACTCCCTAAATGCTGATCATTTTTTGTATGTGTTCATGATTGTAGTGATTGTTTGTGTTTATATTTAAGGATCTTTAAGAGCAGTGACTACTTACTAATTACTGTAATATCTTCTTGTCAACATTTATCCTGTTTGTAGTGTAAAGTGTTTTTGACACTCCAAACAAAATAAGCACTGGTTTATTGAGTAGAATGGTTGCTATAAATATCCTTGTCTTAACTTGGACATATTTTCTGTGTTACTAAATCAGACTTTCCTGCATAAAATGTAACAGTACAGAATAAATGTATTGGTTGACTATCATGGCACAGTAATGCATTGCATCTTTCTGTAGCATGCTGGCAGTTTAGAACACAGCATAACATTTGATATTTTCTAGCTATTTCTATGGGTGCTGACCTTTTAAAGCTAACTAAACACCTTTTAATAATATAGGCAGTCAATGCCCTTCTCTTCTATCTTGGAACGTATTTGGAGGCTACCTATTAGGAAGATTTTGGTGGGTGTCATTGGACTCAAAAGTCCACTTCTTATGACTGTTAGTGTCAAGCAAGATCACTGGAAATTAGATAAGCCATTACCTTAGTGGAACTAAGGTTGTCTATATCCAGATCCACCCAAGTTTTCACTGCATGGAGAAAACCCATGTAGACTCACGGGGCTTGTTACTGTCCATGAAATCTCTTGGAGATAATACATTATAAGCGATGACATTCAAGTCTCTCCTGCATTCCAGGTATAGAAGAGAACCCTGCCTTCTCTGTGTCAGAGATGCTTGATAAATAACTGAAAGTATGTCGTAACTCATGCAACAGTAAATGCCTAAAAATAATAATAAAAATAATTATGAAAATGAATTCAGAAAAATACCAAGGGCAGAGTAGACTGTTAGTCTTTTAGGGAGCATTCTTTGTATTTTTATATTTCATTATATGGCTACAAAACCTATAAAACCATACAAGAAGACTGTATTCATAGTTTTTAGTACTTTAATTGGTATCTAGATGTTTTAAAATTTATAATCTTGCACTCCTTTCTTCTCTAAAGATAATACAAAAGTAAGCAGCAAAATAAAATGGTAAGCACCTCTGCATAACTGTATATCATGAGTTTATATATAAATAGATAACGTGTATAAACATGTGAATGGACCAGTTAAAATTCTTTCTACAATCATCAGCAATTCTTAGCAAGAAAAATTAAGTTCTGTAATAGAAAATAAAGAAATACATAACACTTTTCTGGAATCTGTTAATGCAAATTCACCCATTGCAAGCTAGTTCAGGTTAAATACTTTTGAATCTAAACAAAGTATTATTTCTTAAAAAAAAAAAAAAAAAGAAAAGCACTATTTAGCAGAATAGAGAACAGAATTGAAAGTTCTGAGGATTGTGTTTCTGAGTGACAACCGATGAGAAGGATGAATTCTTAGGTGGAATTTCAATTAACAATTGTTATGCATTACAGAAGGAAAAAGTTGTGTATAATTTTGTAAGGAGGCTTTAATCCCGATATCAGTGGATAATACCAGCTTGTAAAATAACCCACCTCTTGTTCTTTCATACTTGTTTGACATCTATTTTTTCAAGGTCAAGACTAACAACAGGAATCACACCAACATTGTAGGAGTAGTTTGAAATAAATGACATATTCTCTTTCTTAAATAGAAATGGCTAAATTATAGGATTTTGCATGTGAAAATATCTTAAAAATTCAAGTGAGCTATGGAGTCTGTTCTGTGTTTTTCTGTAAACACACAGATGATGTATTTTAGTTCTCCTTCAGAATTTCCCCCCAATCATCACACCATGTGCTCCACCTTTAGACTGTCCAACCTTTGTTAAATTTATTTGTGACAAGTGCAGTGGCTCTGTTTCAAGCTTCACCCTCTTATACTTATTAGCTGAGAAAATGAAATTCTCAGGTGATAGGTATCAAATGCCTAATCAAATGGCAGTTCAGCTTTCAAACTAAATGTGCATGGACAAAGACTGCTTGATTCATAGTGCTTTGAAGAATTGATATTGCACTGTATAATGCCATCCTGCAGATGGGGATAGACTAGATCCCATCACACTCCCTGACCCATGATTCATGTGAAGCAGAGAATGGGATGGCATTAAAAGGGCACTTCACTTGTGGCATATGATGTTGGCATCTGTGAAGAAGGAGCCCATAACCAACATAGCTATCCAGTAGAAGACGTGATGTCCCTGTGGTTAGATGAAGAGACAGATCATGTTGTAGAAGGCGTGTACTGCCTGGGTGCACCTTATGGTAGCACAGATTCAAGGTTTTTGCTCTCTGGTGGATTCTTTTTTTTCTTTTTTTTTTTCTTTTTTTTTTTTTTTTCTCTCTGATAGTGCTATCTTTTCAAATTTCTCCTAGTCAAGTGTGCAAGGAATGCCAGAACTCTATGCACCTCAGTTACAAGGAACATGGAGTCTTGTCTAGCACTATGTCATAAAAGTCTCAAAGGATAATAATTTGCAGGAATCCTGTCCAGGCTGACACGGCCAATTTTGAAGGAAGGGGAGAGTCATTACTGCAAAACATTATTTTAAAGTCTATGGGTTCTCCTGTATGTGGGCCTATGTATTAAGCAGTTCACATCCCTGAAATGTGTCCACTCATCAACCTGAGACACACCAATTCATCCTGGAGCAGTCTATTACTTCTGAAGTTTAAGTAAAGTTACTTTTCAGTAAAATGAGTACCATTTTGGTACTATTATTATAAGAATAAAAATTTCCTTTTTCATATATTACTTGCAGATGATCACAAGTTATCTTTGTCACATCTGTTGTGTGGTACAATTGCAACAAGAAAGCAGCATTTGACTTCTGTAAAGCTGTTAGAAAGAGGCTGTTAAAAATCCTACTTCCCTTCTCTGACCTCGTGACTGTTGGCCTTACGTCCTCAGTCTCAGCTTCTCATTATATTTGCCTTCAGTTTCACTCACTCCTTTATTCCTTTTCTCCTGCAGTGCCACTTCCCATATAGAAAGTAGGATCTAAGGAACTGCATCGTTCTTATTACTGCCTCTAGTCTCTGTGTCTCGCCTCAGTTTGTTCCAGATGATTGTCTCATCTGTCTTAGAGTCATCAGACTCTGAAGAAGCAGTTTCATCAATGTTTGAAGAAGACTAACAGACTTCTCTCACTCTCTTCATGGCAGCTGGGATCCAGTTAAAAAAAAAAAAAAATCCATAAAAAAAGACTTAAAAAAGACTTCACTAAAATGAATGTTAAAAACTCATCTTGCTAAAATAACAATGGGACTGCCCTTTTCTCTTAAGTTTTTTTTTTTTTTTTTTTTTTCCTGGCCTATATTAACACTGTTAACATTCCAATGAAATACATTCAAGAGTGCTGTAGTTACTTTTGACCTATGTCTGGTTCCTTGGCAGCAGTCAAGTACTTAAGCAAGTCAGATGAATGAAAGGAATGTGTTTTTTTTTTTTTTTTTTCCTCTGCTTCAGGAAGGCAGTGCAAAGATCAAAAAAAATATGCAACTTATAGTAGTTCTGTGGCATAACAGGGAAAAAGACTATATTTCTGTATTTCTGTAGCAATTTTTTGTTTTGTACTACACTGTTCCTTTTTATTTTATTTTTTATTTTTTTTTTGTCCCCGGATTGATATTAGAGCAATGCATCTTTTCAGTTTGTGTTGTTTTTCAAACCATCTTTCCCCTTTAAATTTCCTTCGAAATTCTTCAGGTAGATAAATGATATCCCATAGCCTTTCATATTCTTACATGTTTTGCTATGACTTCCTTGTCCTTTTACTCATTTTTGCCTATTGCCAGAATCCTTGTAGATGTTTTTTTAATGGTTTATGAGTACTCTAGATGCCTTGAGTTCATGGTCCTATCACCATATTTTGATGTAAAAATAGTAGTCAATATGGAAGATTAGCTCACATATACAGTGTTTGAAATTTACAACAATCTCCAATCTTCATTTCTTAATCTGACATCTTTGTTGGCACTTCTGTTGGGATTTCTGTATTTTACCATGGTTTCTCCAGCCTTCTCAAGGAATGGTCAAATGATTACCTACTCTAGACTGAAAGCTTAACGGGTATAAGAAAAAGCATAGTAAAATATTGTTGTAATAACACATTTAATAACTCAGGAATGTGACTTTTTCCTACTGAGCTTGATGTGAGAACTATCAGAACAAAGTTCTGTATCTGAGCCATGCAGAAAAGTCACACACAAATGATTACCATAATTCTCTTGACCTTAAAAAAAGTGAATTTCCTCAGAGGTCATCTTAGCTCCACCCTGCTTGGCTGTTTCTGACTTCTTTTTCTCCATTTTGAATTTAGAATGTGAACTTTTTAATGGTATCTTGTAATCAATTTTCTGACCACTTAGGAAAATAAGTGCTGTTCATGGTCAAGTGTCATGACTTTTCTTGGTCTCTGTTTGGTTTTACAAGGTCTCTGCACCGTCCTTTCTTGTTGTTGTAGTGAGATTTTTGTCTAAATGGTTTCAATACTCATGAAACATTTTATTGTTTAACTTTCCCTGTCAGTAAGTAAACTCATAATTTACCAACACTTTAAGTATAGTGTTTCACCACAAGATTTATCTTAGAAATCATGTTTTTTAGGACTTCTCTGCTGTTCTTATGGAAGTGAACTGTAATTGCAATCTGAAGGTGTAAATGCAGCAGAATCCCATGACTGACACCCAGAATGGTTTGCAGAATCTAAGAATACGAGTTCATGTATTCATTCTCTGAGAGGCAAAAAGTACATCCCTAAATTCAGTTGTATTCCTTTACTGCTTTTGTTCTTAACAACTGGTCTGCAGGGTAAAAATGTTTTCTTCTTAAGAAAAAAATTCATTTTGGTTTTCTTGTTTTGCCCTTTTCAGGTATTCCATAGTTAGACAATAGTACTGGGTCTGCTGATCTCACAGAAACAAGCATGTCTGCTGAAGCAAGGGCAGAAGAGTGAATGCTTACTGTAGCATACTCCCATGATTTACATAGCAGTATGCTAGAAACAAAAGGCTAAGAAAATTGTCACGTCATCTATTATCACTGCCTGACAAGGCAGAACACCTTTTTTGAGACATGGCAAATTCTAATCTACAAGTTCCACAGTGATAACAGAGAGTTACTGTGACTGTCTCTACTGCTAGATGCCCACACATTTTTTTTCCCCCAGACATGTAGAAAACTGAAATTGCTTTGTCTGTGTCATAATACATCGTGCTGTTAGGCAAAGATCAAATTTGTAAGGCATAGTTGCCCAGAGTTTGCTAACAGTTACCTTACTTTAAGAGCTTTTATCTATTTTACACAAGCTGATTCTCGATAACTGGAAATAAACCATAATGGCCATCTGAAGCTGCAAATGCAGCAGAATCCTGTGACTAATACCCAACAGCTTTGCTGAATCTAAGAATAATGATTCATATATTAATTCTCTGAATTAATAAAAAACTGCATTCCTGCAGCCAATCATAAGCCTTAAGGGTTTTTGTTCTTAACTGTCTTGCAGGATAAAAAAGAAATATGAAGCAATAAAAGCTTGGATTGTCTTTCCAGCTCAGTTTAAGTGCATAATAAACCCCCTAATATAAAACAAACATAAATTGATACATCTGCAGAATCAGTTGTTCCTAGTGTAAGTTCTGCACAATTTAGTCAGATGTTTATGAAGAAAGAAAGACATGTTTCCCCATACATTTTCCACTTCTCATTAGAGCTTCTTCACAACCCTCTTTATAAATACCCACACCTACGGAACTGATGCCCAGCTGAGCTGTATGACCTCTTTCTTTTGTTACCTTTTCCTCTCTGAAGTGGCAGGAGACGTGCTCCCATTTTCTTTAGATACCCACTCATTTTTTAATACTAAGAAAAAATCTTTATACATGAAAAGAGTCTTATACCTCATCTTTCCAAAGCAGAAGTATTATCTCTGGAAGGAAATCCCTTAATAGTTCTTGTAAGGAAAAGGTTGTTTCATAATGCAGTCAGATTATTTATCATTTTTCCCAATCCATTTCATCCATATTGTTTTCTACAGCATTTTTTTCTATGGTGTACTATCACATGTCACTGCGTCATGGAAATAAATACATCTCATTCCTCCCAAAACTATTTTATCATTTTCTTTTTGATGCTGTTTATCTTGGAAACTACAAAGTAGTTTAGTAAGCTGATTCTGCAACTTGAATTTCATAAGCAGACTGCTCTTACTCCACTGCGAATTATGCTGTGCAATGCAGAATCAGGTGTAAAATACATTGGCATTCTGTCTACAAAGTAAGATGAAAGAGGTTTGTAATGGGAGGTAATGCTCAGAGAGACCTGGAACGTACCTAATTGTCTAGTACCTGAAACAAATTGACTGCTGATGGTGTTGCAAAGGGTAATAGTTAAAAAATAAATAAATAAAACACAAAAAAATTTTTGTTCTAATGTAAAAAATCACCTGTTTATGTTACAATCCATCTGATTCAAACTACTCTACAATAGTGTTATGTGGTGTTTTTACCCAGCTGGGCAGCTGAACTCCACCACAACCTTCACTCCTCCTTCTCAAAGGGAAAGGGAGAGAAAATACGATGAAAAGGGCTCAAGGGTTGAGATAAGGACAGGGAAATCACGCAACAATTATTGTCTTGGGAAAAACAGACTCAGCATAGAGAGATTAATATAATTTATTGCCTATCATTACCAGACTACAGCAGTGAGAAACTAAAAGCAGACTAAAACCACCATTCCCCCTATCCACCTTCTCCCACCTCTTCCCCCGAGCGGTGCAGGGGAACAGGAGCTGCGGTCAGTCCCTAACGCTTCATCTCTGCCGCTCCTTCACGGTCACTCTGCCCCTGCTCCCCGTGGGGTCCCTCCCACGGGATGCCGTCCTTCCCGAACTGAGCCTGCGGGGGCTGCCCACAGGCAGCAGCTCTTCAACAACTGCTCCCACACGGCTCCGTACCACGGGGTCCATCCATCCCCCAGGAGCAAACTGCTCCAGCACGGGTCCCCCACGGGCGGCAGCTCCCCCCAGACCCCCTGCTCCTGCGTGGGCTCCTCTCCACGGGCTGCAGCTCCGGCCCGGGGCCTGCTCCTGCGGGGGCTCTCCATGGGCCGCAGCCTCCTCCAGGCCACATCCACCTGCTCCACCGGGGGCTCCTCCACGGGGGGGCCGCAGCGTGGAGATCTGCTCCGTGTGGGACCCATGGGCTGCAGGGGGACAGCCTGCTCCACCAGGGGCCTCTCCACAGGCCGCAGGGGAACTGCTGCTGCCTGCCTGGAGCACCTCCTGCCCTCCTGCTGCACTGCCTTTGGGGTCTGCAGGGCTGGTTCTCTCCCTTCTCTCTCCCAGCTGCTGTTGCACAGCATTTTATTATTATTATTATTATTTTATTTTTCCCTTTCTTAAATCTGCTCTCCCAGAGGCCCACCCAGCATCGCCTCCTGTCTCAGCTCTGGCCAGCAGCAGGTCCCTTTGGAGCTGGCTGGAGCTGGCTCTGATCTGCCACGGGGCAGCAGCTGGGCTCTGCTCAGAGGCCACCCCTGTAGTCACCCAATACATAAACCCTATACATGTTATGTCTTCTTTTATTTATTTATTCTTCCTTTCAAGTCAGTTTTCATGTTTTTTCTGTAAATTTTTATGACTTGTGAGGCCCCGCTTTATGAAGAGACTGGATGATGCTAAACCTGTTACTGGGAATAATCTGAAGTACAAATGGAACCATACAGTTTACAGAGAATTTTGGGAACAGGTCACTGAGATAATTCTTGTGTCCCAAAGGAAAGAAAGCAGTGAATGGCATCATAGGTATATTTTTACTTTATATTCATTTTGTTCCCAGGCATAAGGTCCAAATTTAGGGAATTTATGTGTTTAAGCTCATTGACGACTTCAGGAAGATGTAGAGGAAAGGGCACTTGATTAAGAAGCAGAAGAGAAGATTATTGCATTAGTAAGAGTATGCTTATTTTGCAGGACAACTAAAAAGCCAACTGTAGATAAATAGAAGAAACATAAGGAGGGATAGAGGTGGTTGTTCACTAAGGTGTTGGTAACCATTTCTATTCATAGAATGTGTTTCCCCCAATATACACATTAAAGTGGACTTAGAAGCTGCATTTTGGGGATTTTTCTTCCAGTATATTTCACAGTTCCAAATAATTTTACATATTCTTATAGCACTTAGGGCATAACTTCTTGTGCTTTCTTCAGTGGTAAAAACTACCAAAAAGAAGGCATAAATGTCATCATCTTATCCCAAGGCCATCTGCTATTTCTGATGAACTCTTTCTTACTGTCATTTCATTCAAAGTAGTATAGCAGATGGTGTGGGAACCATCTCATAAAGTGCACTTACTCTTGTTTATAGGTATTCTAAAAAAACTCTGTCTACAGATCATTGTTAACTAGCTAATCTGTAGAAAAACAATAAAATTAGATGATATGCATGCTGATGTCTTCATATATTTTAAATTATATAGTCTTTACTGGAAGGAAATTCTTTCTGTAGTAACTAGAAGCATCACCAGAGTATAGAATGACTAAAAAGACCATTAAAGTTGCAGAATTTTCCCTGATAAACTATTACTACATTAGCTTTCAGCTTGTGTTATGTAAAATGATTACTATTTCAGAAACCAACACCTTATTTCAGTGAAACAATTTTATGTAGGTCTACATTTCCTCTGTGTAAAAGGATCTGTGAATGAATACACAGGCAAGAATAGCAGCTGAAGCAAGGAGTTGTAAAGGATGATACGGAATACTGATTGTAAGTTCTCCTTGAGCCTTTGTCCTCTGATATTTTAATGGGAAAGTTGTTCTGAAGTATACATGCTACATAGCCCTTGGCACTTAACTTAAATAATGGCCTAGTTAGGAAACTATGACCAATTAAGAGAGAGTGAGAGAAGACAAACTGAGACACAGAGAGGTTCGTAAGTGCAAAATTAGTGCCTGGTCTTACCCTTCTCAGATGGAGCTCATCTTTCTCAGTACAGGGTGATCCTCAAGTCAAACCAGCTAATGTCAAGGGATGACAGAGGGTATCATCCATCCTGCAGAAGGATTTCTGATGAGGCATGCCGGAACTAGAAACAGCATTGGATGTCAGTTACGTTTAAGCAGATCTATGTCAGATGAAATTTTGAATCAAGCTTCTTGATTGCTTGTGCAATATAATTCTGCATGCATAATATAGAGAGAAAGAATTAAAATCATTATGATTTAATAATATTGAAGTATAAATACAAAACCTGGAAATAGCAGCTCCACTAATTCCTGGAAATAAATTCTAAACCAGGAAGCCAGTTCATATCACTGTTTGGTCTCTTTTACTTAAATATGATTAGTAACAATAGTTGGGATACTATTCAAATATGTGTGATAAAGTTAGATTTTCTTCCAATTATCATTTTTTTAATTATTATTTTTTTTATGACTTTGTTACTAAGGAAAGGGCTTGGAATACATTCTAATACGAAGAAAGTTTTATACATTTTTGTGGAAACAAAATCAAATACTGTTAGTTGATTTAAGTGATAAGACTGAACACACTAATAAATTCAATCAATAAGCTGTATACAACCTCATGTGTTTTACCCTGAGCATGTAGATGTGGGAGCTTTCAGAAGAAGTGTCCACAGGATGTTATCATGGCATTAGGATCTGGGGTTAATGTGTTTGGGGATTTTAAATGTGTTACGATGTGGTTTTAAGTTTTTTTGTTGGTGGTGGCGGTGGTTTTTGTTTTTAATATAAAATAGGTAAGAGTGAAATTTTAAAGATGCTAAATAGTAAGCCATCTGTTAGACTCCAGATGACCTGTGAATATGAAAACAAAGTGAAGAATAAAAAGTGCGTGTGTAGCTTTTGCATGAGCATTGCTCTCATTATAAAAGTTTCATATAACTTGCTCTCTTTGACAAATGGGAGCAAATAAATGACAAAAAAATGCCACCAAAGACACATGATAAAGGCATAACACATGAAAGATAGTACTTAAATGTGCATTGATTTGCATTCTTAGATGAAAGAAGCTGAGGAATAAAATACGGGCTGTAGTTGTAAAATGGTAGGTGTGCTGAAGGAGCTCCTGAGCTTCCTCGATCCAATTTCTTTCATCATGTAAGCTCAACTTGGGAGTCAGTGGGGATTCTGTTTTTGACTTCAAGTAGAGTCAGAATTTCCTCAACTCTTCGTATTTATGGAGTAGAGATGGAAAATCAATGAGTGGTTTTAAAGAGGTTAGTCAAGTTAAATCTAAGAGGATGATGAGGCCATTGGGACTAGGAAGAGTGTTAATATTCATTTAAAGGAATTTAAACTTGTAGTAGACCTTGACAGATCACTTCATTTGTGCACGTTTTCCTTTAGGAGAACAATTTGATCTCATAAAAATATCAATCCAGAGCATTTTATTAGCAAAAAATCTTTTCGCTTGTCTCAAAACCAGACAGTCACACCTGAAAGTTGAGCCAAGTACATGAAAAGTGTTTACTTGTGCAAAGATAAATTTTCCAGCATTTGCTGTTGAGAACACTGATACTTATCTGCTTAGCTAATTTCTCATATTAGTTAAAGACAATGTTTTGTCATGCAGCATATGACTAAAATACTCATCCCCTGTGTTCCTTTTCTTTTGTCCTCATGTGACATTTCTTTCTTTTATTTACCATTTCTATTTGTCATTCTATCCAATTTTAGAGGCAGATGATGAAAACTGTGATTCTTTTACAGGCACAATTCCTATACTCCATGCAGGAGACAAATAGGAAGTGCATTTGATGACTACTTGTATGTCTATATAATCTTATTATTTTGGAATACATTCCAGCATCCCGTCATAGAAAAAGTAGTCAAATGAACTGAATAGAGCAGGTTCTGTTAAACTAAATAAAAATGCTGGTAGGGAACCTCTGTCCAATTTTAAGGCCAGATTGTTTAAAAAATCTCACTTTCAAATAATTTCAATAAGAACTAAATTAATTAGGAGTTACAATTCTGCATGCATTATTTTCACCCTCAAGTACTTCAGTAAATCCTTATACATTTTAACTGCAGTATATAAATGGTGCTGCTGCTAGGCAAAACTGTTGAGTGCTGCCTGATTTTTGTAACTACAGAATTTCATTTTTGTTGTTAACCTGTGACAAGGTGTTAAAAAACATTACTTTCAAAGGGATTGAACTTGCTATTGCTAATGAGTCCCAGGTGTTCAGACTGACCAGACTACACAGTTTACATATGTAGACTTTTAGCAGTCTATAAATAGACATCAGTTATACTTTACACAAACAGACACTAATGTATAGTGTGCATTCACAAATAAATTTCTGTTACTAGATAATAAGAAGCTGGTTCCTGATGTGCAATTTTAGACCAATGGGTACAGTTTTGCATGTCAAAAATAAATTTCCCACAGGTGCAAATTCTACTTTTCTATGAAGTTTCCATTATTTTTTATATACACCTCCCCTCTGAAAAGACTTTCCCAAGGCTTAATTCATTGTCTCATCTGACTATCCTTTGGCCCTAGAACATCCACTGAATAAAAGATTTTTTTTTTTTCTGGATTTATTTTGAATCTGATAGCTTGAAAGCATGAAGATAGGATCATAATTAAAACATTCATTTTAGGGAATACATTTAAAGGACTGTTTTGATTATGCATGTTGTCTTCAGTGATGGAATACATATCAGGAAAACAGTGAAATCCCCAAGTACGGAAAAGGTCTTAAAAACTCCTAAGATGGACCTAATTCCATCTCTCTTAAATTTTGACTAACACCATTTTATTTTTCAGGACTTATTTGTTAGGGATACATGTCAAGTACATCTCTACTTGTTGAAAATGTGTTAATTCTGAACCTTATGAATCCTGCATTAAGAGACAATCGGTTTAGGTTTAAGGATTCTTTCCCTTCCTTTCATTCACTCTTTTTCCCTTTTGCACCATAGGAAATACTGTCCACCCATTCTTACTTGTCACAGATTACTTTTTTGTTGTATTACATTGGATCCGTCAGTAAAGTCATCCCAACCCCACCTTCTGTCTGCCTACTCTCATGTCTGCCCAGGAAAAGGTACAGTGCTGCAGAAAATGTTACCCCTTTGCACTTCATTTCTAATAAATATAGGGTCGAGGGAGGAATTTACTATTTTTTGGGCAGACAGAAAGTGCTTTAATTCATCAGGAGTATCCTAAATATGTTCTAGAAAAAGCTCCATTGATTATATCTTCAATGTGGCAGAGCTATTGAAAAACAGTACCTATTTTTTCATCCAAAAACTAATGTTTCACACAAAAAAGTGCAGCTATTTACTGCTATTGTTCTATGAAATGCCAAAGTAATTGCTTCTTATGATTTAAAAAAAGAATTTCACTACAGATTTTGTTCTTTCTGGCTACTTTAAGTCAAATTGATCTCCTTTTTCTATTTATTTTTAATGAAAAGTAGTCTTCCACTTGGACAAGTCAGCTTGTGTAACAAATTGCTTTAGGCTTTGATTTTCAGAAGTAGTATTTCCTTACTGTATCATCCTGTTAGATGCTGCTACTGTCAGACTAACCCCTTGTGAATTTTCTGCTTTAGAACAAGTTAGCACAGCCTTGGAAAGGAAGGTTTGGTCAGAGCCCGCCTTTTGGGGGACAGGCCAGATAATTCAAAGTACAGATACTCAGATTTACAATTGCCATTCACTGTGTTAACTCTAGTTGGAAGTACAAATTTTGTGAGTTCATTTTTCTTCCTGTTACAAGGAAGCAACATGTAAACTTGAAAAGAGCTCTTGATTCTTTCCTCAGAGACATCTTCACTTTAGAATCATACTCATGGTAGAGACATGGTTACTGCAGATAAGTCAGCAACTCCTCTTACTATAAACAAAGCTCAGCCTCAGAAGAACATGTTGATGTCCTATTATAAATTTCACTACAAAAAGTTGATGTTTAAAACCAAAAATGGTAGCACAGAACTCCAATATATTTTCATTCCTTAGCCTTCATAGGAAAATCTATACCAAAATAAAAAGGACAGTGTTTTCTTTTGGTAAATGATTTCCTCTGAAAGTTAATCACCGGAAACAAACAGCATAGAACTACTTGTAAGGAGTTTTAGCTATAATTTTATTCTTTGCTTTGGTAATTGATCATTGGGCATACTGGGAGACTGATAGAAAAGACTGTTTTATATGGGAACTGAATTATACGGGAATCAGATAAAATTGAGTCTGATAAAATGACAAGACAGACTCTCTGCTGTATGATACTGCCTTTCATACATTTCAAAAACAAACATAACGTGTATACATAAAGTCTTGTCAGCTTGACAGCAGGTGCATTTCAAAGTAAATAGGAGAACTTGAGAATGGTTAGTCGGAATAGATGATCACAGAGGAAAAGGGGAAAGAAACAATGACGTGTTGTGATGTTGGCAGGGATAAATGTGATCAGACTTCCATAACTGCCAGAACTGTGTTGCAATAAAACACCATGCACAGAGAATATGTAGGAGAAGAAGGCTCACTACCTACCTCTTATAGCCTGAAATAAAATAATAAATAATTAAACAAACAAACCAACAAAAAACAACAAATCCAAAGAAGTTTTGGATGTCTTAAATATTAATTGTTCCCAGCTTACAAATCAAGCAGCATCATAATTTTAATCCTAGTAAAAATGTTACAGATAATCCAAGTAGCAAAACGTACATGATATTGCCTTAATAGGAACATTACTTTGTGCAAAGATGTAGGATTGCATACAAAACAGCCTGGTTATATATGAGAAAAATAAAATAGTAAGTTTTATAATTACATCTGCAGGAAATGTGTGATATTTGGATCAATGGACTATGCAAAGTGCAGAGAACAGCACATTTTTGGAATAACTTTGTGTTATAAATAGTTGTGCAATAGCATGATCAGCGCTTAGCTACTGGAGTATTGTACATCAAGAATTATCAAAACTTTGATGTCACAGTTGCTCATACATGTATTTATATACTTATAAATGTTTTGCACGTGTATATTAGACTGTGACTATGTAAAACTTCTGTTAGCACTACATATACTACTCGTTTCATACTTACATTTCACTTCATTGTTGAAAACAAGTAGACAGTAAGGGAGCTAGGGTTATGCAGTGCATATTAGCACCATGTTGTCTTCAAACCACTGGGAAGCCTAGATTTTCCATCATCATGAATGAACTACATCCAAACTCTCCACGGTATCCTGCTGATCTGCAGCATTCTGGTAACCTGTGTTATCATGCCATATACCGGTCCCTTTCCTGAGGTATTGGTAACAGTGGGTCTGGGTTCATAGAAATGTTCCTAATCAGGATGACATTAAGGTATCCTTAAAACTTGTCCCTGTTTATGGGAATTGTATGCCAAAATGTTCTGTGAAAGATCCAAATTAAACAGGCTATTTCCTTACATCTGAAACAAGCAAGTATTTGTACATGTAACTAGTAGAGAGAGTAAAATACTGTGTGAATTGGAGCATCTTTGGAATTTGTATGAATTCATGTTCCTGTGTATATTCTGAATATTGCTTTGTAGTAGAATTCTTACATGATTTAACCACAAGGATCAGAATAAAGAAATAACACACCTAGAATTATGTAGGAAAATGTGAGTATAGTAATGGTCGTTAAAATGGTCGTTAATCTGAGATGCATCTAGAAAATGTAAAACCTTCTGCTCAGAGAGATGTTTGCTGTCAACACTCTGTCAGCACTGTATAGCAGCTCAATTTGAAAGGCTCCGGTTTATCACATGGAGAATTGTAAATGGACACAACTAGCTGTAGGACACTGAGTAGGGAAAAGAAAAAAGCAACGAGTCCTATTAGAATGTAGAGCTGTGTCATGGTATTTGTTTCAGTCAATGTTGATTTCCATTCTGTAATATTTTAATTCCCATTCTGTAACACTTACTAGTATGTGTAGTTAGGCTTACATTTTTCATGGCTCTAGAATTGCTGAAACCTTGTATAAACTACTAATACATGTTATGAATATATATATAATCACAGATGCTTTGTTGTATTCACTTGCATTTATGCACAACAGGAAAGTCATCTGTGAAATTCATGAAAAATTATCTGTCAAATGGATGCAACCTGTGGCTCTTGAAGCTACTAGAATTGTATTTCTCTGAAGCTGAAAGGGTGCTTTTAGGAATACAGCATGCCCATTGTTATATTCCTAAGGCACAGGAGAAGCAAATTGTCAGCCTACAATTTCCAGTTTGGACAGGAGCTGCAGTTCAGAACCTTACATAAGAAGAGCAATAGTAGATCTCGATTTCAGACAGCTCAAAACCGAGCCTGGGGTTACCTCTATCTCAAGGAATGTTTTAATTTTTATGAGGCTGCTTGTTGAGTTCAGATATTTAGTCTGAGAAGAAAGAAGGAGAGATCATATCCCAGTGTTTTTCCAAGGTTCTGGGAGGTGTAAAGTAGATCGTTTATGGTAGCCATGTAGGTATATCTACATTGCATCCAGAAATGCACTTCTGAGGTTAAACTCCTGACACCAATTAAGAAAGCCTGCTGTGATTTGGTTTGCGTGAGTGTGGTATGAGAGTGCACAAACTGGATTTCATGTGGATGAAACCCAACTGGAAACTGTACTCAACTGCTAGGAAGTATTCAGCTTTGGACGAGTTCAGAGCTAGTCCTTAGTAAAACTCCTTGAAGAACATTTAATATAGTTGTAAGAATCTCAGCACAGCTGTTTCATGCTACAGATTTGCTCCTGGTCAATATTTGCACAGATTTCTTCCTGTTTTACTATAAAGTGCCTGAATCTACCAACATAGTTAAACTTGGCCCAACTGGAGGACCTCATTCCTTGTATCTAGAAAGTCTTTAGTTTCTTACACATTCAGGATTTTATTTTGCTTTCAGTTATTTCATGTAAGAAAATCCTGGAATGTAATTTAATAATGCCAAAGGGCACAGGATGTAAACATATGTTTTAACTGAGTTTATTGATCTAATGAAAATATAAATCAGATTTGTTAGATCTGTTTAAAACACAAGTTATAGTTCAGAAGTAATCCAAAAAAAAAAACACAAAAAAACAAAAAAACAAACAAAAAAACCCCAAACCATAAACAAAGAAAAAAACACACACACACCCCCCACACCCTTCTGCCATCCTGCTGTGATGAAATCTGACCTGCAAAGGAAAGCAATCTATATATGTGAACTTCTTCACCACAAAGTAGTCAGGAAAAGAGTAAATGGGAAGAGACTGTATTGTGTTTGAGTTACATTGTGCAAATCTGTTTGATTATTTTAGTTCAAAATATGTAGAAAGAAAAATGTCATCTCAATAGGACTCTCAGAAATACAAAGAATATGGCTGGAAGACTCTAGACTCATAAGTAGAAAGGTTAGGAACTGAATATCAAAGAGGCAAATGTCTTTCTCCTAGAAGCTGGGCAAGTATTCAGATTCAGCAATATGAACATAAACAACAACAAAACCAAATAAAATGATAAGGTTTAAATAGTCACACTAGTGTTACCCCTCAGTTTTCTTTTTTTCTCTGTTTCACTGCAGGGATATGCCATTCAGGAAAAAGGACCTCATCACACATTTGAAGTGCTTCAGTTTTGAAGTGTTGAATTAATTTTCTCTTGCTACTTTACCAGTTGTCCAAGCTTCCAAGAAAGACTAGGAAAATAACTGTTCAATATTTATGGCAAAATAAAAGGAAAAACCTAACACATAATTAAGATATGCTATGTGTTTCAGAGGTGTGTAGAAGGAATAGAAGTAATTTCTGTCTCTCTCTCTAAATTTCAGTTACAGATTAAGAATCTGTTTCACGCCACTGATTTGTATTTTACAACTGTAAAGTTTCCTTCATCCTTAGAAAAATAAGATTATTTCTTGAAAGGGGAAAAAAAATCTTCTGAAAAGTAGAAGAAGGACTTGATATCTTAAATATTTCTAATATTTAATATTCCTTTTGTGATGATGAAAATACTTTGTCCCCCTCTCGTATCTTGCATATGACATAATACTGTATAATAAAGCAACAGGCTTACTGGACTTAATACTCATTTAAAAAAAATCACTGAAATATGTATGAAGTATGTGAAATATTCCTCAGATCTAACCTGGAAGCTCTTGCTTCCCCAGTTAAGCACACAACCCACCTCAACCTACTCAGCTCCATTCCTTCTGCAATGGTCCCTCTGTCCCAGGGGTTTTGTTCCTGTGGAAGCTCTTGCCATTTCCAGCCTTGTTTTGCTAATTCCATACTGAAAATCACTCCCTCCCACAGCTGATGGCATTGGTCTACCTGTCTCTTCAGAGGCATATCCCTAGCTTCTTTTTCTTACAAGGATTGGAAACACCTTAATGAATATCCTTAATGGTTTCTGAAGGAAGACTAAAGGGAAAAAAAATCAACCTACAGTAGCATAAAATTTTGAGCAGAAAACAAAATCTTGTGTGTGAAAACAGTATATTCCTGTCCTGAAATGCTGTCTTGGCCTATTTCTTCTTTATTATATGGGCTCTTTCACTTCAAGGAAGGTTTTTTAAATAATAAACCATTTTTTAAACCACAGTCCAGAGATGTGAAATACTTTATCTTAGTTTCTTTAATTTCCAAGTGACTATTCCTATTTTTGCATTAATACCACACTTCTGCGGGGTAGTCTTGATTGCATTCTGTTAAGAAATTGTATGTTCACATTTTCAGTAGAATTGCAAGTTTTAATTTTCATGCTTATGTTCCCCTTTCCTTTCTCATGTCAATTTTCTGAATGTAGGTTTTAACACTTCCTTTTATTTCATTCATTTTCTGAGAGATTTATTTAGCTCTATCAGAACTCAATACAAGTTGAATTTATGGTTCAAGTGCTTTACTTTACGTGTACTTACATGTAAAAGTCATTCAGCTTTAAAGTAACTTAAACAGCCTATAAAGAAAATATTTCTCCTTTTTAACAGTGCTAGGAGAAGTAGGTTTGCATTTCTGAGCTTAGCAAAATAATTTTCTAAAGCATTGCCAGATGCCTAATATGTTTTTCAGTTATAAACATTCTGAATGCACATGGCATCTTATGCTACTTAAGTGTTAAAATAAGGTCATCTGATTCCACACTGGTTCATAAAATAGCTCACTACTTTTGTAGCAACAACATCAGTGTATCAGTATGTTAGAATTTTGTATTCGGGAATAGGATGCACACACACACACACGAATAGATTTATACTATACCAAGCATGTAAGGTGTAAGTACTTCTTTGAGAGGAAAAGTTGATTTGTTGTAAACAAACTCTTTCTGAAGAGGGAAGGAATTAAAAGAGAGACAAAATGTTCATTGACAAAATTTGCAAATCTACACTCAGTCCATTACTAATTAAAAATCAAAAATCGCAGTAGCTGTACATACCAAACGTGTTATCCATTGAACCCCAATCAGTAATCCACAGCCAGGCTTTGTTAGCCTTTTAGTATCTCCAATTTACAAAGCCATGTTATTTGAGAGACAAGAATAATAAAGTGAAATATTTAATGCCGAGAATAGTCTACTCATCCAAATATTTAGAAATATTGTATTTCAGACAAAAAAAAAAAAAAAAAAAAGACATGATAAAATGTAACTCCACAGTCTGGAGCATGGATGTTTCACGAATTGATTTCTGAGGCAGGAGATACTGTCCTTTTACATTGCCTAGGAATAAGCTCAATTTCATTAGAGTTTTTCTTAACAAAAAAAGCAATATTTATGTATTTTGTATTGTTCTCACTATGCTGAACTTCATTTTCCATGATATTTCACTATCTTCTGTTGCTAAGGTGTCATAGTGCATCGTGGGTAGTATTCTGTCAGATTTCATTATAGTTCATGTAGTATTAACTTGGCCTGTAAAGAAGAATGAAACTGTGTACTGAAACTACCAGTTTTCAGGTTTGTGATACTTTGCTGTTGATGGTAGTTTTCTTATTTTTTTTTAATTTTATTTTATTTTTAATAATACTGATATACTATTTGACAATTTATGGGTTAAAATTAGATTTTAGGGATTAGAATTTTAAAAAAGATTCTTTAACCATTTTCTCTGGTTGGTTAAAAAAATAATAATAATAAAAAAATAATTCCTCTGTTTCAAAAGACTGAAATGTTTATTTTCTGAAATTGACACCAAGTGCATGACCCATTTGTAGAATTGAGTCACTTCAGTATTTTTATTATATCTCACTTTTAACAGCAACATTTTTTGGGAAGAAGTTCCAGCTTACACTGGAAGAAGAAGGAGGCTAACTTCATACAGGGTTTTCAGATAGATGAAAGAAGCATATGTGCTTTATTAAATTGTATTAATTTTCTATATTTATGAGTATTCCTGAAATACAGGAAATGAATATTCACTAATAGAAACAAAATCAAGAAACAGTAACATTGTATATTGATTATGAAGAACAAAATTAGTCCCTTGTGCCTGCTTTGAGTATGCTGATAACCTATTCCTGAAATATTGTTATGTACCAGATAGGTTCCCTACAGATTGGGAACTCAATCTGGTGAAAGGCCTCAAGGTCAAGGAACTCAATGGTGAAAGGCCTGGATGGGAAGACGTACGAGGAACGGCTGAGGTCACTGGGCCTGTTCAGCCTGGAGAAGAGGAGGCTGAGGGGAGACCTCATCACAGTCTACAACTTCCTCGTAAGGGGGTGTCGAGAGGCAGGAGACCTTTTCTCCATTAACACCAGTGACAGGACCCGCGGGAACGGGGTTAAGCTGAGGCAGGGGAAATTTAGGCTCGACATCAGGAGGGGGTTCTTCACAGAGAGGGTGGTTGCACACTGGAGCAGGCTCCCCAGGGAAGTGGTCACTGCACCGAGCCTGTCTGAATTTAAGAAGAGATTGGACTGTGCACTTAGTCACATGGTCTGAACTTTTGGGTAGACCTGTGCGGTATCAAGAGTTGGACTTGATGATCCTTAAGGGTCCCTTCCAACTCAGGATATTCTATGATTCTATGATTCTAACTCAGGCTTTTACTACCATACAGAATCCTTTGTTCCTTCTGATCCAAACTATTCCTTCTCTGGAAAGAATTATTTGTTTCTGGAATGTGATGTAGGTTTGGAACATTTTTTCTTACTCTTTGGTTAAATGCTTTCTTCCCCTCCCTGCCCAATGGCTTTTCTTTTCAGTAGTTTCTTTAACCTTACATTTTCTCAACTTCAGTAAATAATAATGTTTTCCTGTAATTTCTGGAGAGTCTGTTCAGATATTCAGGTAGGCCATTTATTAAACTACATTTCACTTGAATTCCTACTAAGTTAGTTCTGAGTGATAGACTGAAAGTATCTGGTTAAATTTTGCTTTGGATTTGCATCTAAAATTCTACAGCAAAAACCCATGTGTAAGTGGGTACATGAATTTTTAGGTTGAAAGGGACATTATGGCTGGCCAGATATGATGCTGATCACGTTGTTCTTGTATGAAGCTTTTGAGAAAGTTAAATACAAAGTCTGCAATTACATTCTTGGTTGAGGAATGAGTATTAGGAATACCATGCTGATGTTCTTGCCTAAACATCTTCAATGTTTATTTTGCTGCCATTCATGTAGAATCTTAACCACTGAGAGAAGTTAATATTTCTATGATGTCTGCTGTTTTGGATAACATATGGGTGATTAAAGTAGGAATTTCCTGAGGTAAAACACAGGTCTGTCAATGAATGAAAAAAATAGGCTTTCATTTTGTGTTCAAGCACAGATGCAACAGCAGTAAAGGAAACGTAAGCCTGTCCTTCTCCATTAGTAATAGTTGATGAGGCACTAATATGAAGCCTCCTGCGGAACGTGTTTTGGAGATCTTTGTTTTGCCCTTGTGAACTGTCATAGCTTCAGAGTATTTGTGAAAGAGGCATACAAAGAAACACCAAAGATATACAGAGACTGATAAATTCCTTATATGTGTCTTGTGAAAAGAGAAAGCCTGTAACTCACCAATGCTCAAAATACTTACATCCCGCGCAAGCTGTTAATAATAAAGTCATCACTGAAGAATAACCAGAACGTTAGGTCCACTCCTCTTGAATTAAGAACCTATGGCTTAGCTGTAGGGATTGTGACAGTTGCTCTCTCTGTCAACTATGCAGAGATTTGGTTACAGAAGAACTAATGATGTGTAGATTATACTGACAATAATTTCTGATTTAATTTACTTCATATTTTCCATGCATTTCCTCATATTCACTGTGCGTTTTCCAGAATCAGGAATCTAAGTCAGTCACAGAAAGTGAGACAAGTGAGCAGATTTACCCAGAAGACTAGCAAACGTAGCAAAAATGTTTAACGTTGCAAAAATGAAGTGTGAGGGGCTTTGGACTATTACCTGGAAAGATAAAGGTACAAAGGTTAGTTCAATAAAAAGATGAGTTTGAGATAAGGACAACATTTCATGAAGTGGACATGAATATGTTCAAATTAGAAATAAGTAATGTACACAAAGTCAGTAAATTATGTAATAATCTTCCAACGGGAAGAACAAAGAGCAAACCACCTAAATCATTTCCATGGAAATTGATACATTGTGGTGGTTTTACGGTGCTAGGCAGCTGAACACCACAACCACTCTCTCCCTCCTCCTCCTTAGATGAGGAGGGGAAGAAGTAAAGGAAAGAACAACTCACGGGTTGAGATAAGGATGATTTAATTAAAGGAAAAAAAATAATTATTAAGGAAAGATTATTATTAATTAAACAATGTAACTATAAACAATTTAAACAATTAACAATTTAACTAAAGGGGAAAAAAGGAAAGGGGAAAAGGGAAGGGGGAAAGGGAAAACTAAACAAAACAAGTAAAGGCTATGTGGAAGTGCAGAGGAAAGAAATTACTCTCTCCTTCCCACAAATGAGCAATGCTTGACCACATCCTTGAAGCAGGGCCTCAACGCACGTAGCCGGTGTTCGGGAGGAGGACAGACGTTTTCACAATGAGAGCCCACCCCTCCCCTCTTCCTCCTTTTTCCACCTTTTATTGCTGAGTGTGACACCATATGGTATGGAATATCCCTTTGGTTGGTTTAGGTCAGCTGCCCTGGTGATGTTTCTTTTCTCACATCTTTGCCCAACCCCTAGGAGGGTTAGAGAGAGTCCTGATGCTGTGCCAGCACTGCTCAGCAGCAGACACAACACTGGTGTGATACCAGTGCTGTTTTAGCTACGAGTGCAGAGCACAGCACTGTATGGGCTGCTGCAGGGAAAGTCAACATCCCAGCCCGACCCAGTACATACATTTGTGAACAGGTTGCATATGGCAAGGCTGCAAGAACATGACCACAGAGTTCTCTTCTACTTGTATACCAAAGGGAATAACCTTTCTCTTATTTTTAGCATCAGGAACTGGGCTTCTGACTTAGTTTAGGGCAGTTTCCCATAGAGTTAAGTGTATTGCTATTAGGTTATTGTATAGAAACAACAGTACACTTTCTGTGTTTTTTCTTCCTATTGTAAAAAAAAAAAAAAAAAAAAAAAAAAAGTAATTAGAATTGAGTCAGACCAAAGGCAGGATATAAAACAAAAAAGGAAAGATGGAGAGCTGAACAGAATTTAAACTGTCTTGCCGATCAGAACTTGCAGTAAGCAGCTGGAAAACTGAAAATATAATGTAATGAAAAAGTGGAAAAATGAAACCCTTCAGTCTCAGCATAAATGTTCAGAATTGCAACAAATTTAAGCAAAAACGGATAGACATTTGGATTGCTGTTAAGAGTGCTGTACATTGGTATACCCACAAGCTATTTTGAATTGCTGACAGAAATATTAACATTCATTGTCTTCCAATTTATAATCGAAGAACAAAATGGGTATACTACATTAACCTGAGAGAGAGAGTACGTTGACTGTAGACACTTAGGACAATTATAAGGTGTTTAAAACATTAGAAACATCATCCTGAAGCTTCCCTTATTAGAGCAGGATTGTGATGAGATATGCCAGCTCACAGCTACAAATGACTTTTTAATGTAAAGTAGTGTTAAATAGACACTGTTTTGCAAGAGAAAGGCCTGAGGAAAGCAAGCTATTTACTAATAGAAGGCTGTTTTTATTTCTTATTTCTGGATGCATGCTAGGAATTTAGAAGATCCTAAAGACCTGGAGCTGATGAACTAACTTTACATCTCTTGAA
Organism: Anser brachyrhynchus; assembly: GCF_964034855.1. NCBI lineage: Eukaryota > Metazoa > Chordata > Aves > Anseriformes > Anatidae > Anser > Anser brachyrhynchus. Next base: position 118,076,412 of record NC_137695.1, read on the forward strand.
AACATATTCAGAAACAAAATCTAATTGAAAAACATATTCTATAAAATAGTTACATGGCTTACTTTTGCTTATGATTTGTTTGCAATCTCTCTTTTGTTTCACAACCTAGTCATGTATGCATGTATGTAGCCTTTTTTACCAGAATACAAGAGTTGTGCTGTTATTTTTGAGTGAGGTACAATGAAGAGTCCAGTCAGTTCATCGGCAGAGTGAAGAAAAAGATTATTATGTGATTCTTTTTTATATGAAATATTCAGACTGGGTTATGCCTATCTCAGTAAGCACTGTGTAGAAGATCTGATGATGGAATTATTTTCTGCTGGTTTCTTTCCCTCTGAATTACATGTGAGGTCGTATTTACACTTAAAGTGTGAAAAGGGGGGGGAAAATCTTTTACTGATAACACTATGGGCTAAGTATTGGACTCGGTACTGGCTTCACACTAGAGCTTCATGCTTCACGTATGCTGGATGAAACTGTTTTCTAGGAGTCCAAAAAACAGTTTATGTTTTGCACAGAATGCTCAGCAGGTCCTGTGAAGTCTGTTGTTCTCCAGAAAAAGATAAAAAGAGCTGCAGAGAGGAAGAAATAATGATACCTTGTGCAGCCGTGAACACACACTGTCAGTGTCATCTCCTTGCAGGCAGGTGGGAAAGCCAGGAACTGAGAACCATGGTAAAGGTCACTCACAGAAACAGTAGGATTTTGCTTACACAGAGCTTGGATGACTGAGAGAAGACGACTTGTCACTTGAAAGACAGTTGCTGTGTGGAAGAGTCAGAGTCAGTGCTCATCTGCAGCCCCTGGAAGTATTTGTTTCATAAATCTTACCTTCACAGAATCACAGAATGAGTGAGGTTGGAAGGGACCCCTGGTCCAACCCCCTGTCCAGGCAGGGCCACCCAGAGCAGGTTGCCCACAAACATGTCCAGGCAGCTTTTGGATATCTCCAAGGAGGGAGATCCACAGCCTCTCTGAGCAACCTGTGCTAGTGCTCTGTCACCCACATAGGGAAATCTGGATGTAGTGGATGTGTTCTATGCAGATATTCAAGGACAAACTTCAGTAGGGAAGGTGGAAGTCAAAGATATGTCTGACAAAAATACTAGCTACTGATTTTAAGCACATATCAGTGAGCTGTTTGCAAATATTCTGTGTCCCAAAGTGACATAATAACAAGCAACATTGTCAAATGACTCATTGAGTGCTCTGAAGTACAATCATTTTTTATATATATGTTTAAACAACAAGGCTCAAAATTACTGTATTGCAAACGTTTTATAACCTGTATCACAAAAGAATGGCCTGGTTGTTTTGGATTAGATTGATTGGGAGAATGCCATGAAACACCACTTGGAATAATATTTCATTACTTATGATGCATACACTCTGTCTTTCATGTCAGTTTAAAAAGATCGTTATATTTTATCACAACAGTTTGCCAATATGTGCTGTACAAATAAATGCAATTGTATTTAAATATATTTCAATAAAGCCAGCCATGGGGCTGTGCAAATAAACTGCCAAGGAAAAGAATGTTTACATTTTTTTTAATGTAAGAATATACTGTGACTGTTCTGTCCATTAGGAGCAATAATGCATTGGAGTATTCAGATGAGAAAAGACTGTCTCTCTGGTGGTATCCTCCGTCTGTACTATTGTGAGTACTTGTTTCTGGCTTATGTCATTACAGATCTTAGACAGACCAAATAGCTTCCATTTGCTCATGTTTCATTACTATATATGCATTACAACTTGCATCCACACAATTGCTTCTGTCATGTAAGTATGTGAGATGTGGATTTTTAAAGAGTGTCTCTGATTTCTTACTTTTGCAGCAGATTGTGGCTTTCTGGAAACAACACTATGTTTATTGTTGGATAATTTGTCCATCCTTTATGGCTCTAAGTTATGAAATTTTAGAAGCTATCACATGGGATTCTCCTGAATCTGCAAGTACCTGACTTCTGTCTCTTGATACTAACTGAGTCATGATTTTGTTAGATAAGCCTCTTCTCATTGTAGGTGATTTGTTTGTGCTGGGAACAGATGAAATTTGATCGTGTTTTTGGTCTTCTGAAACATAGAGAGTTTCTGATCTCAGGAACCGAGAAATCTAAAGTAGATTGAGTAGATGGGATAGAGGCTATAACTGCTGCCCAAACAGTCATTTCAGGTGTGTAGATTTAGTTCTTCATGAACGAACTATATTGTTCATGGAAATGTAGGGGTTCATGGCTTCAGACTTCTTAACATAGATAGTCGAGCTTTACTTTGACCAGTTGGACCTTGGGAAAGAAAACACTATTGCCATTGCATTGCATTTGCATGCTGAAGACTGCAGACGATGTTGCCAAAATCACTCAAGGTCACATAGGTGCCTTCACATGAATTTAGGTTACCTGCAAGCACACTTTAAATTAGATGCAAGTGTTTCATGGGACATTGTCAGGTTTTCTAAGGAACATATATCAGCAGTAAATACAAGCTCAAGGGAGAGTGTTATTAAGGATGACATGCACATGCAGCTGAGTTATGCAGAAAGATACAAGGTAATAATTGATTGAAAATGCTTGTGTTCCTTTCTTGATTATGCTTAATGATAAATCCAGCTGTATTATTATTATTATTTTAAATTTGTATATTCACCTAGGAAATAAATAGAATGCTTGGGAGGACAGAACCATTGTAGGTTTAGTGAGTATTATTCCAGGTTAATACTCTAGTCTGCATAGGACATAGGTTTTCTTGATTTGTACATTTTTTCGTTGTTTTGCGAATTACCATTTTAAAAAAAATATTTTTATCCTTATGAGTCGTGATCCTTGGGAAATTCACAATTTAATCATCAAATTGATTTGGTCTATTGATACTTTAATAAAACCATCTTGCACAAATATATCTATGTAATTTCATGCAAGAAACTTGTCAACAGCCAGGAATGCCTGCAAAAATAGAAGGTGATTAACAAATATCACAAGAAACCTCAAAATTGCAAAAACAGAAGAGCTGCTTGCTAATAACTGTTGCAAAGGTTTACGCTTTTGTATTTTTGTGGTTTTTGAATGCAACCAAAGACATCATCTGAAAAATCAGAGGGATAAGCAGCTTCCACTTCTTAAAATAACCATTAGTTTAATAATGTTTTTGCCTGTGGTGCTCCATATTTTTTTCTTCTCTTGTCCTTCTAGTTTCATTGGATGCATCACAGGTTCTGCATGTTGTTTTGCAAATGAAAAGAACACATGGGTTATGGTGACAATAACGGTGAAAATACTTGCATATGAAAAAGGCATTGTATTTCTGTGTTGTGGTTTAACCCAGCAGGCAGCTAAGCACCACACAGCCATTCATTCACTCCGCCCACAGTGGGATGAGGGAGAGAATTAGAAAAAACAGTAAATCTTGTGCGTTGAGATAAAGACAGTTTAATAGGACTGAAAAGGAAGGGAATAATAATAATGATAATAATAATAAAAGAATACTCAAAACAAGTGATGCACAGTGTAGTTGCTCACCAGCAGCTGACTGATGCTTAGCCTGTCCCTCAGCAATGGCAGCCCCCCCGAGCCAATTCATCCCAGTTTAATTGTTCCACATGATACCCTATGGTATGGGACATCCCTTTGGCCAGTTTGAGTCGGCTGCCCTGGCTGTGTCCCCTCTCAGATCCTGGTGCACCCCCAGCCTCCTCGCTGGCAGGGCAGCACGAGGAGCTGAAAATTCCTTGGCTCTGTGTAAGCGCTGCTCTGCAACAACTAAATATCAATGCGTTATCATCATTACTCTCTTCCTAAATCCAAAGCACAGCACTATAAGAGCTACTGGGAAGAAAATTAACTCTATTCCATCTGAAATGAGGACATTCTGCTCAAAAGCAATGATGGAAATCCAGTTTAGCTTGTTCTGTAATAGGTGGTCTGTAATACTTGCTTCTTAGAGGAGGTGGGCGAGAGGGGCCCTACACAGAGTGTGAATAGTAATTCTGCCCTACCAAGATGCTTCAGAGTATAAAGAGAATGATACAATGAATGTGATTTTATTATTAAGAACTACGGAATATGTATATGTCAGATTGACTCTACATCTACTAAAGAGAAGCACAGCTGTGTATAAAGGAAGTTTGATCAGATTTTGAGTGTTGCCCTAGGAGTGTCATGATTCTTGTGGTACTTCCTGTGCTCTGGTGCTGTTCAATTGTGTTAGATCAGGACTTCATTTGATTAGTTTTTTTCACTGCTTACTATCCACATAAATCACTCTTCTGAGGTTCACAGGTGCTATGCAGAACTCAACAGATCAGGGGTATTATCACCTTAGATGATCTTTAAGGTGCCTTTCAACCTAGAGAATTCTATGATTGTCTCCTGGAGATAGCCAGAAGTCACTTGATATTTCCTCCTTCTCATTGCAGATTTCAGACCATTTCAGTGTGTGTTTTATTATCACTGAATAGGATTAAATGGAAGTATCTGATAATCTGATACTTTATTACAATGTCGACTTCTTTTTTTTTTTTTTATTATTATTTATTTATTTATTTATTTTATTTCCTTGCCTTTTTGGCAGCTTTCCTGGCTGGGTTGTTTGGGGCTCTAGAATACTCTCTGAATAACAATTCCTCCCATTGATTATGTAAAATACACTGCAACTTGTGCTCTGCTGCAAAAGATTTGAGGAGAAATTGTCTTCATTTTAGTTTTGTGACACTACTACATAATTATTTGATCCATGTTGAGCACTAGATGTTAGTTTGTTGACCAATACATAGCTTTTATTTATTTATTTACTTATTTTAGATAGCATTGTAATAGTATACTCTTTTCACTCTGTAGATAAAATTACGGTGTGAGAATATGTCCTCCAGATGTTCCTCCCTCTAGCTGCCTGCTGTGAAAATTTCTGTTACTTGACAGTGCAGGGGTTAGTTATATTTTCAGAGCCTAGGGCACTGTAGAGTGAAATGAACAGATAAAATAACATGAAGAACTATTCAGCTTGCAAACTGAATGGCTGGATGCCCATGGGAGCCTTGTTACTTCAAGCAATATTTCAGAACAATCCACAGTATCATAAAGTTGTGATAACACTAATGTAATCTTCAGAAATTCAATAAACAAATACAGGGAAATACTAAACCATGAATTCAGAAAAAGAGTCAGTGACGCTGATACTTGTGGGAGTACATAACATAAGAAAAAACTCTTTTTACTGTGTAGGTGATCAAACACGGGCAAAGGTTGCCCAGAGAGGTCGTGGAGTCTGCCTCCTTGGAGATACTCAAAAATCATCTGGACGTGGTCCTCAGCAAGCAGCTTGGCTTGCTTTTGAGTAAGAGGTTAGATCAGATGACCTCCAGAGTTCCCATCAAACCTCAACCATTCTATGATTTTTTGATTAAAAGTTATTTTTTGATCTAAAGTTATTTTTTATACATCATGCAGTATCATGGTGCATCCATTGTCAGCATTGAACTTCTGTTCTGCCTTTTTTTTGTGAATCTTAGCAGACAGGTGGCAGACATTGATTGATCTAGTTTACAATCCCTTTTAGGGTGTTTTTTTCAGTATCCTGCTAAAGATCTCAAACAGTTCAAGGGAGAAACTGAGGGACTTACACATCAGTATGCAGTATATTTGTGTTAGAACTCAGTGCACATGTCCTGACCCTCCGTCTGTGCAGTAACCACAAAGGAATGATCTATAATAATAATAGATCATTATCTTCAGTGCTTTTGCTTTCAGACTAGCAGCATAAGAGAGTGACATTGTCCTCTTCAGTTCTCTTTCTTTAGTCTGTTGAACTTTATAAGGTATAGACCATACATATGTTGCTATTTTATGAGCAGAGGTATTTTTAAACTATTAATTTCTTCTTTCATTTTTTAGAGTACCAAGGTGCTAGAGGGAGGCTTCCACATTCTTCATTTCTCTTCTCCTACCCTGGGACATAGGGAAGATGTAAATAGAACTTCTCTGTTGTTGTCACAGTGGCTTTAGGTTGTATCTTCAAATGAACTTTACTATTCATTTGTTCTTTTCCACCCCCACTTCTACTTAAGAGGGAAACCCTCCAAGCTTCTTTTATCTCCACATGCACCTGATGGGAGATAGCTGCTGGCTATAAGTGTTTTCATTTCAGGCAGATGTTACCTTTCTGTCATTGCACAGAATGTTTTAAAAGTTTTATCTCCCAAAATTTCTTGATAGGCAGTTTTCTTATCCTAATTGTCTGTCTACCATGCCAGTACTGGTAAATATATCATCTGAAGTCATGGCCCTTGCAGTCGACATGATGGTGTCACAGGATACATCTGATATAAAGGCTGCAACAAGAACAGTCTTAATTAGCATTAGCATTCTTTTTTTGTCCCTAGAGCAGGCAAAGGCAAACTCTAAAAATGAGTCAGCAGTGAATGATGTTTACATGGCTGCTTCTGAAGCTTCAGAAATTCTCCTCAACAAACATTGTGCTTAAGAGTTTCTCACATAACTGCACTAGTTTTTTTTTTTCCTTTTTTTTTTTTTTTCAGTGAGCAAAACTGTAGAAAGCATTAGTATCTATCAGAATTTACTGGAGTCCCTTGGTTTTTTTGCAAGGTCCTTAAAAAAGTGCTGCTGGTAACAGCTTCCTTTTACCTATGAGACATAGAACATAGACATAGAACATCCACAAATGGCTGGTTTTTGTATTTCTTTTATATACAAGATTTACAAGAAATCAGTAGTGTATACTTCCTGTCACATCAGAGCAAGTGCTATTAAAATGAAAATTGCTAAAGTATAAGTAAGTGTAAGTATAAGCATGTTTTGGGGGGCAGATTATAACAGTTTATGAACTGTACCATATGAAGCATGTGGTCCAGGTATTAGAAAGTAAATACATAGTGGAGTCATTTGTACTGCAGGTGGGAAAAAAGCTCGTAACACAATGTGCACAAAAGAAGCAATGATCTTCAGTACTGGCAGAATCAGCAGTAATTCTGAGGACAAAATAATTATCCTATTGGCTGTGTAAGCAGTGTGTCCTATTCAGGGTTAAAAGTTTGTCCTCAGAGTGGTAGATATTACCATATTACAATAGGAAAGCTTAGTAGTGCTGCAGTTCTGGCCGTTGATAGGTCTATGGTCAACAGAAGAATTCATCTCCAGTGTTGCCAGACGTATGCACTGGCACTACTTACAGCTTCTTCTGTTCATAGGAAAGTCTTTGTATGAGTTTTTTAATAATGCATAAAATGAAGTCAAATCCTTCAGATAACTTGATGGAAACGAAAGCAAAGAAAAGACTAAAGAGTACAAATGAAATAAACCACAAGTTGACAAACATGAAAAAAAAAAGTTTGGCAAAATGAAATGTTCAAGGTAGAAATTCAGACTTTGCATTTACATTTTAAGAATACATTCTGTCAGACTGATTGTTTAAAGAAAGTTCTCTTGTGTGAGTGGCACCATCACTAGCAGTCTAACACAGCATATAGAGGCTGTGAACAGTTATGTATGCCCATATATTATAAGTCTTAATATGCTTAGGGAGGGCATATAATCCTTACATTAATCACCAGAGCAAGTAAGTAGTCCTGACAATCTGTAAGACTGATAAAAATTGAGTGAATGTAAATAATTTAAGTAAAGGAAATACATTTGCATTTTAAGACATCATTTCCAGCTCATTGAACATGGAGTTAATTAATTCAATAGGAAAATTCCTGCTGTAAACAGGTAATACTGAGGGAAGAAAAACAAAGGATTTGAGCCAGATTTTAACACATTAGGCTTCTGTTCTGTTACTGTTAACATCTTCATACACCTTAGTGAGAAATTTGAGCACATACAGGTCTTGTTCTCTTTTACACCAATTTTTTTCATATGCATCTGGAAAAGGCATTGTTATGTTCTTTAACTTGATGTTTTTATCAAGCAATAAAGGTGAACTGTGGTCAGTGGTCGGTGCTCTGAAAGCCATATACTCTCTTCTCTCCAGGAAAGACCTTGCCCAATACCCCATTAGCAAACAGTACCAGGATGCAAATTGGATTATTCCATGTTGTCTCAATAATCTCTCTTTTACAACTTCTGCTTTGTTTCTTCTTTTTTGTTTTGTTTTGTTTAAATCACAGTTTTAACCTCTACTGCTACCCAAACCAACTGAGCGTGGGATATATCTGTCACATTAAATAACGCACAGTGTGAACACCTACTTTTATTTCCTTTATAGTAAGTGTGTATACAGTAGGTACGTATATAGTATAATTTATACTATCTGTTTTAGGTAACTACTTTATAGTAAGATGCAGTGCCTTTTAGTAAACCAGCTTTTCTCCATTGATTCTAAAAAAGAGAAGGTACCTAGCTGGAAAGTAGGTGTTGGAACTTAGGCAAAATCACTACCTCGTTGTTCTCTACAACTTCTTAAGGAGGGAAAATGGAGAGGGAGGTGTCGGTCTACTCTCCCAGTGATAATGATGTGCAGAAACAGAACAAAGATATACCAGGGGAGGCTCAGGCTGGATATTAGGAAAAATTTCTTCTCCGTGAGGGTGGTCAAACACTGGAACAGGCTTCCTAGAGATATGGTTGATGCCCCGTGCCCATCAGTGTTCCAGAGGCATTTGGTTAATGTCCTTAATATTATGTTTTAACTTTTGCTTAGCCCTGAAGTGGACAGGCAGTTGGACTAGATGATCTCTGAAGGTCCATTCCATCTGAACTATTCTGTTCTGTTCTGTTCCATTCTGCTCTACTCTACTCTACATCCTGTCTTTATTTCACATTTAATATATGCTCACACCCATATATGTCCTGTCTTCTAAAATGAAAAAATTATTATTCTCTCCAATTTGCCATCAAAGCAGAAAAGAAGCTTTTGGTTGCAAATATGCCTGAATCCCATTGTGCATTCATACTGCAAGTAATCATAATCTTTTTCTGCCTTTCCTTGTATCCAGTATGAAAAGAATAGTCTAGCAGTTGCAGGATGACATAATGTTTTCTTTAGGACATTCTCTTCAGTCCAACAGTATTTTTTTCTAGAACTGTAGAACGTAACTAAAAGATTCATATGGTCATTGAACTTTCTGAGAGGGTAGAATTTGGTACCATCTTAGTAGGAAAAGGATGCTCAAACAGCAGAACATAATAAAATGTTTCTTGTTTTGTTTATTCAATTTTGGCCTGGAGATGAAGGATTACTCTGTAGAGCTTCTAGTTTGTTTTCCTTCTTGTTCTTTTTGCAATATTATTTGGCTTTGGTTTCTACCCCAGTGATTCTGTTCCTTGTTTAATATTTTACTAATGCATATGGTACTATGTTCTTTTAATTTAGTGTCACTTCTGATTGGCTTTTATACAATTGTTTTCCTGTTGAGTATTCCCCAAACTTCTCTATTGTACTTAATGTTGTTGATGTTTTTCATAAGACATTTGCAAGAACTTCCTTATTTGTAAATATTCTGAACAAAATATATTCTATTTTTAATGGCAGAATTACTTTTGATTTCTTACATGAGTCCCATATTTTCCATGTTATGATTTTGCAAAACAGTGTTTCATTTCTCATTTGTATTTAGCAATACTTATATGTGCTAGAAGTCTATATTTAAATCACTGTCACATAATGTATAAATACTGTTATTCACCATAATGTGATGGCACTGGGGGATTTATGCTCTTAGGTATTCGTTTACATGAAAAAAAATAAAGCCTAAAAGTGTTTCTATAAATGGTGAAAAAAAAAAATTCTCTTCTCTCCTAACACATGTAGAATCATAGAATCATTTAGGTTGGAAAAGACCTCTAAGATCATCTGGTCCAACCTTTAACCTAGCACTGCCAAATCCACCTGCCATGTACAGCAGGTCTAGGTCTTTTGTTTCTGTGATTTCAGTTTCCAGCTATTCTGTATACAAGCTTTGTTTGATAATTTATACAATTAAAGTCCTCCTCACAAAGGAGCCTGAAAATAAATTAAACAACTTCATCATTAAATGCATATATGCACACAAATATATTTTTCATATCTATATAGTTCTCCAAATGTCAGTGTTTACTAAGCTGAATTCATTTTGTAACATTATTTTTAAAAAAACGTATCTTTACCACAGGTTTTATAAAAGTTTTGTAACACTGGGAATATAATTGTAAATAAAGATGACTCTCCAGGCAAATCATAGATTCATAGAATCACATGGGTTGGAAAAGACCTCTAAGATCATCAAGTCCAACATGTAACCAGGCACTGCCAAGTCTAACACTAAGCCATGTCCCTAAGCAGCACATCTACGTGTCTTTTGAAGACCTCCAGGGATGGAGACTCAACTACTTCCCTGGGCAGCCTGTTCTGATGTCTCACAACCCTTTCAGTGAAGAAACGTTTCCTAATACCCAGTTTAAACCTCCCCTTGTGCAACTTGAGGCCATTTTCCTCTTGTCCTATCGCTTGTTGCTTGGGAGAAGAGTCCACCCCCCACCCCATTACAACCTCCTATGAGGTAGTTGTAGAGAGCAGTAAGTCTCCCCTGAGCCTCCTCTTCTCTAGGCTAAACAAACCCAGTTCTCTCAGACACTCCTCATAAATCTTGTTTTCTAGATCCATCATCAGCTTTGTTGCCCTTCTCTGGACTCTCTCGAGCACCTCCATGTCCTTCCTGTAGCGAGGGGCCCAAAACTGAACACAGTACTCGAGGTGCGGCCTCACCAGAGCCGAGTACAGGGTGACAATCACTTCCCTAGTCCTGCTGGCCAAGCTATTTCTGATACAAGCCAGGATGCCGTTGGCCTTTTTTTGGCCACCTGAGCATGCTGCTGGCTCATATTCAGCCAGCTATTGACCAATACCCCCAGGTCCCTTTCTACCAGGCAGCTTTCCAGCCACTCTTCCCCCAGCCTTTAGCATTGCACGGGGTTGTTGTGCCCCAAGTGCAAGACCCAGCACCTAGCCTTCACAGTATCACAGTATCACAGATTTCTAGGTTGGAAGAGACCTCAAGATCATCGAGTCCAACCTCCGACCTAACACTAAGTACTCCACTAAACCATATCGCTAAGCTCTACATCTAAACGTCTTTTAAAGACCTCCAGGGATGGTGACTCCACCACCTCCCTGGGCAGCCCGTTCCAATGCTTAATAACCCTTTCGGTAAAGAAGTACTTCCTAACATCCAACCTAAAACTCCCCTGTCGCAACTTTCGCCCATTCCCCCTCGTCCTGTCACCAGGCACGTAGGAGAACAGACCAACCCCCACCTCTCTACAGCCTCCTTTAAGGTAACTGTAGAGAGCGATAAGGTCTCCCCTGAGCCTCCTCTTCTCCAGGCTGAACAAGCCCAGCTCCCTCAGCCGCTCCTCGTAAGACTTGTTCTCCAGACCCCTCACCAGCTTGGTCGCCCTTCTCTGGACTCGCTCGAGCACGTCCATGTCCTTCCTGTAGCGAGGGGCCCAAAACTGAACACAGTACTCGAGGTGCGGCCTCACCAGAGCCGAGTACAGGGGCACAATCACTTCCCTAGACCTGCTGGCCACACTGCTTCTTATGCAGGCCAGGATGCTGTTGGCCTTCTTGGCCACCTGGGCACACTGCTGGCTCATATTCAGCCGACTATCAACCAATACTCCCAGGTCCCTCTCGGCCAGGCAGCTTTCCAGCCACTCATCTCCCAGCCTGTAGCTCTGCTTGGGGTTGTTGCGCCCCAGGTGCAGGACCCGGCACTTGGCCTTGTTGAACTTCATACAGTTGACCTCAGCCCATCGCTCCAGCCTATCCAGATCCTCCTGCAGAGCCTTCCTGCCCTCGAGCAGATCGACACACGCACTTAGCTTGGTGTCATCTGCAAACTTACTGAGGGTGCACTGGACGCCCTCATCCAGATCATCGATAAAGATATTAAAGAGGACCGGCCCCAGTACCGAGCCCTGGGGGACGCCACTAGTGACCGGCCTCCAACTGGATTTGACTCCATTCACCACAACTCTCTGGGCCTGGCTATCCAGCCAGTGTCTAACCCAGCGAAGCGTACGCCAGTCCAAGCCCCGAGCAGCCAGTTTCTTGAGGAGAATGTTGTGGGGAACTGTGTCAAAAGCCTTACTGAGGTCAAGGTAAACCACATCCACAGCCTTTCCCTCATCCACCAAGCGCGTCACTTTGTCATAGAAGGAGATCAGGTTCGTCAAGCAGGACCTGCCTTTCATAAACCCATGCTGACTGGGCCTGATCGCCTGCTTGCCCTGCAAGTGCCGCGTGATGACCCTCAAGATAATCTGCTCCATGAGCTTTCCTGGCACTGAGGTCAAACTGACAGGCCTATAGTTCCCCGGGTCTGCCCTGCGGCCCTTCTTATAGATGGGCGTCACATTGGCTAGCCGCCAGTCAACTGGGACCTCCCCCGATAGCCAGGACTGCCGATAAATGATGGAAAGCGGCTTGGCCAGCTCCTCCGCCAGTTCTTTCAGTACCCTCAGGTGCATCCTATCCGGCCCCATCGACTTGCGCACATCCAAGCTCCGTAGCAGGTCACCAACCATTTCCTCATGGATAGCGAAGGCCACGTCCTGCTCCCCATCCCCTTCCACCAGCTCAAGGCACTGGGTATCCAGAGAAGAACCGGTATTGCCGCTAAAGACTGAGGCAAAGGCGGCATTAAGCACCTCAGCCTTTTCCTCATCCTTAGTAACTAGGTTTCCCCTCGCATCCAGTAAAGGATGGAGATTCTCCTTAGTCCTCCGTTTCGCGTTGATATATTTGTAAAAGGATTTTTTGTTGTCTTTAACGGCAGTAGCCAGGTTGAGCTCCAGATGAGCTTTGGCCTTTCTAATTTTCTCCCTGCACAGCCTCGCTACATCCTTGTAGTCCTCCTCAGTGGCCCGCCCTTTTTTCCAAAGATTATAAACCCTCTTTTTTCTGCTAAGCACAAGCCGCAACTCTCTGTTGAGCCAGGCCGGTCTTCTTCCACGCCGGCTCGTCTTCGGACACGTGGGGACGGACCGCTCCTGTGCCATCACGATTTCCTTCTTGAGGAGCGCCCAGCCTTCCTGGACTCCTCTGCCCTTCAGAACCGCCTCCCAAGGGACTCGGCCAACCAGCGTCCTGAGCAGCTCAAAGTCAGCCCTCCGGAAGTCCAATACAGCAGTTTTACTGGTCCTCTTCCTGGCCTCGCCAAGAATAGAGAACTCTACCATTTCATGGTCACTCTGCCCAAGACAGTTTCCGACCACCACATCTCCCACCAGTTCTTCTCTGTTTGTGAAGAGAAGGTCTAGCGGGGCACCACCCCTGGTAGGTTCACTGACCAGCTGCGTCAGGAAGCTATCTCCCACGCTCTCCAGAAACCTCTTAGACTGCTTTCTCTGTGCCGTGTTGTGTTTCCAGGATATGTCCGGGAAGTTGAAGTCCCCCACGAGGACAAGCGCTGACGATTTTGCAACTTCTGTCAGTTGCCTATAAAACTCCTCATCCGTCTCCTCATCCTGGTTCGGCGGTCTATAACAGACCCCGACCAGGAAGCTAGCCTTGCCAGCCTTCCCGCGGATCCTAACCCACAGGGATTCAACCTTATCATTCCCAGCCTGGAGTTCCACAACATCAAAAGATTCTCTAATGTAGAGAGCCACGCCACCACCCCCTCTGTGCTGCCTGTCCCTCCTGAAGAGCCGATAGCCAGGCATTGCAGCACTCCAGTCGTGGGAGCGGTCCCACCACGTCTCCGTAATGGCAACCAAGTCGTAGCCTGCCTGCTGCACGATGTCTTCCAGCTCCTCCTGTTTGTTACCCATGCTGCGTGCATTAGTGTAGATGCACTTCAGCTGGGCCATCGCCTTCTTCCCCGGCCTAGCCATTGTTTCCCCCGGCACAGCTCCAACAAGCCTTGTTTGAGCCCCATCCCCCTTCTTACCTAGTTTAAAGCACTCTCTATGAGCCCCGCCAGCTCCTGGCCTAGGATCCGTTTTCCCCTTGGAGATAGGGACCCGTCTGGGGCCACCAGGCCGGGTGCCGAGTAAAGCTCCCCATGGTGAAAAAACCCAAAATTTCTGTGCTGGCACCAGCCTCTGAGCCACCTATTAACCACGCGAGCTTTCCGTGTCCTCTCCGTGCCTCTCCCTTCCCCCGTAGGGATAGACGAAAACACCACCTGCACTCCCGCTCCCTCCACCAATCGTCCCAGCCCCCTATAGTCCTGTTTGATAGCCTTGAGGCTTCTCTTTTCAACATCGTCACTGCCAGCCTGGACTATCAAAAGCGGATAGTAGTCAGAGGGGCGAACCAGGTTTGGAAGCTTCCTGGTAATGTCTCTGACCCTGGCCCCAGGGAGGCAGCAGACTTCCCTATGTGTGGGGTCAGGCCGACAAATAGGGCCCTCCGTTCCCCTGAGGAGGGAGTCGCCCACAACAATCACCCTTCTTTCTTTCTTGGTGGAGGCAGTCCTGAGGCGTGGAGTCAACTTCCTCACCTCAGGCATCCTCCTGGGTAGGCTTCCTACCTCATCCTCACCCACCGGTCTCTCCAGCCCCAGGGCCTCAAACCTATTGTTCAAGGGCACCTGGGAAGGCGGCACCGGAAGGGGAGGGCATCTCCTGCGAGGTCGAGCAGGGACCTGTCTCCATTCCTCCTCAACTCGCAGGTCCCCTCCCTCTGCCCGATGGCGACAGGGCAGGGGGTCCACCCCCCTTTGGAGCATCTCACCCTGGTCCCTCTCCCTCCGGTCCTGCAGGGAGTCGCTCCACCAGTCTATCTCCCGCTCGCACTCCCTGATATCCCTCAACCTCTGCACCTCCTCCTTGAGCTCCGCCACCATGCGGACCAGGTCGTCCACCTGCTCGCACCTCACGCAAGCAGTCTCTCTGCCTCCCGCCGATGGCAGCAAGAGGCTCAGACACTCCCCGCATCCGGAGACCTGAACTGCCGCGTGTTTGGGCGGGCAGTCGGTCTGGGTGTGTACTGACTTCCTAGAGAAAGCACTGTGCCTGGTGGAGACCATTGCAGCCCAGCTGATGGGAGAGTGCCGTTGGAGGAGTTGTCCCTATGGGCGGGTGTGAGCGCTCCGCCCTTCCTGCCCGCCCTGCCCGCGCTCACTGCCTCGCTCACTGCCTCGCTAACTGCCGCGTCACTCCCCCCGTGTCACTCCCTGTTTGCCGGCCCTGTTCGCCGCGCTCCTGGTCGCTCGCGCTCCCTAAGGGCTGCCTTTGAACGGCCAGGGGGAGGAGCTGTCGCTGACGCTGCTGGCTCTGCCTACGCCTCGTCAGCCTCCCTCACGAGGGCTGCCGGTGCCTGGCGGCTCCCTCACGTAGGCTCGATGCCCGAAAAATAGCCCTGCCTGTCCCGATCCCGCGCTCCGCTGCAGCACGCGTCTGCCCCGGAGCCGGTCACCTCGGCAAGTGGCGACCTAGCCTTGTTGAACCTCATACAATTGCCCTCTGCCCATCGATCCAATCTATCCCGATCACTCTGCAGATCCTTCCTACTCTCAAGGAGATCAACACTCCTGCCCAACTTGTTGTTGTCGTCATCTGCAAACTTAATGAGGGTGCACTCGATCACCTTGACCAGCTCATTCATAAAAATATTAAAGAGAACTGGCCCCAGTACTGGGCCCTGGGGGATGCTACTTGTGATCAGCCTCCAACTGGATTTAACTCCATTCACCATGACTCTTTGGGCTGGGCGACCCAGCCAGGTTTTTACCCAGTGAAGCGTACACCCATCCAAGCCATGAGCAGACAGTTTCTCCAGAAGAATACTGTGGGAAATAGTGTCAAACGCTTTACTAAAGTCTAGGCAGACAACATCCACAGCCTTTCCCTCATATACAAAGTTTCTGTACAGAGAACTGCTTAACAGTAACTCTTACTGACAATGTTGTGACACTTCTGTTTTGTTTCATTTTTAAATAGCACTCTTAGAAGCTAAAGTGGAAATTTACCTGCTATTCAGCAATCCTTTGCAATTTTGTAAGCTGTTATGTCTGAATCAGGAAGGATTTAGAAACAAGACCACAACTCTGGTTTTCAAAAGGCTTTTTGTTTCTACATACATTATCTGATTAGCAGAAACATTGTGCAAGTTTTGCGTGTATGTGTGTTGTTCTGCTACTAGTTCATATATATAGTTGGCTTGAATATTGGTTGATGGGAAGATTGTTATTGTGTGAATCAGGACACCCGTGTCTCATGTCACCATATGAGAAACAGAAACTATGCCTTCTATTCCACTCTGATTTTCTTTTGTAATTACAGGATTCTGTGTTTTTTTTTCTACCATAGTATAACACATAATAGTATTAGCTCCAGTGTTCTCAGTGGTTTGTTTTTATGTGTTTACAATAATATTTGGGAAGTGGGTCCTTTTTATTCCTTACCTTCCCTCATTCCTTCGTACCAGAAAGGTATCACAGGAAATATGCTTCTATAGTCCTTCAGTTCTTGGCATGTCCTGTTTATTTTTCTCTGCTGCTTATGGCAAGTGCCGCTGCAAACACTGAGAACCTTGAGGATGTAGCAGCCTTTTCTGTTCCGGATTTTTGTTAGCTGTGCTCTTTTTTTTGGCTCTGGGGCTACCGGAATGTAGCTCCATTGTGACTCTGCTTCCCCAGTCATCACATTGCAGGCTGTGTTTTCTCTGAAGGGAATTAAGTGTGGCTGTCTCTCCTATTTGTGCATCATCATCCTTAAGATGATGATATTTTTCATGATCTTACAATCTGTTGCTTAGTTGTTGTTTGGTTTCCTTTATCCTGTTTTTGGGGGGATTTCATCGTGTTTTATTTCTGACAGCTTTTCCTTATCCTCATGCTTCATAGTCACTTCTTGTTGAAAGGATTGAATCTCTTTTTATCTCTCTCAAGATTGTTGTGAGATTGGGAAAGTGTATTGTACATGAAATGGCAAGGGGGAATGTTAGGGGCACTCTCTTACTGACTGCCAAGTTCTGCTTTCCTCTTGACTTGGTGATCTGCATCCTTTATAAAAAATTTCTTAATGATGCTCCAGTTAATGGGAAGCTCAGAAAAGACTACTTTTTCTTTAGCAATGCATGGCTACTGATCAGTTTATAATAGGAGTAACAAGGGCAATTCTTTCAATTGTCATCTTGATACACTGTGTAGAGGGCACTGTTGTACTGAAACTATTGCAATATTAAACTTCCCCAAAGGGCCTAAATAACTTTATTCCCTAAATGTAAAAGACCGTTGAAAATATTTGTTCTACATTTATCATGGCTTTTAAAATTGCAGCATAGTCATTGAAGAGCAATCATTTGAGAGTTCTCATTTCAACCTGACGTACAGAGTACCATCACTAAACCATGTCCCTTAGTGCCATATTCACACATCTCTTAAATATGTCCAGGGATGGGTAATCTATCATTTCCCCAGGGAACTCATTCCAAGGTTTCCACTTCCAGTGTGATGACCATGGATGAGGGGAAGTGTAGGAGCTATCATGAGTCGCTGAATCACAGTGAAATTAGGAATGTTTTTCATTCACTTTTTTACTTAAATTGAACATATTTGGTGTTCTTTTCTTCCTTGTTCTAAAACGAGGCTTGGTCTCTAAAGAGACAACATACCTTCGGGGCAGCCCGTCCTTGGGCCTGCATCTGCGGACTGCTCATTATTCACCATGGGGTTGAGGAAAATTCACATCAGACTAAGAAATGCAAGTAATAGAGTTGTAACTGTTCATATATTTGTAAGGAAGTCCTGACTCCCCATGTTGCTTGCCATGTTGATGTATGTTTACCTGCATTCATTTGGGAGTGTTTATCTTCCAGATAGTCTTTTGTTCCAGAAGGACACAGAAAACTGAAGGTACTGTCAAAGTGCCATAAAGGCAGTGGCTCCCTTAGGGTTGGGGGCCAAGAGCTCAGCCTCATAACAGCTCAGCCAGCAAGTATGGCAGTCAGGGGACACTGGGGCAGACCCAGCCCCAGATATTGGGTACCATCCTGGGACTGGGACTTGGGCACACGGGTGGACCTCACTCGGTGAGGCCCATGACTGGGAGGGAAGGGTTTTTATAAGTTTCTCAGTACAATGAGTGTAGATACACAGGATACCTTTTCAGTCTAGATTCAGTATGAAGTGAGGTAACTCCGATTATACTTGGATAATTTAATCTTGATTCTATCCTCATTTCTCCTTGTCTAGCAGCAGTAATGAGGTTTCATTGATATCATTAGAGAAGTTGTATCATTCGTGTAATTATTCATGCCCATGTAAAGCCTTACTGTCTATATTTTAGTGATAATCATGCTGCCATAAATAACATATGTGACTTTGTTACAGTAAGCTAATGATATGGCCAATTAAGGCTGGACTTGTGTTGAATAATAAGGGTATTACCCATGGTGAGTAAGGCACTCATTCTAGTTACTTTATTATACAATTAGCATGATACTAACATACTTCTTTAAATTTCTTACACAGAATCAGGTAACAGTTACGGCAAAAGCTAGACAGTAGTCTAAAGCGTGTCCTGAGCCACAATGTTATCTTAATATGGGCTACAGAGGAAATAGAAGGAAAAACGTCATTGCAACATCTGTGGCATCTCAAGTGTCATTTTTCTCAAATCGTTGAATGTATAAAATAATTTCTTAATAAAAATAATTTTGCAGTCATAACAATCCACAGCCCAAATAAAAACATAGAAAAATGATGCACTTTAAAAGCATTTTTTAGTTTTTATTTTCACATCCTCTTTGAAGTCTTCACCTGCTTGTTAACAATACTTTTGCCCAGAATGTATTTCTTCAGCTATTCCTTTATCATAAAGGAGTTAAATCATTCGTCCTATATTAGATATGAAGACCTTGTGAACCTAAAGACTTATTCGAAACAGAAGTACGATGGAATGTTATAATTAAGCATTAATTGCTTGTATTACATTATAGGGAAACCTCAAAAAGCAGAATAGGCCAAGGAAACATGAAATAATTTCAAAATTAGGAGGTGGGTTATACAAGCTAGTGGCACACATAGGTAAGAATTGTATCTGTATAAGCTGATTACTACATAGATATATATGTATTCTAAATATAAAAAAGTATCAGTAAAGTATCCTTGTAACACCATTATGCCTTTAGGAAACATTTCTTATATTGCTTATTAGATTTACTAATCAAAAGCTTGTCTGTGTCATGATAATATCTCTCACTTCTGTTGACACAGTGTTCTCTTAATGCAAGTTAAATATTGCATGCTTAATTTATTTTTGTAATATCTATGATAAAAATTATTAGTTTTTTTATATCAATGTGTTAATCATAATACCTCTGGTGAAATGTCATTGGGCACACTTTCCACTGTAAAACAGAAATGTGAAGTATATTTTTCTACACATCCTTATTCTATGCTTAATGCAAAAAATGTTTCAAAGGTTTTTTTTATTGTGTTATCTGTAATCTTGAAATGGTTACTTGACTTCACAGAAAAGATTCTTTAGAATTTGGCAGCAAAAAGACTAGCTGCAAGTGCTTTAGAAAGTGTACTTTTAATATTTCTTGGGAGGTAGTCTTCTAAATGGTGTTAGTCAAGGGCTTTTATTTATCTGCTGTTGAGGTCTCATGGTGACACAGGCTCTGTGAACATTAAACATCTTTCTGTATGTATTTGTTAGTGGTTCTGGGCTTCTAGAATGAAAGGTTAGTCCCTAAACCAAAGGTAATACACTTTCCTGCTTTTATTTTTCTATGCATATCAAAAATGAGCTGAGAATAAAAGAAACAGTTAGTTACAAAACAAATCTATCTTTTACCCAATGGAATTTCATATCTTCTCTTTTTTATATAATTATTGATTTAATAGTTTATACTGCTGTAAAGTGTAAGAAATAAAAAAAAACAGAAATCATGCCAAAGGTCCAGTTCTTACATTCATTTAACTCTTGGTATTGAAAAACTTGAATAATGATATTTATTTTATAAATTACCATGGTATCTATGATTCTTCTGTTTAAGAGTTTAAATTCTGATTAATCACTGATTTAAAATGTTAGAGTGCTTAGAGAGAGCAAACAGGAGAATGTTTGTTAAAAAACTACGAATTGGTCAATTAAGTTTGGCAACATGGGGTAAGCAGAGGAGGAGCTAGCAGCACAACAATGAATGAGAGATATTGGGTAAAATGGGGCATACCTCTGAGGACACCATAGATGGAGGTAAGTAACAGTAATGTAGCAGAGAAGGAGAAATCAGTGGGAGAAGGCAAATGAACTGACATAGTCAGCAATGTTATGGACTGGGAAAATGACTTTTGTATCGGCATTCTGAACTAAAGTGATTTGGGCAAAAGGTATCTTGGGTTGCTGTAGTTGCATTCATAATTATTAAAGAAAAGATACAGGCTTTTAAATTTTATTTAAATCACTCTAGGTTGCTGTATTAAATAGAAAACACAGCAGACTAAAACTGTTAACGTGGATTTTCAGTCAGTGTCCTGTACCTAATGAGGCTATAGATTTCATCAAACTTCATGAGGAAAAGTCTTTTATGCCATTGCTTTTTCTTTTAGTATACTTGGAGACTGTCTTTTGTGTTTTCAGGACAAATCTGTACCTAATTAAGCACTTTGGTTTCAAATGTATAGTGCTAGAATAAAAAGGCAGTATTCTCATATAAACATTTTCTGAAGCTGCATTATTTCTAATAGCAACACTGTAACTGACAAGGAGGTTGTATCACAGAAGAAATTACTTGCATTGTCAGTGTGCCTTAGGATACATTGGTCCAGTAGCAATGCCTGTCCCTCATCACTCCTCAGCTGAATGGAAATTTTATTATTCCTAGCAACTTAAAATATGTGATAAAAAAGAATTGAAATATTATTCCTGAATGAAACCCTGTGAAAGGTTAAATCTTGACTGGATAATGTTTTCTGAAATATCACAAGGAAAAGAAACATCAATAAAATAACTGCCCTGATAAAAGTTGTGAGAACATTTCTCTTAAATCCTCAATGGAAGCATTTAAATATTTTGTGGCAGAATTGATATTTTCACACCAGAAGCTGTCTGATGGACCTCTTATATCTGATGATGAAACATCAGCTGACAGATACTGAGATGAAATGGAGTAGTCGTAAAAATATCTTATTGCAAGATCTCTTGAGAAGTTGTCTACTCACTCAACTTAAGCAACCATAAGTGAACACAGTAAGGAACACAAATTCCATGTGCACCCATGATATGCACCAGATCCGTGATCATGGTAACCAGAAAAGTTTCCACAGATCAACCAAATATTCCTGGTAATACTCGCTTGTAGTTTTTCTTTCCATTATCCTCAGATATTATATTTGTGATTCAAATGTGTGTTTTACAATCTAGAGACTGGCAGTCATTACTGCTCAGAAAAGAGCCGTTTTTCATGGCATTGTGATTACTAAAAATGCACATGAATATTTTTGTATAATTTTTCTTGGGACTTCTACAGGATAACTTGCTCAAAATAGAAGATTATTCATTCTGAAATCCTGTTTTAGTTTCCATTGATGTCTGCAAAGGACACTTTCTTTGGATCTTCAGAGACTAGCAAGAGTAGCAGTCCTTCCCTCAACCCCCAAATAGTGTTTTTTTTTTCTTTTTTTTTTCTTTTTAGAATTTATGGCATGGAGATGTATACAATTTATTCATAAGCAACACATTGTCATTTAGCATTGCAGCCAAACCTGATGCTTTGTCTGTTCAGGTGTGGAAAAGAGGATAAAAATCAGCATTTCCTTGACTGCTTGCTGAATGAGAGCTTCCAGCTGATGTTGCCATTTCATTCGGCACACTGAAATGTGTACAGGGCTTCCTAACAGAAATAGAACAGTTTTATTTACGTAGTCTTATGATAACATAAATAGATGACAAAGATGGGGAAAAAAAATGGAAGAGGAAGCAGTGATTCTCACACTGTAACTCCCTTCTTGCCATTTCTCCCTCTACATTGATCCTGCCGAGAGGTGGGAATGGCAGCATTCCTGTATTTCTTCTGCTGCCTTTAATCGTGTTATTTTGGTCTATGAAGACACAGCTGAGGTTGTAGTCCTATGGTTTAGCTACCCTCCCCCCTTTTTTAAAAACTTTTGAAATGAAACTTAGTGTATATCCAATTTCTGCTTCTCAGGAGAGAGTTACAGCAAGAAATGTCAACTTTCTTCTCAGTCTAAATGCTTCCTTATGACTAAATCTGCCTATGCAAATCTGATTTTCTTTTTTTTTTTTTTTTACTGTCAACATTGAACAGCTATGTAGTGTAAGAAATGCTTACAGAGTAGAATGTTTTTTCCTCTCATTGCATCTTGTTCATGCTGTTGTTTGCTTGCATAACTTTTCTATATACCGTAGCAGTGAGTCAGTGTCTACTATAGAGAAGTACTTCTGTTAACTTCTGCTCTTCTAATAAAGTAGACAGCTGCCTATAAAACATTTTTTTATCACTGTTCCCATCTTACGAGGTCTTTAAAAGAGGGTATCCTCAACCATTTTGCCAAGTTGAGGTACAGAATCTTTGAAGTGTTATAGCGTTAAGTCATAACAACAATATATTCTTCAGGTCAGAAAAATGTCTTAGGATATCTGCTTTTCTCAATCTGTTCAAAGCTGTGAAGTAGAAAATAAACATTCTTCATGAATACTTCTGTTGACTATGTACAACCTTTATGGCAGGGATGTTTCAGAGAACAGGAATATGGAATCATCAGGAATATGGAATGGGGACTCTTCAAAGTTAGGTTTAAGACAGAACTACAGTGACTGGTTCTTTTCCATTCTCACCAAACATTTCCTGACATGATACGTAGGTTCTCAAGTCCTGTGACACACTTCCAGCCAGTTAATTACCTAGATCCTTCCTTTCTCACCACTGTTCAGGTTCTAAATTTGTATTGCAGAAAGCAAAATTTTAAATAGTTTGTTTGCATGGAAGTTATTTTTTCAAGGAAGTTTGTATTTATAATGCTAGAACATAACTGCCATTTCTTGTATGTATTTCTATTGAATTTCATTATGGGATGTTTTACACACTACTCATCAGTGACTTCACAGATCACATTTTCCCTCTAGAATAGAATAGCATATTTCAGTTGGAAGGGACCCTCAAAGATCATCTAGTCTAACTGCCTGTCTGCTTCAGGGCTAAACAAAAGTTAGAACATAGTATTAAGGACATTAACCAAATGCCTTTTGAACACTGACAGGCATGGATCATCAACCATATCTCTAGGAAGCCTGTTCCAGTGTTTGACCACCCTCATAGAGAAGAAATTTTTCGTAATATCCAGTCTGAACCTCCCCTGGTATATCTTTGTTCTGTTTCTGCACTTCATTATCATTGGTCATGAAGGAGAGAAGAGCGGCACCTCCCTCTCCTTTTTCCCTCCTCAGGAAGTTGTAGACAGCAATGAGGCTTATACTAGGCAACCCAAGCATCCTCAGCCTCTCCTCACAGGACATGCCTTCCATCCCTTTTATCGGCTTTGTTGCCCTTCTCTGTACACTTTCAATTATCTTGACATCCTTTTAATATTGTATTTATATTTACTGGAAAACTAAACAGCAATCAGTTTCAGCTTTCAGAGAGCTTTGAAGATCTTATGTCAGCAAAATGTAAAATTGATATTTTAATTCCATGTAACACAATGTTTCATAATGGCTTAAAATTACTCATCAGACAGGTAGAATATATTTCTATGCTTTGGAATGAAGTAGAGGTTATTCTCTCCAATCAATGTTTTTTGTTATAGGCTGGTATGGTGTCTTGCTTTGAAAGTGGTTAATCTTTGAAGACTTCAAAATCCTTTTGTTATTTGAAGTGATTTTTGTGAGGAATGCTAAAGTTAAAGATTATTTTGGAATGAGTTACAGACATACTGGCTTCTTTATGTAACACCATCACGTGGGATTCACAAAAAAAAAATAGAAAAAAAAGTTCCAAGATGTCTATATTAAATAACTTCTTTAATTATGCTGTGCTAAACATGAGGATCCAGAACTGAGATACTGAATTTCTCTTTCTTGTTCTCATTTGCTACCTCTGATTCTTTTCAAAATACAGGTTTTGAGGAAAAGATAAAAAGGAGGTAGAGCAACACAAATCATAAAACTCCCTTGAACTATATTTTGTTCAGTCTGTATATTCAAAATGAGCCCATAAGCATAGTTGGAGAAAGCATTTTCTGCATGTTTTATATATAAAACACCCACGCTTTTATATATATTAGATTTATGTGGGTGTGTATATCTATGTACATATATGGTATGTGGACTGTGCATGTGTGGGGAGGTGTATATATTCACACCATCACACTATTCAACATATATATAAAATGCAAATATTAAGTGACTAAATCTTATTAAATCGGAGGTATAACTTTACTTAACAACTGCTTTTCTAAAGATTTCTATTTGATTAAATTGTGCTGGAAATTGTCATTAAAATTGGGGGAAAACTATTCCAAGTGCCTGTAGATTTTCAGTTGTGATTTGGACTTTGTAGTCAAATGTACTTATCTACAGGAATAAATTAGTCATGACTGCACGGCATTCAGAAAGCTTTGGGCACTAAAACTGGCTATTTCCACCTGAGGAGACAAATGAGCAAGGTGTGATGCCAGAAGAGAAACGTGTGTTGCAGCTTTGAACAGAAATAGATCTAAAAATGGCTTGTAAGCATTAACTGGGGAGACATGCTGCTGCGTTCCTCAAGCAGAGCAGTTGTTTTATCTTCAAGAGTGAGATCTGAAGAGTGGTTTACTTGCCCATGTCAGACACTTCGGAGAACTCTGTTATGGAGTCCTGAGTTATTATCCAGCAGACCAACTTTACAGCAAAAGATCATCTCAAGCATTTTCTGACAGTGTCATCTAAGAAGCAGAATTCCCCTTGCTCAGGATCACAAAGGAAAAGAAAAAAGAACACATGCTTGAATTGAAATATTGTTCATACATATGAAATATAGTGCATCCTCTCTCTTAACAGCATATTAGAGTCTAAAATTTTCTCAAACCTGGGAACTGAAATGAAAATTGTCTAAATGAGAACTAATATTTTCTTTTCCGTCTTTACAGTTGTTTGCAATAAATGCAAAATCTAACAAAGTTTTAGTAAGAAAGTCACCATTCATGATGCATTGCAGCTTTTGCTAATGGAATAAAAACTATAATAAACTGATGAGAGCCATCTCTGATGTGACACTAATTCATCATCATTTTGAAGAGTCTAGGGAGAACTCATGCAAAATAATACGACAGGAAAACTTAAAATGTTCTCATGATGGAATTCCATTTAAGATAGTTTTGTCACAAGAACAGGATTTGTCCACCTTCAAGATAAAGCTTGCTTATGTCCCCAACCTTCAGTAATTGCCCTCTGCCTTGTTTTCTGCCTTCTTTTTACCTTAATCAGGTGTTGGCCTCTGTAAAATAAGCAGTAGTAGTCTTTCTTTAATCTTCATGCCCTCTTTTATTACTGTCAGTTTAAGACTCTGGATCTTCTTTCATCTACAGATGAAGTTTATCTGGGTATTATTTATGGAGGACAATAACCAAATACTCCATAGATGGCTAAAAGTGAAATATTTATGCATATCTGGTATACGTTTGCTTAAATCTGTGTTGCTATGACTAAACAATGGTGGAGCTGAATTATTTTGTTTTTGATTGTTTTGTTTATTTTTCCCCCCAGAATATTAATGAATACATAGTAAAAAAACAGATCACCTGCATAAGCAAGGGAAAGAGCATCATTTACATATTGCTGCCTAATCATTTATCCTTTGAAAATGACTAATGAACGAAAGTTGACTTCTGTTAACTGCTGTATAAACATAAAAACATAATTCAGCCACAAAGAGGTTACTGTCTAAGTATTAGACAAGAAATAATCAAAACTGAATGAAGAGCCCATAGAAACTTTTTACCCTTCAGTATATATCAATTGTACTTGCCATGAATTTAATAGACTTAAATACTATGAAGTGCACGGCACCTGGAAATTTTGTGAAGTCTAATGGATATATAGTAGCTACTTTATTTTATTATTTTAATACCATAATATATTAAATAAAGATTCTGCTTATAGACCAAAAGAGACATCACTGTTTGTCAGCGGTCCTTCACAGACCTCTCTGACCCGTTATCAGGAAAAAGACAGAAGGCTGGGTACATCATAACAAACGTATCACTACATACAAATTAGTTAAATTAAATTTCTATAAAAAGTAGCTATGTGAGGCTGTATAGATGTTGAATCCCTTTGGACATCCTTTAAGCAAATGTTTGCAGAAACTCAGGATTTATGATACTGTAAATTTGGACTATCTCCAATACAAAGGAGCTTTTGAATTTTCTCATGTTTGTACAGGTATATCCATGGAAAAAAACATCTGAAAGAAATGAGCTTTTTTTCTGTAGAGTACAAAATGAACATCCTACCTGGTCATGCCTCAACAGAAGTCACATTGACGCAATTATAGTATATCATAAAAGTCAACTGAAAGTGCATGCCCAAAGTATCAAACTGCATACATGCTTGCCCTGGCACATACACATCTTAAAAGCACATATGTTTGTAATCAGAATACTTCACTAGACAAAGTAGCATCATTGCTATGCTCTGCTAAGCAGATAACAGGATTTACCACTAACCTACCAATCCTTACCCCACTTACCCATCCACCCTCATGATACTATTAAGTGCTTTCACCTGGGTCATCTGGGATAATACATCAGCTGAGGGGTAAAAGAAACTCCATATTCTGCAGGGAATGCGCTCAGTCTTTCTATACCTTTCACCTATCTGTAATCCCTTCTTCTTGAAATTTACCCTTATCTTTCCCCTTTAGATGAGTTTCAAACCAGCTTTTCTAAAACTGTTGAAGAAAAGTATCTGATTTAGAGAGTTGAGGGGTATGTGCATTAAGCATTGTGTATGTTAAATAACAGGAGAAAAAAAGTGTTAGATGCATCTGTTATAACATGACAAATGCATTAAGCAGTGTATTTTCAAACTCTTCACAGCAATGAAATACAGTGAAGATTTGTAGAAGAAAGTAAAGAAGGATTTCTCCCTTCTCCCATTGATGAAAGATATATTTAACAGGCCGCATGCATCACATTTTAGGATGATTCCAATTCTCCTAAGATTGCAACACCACTACCTTAAGGTAATTTTAAGAAATTAAAGTTAGCTGTGGTAAGCATTAGAGATGTGTTTTACTCAAATGCCAGTAGGTATTAATCAGTTTGAATGGCTTAACAGGTGAGTCTCATTAACACAACATGGGAACAATTTAATCTACTGACTTTTATTTATTTATTTATTTATTTATTTTATTGGGGGTTTAGCTATAAGGTCTTTATTCTCTTTTTGAGGGTGGTACATGCATGTGTTTGTTCTTAGCATGTGGCTAATCTAGATACTGTTGCTACAATCAATATTATAGGAAGGGTGAACTTGATAATGAATTACCTTTCTTTCTTTTAAAATCACGTCTTTTTAATGTTTATAAGTAAATCTTCACATAATGAGTTTATTTTCCAAAAAGAAAGAGTCTGTATTGTGTGTTTCTAGTGTGATTAGCTCTATAAACAACTGAACTATGACAAAGTATGCTAGGAAGAGAACTTTTTAAAGCAGAGGATTCTGGTATGGCCTGAGGACAGAACTTGTTGCTGTTCATATGAATTAATTATAAAATAAATATTTATAATTGATTTTTTTTTTAGGGCTACCAATCCAATTTGATGCTTTTATGCCTTTTTTTTTTTTTTAATAGAGTTCAAAGTCATTACCTAAAATACTGAATACCTGAGGGAATGGGCAGAAAATGTGGTCCCCTTCTAGCCTAGTCTGAAACCTATTTGTTGTCGAACCTTAATGCAGAAATGACTTCTAAACCACTTAAAACATATTTGCAAAGGGAAGTAGTGGCTGTGTTTTGTATGTTTGTTTTTAATATTCTTCAGGACAAGTGTAATATTTATTCTCTCACTCCTTAAAAACTCACAGGGACTAATTGATACCACACAGATATTCCTGAAAAGTTAACAAAACCACAGACCCATACAAAAGTTTTAGTGGAGTTGTTGTAAAGGTGACAGAACAGAAAATCTTCTGCTTGTAGAAGTAGATCAGGGACAAATAAAGCAGCCTAACATGTGAATCTTGTTTCCATATCACCATGTGGAAATGAAGAAGGAGAAAGAATTCCAAGAAGCCGGGAATGTGAAGAGGAACCTGAAAGCCAGATATTTTGGTAGGCCCAGCTATCCCATGCTGGTTCAAGTCTATTGTTATTCTTAGATGTACAAATTGATTAATGTTAATTAGCATATACTGCAAAGTCGGTCTGTTTTGGAATAATAAAACTAAATTTTGCTGTAAACTGGGAATTTATTTGCTGAATATGGTTTGTATCCTGTATGGAAGTAAAATTGAGTACATATTTGCTGTATGTAAATGTGATAGGAATACCCACTAGATCCTGCATAATATATGCCATGTTTATATGTATGCAATCATTATTACATACTATAGTACACATATATTTTGTACTATATATACATACAATAATGATATAGATAATATGCATATGTCATATATACAGTTATAAGTGTGTGTACATATTCACATGTATTTTAGTGTACATTGATATTCCCCAGTTTTGGGTGCCTCAAATAAAGTTGGATGATCCAATAAGGGTATAGAACTATTAGACTGTCCAAAGGAGGGCTACAAAGATGCTGAAGGATCTAAAGGGAAAGATGTATGAGTAGTGGCTGAGGTCCCTTGGTTTGTTCAGCCCCGAGCAGAGCAGGCTGAGGGGAGGCCTCATGGCGGCCTGCAGCTCCCTCACGAGGGGAGCGGAGGGGCAGGTGCTGAGCTCTGCTCTCTGGGGACAGCAACAGGACCCGAGGGAACGGCATGGAGCTGGGACAGGGGAGGTCAGGCTGGGTGTCAGGAAAAGGTTCTTCACTAAAAGGGTGTTCAGGCACTGGGACAGGCTCCCTAGGCACTGGTCATGGTACTGAGCCTGCTGGAGTTCAAGAAGTGTTTGGACAACATTCCCAGACAAATGGTCTGATTTTTGTGTGGTCCTGTGTGGAGCCAGGAGTTGGATTTGATGATCCTTGTGAGTCCTTTACAACTCAGGATATTCTGTAAGTCTATGAATTATATTAATCTGTGAGTAATAGTGCCAGCCTTGTCACTGACAAATTTGATTTGGACCCAAAAATGTTCTACAGATATATTTTAAATAAATGAAAACAGTATTGATTTTTTTTATTTTTATTTTTTTTTAAGATGTGACTATTCTGACTAACCTGGCATATCTGCAGTTACACATGGCTTTCGAAGATTCTGTGGGCCTAAGCCTTTTGACGAGCTCTATGGGAAAAATTTTAAAGTATCTGACAACACGCCAAGTATGAAAAATCCCCCTTTCTAAGTTGTTTATCTAATATTCCTTGTGTAAATGAGAAGAAACTGATATCTGTTTCTGTTGCAGTTTGGGCCCTGACTTTCTGAGCCAAAACTTCCTTTACTGTGCAGGCTGCTCTAAATGCGAATGCTATTTAATTATAAATATCAATTTTAAGTTTTCTGGGATATAAAATTAAAACCAAAGGATTGTTTCAGGAATAGTATGAAGAAGAGCAGGAATTTTACCTATTGTTTTATACTACGTGCCTCAATATTGTTTTCTAAAGCTTTCTGTCACAGTGACCTTTGCATGCTGTCATACCAAAGAAAATGATTCTGCATAAGGCAAAGGCATTTTTTTTCTTCACAGTATCACAGATTTCTAGGTTGGAAGAGACCTCAAGATCATCGAGTCCAACCTCCGACCTAACACTAAGTACTCCACTAAACCATATCGCTAAGCTCTACATCTAAACGTCTTTTAAACACCTCCAGGGATGGTGACTCCACCACCTCCCTGGGCAGCCCGTTCCAATGCTTAATAACCCTTTCGGTAAAGAAGTACTTCCTAACATCCAACCTAAAACACCCCTATCGCAACTTTCGCCCATTCCCCCTCGTCCTGTCACCAGGCACGTAGGAGAACAGACCAACCCCCACCTCTCTACAGCCTCCTTTAAGGTAACTGTAGAGAGCGATAAGGTCTCCCCTGAGCCTCCTCTCCTCCAAGCTGAACAAGCCCAGCTCCCTCAGCCGCTCCTCGTAAGACTTGTTCTCCAGACCCCTCACCAGCTTGGTCGCCCTTCTCTGGACTCGCTCGAGCACGTCCATGTCCTTCCTGTAGCGAGGGGCCCAAAACTGAACACAGTACTCGAGGTGCGGCCTCACCAGAGCCGAGTACAGGGGCACAATCACTTCCCTAGACCTGCTGGCCACACTGCTTCTTATGCAGGCCAGGATGCTGCAGGACCCGGCACTTGGCCTTGTTGAACTTCATACAGTTGACCTCAGCCCATCGCTCCAGCCTATCCAGATCCTCCTGCAGAGCCTTCCTGCCCTCGAGCAGATCGACACACGCACTTAGCTTGGTGTCATCTGCAAACTTACTGAGGGTGCACTGGACGCCCTCATCCAGATCATCGATAAAGATATTAAAGAGGACCGGCCCCAGTACCGAGCCCTGGGGGACGCCACTAGTGACCGGCCTCCAACTGGATTTGACTCCATTCACCACAACTCTCTGGGCCTGGCTATCCAGCCAGTGTCTAACCCAGCGAAGCGTACGCCAGTCCAAGCCCCGAGCAGCCAGTTTCTTGAGGAGAATGTTGTGGGGAACTGTGTCAAAAGCCTTACTGAGGTCAAG
Organism: Anser brachyrhynchus; assembly: GCF_964034855.1. Classification (NCBI taxonomy): domain Eukaryota; kingdom Metazoa; phylum Chordata; class Aves; order Anseriformes; family Anatidae; genus Anser; species Anser brachyrhynchus. The sequence continues at coordinate 118,107,171 of NC_137695.1, forward strand.
GTAAACCACATCCACAGCCTTTCCCTCATCCACCAAGCGCGTCACTTTGTCATAGAAGGAGATCAGGTTCGTCAAGCAGGACCTGCCTTTCATAAACCCATGCTGACTGGGCCTGATCGCCTGCTTGCCCTGCAAGTGCCGCGTGATGACCCTCAAGATAATCTGCTCCATGAGCTTTCCTGGCACTGAGGTCAAACTGACAGGCCTATAGTTCCCCGGGTCTGCCCTGCGGCCCTTCTTATAGATGGGCGTCACATTGGCTAGCCGCCAGTCAACTGGGACCTCCCCCGATAGCCAGGACTGCCGATAAATGATGGAAAGCGGCTTGGCCAGCTCCTCCGCCAGTTCTTTCAGTACCCTCAGGTGCATCCTATCCGGCCCCATCGACTTGCGCACATCCAAGCTCCGTAGCAGGTCACCAACCATTTCCTCATGGATAGCGAAGGCCACGTCCTGCTCCCCATCCCCTTCCACCAGCTCAAGGCACTGGGTATCCAGAGAAGAACCGGTATTGCCGCTAAAGACTGAGGCAAAGGCGGCATTAAGCACCTCAGCCTTTTCCTCATCCTTAGTAACTAGGTTTCCCCTCGCATCCAGTAAAGGATGGAGATTCTCCTTAGTCCTCCGTTTCGCGTTGATATATTTGTAAAAGGATTTTTTGTTGTCTTTAACGGCAGTAGCCAGGTTGAGCTCCAGATGAGCTTTGGCCTTTCTAATTTTCTCCCTGCACAGCCTCGCTACATCCTTGTAGTCCTCCTCAGTGGCCCGCCCTTTTTTCCAAAGATTATAAACCCTCTTTTTTCTGCTAAGCACAAGCCGCAACTCTCTGTTGAGCCAGGCCGGTCTTCTTCCACGCCGGCTCGTCTTCGGACACGTGGGGACGGACCGCTCCTGTGCCATCACGATTTCCTTCTTGAGGAGCGCCCAGCCTTCCTGGACTCCTCTGCCCTTCAGAACCGCCTCCCAAGGGACTCGGCCAACCAGCGTCCTGAGCAGCTCAAAGTCAGCCCTCCGGAAGTCCAATACAGCAGTTTTACTGGTCCTCTTCCTGGCCTCGCCAAGAATAGAGAACTCTACCATTTCATGGTCACTCTGCCCAAGACAGTTTCCGACCACCACATCTCCCACCAGTTCTTCTCTGTTTGTGAAGAGAAGGTCTAGCGGGGCACCACCCCTGGTAGGTTCACTGACCAGCTGCGTCAGGAAGCTATCTCCCACGCTCTCCAGAAACCTCTTAGACTGCTTTCTCTGTGCCGTGTTGTGTTTCCAGGATATGTCCGGGAAGTTGAAGTCCCCCACGAGGACAAGCGCTGACGATTTTGCAACTTCTGTCAGTTGCCTATAAAACTCCTCATCCGTCTCCTCATCCTGGTTCGGCGGTCTATAACAGACCCCGACCAGGAAGCTAGCCTTGCCAGCCTTCCCGCGGATCCTAACCCACAGGGATTCAACCTTATCATTCCCAGCCTGGAGTTCCACAACATCAAAAGATTCTCTAATGTAGAGAGCCACGCCACCACCCCCTCTGTGCTGCCTGTCCCTCCTGAAGAGCCGATAGCCAGGCATTGCAGCACTCCAGTCGTGGGAGCGGTCCCACCACGTCTCCGTGATGGCAACCAAGTCGTAGCCTGCCTGCTGCACGATGTCTTCCAGCTCCTCCTGTTTGTTACCCATGCTGTGTGCATTAGTGTAGATGCACTTCAGCTGGGCCATCACCTTCTTCCCCGGCCTAGCCATTGTTTCCCCCGGCACAGCTCCAACAAGCCTTGTTTGAGCCCCATCCCCCTTCTTACCTAGTTTAAAGCACTCTCTATGAGCCCCGCCAGCTCCTGGCCTAGGATCCGTTTTCCCCTTGGAGATAGGGACCCGTCTGGGGCCACCAGGCCGGGTGCCGAGTAAAGCTCCCCATGGTGAAAAAACCCAAAATTTCTGTGCTGGCACCAGCCTCTGAGCCACCTATTAACCACGCGAGCTTTCCGTGTCCTCTCCGTGCCTCTCCCTTCCCCCGTAGGGATAGACGAAAACACCACCTGCACTCCCGCTCCCTCCACCAATCGTCCCAGCTCCCTATAGTCCTGTTTGATAGCCTTGAGGCTTCTCTTTTCAACATCGTCACTGCCAGCCTGGACTATCAAAAGCGGATAGTAGTCAGAGGGGCGAACCAGGTTTGGAAGCTTCCTGGTAATGTCTCTGACCCTGGCCCCAGGGAGGCAGCAGACTTCCCTATGTGTGGGGTCAGGCCGACAAATAGGGCCCTCCGTTCCCCTGAGGAGGGAGTCGCCCACAACAATCACCCTTCTTTCTTTCTTGGTGGAGGCAGTCCTGAGGCGTGGAGTCAACTTCCTCACCTCAGGCATCCTCCTGGGTAGGCTTCCTACCTCATCCTCACCCACCGGTCTCTCAAGCTCCAGGGCCTCAAACCTATAGTTCAAGGGCACCTGGGAAAGCGGCACCGGAAGGGGAGGGCATCTCCTTTGTCTTCTTTATTTCTTCCAGACTGTCACATTGTCCTGGTTCCAGTTAGGACAGAGTTAATTTTTCCTCATAGTAGCTGGTAGGGTGCTATGTTTTGGATTAGGATGAGAAGAGCGCTGATAACATGCTGATGTTTTAATTGTTGCAGAGCAGTGTTTACACCAGGCCAAGGACTTTTCGGCTTCTCGCTCTGTCCTGCCAGCGAGCAGGCTGGGGGTGCAGCAGGAGCTGGGAGGGGACAGACCCAGGACAGCTGACGCAAACTGGCCAAAGTGGTATTCCATACCATCTGACGTCATGCTAAACAATATATAGGGGTGGCTGGCTGGGGTGGGGGGCCGGCTGCTCGGGGATAGGCTGGGCATCGGTCAGCGGGTGGTGAGTAATTGCATTGTGCATCACTTGTTTCTTACACATTATTATTATTAATACTATTATCATTATCACTATTATTATTATTATTGTTATTATTATATTCCTGTCTTAATAAACTGTCTTTATCTCAACTCACCTGTTTCACTTTCCCGTTTCTCTCCCCCATCCCAGAGAGGGAGGGGGGAGGGTGAGCGAACGGCTGTGTGGTGTTTAGCTGCCGGCCGGGTTAAACCACAATACACATTCATAACACTTTTTCAAACTTCTTGATTCTGAAACAGGTTATTGGTGAATATTTGCTTACATCTTTTTGAAGTTAGCACTTCAGTATCAAAACCTGTGGGTTTTGTCTCCCTTCTAGTCATGATGATGCTGAGCAAACTTGGTAGTGTTGCATATACTTAGTATTAGTTTTTTTATAAAAGCATTTTATCTCAAACATCTTATGTGAGATGGCAGCCTTGCATTAAATGTTTGTGAAGACAGCTTCACCAAAAATGGATATGTTTTTTCTGTGGACTAGATCATTTGAGGAAAATGGTACAATTCTCCAAGCACTGTGAAGCTGGAGGGGATTCACACTTCAGACAAAGAATTTGATAGAAGCAAGATTAATCTTATGGACTGGCTACTAAAAATATGAGTTTTAAGGCTCAGAGAAAATTCCTATTATATGTGCTGCTTAGTTTGACAACAAAACTTAAAAAAAACACCCTCCAACCTATTCTAAAGACACTCCATTTACATGGTGCTGGTCAATATGCCCTTTCCTACATTTGCTGTCCCTCATTGTACAGAGAGACTTTCAGGACATAGTTACCCAGGAGGCAGCAACTTTGAGAGGACAGAAAAGCTGGTCTCTGATAGAGTTATAAAGACAAAAATGATCGCAATGCCTCCACAAAATATAGGGTTATGTATCTTCATATCATGCTCGAAAATGCTTTTTTATGCTATCACCTGTTCTCAGCAGTCCCCAGCCTTTTGCCCTATATGAGACTAGCAGCAATAAATTCAGTGCCTATACCCTTAAACATATTTTGGCAGCAAACAATGAAATAAATAAAATACTTAAATTTCTTTCTTTTAGAAGGCCTTAAAAGACCTGTGTCTTTTGTGCCTTTGGACCCATCTGCAAAAAAGAAAAAGATGCTACATTATCTCATAAAAACACTCAAATAGGAAAGAATGTTGTTGTTGAAGCGTGATTTTTTAACAGGGAAAGTAGTAAGATCTGAGGTTTGCAAGCTGAAAAATGAGAAAGAACACGAAAGTTACTATTAACTGAGCATTATCCATTTGGTTTACTAGACTGTACACTGTGGTTATGGAATAAACTGTACATCCTAATGATCATGCAGAAGTGAATGATCTCAAGACTGTACTGTTTCTGAGTAGTTCCTTGAGACACTTTAAGTGTTCTCTCAAGTAGTACTGTGTGTAACTATATGCATAGCACAGGATGAACTTCTACAGGTATGGATAAATACATGTAGTTGGATCAAGTTTCTTTTGTACTGCTGGATGTTACTGCTTACATTATACATCTAAATGTGGAACAAGAGGAATAATATCTAAAAAGTTAAAATTACTACAGTACAAAGTTTACCTGTAATTGAAAAGAGTAGCTTTAAAATAGCATCTTTGTATTCTTCATACGAGGTAGCTCAGTATGTGGAGGCCAATAATGAGTGGCATACCCCAGGAGTCGGTACTGTGTCCAGTCTTGTTTAACATCTTCATTAATGATCTGGATAATGAGATAGAGTGCACCCTGAGTAAATTCACAGATGACATGAAACTACATGTCAGTGGGGGTGGCTGACTCACCAGAGGGCCATGCAGCCATCCAGAGGGACCTCGACAGGCTGTAGAGGTGAGCTGATAGAAATCTCATGAAGTTCAACAAGGAACAGTGCAAAGTCCTGCAACTGGGGAGGAACAAACCAGTACATGGAATTTCCCCCAGAAACATCAGTACTTTCTGGGGTCCACCAAGCTAGAAAGCAGCTCTGCAGAAAAGGAGCTGGGGATCCTGGTGGACACCAAATTGAATGAGCCAGCAATGTGCTCTTATCACTCAGAAGGCTAATATTATTTTTGTCTGTGTTAGGCAAAGTACCACAAGCAAGTCAACAGAGGTGATCCTTCCCCTCTAGTCAGCACTGGAGTACCATGTCCGGTTCTGCCCCCCTCAGTACAAGAGAAATGTAGACATATTGGAAAGAGTCTAACAGGGGGCTACCAAGATGATCAAGGGGGTCGGAGCACCTCTTCTATAAGGAAAGACTGAGAGAGTTGGGGCTGTTCAGCCTGGAGAAGAGAAGACTTAGGGGGAATCTCATCAATGTCTACGAATAGCTGAAGGGAAAGTGTAAAGAAGATGGATCCAGGCTCTTTTCAGTGGTGCCCAGTGCCAGGAGAAGAGGCAGTGGGCACAAAGTGGAATACAAGAGTTCCATCTAAACACCAGGAAGCACTACTTTCCTGTGAGGGTAATGGAGCACAAGTACAGATTGACCAGAGAGGTTGTGGAGTCTCCTTGGAGCTCTTCAAAGGCCACCTGGGCATGGTCCTGGGCAACCTGCTCTGGGTGGCCTTGCTTGAGCAGGGAGGTTGGACCAGATGATCTCCAGAGTTCCCTCCCAACCTTAGCAATTCTGTGAGGGAAATCTTGCAAACTTTGCCTTACCATGTTTTTTAATTTAAAAAGTCCCAATTCCCGTACTTCTTTTGAAAATGCAGAAAGATTTCTTCTTTGGTAGTGAAAAAGATCAAAATTTGGTCTTCTGTGTCTTGTCTAAGACAATATTATGATTACTGCATTCTTTAATGAAGGCAAATATACTTTTCAAGCAGTCAAAATATATTAAGTGGGAACATTCTTGGCAATAAAATTAATTACATTTTAGTCTGAGTTCTATTCTGTTCTCTTTAGATCCACTGTGAAGAATGGAACCCGATGAGCTGTTTGCATTCATAAAGCTATATTCTTCTCTGTTTTTTGGCAAGTTGTATGGTCATGACTGTTATGAGTGAAGCACATACTGACCTAACGAAATAAGAAACACTTGTAGGTATTTGTTGTATTTATTTTTATTTTTGCAGTCAGTACTGGTTGCCTGAACATGTTGCCAAAACCCCTAAAAATGAAGAAGTCATAAGGCTTTATGTTTACATGACTTTATCCTCATTCAGCTACAGAGATTAACTGTCCAAAACACAGCTAATGATTACCTGCCATCTTCATATGAGGTCATGGAACATTTCTGCATGTTCATCTCTCTTTTGAATGAGGCAGAATATTCAAGGGCTCATACATGTGCATATTATGAACTTGTCCTTGAAAATATAAATCCATTACAGAATTGAAACACCCCATCCTAAAATACATTTCACTATAAAAGAACAATAACTTCTGCGAAATTTAGTATGAAACAGAGTCCTTGAGGATGCTTACTGGGTTTTAAATACGTAGAATAAGGACTGCTGTTTCTTCATCTGCCCTCAAGAACTAGGAGTTAGGCTAACACCCATCTAATCCAATTTTCATGCAGCTTTATATTCTAAATGAATCTCTTTTTTGATGTAAAAAAGGTAGTTTTTGACTCATTACAGTTTATTGCTATTCCTGAATGAATTCTGAGTTTGAATTCCAGAAATAGAAGCTATTAAAACTATACGACGATAATGGGTGATATATTACCATCATGGATTCCTAATTGCATAGCCCTGATTCTGAGTTTGCACTGATCTCCTATTCTTCAGGCAGCCATAGTAGCAAGAGTCTCTTTGACAGTGCAGAAGGTGACGGGAGACTGGGGACTGTGGAACATTTAGTATTTCTCTTGTTGGCATGGGATCTGAGGTTGTCCAAAGCTCAGAGGTAGTTCTGCTTTCTTTTGCTCTACTTGCTTTAAGAAGGAAATTTGATTGGGAGGACTAATTTTTATAAACATGTACACTGGAACCACCAAAATATTAAGTAAAGAAAATTCAGATACATTGAAAGAAATTGTGTAAAAACAAATTTCTTCTCCCCTACTCATCATCTTCTCAGGGTGAAGAATTTCTTCTCTCACTCTAACAAGTTTATCAGATATAAGTAACCCCTTGGTTATACGGCATTGTTGTTGAGAGTATTACATTAGAAAGGCAATCAGTATTGGTGCCATGAGCAGACAGCTTGCAAGTACCCCTAACATTGATTGAACCTGTGAATAGTGGTGCATTTACAGCCGAGGCCTCTCCAAATGACAATATGGATTTAATGGAGCTGAGCAAGGAACATGATGACTGACACAGCTGTCTGAAGTTGTAGATGTAACCAGAGGTTTAAAACAGACCTGGCAATACCCTCAGCGACCTCTAATGAGCCAAACCAATTCTAATCTTACAAAACTTAAACTTTTTTTGCTCTTTCATTGATTTTGTAAAAACTGTGGAAATCAGTCATCCAATTCTGTTTTGACTGAACTTCCAATATTTAATTACAATAATAGATCTGTTAATCGAAGGCTTAATGACAAATTTTACCTTTTTTTTTTTTTTTTCCTTAAGAAAAGTTAATTCTCCTGGGCATCCAAAAATAAATAAATAGAAATAGCTCTGCTGTAGTGATCTGTTGTTTGCATCTTCTAATATACTGCCTCTAGAGGAAATTCAGTCCAACACTACTGTTTAAAAATCTCCACTGCCTTTCCCCCACAAACTTATCACAACAATGATCATAACAGTAATTAATGTTAACTTGTCTTCCATTGTTGTTATTCATCAAAATTTTTCCTCATTGTAATAGGTCCATCTTATCTACAGTCTGATAGATACAGGTAAACATTTATATAACTAAAATAAATAATATAACTTAACTCAGAGTATTTTGAGTTTGACCTTTACAATACATTTATGTGAGTATATTAAAAAAAATATACTATTTGCTCTTATATGTAAATGTCTATAAGCTGATCAAATTGTATTTGATTTGAGATTGAAAAGAGAGGAGGTTGTTTCTCCATAATATATTTCCTTCTCTTTTGGCTTTTTGGAGTCTGGCTAGTAATATGTATCAGGGTAGCTCTGGCAGAAACAGCTAATACAGGTCTTACTACAAAGGAACATATTTTTCCCCTTCTATAGTTAAACAGAATAAAGGAATTGTAGTCTTGGAGACAAGGAAAAGCAAATAAAACAAGCCTTTTGGAAACTGTTAAATTGTATGGTGATATTTGGAAAAAAGCCCTTTAGAATAACTTATCCCTCTCCCCCCACGCATTTTTTTAAAACAGCAAGTGCTGAAGAGAGAAGGGCTCTTACCCACAAAATCTAGGTTTTATTAGAACAGAAGCACACATGAGTAATATTTCTAAGAAGTCCACTTTTAAAATGCTTATAAAAAGAGAACTCATGGTGAAATAAAACAGGAATAAAAGATGCTGTCAATAAACCTCTCCTAGCTGTGTCCTTGTTTGCACATTCCATCTCATAGGTTTATTCCCCCTCTTACTGACTTCAGAGTTGCAGCAAACTGCAGTTCCTTACCTGCCACTGAAATCTCTCTGCTTCTTTGCTGTACACAGGAGGGCTTCTTCTCTAGGGTAGAAGTGACCATGAGAGGAAGAAGGTAATTCTAATTTGCTGCTCAGCTAAGGCTATCCACCCACACAGTTTATGCAACCTAACATGACTCTGAACCCCTAAAGAAGCTAGTAAAATTGTTACTGCTTAAGGTTAAACTAAAAAAAAAAAATTAAAAAAAAGTTTTCTTGTAATTTACTATGGAAATATTTTTTCCTGGGTATGGTTATCCTTTTGATTTCTGTTTCTCAAATGTTCACACCTAAGGAAATGTAACAAATTACTATAAAGATGAAATTGCTTTACATATATTACCTGTCACTAATTTTGAAACTGTAGAAAATTTCAAATTATCATTTTCCTGCCATTTGCTTTACTGTCTTCAGTACAGCCAAGTTTTGCTGTGAATTATCTATGCTGATGAAATTTATATCGTATTGAATATTATTATATTGGAGGTTTTATTTGTTCATTTTGATTCTTTTTTTAAGGCTAATTATTTCCAACACTTTGTGTAAATTATCAATTTATTCTAGATGAGTCAGTTCCTTTACAAAATGTTTTTCACAGTAATAGGAGATTGTTGGTACAATGCCTACTTTTGTTTCCAGCCGTATTTGAAGATTTGACACAATGCATGATGTTCTGTGACTCTTAGGAGTGCTACTGAAGACAACAATATCAATTTGAACTGCTTAATATTAATCTAGTGCTATAAAACACCCTGACAGTCTTTTCCTTTTCCTTTTCCTTCCCTTATTTTTTTCTTCAGTGAAACCTTCAGGAGGAAGCAGTAATAACTACAAAATCCTTTATGGGAGGATTTTTTTCAAAATGTATGAAATTGAAATTTAGTTTAAACAAGTGATTTAACCATAACTAGATGGAGAACCCTTAGCTGTCATTGATCCCACTGTGTAAATCTTGGAATTTTGGATTTTTTTTTTCCTAGACTGTTAGAAATCCATCCACCTTAACCACTTCAATGTGCTTTTTTATGCAATGAATTCTCTCTCCCTTTGGGTGACACATGGGAAAGACAATTATAAATGATGTCCATATTTTTCAGTGTCTCAAGAGCTCAGTTTAGAGCTTCACTTTATTGCATATATGAATCTCTGTTGAATGAATCTGTAATGAATCTCTAAAACGTAACTTTAGCCATATATTTGGTTATAGATGCTCTGGAAATAAATAACTTTTAAAGAGAATTAAGTGTTTAGAAGCTGTTGTCAAAGTAAACATCCCCTTCTAATCTGTAAATAAAATAGCATGTATATACAAAGTCATATTTAACTAGGGTGTTTGAAAAGGAAGTTTGCTTCCTATTTTAGTAAAAATAAGCAGTAATGAACGTTTCAGTCTGTTAGCTTTTTAAAAAATAATTTAAAAATAGTTTCTCATTTACAGTTTCTTTCTAGTACCAGTTCATAGAGTTCCTTTCTACCAGTAGACTACTGTAGGCCAATTAAAAATAACACTTTAAAAATAGCAATTATAAAAATGATATAAATAAAATTATTCTTATTTTTATAAAAATTAATTTATTGTTTCACTTTTCTGTATTTAACAATTCAGCATGCTACTAGTCCCAAAAAATACAGAACATTTTTAGAAAAGTAAGTTTAGCAATATTTTTGATGAGCTGTACCACGACAGGAAATTCCATGCTCTTCTCTTGGTAAATACTAAACCCAAGAAGAGCTCCAACACTGAACTAGGAGACAAGAGAATATTCTAGAAAAAAATGAAGATTTTTTTCCCCCCACAAATTTCACATAATATTTGTATGTTTTACCCCTTTAGTTATCAGATATTCTCTTGAATCATATGCTTGCAAGTATCAAGAACCTTTTTCTGTATGTTTGCTTAGTAGACAAAAACAGATATAAAAAGGTTTTAAATTGGTTATGTATTCTACAAAAGATTTTTCATTTGAAATAACTGCTACTTCTAAATAAATTTGTCAAATAATCTGAGCTGCCCTGACTTCCTTCACTGAGGTTGCTTAGAAGTAATGTAGTTCTGAATCTTTCCCTAAACTGGCTGTTCTTCACAGAGAAAAACACTTCTCTACATTATTACAGGACTTACCACTGATATCCTACTGCTTCCTTCTTTTGTATTAAAATGTGCTTGGCTAAAGAACCTAAGAAATGTACTTTCAAAAAAGGTTACTCTTTTACTTGGATTTTAGTTTCCTGTTCTTCATGTTGATCAGTAATTATGAGAATGAATAGGTGAGCTTAAAAGCCTGTGCTAGAACTGTTCACTATCTTAGCCTACCTGTACAAAAAAACCAACCAACCAACCAACCAAAAAAAAACCAAAAACAAAAACAACAACAAAAAAAAAACCAACAAAACATACCACCACAAAACAGCAGGAACAAGTGAACTTATAGGAACCATTACATTAGCAGCATCTACTCTGGCCTTTCAGCAGTGTTCAGGGGTAGTTCCATTAACACTCCTTTACAACAATGTAAATTCTTGCTGATTTTAATCAGGCTCCTTATGTTGACAACAAAAAGCAGTTTTTAAAAAAGCTTTTTTAAAAAGCAAAAGAGTTTACTTTCAAATAAAGTATAAAATAAAGTTTTTTATGATTTTCCTCTAGACATGGTCTGCCTGTACGAAACAAAGCTTTCTGATTTTGTGTTAGTAACGTTACATACTTCGGTCCTTTACTGAACTATATGCCACTATTCAAGAGAAATTGTAGAAATAGGGATTAATGAGTAGTAGAAAAAGATGACACACAAGAGGATGGAAATGCATTATTATCTTTGAAAAAGCTGAAGTTGATCACCTTTTAATCACTTGAGAGGTAGAACTTAACTGTCTAGATAATAGCTTTTCTAGCTAATGCACTTCAGATTTCCCCTGTAGATTGTTAGTATATAGCATGTTTGACTTTCTTCAGCCATCAGCTTTGATTTGATAATTTTTAATATTGGTATTTACAGCTTATATAGTGAGCCAACTCCATGGCTTTTGCAAAATGTTGCTTAAGAACAGACAAAAGCAATTCATAGTGATCTGGAGACTTATTTATCTATTTATTTATTTTAAATAGTAGTTATTAATTATTCTGTGACCTCGCCTCTGAATTGCAAAAAACACCTCCACCCCAACAACAAAGAACAAAACCAAGGAAAATACACCAACAACATTTTGAACTATACTTTTATTCTTTTAACAATCAACATCTATTAATAGTTCAGACTTACTTGTAAAACATTGAGCTGTCTCAATTTCACTTTTCCGTGCTTTCATCCTTTCCCCATGTGAATATATTTGCACTTACCACTTTTGAGATTGAGAGAACAAACTACAGAACTAGCAAAGTTTATTGTCTGGTTGGTTTTATAGTCTTAAAAAAAAAAAAAAAAAAAAAAAAAGGGAAGTGTAGACATAGGATTAAAGATATCTGTTATGTCCTTGATGCATGTACATAACTCCTATAAAGTTTAATGGGAACTATGAGCATATTAAGTGAAAGCTACAACTATAGGGTAGTAAAAAGGAGTTTGGTAGGCTCAGTGGAGAAAGAAAAGTCAGTTGCTTACATTTGAAGAGATCTGAAATGTCTGGGAAAAAAAATAATGTCTCTTCTTAAGGAATATTGTGAATTTCAGCAGTAATGAACCACATGCTTTCCTCCTTTAGCAATGATTTCCTCGTAGTGGCTTTTCTCTTCAATTTCTCTGAAGGAGGTAATTTCTATTTCGGCTTTACATCTAAATTCCTACATTACAGAAAATGGGCCATGTATTTTCAGCACCACAAATTTTCAGTGTATTCTACTTCTGCGAGCAACTGTCACTTTCCAGACTCCAGTAAGTCTCTCACCAGTATAGCTGCAGTAATAAAACTGTTTTTTCAATATATATTGTGTCTTTCGCCCTCGTGTTACATTCTGGAGGAAAGCTATTTCACTGAGTACTGTGATTTGAGGTGTTCAACTTCACCACTCATCAAAGCTTAAGACTTCATTAAAGAAAACTTGTATTAAAACTTGGAAATGACTCCTAATAAATATGAATGCAGGTATTTTCTGGGTGATATGTTGTTTCCCTGTGGAAACACGCTATTGTTTTAAATTACTTAAGGGCTATTTGTTTTTGTGCTTACTATAGAATAGCTTACAGTAATGTATGAAATACAGTTTCACAAGATAATCCATTTATTTTGTCTTTGTAGGCTTGTATTCTCAATTATTACTGACTCTTTGGTATTTTTTAACATAAATCGCCAGTAGAGTCAGTAGATGGTTCAACAGCTTGCCAGTGTAAGAGAGCATCCAAATCCCCCTACTCAGGGATGCTTTACAGGAAGTAAATTGCAGGCTGTGTTCTGTATGTTAGCTCTCAGGGAACACAGTGCTCTGAAGGGTGGTGTCCCTGAAGCACATCTGAAGTACCTGTTCCCACCCTGCCTCAGGGGCGCTTGCATGCAGTGTTGTTCACTGCGCTTTGGACAGTTCATGTGGGACAACTTCTGCACGCACGGAGCTCTTCCAGCATTATTGGGTTCAGGCTTCCACACAGCCAATATCAGTTCAGTTCAACAAAATCATAGGAGAGGTTTCATAGAAGCAAAGGTGGTTTGGCTGCAGAATAACTCTGCTGCTGATGCTGCCCATTTGGAAAAAGCACTGAGAATGTGTCATTATCTGCCAAGACCTTTGCCCCTTTTCACATATTTGATGTCTTTTTGTGCTGTACATCTGTTACTGAAGAGTTCATAGGAAATGTTACCTAACAGCAATTTGGATTTCTTATGCTAGTGACCTTCTCTATCCTACCCTATCATTAATTTTTGCCATGTCAAGTCTGTTTTTCCCATGATGGTAGTTGATGAGTGAGCCCTGTCATTATCTCAGCACACGAGCTTTTTCATCGTATTTCCTCCCACAGTCCTGCTGAGGAGGGGAAGGGAGAGGAGTTGGTGGTACAACCACTGAGCTCAGTCGCCACAGTCCCCTCACCTACGCAAGGTGAGCAGAGCAGGTCTGGTGTCAGCACCTGAGTTCAGACAGGAGCAAAGAGCAACACACAAGTCTGTAGCAGAGGCACCAGCACTGCTGCAGTACAGCTTACCCAGGACAGCTTAGCAAGGACCCTGGCTAAAACACATGTCCGAAGCAAAGGGGGGCCAGGCCTAACTTCTCATGTCTCTTTCTGACACAGCTCTTTCCACATAGCTGTCTGACCTAGGGCTGCACCAAAGCAGCTGCACCAAAATCTGGTGCTAAACCGAGGCAGTGAGTGTTAAAGGAGGAAGAAGTTGCACTTGTGGCTTAAAGACATTTGGATTTTGAAAATTAAAGGGATATAACCTCAATCATGTTGTCAGTAGATACTGAAAACCAGAACGAAACCAAATGTATCAGGTCCTTCACTCTATAAACAAATGCATATCTCCAGCTTTGTACAACCTGATGGTGCTGGAAATTCTTGATGTTTTTGTAGTGCTTGTTAGCAAGACGTAGCAACAAGTGTGAGGTGGAAACTATTTGGCTATATCTTTGAAATGAAAAACTGAGAAAATTTCTATGAAGTCACCCTGCAAATCAAGCCTGATTTCTTACACAATTAATAGAAAAACATAAAATTTAAATTTTAATACTAATAATTAGAGAGTAAGTCAAGCTGCTTTGAGGAAATTTATCTTGTCAAATTGTACCATGAGGAGACAAAGATACACTTTTTTTTTTTTTTGATTCAAATGAATAGGTACAAAGCAATCACAATACCTGTCAAAGATTCTGATAACTTTGTGCTCAAACTAAGGTTCAAAACAGTATATTTTGCAGTTTATCTGAAATATAGATTCAGATTGGATTCACTGCCTCAGTGAAATAGCATGATCTCTTCATGACTGATGGCCTATGTACTGTTTTGATTGTGATACTTGACATTTTTCAGGCTAGAGAAATTCAGGCTAGATGATAACTTGTCTGTATTCTCTTTGCAAATCAACCGACTTGCTTTCAAGAAAATGTTGAAGCTTTTGCCAGAGCTATTCTAAGGGACTGTTGAAATTTGTCATCTGCATACCTGTGTAAAAGGAACAGCTGATATCATTGAAAGTATTTTTCAAGTTGCCTGTGTCAAAGGATGAAAGTGATTCCTGCCAGCTTAAGCCACAGAAGTACTCAGCTATGCATCACATGCAAATTCCCAAGCAGCGCTTTTGAGAACATTAATGCAATATGAACCTGTTGTTCACAGTCCAGTAAATTTATTGCTGAATAACAGTTGCTAAAAGGAAATTTAGGCACTGGGGTCCAAGACTGGATTAGCTCCCAGAACCAGTCTGGCCTTCAAGAAATGCAATAAAGTTCCTGCCAAGTCAGTGAATCTATCATATGCATTTGGCATGTGCTCAAGTCTGTTACTATGTGAATGCCAACAATCTGTGTCAATCGAAAGACTGATGAATAGCAAAGTAATGCGCAATTTTTATTTGCTGAAAAGTTGGAGCTGAATTTTAATTTACTGTATTAAGGCAATGTAACACCACACATGAAAGCTTAGAAGGAAAAATATAAAGGTATTCAGGTCATAAGAAGCAAAAAATCCAAACTGCATTACAGTATCTCGCAAATGTCACCTCATGAAGAAGTTAATTATTAACTATACAAGCAATAATCACACTGAAAACATTTGATAAAAGATTTAATAGCAGTTCCACAAAGATATTAGGTGCCCATGCTTTAGCTTTTCTCTTCTGCTGGTACAGAACTAGTTACCAGTCAAATAATCATCATTTTGCTAATTCACACATCCAAATACTAAAATAGGTATATAAGGTAAGAACTTTTTAGGATTGCACCAGCCTAACTAAATTATCCCGATGTAAAGAGTAGTGTATTTGCCTTTTTCAAAGGTAGCCATCATTCAGTATGGCCAACAATTTAGTAAACCTGTCCATTATTCTGTAGCCTATTGCTGCTGTTCTGAAACAGCCTCAGCTAAATGCCTTTAATCGCCTAAAGAGGTGCTCAGCTGTTACTGATAACATGGTTGATCTTTATGTATTTTAGGGCAAAATCTAATTGAATAGTTTGAGCTATTGGTTTCATCACTGGTTGAAATTAAGCTAAATTCATTTATCTTCTTTGTTTTCAACTAGAACCCACCTAGAGCTAGAACTCAGCTGGAAAAATGTAAATTACAGCCAACTGCTGTTACGTCCTCAAAGAGTACAGAACAGTTGAGGCAATTTCCCAATCTCCTGTCTGTAAAACTGAAGTCCAGTCATATAGCATATGATTTCCTGGCTAATTATGGAGCTTCCTTCACTAGAGAATTTTAAATACAGAATGTGCTAGTAATTTCTTAATACTAACTACTTTCATGCTAAATGTTGATGAAAATGATTGTAAAATCTCACACAAGAAACTGTGAAGGGTACTGCTCAGCCTCACATCAACATAGCAAAAAAAATCTTGCTTTAAATCTCTTTTTCTTTATACCATCACTGAATGTGTACACATACTTGTGTAAAGGTAAATTCATTTTTTTTTTTATAGTAGATACACAAAATTACCTTCTGTATAGGTACTTTGTTACTAGTCTTTATATCACAAGTGCTTACAAACTGTTATAAATCCAAACTACCAATGAGTATCTTTTGTAAAGTCATTTCTCCAAATGCTTAGATAAAGGATTTAGAGAGAAGTGTGAGCGGTCAGTTTAAAGAAATATTCTTGCAAGCAATCTCGGTGTAATGACTGAGGGGCGTCATTCTGGGCTAGCAATTGACTCCTACAATTCTAAAAGGGTTGCTGTCATTCTAGCCGAGATACAGCCTAGGCACACCTTAAATATGTTTTGTGGAAGAGCCGTAATGCTATTAGAAGAAAATCTCTCAGATGGACACAGTTCTTAAGTCAGATGAATTCTAAAATGGAAAAAGAAATGCTATACCACAGTCATAAAGACATGCCTTATCTGGCTGGGTTAAGAAGATTTTTAGAAAAAATAGTTTTTAAAAAATGAAAACCAAGAACAAAATCAAAAAATATAGAACTAAACCAGAAACTATAAGTTTTAATTCCCTATTTACTTGCAGAAAGTAATTTTAATTTCCTGGAAGGGAAGCAAAGTATTTATATCTACTTTGATATTAACATAATGTTACCCTAGTAATTAGTAGTTCATTGCAAATGCATTGTGAGCTATGGTGAGCTTTGTTGTTGGGAAATTAGGGGCAGCACGTAGTGAGGTACATTGAAGATATTCGGAAAAAAAGGACAATAGAAACTATTAATTTATGTAAAGGAATGTGTTCTTTTTTGAAGTTTCCCTAGATGCTGTTAAAAAAGATCTAACGTTAGATACCTTAATAAAGGTATTTAGCGTTTAGGTTACAGCAGTATATCCCTCATCATTAAAAGACTCTTTATCTTGTAGCATGATTTTATTGAACCTTTTTATTAGCTTTCCTTATAGTGGATTTATGCAACTAATCTTCAGGTTATTAGCTTCTATACTTACCTTTATGAAGTTTTCCATTGGAGCTCATGGCAAGGCGCTGTAAGTACTGTCTCTAATCACTGAGTATCAGTGGATGAGCTATTGTACAATAAATAACATCTGCAAAGGGTATGCTGACTTAAGAACTATCTCATTAGAAACACTGGTATAAAATTGAGCTTCCAAAGAAGTCTGTCCAGAGTTACTAAAATGAACAAAGTCAAAGAACCAGATTTTTGAGAGTCAGTTCTTCATAAACAATCCTGAAACTGTGAACTAGCAAAGCCTGAGGTTTCAGAGCAGGTCAAACCATATCAGTGGAGCTCTGTGAAGTCAAAACAGGTGACAGCCTGGAACTGTTTAGACATTCTGGACCAGATTCACTAAAACAGACATGGTCCCTATGTGCCATTCAGATGGTCATCAGTGAATGTGATACACCCACGGTCTGTATGCAAGATGATCCTTAGCGTAAGGCAAACTCACTAGTGGTGCCTCTGGGACCCTGAAGAAGTGTGTGTAGGGGGGTGAGTTGCTACAGCGATTCTCCGTCATTAGCACTGGGGATTTTCCACTGAACTGTGAGCAGTCAAATGTCGAGTTACAATTTATTTGTTACTATTCTTTGTGGCTTAACTGCCGTGGACGTTGCACTAGTCTCTCAGCATGAATTCCAGCTGATGAGCTGCTAATGTTTATTCTTAACACTTCGGTAGAATATGCTGTGCTGAAAACAGTTTAGACATAATGTGTTACTTTTCTCTTGAACAGAAAAAAACTACGCGTATATATATATATTTAAAGATCTCTCAACTGCATATGATTTGTTCTCTCTGCCCTTCCTAAAATGGACCTTTA
Source organism: Anser brachyrhynchus (assembly GCF_964034855.1). Lineage (NCBI taxonomy): Eukaryota > Metazoa > Chordata > Aves > Anseriformes > Anatidae > Anser > Anser brachyrhynchus. Next base: position 118,124,941 of record NC_137695.1, read on the forward strand.
TGGATTTTCTTGGTGATGGTTCTGAACAGATAAAAGCTTTTTAGAGCTTCCCAATATCTCAGTGAGTGTATTAGCCCAGCTTTTTTGTCTGCTTTTTGAGCACTTTTCCCCATTCTGTGATGCAGGGGAGGAGGAGGAGGAATGGCAGAAGATGGATTCTGGCATTTGAGTGTGATGGGAGTTAGAGGTGATTCTCTCCTTGCACAGGCTTCCTTGCTATACCTGCTCTAAGTCACATGCTGAACCACTCTGCAGTGGTATTAGAGCTGATGCTATTACTACACCAATTATTTCTCCTGTTTTTTAATCGCCTGTTTCTGTGAATATTGAATCTGACTTGATTTTCACCTCAGAGCGCTGAAACCCTGTGAATTACTGTTTCAAGCATCTTTACTTCACCTTGACTGTATTCAGAAGTCATGTTAGCTTGACAAGAAGGTATTTTAAAATAATTTTGCTAAACACCTTCAAAGCCCTGTGCATATTTAAGACAGATTTACAATATTGATTTCAACTGAAATTAAACTAAGCTGTATTGATATGACCCAGATTTAGATGGAATCACAATGTCCGTGAAGGGTTTTGTTGTAGTTTAACAGTGCATTTCTCAGCTTTTATAAAAAGTATATTAATTTAGCTTTAATCATAGAAGTATAGTTTCAAGCCATATGTATACTCTGAAATTTATGTTAGGTATCTGTATTCTTTGTTGGTGTACAGCTTATGCTTTTGTCAGCTTTTATACCATCACATTCCTTAAATTTTCTGTTTTACAAATGAACATTGAGGAAATACTTCACTATTAGGTCTTAGAAACAATTGCAGGCAGAGGAGTGATTTAGAAAGGACGTCATTGTGGAAAAATGCTGGAGAACCTGATAAGAATAAGCTAATGGTTTTCCAAATGAATTATTGCAAAAGCCTCTGCAGTTGGAAAAATAATTCCTTTTTGTAATTTCTCTTTCACATGTTTATTTTAAATTCTACAGAAAAATCATCACTCAGCTGAAAATAACATTTGGAATTCAGTATTTCCATTAGGGGAAAAAAATATCTTAATGATTTATAGTGTTTAACATTTAGGAAGAAGTAGCAGTACTATTTATCTTACAGCACTTGTAGGTCATTTACAGTTCTAATAATTCTGAGATTATTTGGCTTCAACTCACAGTTTAATTGCTAGCTTCCATGTAAAATCAGAAACTTATTTTTTATACATTTAAAATTAAGCTGTTCTCATTCTAAAATAGTTATCATTGAAGATTTAAAAAATAATAATAATTAACAAATACTGAATTCCTAACTGATGTGATTTAAAAAAAAAAAAAGAGATTAAAATAATTCTGTCACATAAATAAATGTATATGTTAACAAATCCTTGTGAATGTGAATCCTTGTGACTATTTATAAAATACATTATAGATTGTGTTCCTTAGAGTGGAATTTACCAAGTGCTTTATATATGGAGAAAGAAGTATTGCTGGACAGGGGTGATGTGAAAGCCAGATATGAAAACAGTGAAACTACAACAGTTTGTTACCGCTGATTAGACTTCTAAGCCCCCCATTCCATGGAAAAGAAAGTCCTTTTTCTGGTGAGGCTGCTCCAAACTTCTGACATGGTGATCAGACAATGATCACTTAGGAAGTCCCTATGTTAGGGCTGTGCCAAGGGCAAGCACAGTTTGTCATGAAGCCTTCTTGTGCTGTAGGAGTCTTCAGTCTTATTTGTGTTCTTCAGTGCTGCATGGTAAAAAACTGGTTTTGGAGTCTCATGTTGTAAAACAAGTTCATTATTATAGGGGGTTGATATTTCCTTTCCTTACCTTCCAGACCCATCTGAACTCTAAAAGACCCATCTGAACTTTAAAAGTACGAGATGGATATATTAATATTATTCCCAGAAGATAGGCTCTTACTTTATCCCTAATTCAGTGATAAATTCTTACAGGCAGGCAATAATCAGGAAAGAGTAGCTTCATTCTTGTGATGCAGTTGTATTTCAGCGTTGACCTTTGAAGTACGGTGGCTGTTGCACCACTGTTTCATGTCCAAGTCTGTTCTTTCCTGGTCAGGGGACAGAGGAGGGTAGGAGTACACAGGTACAGAATCTCAGTCTTCCAGGAGACAGTAAGGCTGCAGCACTGTTGGGAATCTCATACTGCTTCAATCAAAATAATACAGCATGAAAGCAGTAGAGCTGTTTGTACTATATGGAGGTTGGGTGGATTGAAAAACGTGATTTCACAGAGTAAGTTACTATTGTGGAAGTAACTTCACTATGATGAGGTAGCTGCCTTCATAAATGAATTATTGTCATAATAGCAGATATCAGAATAATACCTAATTATGAGTGTATTACTGGCATTTACAATTCTGAGAATTTATAGGTAGCAAAGTCATAAATCCTATACAATGATGGAAATTGTGCCAAATGGTCACCTACTGTCAGTGTAATGTCTGATATCTAGTCAGTCACACAGTTTGTTTATTAGGCCATTCTGAGTCCATTTGGTTTCTGATAGTTGTCCATAATCTAATTAATGCATAACTTGACTCTTAACCTAGAAATCAGAGGAATTTATAGTACAGTGCAGTATAAATCTACTACATTAAACAAGTATCTATTTGAAACAAACTCTATAAAACCAGAATTACAGAAAATTGATACATTTCTGGCTGTTGGAAATGACTACATCTTAACCCTTGAGACAGGAACTATACAGGACTGGTTCTGGACATTGTATAAATAGAAAACCTAGATGTCTAGAAATATTTAAACTAAGGAATTACTTATTATACCATTCAATGGGATGCAGTTTTAATGAATTTGTTCCCTTTAGATGAGATCTGACCTGTGACAGATACATATCTCTGTCTTTTTAATTGCATTGCTCTTTTTTTTTTTTCTTTAATATTGATCCAGCCATTTACCCAAAATTTTAATCTGTGAAAAGGTGTTTTTCTTACCTAAAATCTTTCCTGTGGCCTCAGGCGGGTGCAACATTAAAGAGAAACTTCCTTTCCGTATTAGTGGGCAATGTTCTGTGCATTTAAACCACTGTGTTTTATCTGTAGCTACATGCTAGTATGGGTGAAGTGATATTTTTAAGACACTTCCTTTTAGCAATAAAATAAAATAACAGCAAGATGTCTAATCCTGGTAATTAAGGTTCTCCTTATATTTCTGCTGCTGAAGAACTGCTACATATCTGGTAAACAACTTTAAAGTTCTCTGTCATCTTGTTTTTTTATATACATAATTTTCCCATTTTCTTCAGTATGCCCTAGGGATTTCAAGGGTAACCAGGCAACACTTACAACTCAGTTTCACAGATCAATGTTAATTATAGTTTCAACTAAATCTACTGCTAATCTGAAAGAACAAAATTCTCTACAAATATGATAAAACATTCAACTGCAGCAGTGTGAAAAGACAAAGTTTCTGTTGCAGTAGGTTGGAAATCAAATATAAAATATGTATCTGAAAAGAATCGATGGGTATTCAAAGACTAGAAACTACTGATCTTTGTCCATGTAAAGATATATATAAGAAGTTTATATTTACACATTTTTATTGTAACTTATCACTAACTGAGTAATATACACTTTACTGAATTTTGGCTGTTCTCCACACAGCATAGCCTGCTGACAATAAAGTTAGGCTATTGTCAGACTTTCAAGTTTGGTCAGTCCCCATTTTTGTCTAGGAAATTTTTTATAGTCTTGTTTTCTGCTTGCAGCTTAGATGACCCCTTTTCCTTGCAGTCACTATTCTGTATAAAAGCTTAAAGACATTTCACATCATCTCTCCATCCCTCTCCTAATTCAAGCTGTTGAAGGAAGAGAACAGGAACTCCTCTAATTACACTTCTGTTTTAATGCAACTGCGTGAAGCTTGGCTCAGTAACACCTTTGAGATTGATACTGGTGAAAAATGAGCTCTGGTCTGAAGCTCGTATCAGTACTAGTTTCCACCTGGTCTGGATCATGAAAGGTCCTTGAAATTACAAACTTACTTTTGGTATCTCCTACCCCAAATACCGTGAATGGGTTCATAACTGTCTTGCTAAAATACTGAGAAGTAAGTTACCCTTACATCCTTATAAATCGTTGGTAAGATATATATCTCTCTATCGAGTGTACGCATTTCCTGTGATTTCAAATTGTTTCAATGGCATTTTTCCCCCAATGTATTCACTAGACATAATTGTGTTGTATAGAAGTAAATTGAATTTTTTATCTTGTGTTTACATTACATCTCTCCTCTGCTTGTATTCAAGGATTTGTTATATTATTAACACCGTTGTCATCTTATTCCTCTTATTATACCTTATTGACTTTCTTCCACAGCCTACAGGAAGTTCAATAACCCTTGTCACTGTTTAAAACTTAGTTTTTTCCAAATATAGCATTTCATTGAACCAGACAAAGTGAAAAGACAGCTCAGTATGACAGCACAGTAAATATATTGCATAAGAAAAATTGTGTATAAAGTATGCAAGAATTGCATGTTGACCTGCTTTTTAGAAGGTTGTTTTTTATTATTTTTTTTAATTACTCTTCTGTTTGCTGAAAAGAATGTAATTTGGAGGCCATAAAATTAGAAGATAAACCTCTCAATAATGCATTTTTGTTTTTAGAAGGCACTGATCGCCTTTTTGCCTCTCCACATTTGTGCTTTCCCTCCAGCACCTCAGTGAGAGCTCCATGATATGCAGTGGCTTCCACAGAATACCGACAGTACTCGTGAACAAATGGTGACTGTACTACAACTTACGTTTAAGAGTACGTAAACCAACAGAAAAGGAAATAGGCTAATTTTTGTGCTTTGGAGACATGAGGTTCCTCATCTTTCAGCAAAAGCTTGGAAGTTGAATATTTCTGTGTCCATACTTTTGTCTGACATCCCTTGCAAAGAACTGGGTGACTTACTGAAGCTGAAAACTATTATTTTCAGTAGTTTAAAGCAAACAAAAAAACTTGCCTACATGTGAAATCTGAATGCACCCTCCAGAAGAAAGCTACTATCTCTTCTACAAGAGGTGGCCTAATGTACTTACACTCATACTCAAGTATATATCCTACATGATGGGATGCAGGATTAAAAGAAAATAAGACCAGAGAATAAGACTAGGAGCCATCTGTTCTTATCTGAACCATCTGCAATAAACTGTACATATAAACTGCATTTATACTCAGTAGAAAGAAATGAACACCCTAAAAGAGCTATTAATCCTGAAGAATTTTTTATATTACCCTTGGGATGATGGAACCTCCTGCTAAAAGTTTCTTTTAATTTGCCTAATGCAGCTAATGTGCCTCTCTCTCATCAGCAGATAGAGCCTGTCTAACAGGTCATGTCTCTCCCATGTTGCCTATGTATGGTTATGATTCTGGCTTTGCATCAGCCTGTCCTGTCCCAGCACCGGGCTCCTGAATGTTCTGTTTTCTCCAGAATGAATCAGAAAAGAATCATCTTGTACCCTCCTATAAATAACAAAAATTTCTTAACAAATCTTAAGGCAGGATGAAATTACTAAGTGACTTGAAGGGTCATTAGTAAATGTCTTAGGTTTCTAAAAAGTGCAGCATTTAAAAGTATTTTGAATGACTTAATCTGTGAAGTCAAACACACTGTTTATTGGATGGATCTAGTTTTGTGTTTGTCAGTTTTTTTCTGAGGTGTCAGTAAAGTGAGCAGTCAAAGAGTAAATGATTTTACCATGATTTTCTCTTGTTCATTCCTCTGGCAAGTATTATGCCATGAGTTGAATATGTTAGGCAAGATGTGTGGGAAGAAGAATCATCTTGTAGTCTGGCTGCTGATAAATGCAAAGGGATAAAAATGGATTATAGCCCTTGCTTACGGGAATATCTGATTATTTATACAGAACGTGATATGGTCAGCAGAAGAGATTGACATCTGTGACAGCTCCTGAGTACCCAGTAGGACTATCACATTCATATACTCTCGTAAAGAAGGGAAAGTTGAATACAGATTTTCTATCTTCTAGACAGGTACTCCTGTAAAATGAATTGCTAGATGAAAATGGAGGAAAACATTCCAGTCTTGTGAAACTTCTTTCTGATATAAACTATTTGGTAAACATTAACCAAATCCACAGTCTTGTAATTACTAAAGCAATGTTGTTCAACAAAACAATTATTTACCTCCTCTGAAATTAACCTACCTGAGATAGTAAGTCTTTTAAGTAGTACTATGCCAATCAAAGAAAACTTGACTGCAGTGATCATAAACGGAAGTAGATATTAAACAGTACAATTGTTATCCAAAGTATGTAACATACATGCATTATAGAAAATGTACAACATAGTGATGTTAGATGTAATAAATATTATTTAAGTTTATTGTTTTAGACTTAAGCATTAAGATTTTAGTAAGCTAGTCAAGAAGTTTTATTATAATGTCCTTTTAAAGGCATATTTGAATGGTACATTATTAGAGTTATAAAACATGTAAAAGCAATATACACAGCTAGAAGATAAACAGGAATTTGCCAATTAGGTGGGTATATTAGAACAATATACATAAAGTTTCAACTGCTCATCAAAATTTAGCATCAGCAAACAATTAACACCCATGCTACACTGTCAGATTTTCATAAAGATATCTCTTGGCTAAAACCGTGAATTTATAATGTTGCTTATGAGAAAATGTACACTATTGCTTGTGTGTAATAACTTTTTAAAATTGATGTAAATGGGAATCTTTATACATTTCTTCCACTAAGCTGTAAATTTCTGAACAACCTATTTCGAATTTCTGTTCATGGAAACTTCAGGGTGGTTTGTATGTGAATGGGAGCCAAACTCTTCTAAACCTCATTAAAAAAAAATAATATATATATATATATTTTGGAAATACTAACACCCAGTGTTTCTGTTACAAAATAAGCTACAGATTGTGCTACTGCTCTGTGAAATCAATATGGCTTTCTGTTTAAGTGGGAGGTTCTTCAGGATCCCTAGGTGTGCGCCTGTGAAAAGGTAAGGATGGCTGGCTATTTTCAAAGCAAGATCTGTGGGATCCTTAGCCCACTGCTAAGGAGGTCTGTCACAGAAATCATCCAAATGGTGGGGATTCTGCCTACGAGACTGGAGAAGAACATTAGGAACCGGTGAAGGTTTCCATTAAGTCCTACTTTCCAGGTGGCAGATAACAGAGGCTTGAGGAATGTTTTGGGCACAATGTGCTCTTCCCAGAGTTAACCAGCTCTGCCTGCTGTTTCTGTGTTGTAATGTCCTTAGATGAGCTAGTGCCTTTTAGTGAAGTGTGTCTTGCTAGGAAAAAAAAAAAAACAAAGCAAGATATGTAAATGAGCATGAAGTTTAATTCAAGTCTCTTGCGATTTTTATTCTTAATTAATTCTACCCTCAGTGCTTTCTGTTTGTTAAAAGATACTAAGATACTAACATTCTGTGAAAATAGCTTCACAGGTTTTCATAAATCCTGGGGAATTTAATATGTTGGGATTTATAATGTGTTATTACTGATAATTATTACATACTGAATATTGAATGAGAGACATGTAGCCATTTCAGTTGTCCATGCTAGAAAAGAATGACTGGTGATCATCAGTCACTTAGGATGTGCTGTTTGTTACTATTTCACAAAAATATCCTGTGATCATACACTAATCATTAGGCCAGATACTATGCCAGTTCAGAGTATCTGGTACAGGTGCCAGTTTATTTCTAAAGTGATGTTAGTACTGCCTTGCAGTTCAAGAGAATCTGACATATATATAACAACTGTAACAGAACATGTTAGCTGCTTCAAGAATTTGCTGATTATTTCGAGATGAAGACATACACATGATGTGAAAGATAGAAGGAACCATAGCAGATATAACAAATAATGTTATAGGCGATCATTTATTCACTCAATGGTGTTGTATGCTATCATTTTGATATATATTTTTTAAAGGGAGTGGTTCCAGCTGTCACCTACACATGTAAGTTTTAAAGACCCCTCTTTAAAAATCCTTTCTTCTGTTGTCCAGAACTCTGTCAATTCACTGAGCTAGCCAGTGCAACCAGCAGATGTGAGATAGTGATTTTTTTTAATACTGATTGCAGTAGTTCTCTAAGGGTTAAAGAAGGGTGAGATCCTGCAAATCACATTAGCTCCGTTACTTGGCTCCATAACTCTAAAACAAAGATAATGACCAAATACCTCCCTTTTTGTGTACAATAGATACATAAAATAATCATAAAATTAAAATTTATAGTCAAATAGCCCTATGAAGAGACTCATTTGCAACTAGAGTAAATTATATTTGAAGGTTGAACTGCTGCAGTTGTCTCCGTACGTTCTCCTTATTTGATCATAAATCTGCTGCTATCATCCAAGTTTTGTTTTTGTTTCTTGGTATAAGTAAAATTCATCACATTATGACAGCAGTTATAAATACATTTGACCATATATTATAATAGCTTCAGGAAGTACATTTGTAGTTCTTCATAAGATATCTTTTCATGTTTAAAACGTAGCATTTTATTTGGGTTCATTTTTGGCACCTATAATTTAATGTGATTCACCTTTTTTTTTTATCAGACACTATTAAGTCTGATTCCCTTATTGTTTTTAATGTGACTTCTCCATCAATTTATTGAATAAAATAAAATTTTTTGAATGTTAGTAACAATGGACTACCTAAACTGTGCCTTAGTAGATCATCAGTCTTTGATCTAACAGATAAACACTAATTATTTTTTTTTCCATAACAGCTCTTTTATATAAAATACGAAGAACACTCAAACTTTATCTGATAGTTAAAGTTCCAGAAGTTATTCCATAGCCTGCTTGAGGGTTAACTGGCCAGTTTGCAGTCACATCTTTCATCTATTGTACTTTTCTTGTTCATAATGAATATAATCTTTAGTAGTTGACAATGCAAGTTATTTATAGCAAGTAAAATTGCATATATTCCACAAAGCAATTTTTAGTTCCTAAGATCAAAATCACTACTTCCATTTTTAAAAAGTAAGTTATCTTGGAACAAATTTATGAGATGACTCATTGTTAAATTTTATCTTCTGTGAGTTGAAATGCTTTCAAAAAGAAAAGCAGTAGCTGAGAAGTTGTAATTGCACATTATTTTTAACTCATTTTCTCCTAATTTCTTTCCCCAAACTTCGTTCTTTGTAAGCACTGTGACTTTTACACCATAAGACACAGTAGAATTACTAAGGGTTAGAGTAGAACAAATTTTCTTAGAAATCATCTATAAATTTAATCTCTTTAGAATCTAAATATTAGAATATTAACATGTAGATTTAGAAAAATAATCTTAAGAGCACTGTGAACATTATGGATTATATATAATACATTGCCCAAATGCTAACTTTCTATCCACTTGCTGTCTAATTCAAGTAATGGCCTTGCTTCTGAGTTTTAGTTAAATGTCTGTTCTAATATCCTTGAAAGATTATAAGAAAGAGAAACTAAGACTTGCATAAAAAATAGTATATAGTGAGTCTTTACATCTCAAGATAATTCCAGGCTTTGGGGGAAGTCAAATATATTGATGGTTTATAATTTCTTTCACATGTATCTTGTCATTCATTTTTGTCCTTTAATTTTCACTAATTTGAAGATCTCCAATGGTTATCAAAGACTTTTTAAGCCTACCTCTATGCACAGGTAAGAGTATGAAGAAGCAGGCTTTCAACCTAAGTATATATGAGCCTGGCTGAAAGAAGTATTTACTGCTGTCTTCTATGAATGCAATAGATCCAAACTTAGCTGTGTCTTACAGAAGAACTAACTTTGTTAAATGAGAGGATAAGCCTGGAGGGACCTCCTCGTAAAACCTTACCAAGTACTTTTGTCCATCAGTGATATATAGGAAATATTTGGAAGTCCTAACATGGTAAATTCTTCTCTTCCTCCTGAGATAGTTAATTCTAGCAAAAAGGAAATCGATGATTACAGAATCATAGACTAGTTTAGGTTGGAAAGGACACTTAAAAGTCATCTAGTTTCAACCCTTATCCATGGACAGCGACACCTCCCACCAGACTGGGATGCCCAAAGCCCCATCGAGTCTGGCCTCAAACAATTTCAGGGATGGGATCCACAGCTTCTCTAGGCAACCTGTTCGAGTGCCTCACTACCCTCTGAGTGAAGAATTTCTTCCTTATATCTAATCTAAACCTCCCCTTTTTCACCTTAAAACTGTTATCACAAGTCTTATTAGTACATGCCATTGTAAAAAGTCCATCTTTCCTATTAGCCCCCTTTAATTATTGAAAGACTGCAATGAGGTATCCCTGGCACCTTGATTCAATGAATCAATTCCTGTCTTCATTTTTATTTTTTATTTTTTTTTAGGACTCAGCCATGCTTGCTAAGTACAACACTATCTTTTCTTACTTGATGCAAATCTACTCATAGTTATTATGCTGATGTCATCTCATACTACTGAAGCCCTGTTTTGACACTGTTCGAAAACAGAAGTCATTTTAGGGTGATCATACCTCATCCTGAAAAAAAAAGCATGAGAAACTGTTCCACAGTGTCCCATGTCTGTTTCAGGTGGCTAGCTGCTATTTTAGCAGCATGGAAAACCTTAATTTCATTCATTTCAACAATCTTGCTAAATGCCCCATCCCTGGAGGTGTTCAAAACCAGGTTAGATGAGGCCTTGGGCAACCTGATCTAGTGAGTGTCATCCCTTCCGACGGCAGAGGAGTTGGAACTAGGTGATCCCTGAGGTCCCTTCCAACCCAGGCCATTCTATGATTCTGTCATTCTAAATAAACATTATCCAGCTGAGGTCTTCTAGATATTTAGAAACTGTGTGTTTACCTTGCAGTTTTGCTGTTAGCTTGCACCTGAAGCTTGGTGATAGTCTTAAGTATGGATCCTATTAAATGTGGCAGGTATTAAAGATTTTTAAAAGATTTTAAAGCATTACTATTCTTCCCACTCTCAATGTTTTTGGCTGCTTATCAATCAGAATCAATTATTTCAAATTCTTGGTTCCAATGTAGAAAGTGTTAAATGGTTAGAAATCTGATATATATATATTTTTCTCCTTTTATTGTAAACAGTGGTTTTTATAAAAAACCTTACTTTGTGTTACTTTGGGCTGATAACACTTTGTAAGTGCAAGGTCTTACACCTGTATCTGGGTTGGGAAAATCCCAAACACAAATATAGGCTGGGCAATGAGTAGATTGAGAGCAGCCTTGAAGACAAGGACTTGGGGGTGTTGGTTGATGAGAAGCTCGACGTGAGCCAGCAAAGTGTGCTTGCAGCCCAGAAAGCCGACTGTATCCTGGACTGCATCAAAAGCATGGCCAGCAGGTCTAGTGAGATGTTCCTCCCCCTCTGCTCTGCTCTTGTGAGACCCAACCTGAAATACTGTGTTTAGCTCTGAGGTCCCCAGCACAAGAAGGATGTGGACCTGTTGGAGCAAGTCCAGAGAAGGGCAATGAAGATGATCAGAGGCCTGGAGCACCACTCCTATGAAGACAGGCTGAAATAGTTTGGGTTGTTCAGTCTACAGGAGAAGGCTTTGTGGACATAGCAGCCTTACAGTACCTAAAGAGGTGTACAGGAAAGCTGAAGAGGGACTCTTTATCAGGGAGTGTAGCGATAGGGCAAGGGGTAATGGTGTTAAACTAAAAAAGGGTAGATTTAGATTAGATGTTAGGAGGAAATTTTTCTCTCAGAGGGTGGTGAGGCACTGGCACAGGTTGCCCAGAGAAGCTGTGGATGCCCCATCCCTGGAGGTGTTCAAGGCCAGGCTGGATGGGGCTTTGAGCAACCTGATGGTGGGAGGTGTCCCTGCCAATGGATGGGGGGTTTGGAATTAGATGATCTTTAAGATCCTTTCCATCCCAAACCATTCTGTGATTTTGTGAAGATAGTTGATGAAATGTTAGTGTTGTAAGCATGCATCTGAGTTCTGTGCTTGAATTATTACTCTGTTGAAATATGCACTGAATGAAAAATTCAAATCTACTTCTTGACCATTGCAAATATGACCATTGTGCAGATGTTTTGTAAATGAAGGAATACATTCTTTCTGTCTGATGCTTTTTGGCACAGTATATTATACAATCAGCAATAGGATTCAAGTTCTTGACTCCCAGAATAGTAGTTCTCAGAGATTGCTCTCTGGTTTGCTCACTGACACTTCACAAGCTTCTTCATTGATGTCTGTAGAGTAAAATATTTTGTAAAATCATTATTAAAATGAAGAGATTGGAGGGGGAATCAGATGTATAATATCTTTTTCACTATGTAGGTTATTGTATAAGGGAAAAAGGAAGATTTAGAGAGCTCAATTAAGAAAGACTTCATTCCTGAAGCTCCTATCTCTTGATTTATTTTATGTAGTTTATTACAGTTTGCATGTGGCCAGACATCACAAGCTCATGCCAATAATACAGTGATTATCAGCTACAAAGCATCGTTTCTTCTTAAGTTTCTGTCTAAAAGGTTGTAATGTTATTACAAGGGACACAGACAACAGAAAGCAAGTTCCCTCTAGGGAGTATTTATTACCTTATATAGTGAATCTGCTGATCATATTAAATTTTGTGCTTGAGAAACAGTTCGTTGCAGGAAATGCAAATTCCTCATAAATTTTCTCAATTTGTCATCTTGCAGTCTTTTGATACATGCACAGAAGGGCTCCATGACCCAACAGTAAATTTATTGCAGTAGCTCAATACTACCTAAGTATTGTGTTCTTCGTATGTGAGTGTATCAGCTTTATGACTCTGAATGTGATCTTGGGATTTCAGAGTCAATATGCAATATGAGAACAAAAGGACAGATTTTTGGCTATTCTTTTGGAAAGATATAGACTTCTTTCCAACTTTATCTTGTTTCGTTGGTGGTGGTTGCAAAGTTTGTAACCCTTTTAAGTTCATATTGTCCTGGATCAAGGCCTCCATTTCTTACAAATTTTGGGGTTTGTTTTTGTTTATTGAATTTTTATTGCGTATTTATATAAGAAAGTGGTGTCATTACTCCTCAACCCTTCTAATTTGAGAAGCGATGCCTGTTTGGTGCCTCTGAAGCCTGTGGTCTAGGAGTCATCTTTGTTCTGCTTCCCATTCCCCTATCGTCTTCCATTTAAATAGTTAGAAACAATGCATTAGAATGTAACATTGCTATTTCACCCCTCCATACAGCATTTCTAAAATTTCTCATTCTTCTTTTGATCCTTCCTCAGTTTAATACTAAGCTCCCTTTCCTCTAATTTGAATTCTTCCATTGTGTCCTTCTTTTGGAATTTGAAATACAAATATATCAGCTTTATATCTTTACTGATGGCTCTAAACAGTACCAAATATTATCTTAAAATTTTCTCAAGTGTTTATGATTTCAGAGTTGAAAACTTTTGCATATTTTTGTGACCTACTGAGCTCTGTTTCCCTGTCTTCCTATCTGCCTGCACTTGCCTAATGGTTCTTGTCATGTCACTGTCAATATGTCCAGTCTCTCCCAGACAGCCTTGTTGCTAGATTCATGCACTTCTTCTGCATCCATCAGGATGTTTCCTTTCATAATTTTCTGCATTGATGAGCTACCAATTTCTGCCTCACTAGCGCCAATAAAAAAACAAGTAGCAGTCCCTTTTATCTTTTGTCCCTACACAATGGAGCAGAAAGCTAACCTATTTTCTTCTGAGTAAGTAAAATAATGGATCGTTTAAAATAATTTTAATACACTGAAAATTGTCTGAATTATCAGTTTGTGTGAATGACTCAGTACAAACTTAGAAAATACCTCGTAAGTCCCTGCTTTAGCTTTCCATATCCACAGAAATGTGGAATGAATTATGTGTATTGGAGGCATTGTTTTATCATCTTTTCAATTGACAGTGATATGATTTAATAGCTTAAATTTCCTTTCGGGAAATGGGGATTTCAGATGATAGCTAATGATTTGTGAAACTGACTCAAAAAGATCTTTTGTATGTCCCCATGACAACTGTTTGGATTTAACTAAGGGTAAAATTAATGTGTTTTGGAAAGATCTCTTTAGATCACTGACTGCAGCTGGGAATGGGATTTCATAGACTTCACTTTACAGATTTTTCATTGACTGCTGGTCAAAAGACTGTTTCAGAATCAGAGATAAATAAGGCCATGAGGAACTGGGCAAGAACAATATTAGTTCTATCTTCACAAAATTCCTGTGATCCTTAGTCACCAGAATTGGTTCGAAACCAAAACACATCCCTCATCTGAATGGTGGATCTTGCAGACATGTTGTCCTATCACCTGCAGATTAATGCAAATATAGGAGGTAAACTAGAGTCCCTTTCATTTCCTTTTTTTTTTCTGTTGTCAAATCAGTATCTAAAAATAATGTGGCTTCTGTTCTAGCTCTTCGGTTGTGGGGAGGAATAACACTGAAAAAGAATAATAATGTTGCAGAAGGAAAATTGTCTTTTTCATATCATCTGCATTATATGTTCTTATGCTAAAAAATCCTTGATTTTTCGAGATGCTCATATTGCAGTCAGCATAAGCCCTCTTTAGTTCAACAGTTGTGTCTCAGTCTGCATCTATACTGTTATAACACTCTTCTGGAATTAAAAGATTTCCTTGGTAGCACATTTTAAAAGCTCAGTTTCTTTATAGGCAGAAGCTTCTCATATATAAACAACATGTAATGCTAGGTGTGTCACTACTGGGTTGACTGATGCTCACAATTGTGTAGAATACCCAGTGACACGTCACTTTGAGAATCGCTTTTCTGGAAATGCATTTTGTCTTCAACTCTCAGCCAACATGAAATAAGACTTTACTGGTTTGCAGTAACCGTGACCAGTTTAGAATATGGCTCATATTTTGATCTGTGGTATGTGTAACATTTTGAGAAGTTACTAGGGATACCTGTTAAACTATTGATATACTGGAGAGAAGGAACCTTAGAACCCGCTATTACAGGGTTCACATTTGTTCATATTAACATATGGGAAAAAAATAATAATAAAAAACAAGAATAACTGGTGCTCAGAGTTTCCTAGGTTGCACCAAGTTAGTCTGGTTAAGTCACATGGTACTTGTAAAAAAGGATGGGCTGCTTCTGAGTACAAACTACTGCACTGGCTCAGGTGTTTTTACTGCATCTGGGCAACAGCTGTTCATTGAATTGAATGCTCATGTAGACCTGGGGAATGCGTGAGTGGAAGAATGAAGTTATGCTTTTTCTTTCTTTTCCCAAGCAATGTATTAAGGAAGACTTAAGTTAGCATTTATATTTCACCCTCACCAAATATAGAGCACACTGAGAGCCAAAGTGATCATTATTCAGTTTCAGTTTTAGGACAAGAATTTCAGTGAAGTCTATAGCAATGAAAGCTAAACCCAGACTGATTTGTCTTGTTGGAGTGGTGGAGAGGAATGCTTTGGAAGGGTGTAGAATAGAGCTTCTGAAGAAAAACTATGTGCTTTCAATGGGAAGAAATGCCAAGGCTACGAATAGAGCTTCTGTGACTGACAGAAGACTGACACTTTCAAAGACTGTATTCAGAAGCATGGTCAACAATTTCACAGTGGGAGGAAAGAAAAGTTTTGACAAACGGGAAATAACTAATTCTTTAGAAAATGTGCAGCCTATGCAGACATTGAAGATGGTTATAATCTGCCACTTCAGTAACTTTTATTACATTTGTTACAATCATTGTATTAAAAAGGGTGAAATTTCCTTTTGGATTCCAAGAGGAAACTATTGAAATATTTCAGGCACGTATTTTTAGCTGAAACAATAAAAGCGTAAGTTTTATTTCAATGCAGGTTATTGACAATTTTGTTTTAAAAATTTGCAATTTTAATAGTTTTTATAACTGACAGTTTGGAAATGATTATGATAGAAAATTTGGAAACTGACTAAGAAATTATGATTTCTTCCTTTTGAAAACTCTTTTGAATGCAAATCCTTACTTACATGCAACATTACATGCACAGACTTTGCAGGCTTTGACTTTTAAAATCGTCGATCTGAAAATGTAATAGTGATCTTTTTTCTTAAGACTGTTAGGTACTTCATGCATTTCTGATATTGCTGTAATGTCTTTCTAGAGAAATAGATATATTGTCTCCTAACTGTCTCCTAACCTTGTTCCTGGGCATAAACTCCTGAAAAAAAGTTTCAGTTTCTTGTAATAGCAGGGAATTTATATGGTAGGAAAGGATGTCTCTTTTAGGCCTGTGGTTTAGCACTGCTTTTGTAGTTGACCTCTACTCTTTCTGCCTGTGTTACTTCCATTAAAGGGAAAGTAAAAGTAAAGAGCCTTGAAAGAAGAGGAGGAGGTTATCCTGGAAACTTGAATTGTAGAGTGAAAGTAAGAAAATAAATATAATCTAAAAAAAAAAAAGTGAAAAAGAAAGGAATCTTCTGAAGAATCTGACTGTAAAAGTGAGCCCACAAAATGTAAAATGCAGAAGTTTTAAGAATGGGGAATTTTCCCATTCTGCAGGGAAATAATGCTTATCTTTAATGGAAATCATAGACATAACATAATCTTTCATGTAAACTTTCCGTCTCACTTAGGTTAGACCAAACACACACATCCTCTCTTGCTCTCAATCCAACATTATGCTTTTTATAAATTCCAGTTATCTGGAATCCTTGTAACCCTTACACTTGGGTTCACATAGACAATTATGAACCAGGCAGATGAGCTGGCATGAAAAAACACATACCTTTTGTTGTACTGGGGGTTTTGTTAAGAAGGATTTACCACTCTGAAAAGTTGTGGCTCTGACAAATCATCATCTCACCATCCAAGTTTCCAATGTTAAATAGGATGTGCTTGTCAGCATGACTCAGCAGAAGCCTCTGCCAACACAAGATTATTTTCCCTTGTGTTAAGTGCAATCAATAAAAAACTTGTAGAAACAGCTGGGGACAGAAGTGTGAAGGAGAAATATCAATGTTTCATAACTTTGAGCCATTGTATTCACAGAAATTAAGTACAGTAAAACCCATAGTCTTTTAAGTTAACATGTTTCTTATTGGTTCTTAATATTGAATGAATACATCAATGCAATACAAATAACTTGCAAACCACAATATATATATATATATATATAAAGGTGTACTTACATGTATCTGATATTAATTGGAAAAATAAGTTTTGTTTGTTTGTTTATTTGTTTCTCATACAAGCATCAGGTGTGACTTGTCTTGGAATATTGCAGTAACATCCATAGATTCCCGCAGAAACTGTACTAAAACTTTTTCTGTGTAACTGCTAAGAAGCCTTCTAAGCTCCCTGCATCTTGTGGCTCCTGTGGAATAGTGTATTATGGATGCGTGTTTTGCACAAGGGGGTACTGGTTCATTATGATCCCAGTAGGAAAAGCACTCAGACTCTGTAAAGTATCATTTAAAATACTAGTTCTTGGAGTTAACACTATAGAGAGAGAGTCGTATAGATAATTTAACATCTTTAAATGCTGGGAGCCTTGAGTTCTGCAGCATTAAATGGTTTCCTGTTCAGAGTGCAGCATGCTGTGCAGACCCTGTCCATAGGAAGCGTTACCCCCTTTGATCATTCGAGCTATTGCCGGATTTTCTTATGAGAAAACGTCTCTTTATTTCTATTGTCAAACAGAAAATATGTTCATATGAGAACTTCTTGCTACACTTCTAGATAAAAGCCAAGGACATGCAGGTGACATGGTGAATGGAGTTAAATCCAGCTGGCGACCGGTCACCAGTGGTGTTCCCCAGGGGTCAGCATTGGGGCTCATCTTCTTTATTATCTTTATTGATGATTTAGATGAGGGAATTGAATACACCCTCGGTAAGTTTACTGATGACACCAAGGTGGGGGGAAGTGTCAACCTGCCAGAGGGTAGGAAGGCCCTGCAGAGGGACCTGGACAGGATGGGTCGATGGGCAGAGGCCAATGGGATGAGGTTCAACATGGCTAAGTGCCAGGTTCTACACTTTGGTCACAACAACCCCATGCAGCACTACAGGCTTGGGGGAGAGTGGCTGGAAAGCTGTGCAGAGGAAGGATCAGGGGTGCTGATTGATGCTTGCCTGAACATGAGCCAGCAGTATGTCCAGGTTCAATTTAAATTTAAATTTAAATTGTGAAACTTAACTTGTCGTTTCAAATACAACACATTGGCTTACTGCATGAAAAACTTCCTAAAAAAAAAAAAAAAAAGGTATAAATGCGTTGCTTTAAAAAAAAAAAAAATGTTTCCTATTAGATTTAATTCAACTGTGATAGTTTGATAGTTTCCTACTAAACTATTTAATAAGGAAGAGCTGCAGAACAATTGCAAGCAGTAATGCATAAACTTAACAATCAGACAATCTACTCATAAACTATCAAATTACTACTGAAATTAAAATCCAATCTCTGGAATTTCAAATAAACTAAATAGAAATGAATGCTTATTATCTGTCAGATATTGCTTTTAAAGTAGTGACAATTCCAGGTAATTTGTGAGGGAAATGTTGACAGAAGTCTTAAAGCAATTCATATTTCACCACTCAAGTAAATGTTGAGGGGAACAGATGACAAAAGGGAAGAGTTTAAATAAATGCTAAGCATCTTGTTATATTCATGCATTTTACAATATAGTTTTGGTATTGAGATCTCTGTTGTTATGTCTGGTAAGAATAACTATCTCTTAAACTACAAAAGCAGCCAAATGAGTAGAAAAGAAAGAATTGAGAAGAGCTGGTGAGAAAAAGAAAATATTGCAAACAATTGACTAATACACATCTCAGTAGGTACATACAACTCAATATGATAGTTCCGAGCATCTGAGATGTCCTAGAAAATATCAGTAGGGAAGAAAATTTCCTCCTTCAGCTTCTCCTTATTTAAGTTTTGTGTACATGAAAATGTATTTTGTATTTTTTTATTTGCTGAAGTTTCAAAAAGCATACATGAAAACACTGCTTGAGTAGCCAAAGGTGTGTAGGGACAAAAAGCCTTTAAAATGATGCAGCAAAAATTAAAATAAGTCTCTAATAGTATATGGAATTTGAGAAATTAGTTCAGATTTGATGAAATGAGAGAGTACAGATTACATTTAATAATAATACCTAGAGGATTTTCTGTTTTAAAGTATTTAATAACATGGTAGGAAAAAGCCATTCAGTCATCCTTTGTTAATATATTGCATCTACTCCATAATACATAGCATAACCTGTATTTCTAACCTTCTAGATTTTCCAGTCAGATAGGAATAAAAACATTAGAGGAAAGATTTGAACATGGAGTTAGTTGGTTCAGTAGCTGGAGTGAGGAAGGGTGCAAAAATGTAAAATGTAAAATACAGTGTTCTTTCCTACTGCAGAAATAATTTGAAGAAGAATCACATGCTTATCACCAGAAAGGCAGTCTTTTTGTATTTTGCATGTGCAATAGAATGGGATCACATCCAAGACACAGAATGACTGGAGTACGCTAGAGCATATTTCTAATGATTGTTCACAGAGCTTTGTAAAGGCTTCAGATAAGAAGAAAAGGGATTATAAAATTTGGGGAAGTTTGGTAGAAGGCAGGAATTAAAAATTCTGGGTATTAATTCATAAGAATACCATTAATCTAGCTGAAATGGGGGAAAGACAGAGGAGAGGCAAATATATGTTCAGACCATTAGCTGTGTCTTTATCTTCAGTGAAAGAACAAATACCCTCAAAGAGTATTTCAAGATGTATTAAATAAGAGTCTTCAAAGCATTCAAGTTTAAACATGTGACTTTGATACTTAATATAAAAATTAAATAAATCTAGGCTTTCAAATTTTTCAGTACAGTGATGCCTTCTGCACAAATTCTAATACAGTAGTAGATTGTATGTTGTCCCGTTTCAGTTTGACGGGGCTTTTTTTTTTTTTTTTTTTGGAATGTCACCTGCTTCTGTTTTATCACAGAATCACAGAATTGTAGGGGTTGGAAGGGACCTCAAGAGATCATCAGGTCCAACCCCCCTGCCAAAGCAGGTTCCCTAGAGCAGGTTGCCCAGGTAGGCGTCCAGACGGGTCTTGAATATCTCCAGAGAAGGAGACTCCACAACCTCCCTGGGGAGCCTGTTCCAATGCTCCGTCACCCTCACCATGAAGAAGTTCTTTTGCATGTTGGTGCGGAACTTCCTGTGCTCCATTTTATGGCCATTGCCCCTTGCCCTGTCCCCACAAACCACTGAAAAGAGGTTGGCCATACCCCTTTGTCTCCCAAACTTAAGATATTTGTAAACATTAATAAGATCCCCTCTCAGTCTTCTTTTCTCAAGGCTGAACAGACCCAGGTCTCTCAGCCTCTCCTCACAGGGAAGATGCTTCAGGCCCCTTATCACCTTTGTGGCCCTCCGCTGGACTCTTTCCAGGAGATCCCTGTATTTTTGTACCGGGAAGCCCAGAACGGGACACAGTACTCCAGGTGAGGCCTGACCAGGGCAGAGTAGAGGGATCAGAGATATCACAGAGTAGAGAGATCACCTCTCTTGACCTGCTGGCCACGCTCCTTTTAATGCATGTCAGGATCCCATTAGCCTTCTTGGCCACCAGGGCACACTGCTGGCTCATGGCCAACCTATCATCCACCAGGACCCCTAGGTCCTTCCCTGCAGAGCTCCTCTCCAGCAGGTTATCCCCTAGCCTTTACTGATACATGCGGTTGTTCCTTCCCAGGTGCAGGGCTCTACACTTGCTTTTGTTAAACCTCGTTTGGTTTCTTCCTGCCCATCTCTCCAGCCTGTCCAGGTCTTGCTGAATGGCAGCACAGCTTCTGGTGTGTTGGCCACTCCTCCCAGCTTTGTATCATCGGCGTACTTGCTGAGAGTGGACACTATTCCCTCATCAAGGTCGTCAATGAAGATGTTGAACAAGACTGGAACCATCACCGACCCCTGGGGAACACTGCTCGTCACAGGTTTCCAGCCAGACTCTGCGCCGCCGATCACCATCCTCTGAGCTCAGCCAGTCAGCCAGTTCTCAACCCACCTTACTGTCCACTCCTCTATACCACACTTTTTCAGGTTTGCTAGCAGGATGTCATGGGAGACAGTATCAAAAGCCTTGCTGAAATCAAGGTAGATGACATCCACTGCTCTCCCCCCATCTACCCAGCTGGTGATGTCATCATAATTTTATTATTTATATATTATTTCAAAATGTTATATATCATGTCCACAGTACTATTTCAGTCTACTCCATTTGTAAATCTAGCAAAACAGACATTTGTGGTAGCCTTATACTGCCAAGTTAAGATTGATTTTATTTGATTTGATCATTTTTTTTGATTTTAGACTCCATAGCTTCCACCAGCAGGTTAGTTTAGTTTCAACACTGATTTATATTTAAACAGAATGCTGTTTTGTTTTTATTCAGTGGCTGTAGGCTAGATTATAACTATTATTGTTGTCCCTATTTATTGTTATTATTATGAACAAAGCTTGGGTATTTGAGTTTCGAGCATCCAACACTAATCATTTTGTGTCACAATTGCAATCTTTGCTTTTGTTGTTATGATGTCTGCTAAGGGAACTTCCTGTTAGAAGAAATCAATTCACATTATGTGTTCCTAAGAGACTACCAGGTATTCTTAATCACTTCTTGATTAACTTCATACCTAGAAGTACATAAATCACAATTGCAAATATAGTATCCATATATAAAAAATGCTTTTTTCTTTTTTCTTTTTTTCCTTTTTTCCTTTTCCTTTTTTTCTTTTACCTTTTTCTTCTTTTTTTTTTTTTCTTTTTTTTTTTTTTTTTTAAAAAAAAGGCCACCGCCACCAAGTGGTGTCCCTCAGGGTCTGTCCTGGAACCAGTACTGTTTAATATCGTTATCAATGACATAGACAGTGGGATCGAGTGCTCCCTCAGCTGAGTGGTGCAGTTGATACAAGGAGGGGATGCCATCCAAAGGGACCTGGAAAGGCTGGAGAACTGTGCCCATGTAAACCTAATGAGGTTCAAGTCCAAGTGCAAGGTGCTGCACCTGGGCTAGGGCAATCCCAGACATGAGCACAGACCAGGAGAAGAATTCAATGAGAGCAGCCCTGCAGAGAAGGACTTGGGGATTCTGGTGGACAAAAGGCTCGACATGAGCCAACAGTGCATGCTTGCAGCCCAGAAGGCCAACTACATCCTGGGCTGCATCACCAGAGGAGAGGCCAGCAGGGTGAGGGAGGTGATTGTCCCCCTCTGCTCTGCCCTTGTGAGGCCACACCTGGAGTGCTGCATCCAGGTCTGGGGCCCACAGCACAAGAAGGATGTGGGGCTGTTAGAGTGGGTCCAGAGGAGATCCATGAAGATGATCAGAGGGCTGGAGCACCTCTCCTACGGAGAAAGGCTGAGAGAGCTGGAGAAGAGGAGGCTCTGGGGAGACCTCACTGCATCTTTTCAATACTTAAAGGGGGCTTATTAAAAAGATACAGAACAACTTTTTTTTCATGGGCAGACAATGACAGGACCAGGGGGAGTGGTTTTAAACTAAAGGATGAGAGATTTGGCTTAGATGTTAGGAGAAAGTTATTTACTCAGAGGGTGTTGAGGGCACTAGACCAGGTTGCCCAGAGAAGCTGTGGATGCTCCATCCCTGCAAATGTTCAAGACCAGGTTGCATGAGGCCCTGGACAACCTGTTCTAGTGGGTGGCATCCCTTCGCATGGCAGGGGCGTTAGAACTAGGTGATCTTAATTTCTTTTCCAACCCAAGCCATTCTATGATTCCATGTCAAGTAATGCAGTGTGGAGGTTAGTTCAAGGATGGTAAATTGTGTCATAAAAATTACTGTTTTTCACAAGAAAGGGATGCCAAATAACATTCAGAATCATGCTTATTTATGTAGTAATGGCACTCACGTGAACCTGATATCTTCAGGCTCTTGTTTCAATGCATGCTATAGTATAACTATTAGTAGTGGGGGAAGATCTATGATAATTGTGAACAGGAAATGCAAAAATATATAACTAGATATGCTGCACAGTATTCAGTACTTTTATATGCACTAGCCATTTCCACTGATGGACGACACAACACTAGATAAATTAATGGTATATTTTAGTGTGGCAGTTCTGAAATTTACCATTTTGTTCCTTTTCCTCTCTTTTACATAATGCAATCAACAGGAAAAGGAAATCTTTTCCATTTCAGCTATGCATTCTTTTCCCATAGTGGGGAACCAAACACTTGCAATGGCTTTGCATGGGTGAGCAATCTTAAATACTCATCAGCATCTATTGCCTTGCTCTATAAATGTAATTGGCTGATTCATTTACTTTTTTCTATAACTACTGAGTGACATTTGTAGCAGAACCCTTTTAGCTCAGACTTTTTCCTCTGGCTTATGGTTTGGCCCATATTACAAAGGGCCTAGTATAGCTCTGACCAACTAGTAATTAAATTGACAGCTTGCTCTTTGCATAGGCTTCTTTATTAGAATTAAGGAGTGCCCTCAAGCCACCAAGATTTGAACTAACCTCTAAAGCTGTTTTAATATCATTGGTGGAATTATAGGGCAATTGCAGATATGTAGCATTTCTAAAGCATTTTGTATGAGAATGAACTGTAGCTAACTAAAAAGCCATTATACATATCATAAATATTAATATAGGAGTTATTCACTACAGAAGAATATATAGGAACGTTAATGTAAATATATTGTAACCTTTCTTTTAAATGCAAACTTAGAAAGTATCCTTGATTAACATGGGTGATTTTTCTCCTAGTAATCATGTCTTTGAGAGTTTTTATACTACTGCATTCCATAATGAAAAAGACTATTTTTTTAAGTCTAATTTTAGTATTCATCTTGCTTCAAAAATATCAGATATGATGATTTCTGTATTTCAGTTGTTTACTTGTAGAGTCTTTTAATTGCTATTTACAGACAAAACAAAAAGAAGAGATTACTCCCATCCTTCTATCTAGTTACTATTCTTTCTGGTATTGTAGCAATGTTTTCTTTTTAGTTGGTCTTTTTTGTTGTTGTTGACCTCTACAGCAACTCCTAGGGAAATGTGATCACCAAACAAAAACCCCAAACCCAGAATGCCTAAACAAAGCACTGTATATTGACTAGGCTGTATAGTGTAAGCATATTCTTCTTATATGTCTGGATTTTGCACTGCATAAGCCAGTGGATTTTTGAATGCAGTTAGATTACTTTACTCAGCTCAGCCCTTCTTATTAGCTTTTTCCTGTAGTTCACCATTAACAGTTGTATATTCATTGTCTTGTCAGATAGCAAGAGAAAACATTTCCTGTGTTTTTTTTTTTTTTTATTCTTAAGAATCGTCATCTCATCTAAGTTTGAGTACTGAGATGTCTCAGTTGCTAGGTGGAGAGATTATTCCTTTCTCATACTCTCTCCAGGAACATGTTAAGCTGTGCAAAAATATATTTTCTATATGCTTGTTCCTTTATGCTTTTGTGCAAAAATGGTAAATGTAGGTTCTGTGTCCAGTTCTAGAAGTGGAGGATTCTTTTTCAGATATTTCTGTAAATTTTAGTGGGAGAAGGAAGGATTAGAGAAAAGTGTTCTGCCCTATAAGTGGTGAGGCTTCTTGTGCTCGTTGTTTTCTAGGCATGTTGATTAATTAGTCTTGCACTCAGAAAGCCAAAAATTTCTTCTTTTGCCTATGGACAAAATATTTTTGTTATGAAGAAGTGCCAGAGAAACACAGAAACTAATGTTTTTTATCTTGAGGCTTCTAAGTAGCCTGTATTTATACCTTGCTAAACTAAGGGCAGGTTCCTGCTCTGTCCGTCTTCTAAGAGGGTCCGTGAGAAGCAGGATACATACCAGCATTGTCCTACACTGGCTGAGGAGGTTTCCTTACTAATGCAGAGGAGATGGTGCTAAAGCATGTGGATGTCTGGTGAAGTGGTGTCTTCTTGTTTCAATAAAGGGTAGAAGAGCAGGCATTTGAAAGCAGAGACACTGCTGCATTCTGTGTCGTGGAGGGTACAGAGAGAGTGGTGGCAAAGACAGCTTAAAGCCTTCCTTAGAAGGAATTGGGAATGTCTTAGCTTTTAAAAAGCTCCAGTGCACATCAGCAATGATGAGTGCATTGATACTAACAGGAGTGTCTGACACTTCAGGGCTCATCAGCCACCTGCTTTGCAACTACCCTTTGCCCATTTCATGGTGGTACTAAGGCCTTCTTGGCTGCTTAGGACTCTTAACCAGTTAAAAAGGGGAATTTGTAGGCTTCAAGTTGGGGTGAAAGGTCTTTGTTTCTAATCCCTTGTGTTCTTTTAACTTCCAATAATGTACTGATGACAATAGTGTCAGAAGCCAAGAAGTATATTGCTGCTAAATCTGTACTTCTAGATTACTAAACTATAAACAGCTTCAAAAATGTTTCTAGTGTAAGTTTAATTTTTGTTTTTCCTAACAAATTCCACTTCATTTAAGTTTGAGAGTAAGGGAACAGTTCCTTTTTATTGCCCCATCTGTTCATGACAAGGGAGGAGAAGGATTTGAGAATGCTGAGCTTTTGTCGTAAGTGTCAACATAATGCTACCTTGGGGAGAAATAATTTGAAACTATCCTTGAAGTTACCTTGATGGATCAGAATTGTAAGAAGGGAAAGGTTACGTGAGAGTCAACAGGCTGCTGACCTGCTTTGCTGAAATAACGATGATCAGAGAAGCTATTTTCAGTGTTTAATTTAAGTTTTGTAACAAGTATAAAGAAGTATAGACACTGAATAGTCCAAGGTCGAACTCTGGTAGATTATGATATGCTGCTCATGTCCACAGATCCACCAGCAATTAGAGATCGAACTCTAATGTCTTTTTCCCTAACTGACAACAGTCTCACATTAGTGAGATTCCACTTATTTTCTAAATATATTCTAGATTTGCAGCTCATATTTACAGAATCAGTCATCTGTTCTTCATGTGGGCATTGAAGTTTGCCATTTTACAGTATCACTGTCGCTGTTACAGTATCACTAAAACTACCTTCGTTTACCTGAAGGATAGACTTAATTTGATACTGATTAACATCCCCACTAATGAAAAACTTTCAAAAATCTCTTTCAATTCATTTTCTTGTTTCTTTCACAAATCCACTTTATCTGATAATTTCTTATTTTGTCTTTTTTTTTTTTTTCCCTGAATTTGGGGCACAGTTCTTATTCCTGTTTGTGAAAGTGATTTTTAGTTGTCGCTGATGATTTTTGTTCTTTCATTTCCCCTTTTTTGTATATCATGCTTTCATCTTTCCATATCATTTTGCTGAGCAGGGGCAGATGCAGAATCTTGCAATCAGATTATCTTTATGAACCCTCAAGAGCCTACTTCCTTATCGCAGTCCTTCTTTTCCTCTCTTTCTTGTCCTCTGTTTATTCTTCTTTTCAGGCCCAGCTCTGACTGTGTAGCCTTGCTTATCCTGAGATTTCTTTGTTTGCCAAAATCAGCTTGGACTTTCAGATGAATTTGCTGAAAATTTTTCATTTGGGATTTTCAATGTTATATTTGAAAGGAGGAGGTGACAATGTTATTGCCCTTTACTTTTTTTACAGAACTCTGCCTTTGTAGTAGTTAGGAAATATACCTGACAGGATACAAAACTTCATCATCCATCTGCAACCTTTAAGTACTTTGAATTCAGATTTTATCAATCTTTCCTCTAGGGTTCCATTTCCAAGAAAAAATTGAATTCTCAGGGAATTTTAAAGAGCTACGTGCTGCATCTCTGTCTTTCTCTTTTTCAGTTCTGTTAGTTTGCTATTTTTCAATTGCATTGCAATTTGAACCAACTCCAGGTGTTACTTAAAAAGGAGCATATTTCATGGAATAATGGGTATAATGATGCAGCTGAATTTAGGTAAATGATTATTATGTATTTCTGTTTGTCATTCCCTAACTTGTTTATTTGCAATACCCTGACTGTATTTTTTAAAACTGCTTGACGACCAGCAAATGCCAGGTAACTACCCTCATAGCTTAACACAAAAACAAAACAAACAAACAAACAAACAAAAAAGAAGCATAAAAACTTGTGTGGTAAATAACAAAGCTGTTTTCTGAATAGCGCAAAAGTCAAAAAAGTCTGCATGGATGAGAGAAGTAGAATCTGTTCTTCTGTTGTTCTTCATGCTTAAACTTTTTAATATATGTTCATATATAAGAAGTTTATATAAATATGATATAGGGTATGTTAATACTTACACACATATATATATTTCCTTCTTTCAGCATTTTCTAGGTCCTCTCACATGTGTCTGCACGTAGATGAGAGAGAAACAGCATTAATGCTTAGGAAAAGCTTAAAACAAAGAAAAAAATCTACTGGGCATCCCATATCTGATCTATTTCCCAACTATGTAATACAGATTTTAGGGATAGATGCCAAAGAAACTCAAGCTTTCCTGTTCCACCCACCAACATTCCTTATTCCTGGGTTTGACCCCAAATTATAAAGTATAAATTTCAGTTTGGGACTGCAAATACATTTACAAATGAATGCCCAGATATACGTTATTATCACTCCAGTCTTCATTATATGTATTGCATGTGAGTTATTACAGTTTATATTGAGTCAGTACTGAACACTCAGAGAAAGCTGCATTGGTAAGCTGCACCAAGCCAGCTCAAATGGGAAAATCAATTGTGTTTCAAATACAATTCTTTGTTCTAGGTAAGAAATAACTACCTCTAGGCCTTTACTGCTGAAACTGTTTTTACCTCTTTACACTGGTTCAACTCTGTCAAGCAAAGAGCAAAGTAAGCTGCTTTTTTTGTGGATGGGTGTATTTCTTTCTTGGAAGGAGGATTGTGCTGCAGGGTTCAATTACAGAATATCTTTGAATCTCTAATTAAATTGTCTCTATTATAATTATATGACATAAAAATAAATCTTTCAAATTTCTTTGAACATCTGGTTAGCGCTCAACATTTTATTAGTAGTTTAGCTGTAAATTATTAGAGATTCTTAATTTTAGAAACTATGCATGGTTTATAACAGAGTAAGTTAAATGAGTAGTTTCATGCTACAATTGATACAGAGTTAGGAAGAACATTGCAGTTGGATGCTTTTTTTTGTCATTCATTCCATTGTCAAGATGGTTCATTTCAGAGGCTACTTGCTTACAGTCTGTCATGTAGAGAGAAGATAGGTATTATATGGGACACCTTAGTCTGATAGAAGTAGGCATACTGCATCCACAGGAATACTTGGTGACCAAAATTCTTAAGCTAGTAAAACTACGTGAAACTGTAAAAAAAAAAAAAAAAAAAAAAAAAACCACCCTCCCCCTCTTCCACCCCCTCCTCAAACACACACACACATAGGGTCAGAACAAGATCCATCTAGCCTACTGTTTACTGTCCTGCCTTTTGGACCTGGTGCTTAGGGACATGGTTTAGCGGGTAACATTGGTAGTAGGGTGACGGTTGGACCAGATGAACTTGAAGGTCTTTTCCTTAATGATTCTATGACTCTCTGTCCACGGTTTTAAGTAATGTGTTTTGAAGAACCCTGTAACTTTTCCACTTTTTGGTAATTTGGGCTGGAGGGCTTCATCAACAGAGAAATCTTTCTATTTGTTAGACCTTGAAGCTTTCATTTTCTTTCTTCCTTTTATTGATAAAAAAACTATATATGGAACAGGCTCCCCAGGGACGTAATCATGGCACCAAGCCTGTCGGAGTTTAAGAAGAGTTTGAACTGTGCACTTAGTCACATGGTCTGAATTTCTGGGTAGACCTATGTGGTGCCAGGAGTTGGACTCAATGATCCTTGTGGGTCCCTTCCAACTCAGGATATTCTATGATGCTATGATTCTATGATTCTATGATGCTATGATTCTATGATTTATTTAGTTTTAATCTGGTTGAATTTTTAAACGTGTATGCATTAATTTTCAGTGTATTTGGTGATGGACTGTGCCTAAAAACAGTTTTCCTATCCTCTTGCATTTTTAGTTGGATGTTTACTCTCAACTCCAATCTGAAGCGATTACAGAGTGCTTTTTCAGGAGTCATGTCATAAAGGCACATTATCCTTCCTGGAGTCAGAGAAGTTTCTTCAGTAGTGCTTATTTTAAAGGCAGGAAACTACATAACATTGAAGAACCCTTCTGGGAGGGAGGGTGCAGCCACAAGGATAAAATTCTGCCAGACTGCTGGGATGCTGTTTAAAAACATTTTATGGTATGTATCGTCATACTAGCATGCAATGGTACTATGATGAAGTTTATTTGTGAGGAAGTTAAGATTACTAAGTATAAATACACCCTGCCCTTAGACAGCTAGTTGACTTGCTTACCAGGGTTAAATGCCAGAGTAGAACAGGACAGAAGTATCGGTAATCCCTGTTTGAATCCAGTGAGATCCCATCTCCTTGCAGAGACATGTTTCTGTATGTAGATAAATAGCAGATGTACTGTATATTCATATGTTTGTAGTCATGCACCGATTATAACATCAACCACTGTAACCCTCTTATCTGCACAGAATGTTCGGTAGATTAATGAAGAAATGACAACGTTGCTGTCTGTGGAAATAAATACAAGGACTCCTGAAATCCTTTACTATCTGTATGAAAAAGGGGATAATATTGTGGGATATGTAAACATTTTCAATTAAACAGTAATGATGTTAAAAAAAAAGAGATTATTTTCTTTTTTTAAAAAAAAATTATTTCAGTGACAGGTTATTATGGAAGCAAGACTTAAAAACTTCAGTAAAATATAGTAGATTTAAAGCTATATTTCAAGACAGAAATGAGCTAATTACATATTTACTGATATTTAATAGAAGTTATTTAATCAGAATGGGTAAGAATTACTTGAATATGTACAGCTGATACTTCATAACGTTACTTAATACATAACAATTCCAAATTACTGTATAAATAATACCAATGACTTAGCTAGGGAGTGGCACCCAGTGTATATTCTAATATGGATTCCCAAGTATAATTGCCTCTCTGATTATTAATTGTCTCTAGATTAATTACCATTTAGTCATGTCACACTGACAGTCTGTGTAGTGGTTCTTCCTCTATTATTTAGTGTTTCTTAAATTACAGATTTAGAAAAAGTCTCATTTCTGCTAGTTTCTACTTTGCAATATGTCATATATAAAAATTCTGCTGTTCCTATAAGAGTCACTTTTATCAATAGTACCAATAGTACTTCAAATCTTTATAAATTGTTTTTCTAACTGCATCTGACATGCTTAGGTATAAGAGCACGATGTTTTGTTCTGTCTTTTAATATATATCTTCATTTTTAAATTATTTTTTATCCTGTATGCATTTTATTTTCTTATGAAGCTGAATCTAAACCCAATGCACCTTTTATAAGAAATCAGCACTTTTTATGAAAAGTGTGAGACAAGACATTGGTCTTGTAAAAACAAGCCGACTTTCTGATTTTCCTGTTCATCCTTCAATTTCAGTCGTTGTCATTTGGTAAGCAATTTAACCTTTGCATGCAAAGAGAAAGATATCAGACAATAATCAGAATATGATGCTTTTAATTTACTAAGTAGAAAGTAAAAGTATGAAAAGAAAACAGAAAACATTGCTGCCAAGCTTTTCTTTATTCAGAGATCATTATTCTGCTAGTTTTGCTGTTAGTGTAGCTTTTTTCACAGAAGCGAAATGAAAGTGTGAAATTTCTGAAATGGGTATGCATTCTTGCTACCCTTCACTTTGATTAAAATTGAGAAAGAAATGGTTGCTTTTTTGGAAAAGATGATGAAGCCACTGAAAATCTAATTGATGCTGAAAGCCACTAAGAGATCATACTGTTAAATACTGCTATAGCTGATTGCTTGTTAGATTTTTTTTATATATATTTTTTAAAATTTTGCTAATGTACTAAACGTAGATGCAAATTCATAGTAAATTTGGTTTTGAGTTTTTCCTGTTTTGACCAGTCATCTTTTGTGTTCCTGAATGTGTCCTGGTTTTGTCTAATGAGGAAAAAAAGTCCTGTCTACAATGACTGGGCTGTTTCTCAAGCTGTAGTGGATAGTAAGGCTTTAGGTGGTTTCAGAAGGACCAGAAAAATGAATGGAAGGAAAAATTCACCAAAACCTATTAAGCACACAAAGTCATTACATGGTTTATTTTCTGACTGTGGCACAAATCACTGGATACTGAAGGGAAGTATTGCTTACCTGTATTTTGCTCTCTTGTCAACATACCTGTTACTTGTGATCTCCAGAAACAGGACAATGGACTGGGTGGAATTTGTTCTATTAGGGTTTGTAAGTTTCTTTGTTGATAACAAATATTTAGACATTTTGTGAAAGTGTTTTTGCATTCCCATTGTCAGATAGAGGTTTGTCTTCAAAGAGTAGACATCTGGTTCTTTATTTCTCTTGTGTATTTTTTTCCTAACTGTATTTTTAATTTGAAGTTGACTGTGGAAGTACAGAAATAAATTTATCTGTGTCCTTGAGATCTTGGCACCCTGATCCCATGGCTAATACTGGATTTCTAATGCAAATTCAGAACTGCTGTAAAATACTCGAAAAATCATGGCCCATGGCCATGTTCTTCTCTCTTCGCTCCTTGTTTGTCACACATACTAGTTCCCAAACATGGGGGCATACTTACGTGCCTTGTTCTAGCTGGAAAATTTCAAGAACTGCTTTCTTAACTTAGGTTGAGGATGGGAAGAATTATTACATTTTTTTTTAATGTCTATTTTCTGCTGTAGCTTTTACTTAAAAAGTTGTACCAGTCCTAAAAAGAGCAGGTAAAATTCTGAAAGCACAAAGAAATAATATATTGGCATTATGAGCAACAAGACAGGGAGAATTCAGAATCTGAATTTCCCTGGCCTGTGTATCATCAAGGATTTTTTTTTTTTTCTGCTGTAATTTATAGACATGCAAGTACTTTTAAATATTGTTAGCTTTTTTCTGATTTGGTATTAATATCTTTTCTTCCTTGATTCTTGTGGAATTATGCTGACTCATAGGAATGACACTGGTTTATAAACAAGAAGGAGACAAACAACTATCTCTGTAAAAAGAAGTACTCATACTCTGACAGAATAACCTTCCATTGATTGTTGTTTTGTACACCTTTTTTAAAAATTATTATTATTATTTTACTGGTTCCAAAATTAAATCAAATGGACTAATCAGTTATGTAGCTCAGTCACACACCTTTGTTGTAAGTTCAGAACCTATTCATGTTCAAAGATGTCTAATTGCATTCTTACCCACATTTCCACAGATGTTTATGGGAGATATTTGTATACTCGTTAACTGTCTTTGGGAAAAAAAAAAAGTGACCCGATGACTCAATTTGTTACTTTAATTTGCTTGATTTGCTATCCTAATGACTATTATAAATTTGAAACACCTACTGCTCTCATCTTGCTCTAAAATTGAACTGTATTTTAATGCATCAACAGTTGATAGAATTTTTAGCAGCTACATGTCCTGCTGATACTGATAAAATGATCCCATCGTTCTGATGCAGAGAGATGATATAAACTCTTGAAATGATTTCAAGTCATTGATGTCACTGCCTGACTTAGAAAGGCAGGAAAAGATTTGAGCACAGCAGCTGACATGTATCCTCTAAGTATATTAGGGATCCTCAAAGCACTAATCTTCTTAAAAAGTGTATATTTCTTTATTACTGTTTTGATGTCTCAATCAGCAGTGAAGCACCTCAATATGATAAAATTAAAAACAACTAAAATGTATCTTTGAAAACCTTAACTCACTTTCAACTTCATAATCCAAGCTGAATTACTCTTTGTAATCTGTGTACTTTTTGAAAATGAAAAAATCCCATGAAATATAAAAATGTTACCCTGTTTATATAAGATATAACCAAGCTAGTCTATAGGCTTGATATTGTCAGTTAACTTATTTTCTTCTATTCTGTGTTCTATATTTTAGTTAACTTATTTTCTACTGCTTTAGCAATTTAATGCATTCTGTTGTTCTGAAGTAATTTATATAAAAGTATATATGTTAAATTTATTGATATCATCCAATGAATTCTGTTAAGTGCTTACACTGAATTTTAAAGCAAATCATAATAGCTGCTCTACAATTTTCTAGTCCACTGATCTTTTCTACATGCTTAGCAAAAGCGTTGTGTATGTAAAGAGAACCTGATATTTGTACGGCCACATTTGATTTAGACCTTCACCATTTTGTACAATTTTTTTATATGGACATGGATAAAAATGTATCAAATGGGTAGTGTCGTGGCAATGCTCTTACTGTCTTTGACCAATTAGGTCCTTGATTCTAGCTTGTTTATTATATCATATTCAAATTGGTCAGGTTTGTGTACACATACACAACTTGTGCACAGCAAATACTGCTGGATCCAGCTGCATGATGTTGAACACCTGAGCAGAATTGCTTTGTGCTCATCTGTTGCACAACACATTTGGAAATGTTAAGCAGCAAATAAGCTTTGCCTCAGGATAGTGTTGCTGATGTTGATAACATTGACGTGCCCAAAGGAATTAGTATGCTTTTTTAAACTCTGGCCCAACATGGTTTTATTATGTGAGTAAAATTTTCTCAGTGGAGTATTCCTATGGTAATCAGCAAACCTTCTCAAGGCAGTGAAAAATAACAAAAACAACTAGTGATTACTCAGAAAAATCTCTCCACTTAGAATTCCCATAATCAAGAAATTGTTTCAAATATGGTTCCCTAAGGAAAGGGAGATAAGGCTTACCCAATCATACTTTCTCCTTCTGTATGTGTCTCTGGATATATTATTCCTTACAGTTTAGAGTCCATTGACTGTGTTGGTTGAAGTTAGCAAGAAGAGCAAGAGGTCCCTGATTATTACAAGCTTTGTAATTGTAATCATGCCAGTAGAAAATAGATTAATAAGGCTGAGCTCATACTGAAATCTTTTCTTCCTTAAACACTAAACTCTATGTGAGCCGGACACAATGAATATCCTAGCAACAAGAAAACCATTTTTATCACATTCTTAATAGTCATTTACAATCTAAACAATGTTTCCTAATACAGGAAACCAGCCATCATTCTTACAGTTGCTCACAGATATACCTGTTTGCTCAAAAACATAGGCACTATGTGAAATAAACTTTACTTTTTATAGCTAGGAATATACTTTAAGAAGTTCCATGTTTTTTGATTTCTTCAGAATGTTAAGTCCTGTTTACATTCATGCTTTCCAGAGCTTTATTCAGAAAAATAAATAAATAATGAGGGGCTGCTGGCAAGTTCCTGGGAACTTATGAACATCCCAGTGGAGAAGAGGATTCATGATCAAAATAAAAAGAAAGACAATCTTTAAAGTTGTATTAAATCAGTCAGATTTTGTATGTGAACTGCAAAACCAGGCCCTTATAGAGTTATGTGAAAGGGCAAAAAGGATTAGAGTAAAGGTGCTCTATTCCTCATGGAGAGATGGGGCTGCCTTGTGATCCTAGTTGTCTATGAGATTTGTGTCTATATAATCAGCAGGAACTACAGTGGCTAAGAACAACAAAAGTACAATTGTTCAATCTCAACAAATTTAAGTGCATAGGTATTCCTTTTGTAATATTATTTTAGTATACGTTATCTAATTTCAATTTTTCTTTGTGTTTCTTTTTTACATTTCCCTCTTCTTCCTCAGCCCTTTCCATGTGTTGCAGTAGTCAGATAGTTCTTGGTGCTAAAAACATGTTGAACAGTTTCTGAAATATGCAGTTTCAGAAAGGAGTTCTTAATTGGACTGGGGAAGCAGACAAAGCAAATAGCTAGCCCCTAGTCTTCTGACTCCTTGCATTGTGCTTCTAATATTCTTTATTCTAAGAGTTTTTTATCTTGAAGAGACTTTATATATAATGTCAACAGAACTCACTGTTCTTTACTGGGTATATAAATGAGTATACAAGATTCCCCAAATAAAATATTTTTATTTTGTCTTTCAAATATTAATGCACTCAGCAGTTAAATAAAATAAAATAAAATAAATTGTTGTAGATGTCTGCTTACTGTCATGTGTAAAGAAGATGCATTTTATGGAGGTGATTGTATTAGGGAGGTGATTGTCCTCCTCTGCTCTGCCCTTGTGAGGCAGTCCCAGATGTGAGTACAGACTGAGAGAAGAACTCAGTGAGAGCAACCCTGCAGAGAAGGACTTGGGGGTTCTGGTGGATAAGAAGCTCAACGTGAGCCAGCAGTGGGTGTTTGCAGCCCAAAAGGCCAACTGCATCCTGGGCTGCATCACCAGAGGAGTGGCCAGCAGGGTGAGGGAGGTGATTGTGCGCCTCTACTCTGTCCTTGTGAGGTCCCACTTAGAGTACTGTGTCCAGGTCTGGGGCCCCCAGCACAAGGAGGATTTGGATCTGTTAGAGAATGTCCAGAGGAGGGTCACAAAGGTGATCAGAGGGCTGGAGCGCCTCTCCTATGAAAATATGCTGAGGGACTTGGGGTTGTTCATCCTGTAGAAGACAAGGCTCTGGGGAGACCTCATTGCATCTTTTCAATACTTAAAAGGGGGCTTATTAAAAGATATGGAGAACAACTTTTTGCTCAGGCAGATAATTACAGGATGAGGACAAGCTGATCTACTGGGTGGCATCCCTACCTCTGGCAGGGAGGCTGGAACTAGGTGATCTTTAACGTCCCTTCCAATCCAAGCCATTCTTTGATTCTGTGATTCTATGATTCTGTGGTATGCCACACGTTGCAAATGCAACATACAGAGTTTACATGAAGCCTCATCAGCAGAAAAATGTATGAACTGTTAAAAAAGTCTTGGTTCCAGTGTCATTGTACAAAATCTTCTTTCAGCACAGCATATATATACGTACACATTTATCTGTATATGTATACATGTATGTACATACATACCATAGAATCAATCATAGAATCATACAATGGCTTGGGTTGGAAAGGACCTCAAAGATCATCTAGTTCCAACTCCTCTGCCATCGGAAGGGATGACACTCACTAGATCAGGTTGTCCAAGGCGTCATCCAACCTAGCCTTGAACAGCTCCAGGGATAGGGCATCCACAACCTCCCTGGGCAACCTGTTTGAATGCTTCATATCCCTCTGACTGAAGAATTTCCTCCTAACATCTAGTCTAAATCTCCCTTCTTTTAGTTTAAAACCTTTCCTTCTTGCCCTATCATTATCTGCCCGAGTAAAAAGTCACTCTCCATCTTTTTTATAAGCCCCCTTTAAGTACTGAAAGGCTGCAATGAGGTCTCCCTGGAGCCTCCTCTCCTTCAGGCTGAACATGCCCAGCAATCTCAGCCTTTATTTCATGGCAATGTTCTTACTGTCTTTGACCAATTAGGTCACTGATTCTAGCTTCTTTATTATACATACACACATCTGTGCACATATACAGACGTGTAAGTGTGTGTATATGTAAGAAATTACCATCTACAAGATTGTGGAACATATGCCTTCAGCCAGAAAACCTGAGTTCAGAAATGGCTTGCAGATTTGAGACTTTTGCTCAAGAATTTGGTTCAAGGATCATAAGGTTACCTGGGAGTTTGACTTTGTCCTTTAGAATAAACTTGTTTGTTTTAATCTGGCCAATTCTGTGTGTTTTGTTTCTATTTTTTTTCTAATTCCATTTTGTTTGCGTTAGTTGTTCTAAGTTTAACTGTGCTGTGCTTGTATAGTACAGCAGGCAACTGTTTGCATGGAGCTACCTGAAAAGAAAGAGTTCTTACATTTGCTTTAATGATATATATATATATATTTTTTTAGTGTAGAATGGGAGTCTGAATATGTCTTTGAACTGCCCTCATAACATTTAGCATTTTCTCGAGAGATTGAAACAATGTCTTTTGGAAACTAATTTAGCAGCTACTGGAATTCTTTTGTTCTTACCTCATTATGCTATTCATTTTAAAAAGTGTTTTTTTGTTGCTTTGATTCACAGCGGGCATGCAGTATATCATTATAGCTAAGAATAACTATTTGCTTTCCATATTTCTTAGCATTTTGATTTCACAGACATTGAATTTTTCTTTTCAGCCTCCTTTCCAAAAGATGTGGGAAAAGAAAAGAGAGGATGCAACTCCGTCCTTACATTGCCAGTGATCTTAGGGAAGTTAGACAGATACTTTATTATGAAGGAAAGATGCTATTCAGCCTTGCAGTTTAATTTCCCTTCTCTCAAAAGATCAAAATTAAAACTATTTAAGAAAAAAAGCATCATTATCACATTACAAGTTTGAAGAAGACCTGAAGAAGACCACTCTTAAATCAGTTAGTTCTGCTTGTGCCTTTCTTCTATTGATGAGCCACATGTTAACTGGCATCTCCTATTCTTTCATTTCCAGATGTCCTGGTGGTGTTAGAAGTTTAGCTTCCTGTCCGTTTTCCTTCAATCCATGGCAGTCTTTATTTGACCTAAGAAATAATTTATATGAAATGAAAGAAAAACATTGTGCATGTGACTCCATGCCTGATTTGGCATTTTGTTTAACCCTTGACTGGAAACTACTGAACATAAGTACAATTGTGTGCAGCTTCTTTAATTATGAGTTTTGAGCTCCTTGCTCTAGAGTCTTTTGGGAATTCTTTCTTTTTTTTTTTTTTTTTTTTTTTTAGTTTTCTATTAGTAATTTCTCTCTATTACTCTGAGTACTAGGGTTCCATCTTTCTTTATATTATTTTTCATTTTGTCCTATTTTGTTATTCCAGCAACACTTCACAGTCTGATTTTTTTTTGTTTGTTTGTTTCATGATCTAAGTCTTCATATCACAGAACTCATTGCATAGAATCCTAACATCATAGAATGATTTGGGCTGGAAAGGACCTTAAAGATCATCTAGTTCTAACCTCCTGCAGTGGTCAGGGACACCTCCCACTAGGCCAGGTTGCTAAAAGCCCCATCCAGCCTGGCCTTCACTTCCAGGGATGGGGTATCCACAGCTTCTCTGGGCAACCTGTTCCAGTGCCTCACTACCCTCTGAGTAAAGAATTTCTTCCTAATATTTAACCTAAAACTACCCTCTTTTAGTTTAAAGCCATTACCCCTTGTCCTATCACTACACTCCCTGACAAAGAGTCCATCCCCAGCTTTTTACCCCCTTTAGGTACTGGAAGGCCGTTATAAGGTCTCCCTAGAACTTTCTCTTCTCCAGGATGAACATTCCCAGCTCTCACTGCCTGTCTTCGTAGGAGAGGTGCTCCAGCCATCTAATCATTCTGGATCATAGAATCATAGATTGGCTTGGGTTAGAACGGACCTCATAGATCATGTAGTTCCAACCCTCCTGCCATAGGCAGAGATATCACCCACTATATCAGGTTGCTCGGGGCCTCATCTAACCTGGCCTTGAACACCTCCAGGGATGGGACATCCACAGCCACTTTGGGCAACCTGTTCACAGAATCACAGAATCACAGAATGGCCAAGGTTGGAAGGGACCTCTGAAGATCACCTAGTCCAATCCCCCTGCTGAGCAGGTTCACCTAGAGCACATTGCGCAGGATAGCATCCAGGCAGGTTTTGAATATCTCCAGAGAAGGAGACTCCACAACCTCTCTGGGCTACCTGATCCATTGCTCTGTCACCCTCACAGTAAAGAAATGCCCCCTTGTAATCAGCAGGAACCTCCTGTGCCAAAAGCCTTGCTGAAGTCAAGGTAGACCACAGCCTTCGCTCTCCCCTGATCTACCCAGCTAGTCATCTCATCATAGAATATCAGATTGGTCAAACATGGCTTCCCCTTGGTGAATCCTTTCTCCTTCTGATCACCTCATGGCTCTCCTCTGGATCCACTCCATCAGGTCCATGTCCTTGTGCTGGGGGCCCCAGAGCTGAGCACAGTACTCCAGGTGGGGTCTAATGAGAGCAGAGTAGAGGGGGAGAATCACCTCCCTCACCCTGCTGGCTATGCTTCTTTTGATGCAGCCCAGGGCACGATTAGTTTTCTG
The DNA here is from genome assembly GCF_964034855.1 of Anser brachyrhynchus. NCBI lineage: Eukaryota > Metazoa > Chordata > Aves > Anseriformes > Anatidae > Anser > Anser brachyrhynchus. The sequence continues at coordinate 118,163,804 of NC_137695.1, forward strand.
GGCTGCAAGCGCACATTGCCAGCTCATGTTCAGTTTTGAGTCTACCAGTACCCCCAAGTCCCTCTCTGCAGAGCTGCTCTCAGTCCACTCATCATCCAGTCTGTATTCATATTTAGGATTATCCCAATCCAGGTACAGGACCTTGCACTTGGCCTTGTTGAACTTCATGAGGTTTGCATGGGCACCTTGGAATCAAATCCATGTCTCTTACAATGAGGATCATAATGACAGATAAGATTCACGATTTTTAGGTAAATCAAACTTCTGCCAAGAAAAATCTCTTTCAATTATTTTCAGAAGTCTCTTAAAAAAAAAAAGAAAAAAAAGTGATTATTTCAGTTTGCTGTCTCATCTCAGCCTAATCTCACAGCTTAAATCACTTTATGTGCAATAACAAGTCAGTTCACTGTTTTGCTTCTTTCTTCTTTATACCCAGCTACATCCATGTTTGAATTTTTGCAGAGAGTCCAGTGAATTTTTGCAGAGTCCAATAAATTTTACCTGTGAATTGGCTCCAACTGCTTCTGTTTCCTCATGACCAACAACATCTTTCCTGAGCCTCAATTTTTTTGTAAATTCTGTTCCAAGTATCTCTGTGGATACCACCTCGTATGGAATGGGATTTTAGCTAGACCACTAACAAGAAGAAATTGTTAGCTATGCAACTGCATGTATGATTTAAGGTATGGACTGCAGCTCCATGCAGATTCTCAGCATCCCTAGGAGAGGCTCTCTGCAGTTCTTTTAAAAAGACAACAGCGTAAAAAAAGACAACACTGTTTGCCTCTGTCCCTCTGATAGGAGGGATCGATGTTGACAAGCAGGCTCATCACATTAATCCGTGGTTTCGGGACTGGTGTAACTGGCAGAATTTTGGGTTTTTCTGTCATGGGAAGGTCTGCATGACACCGGGCCTGCTGGCACTAGATGGGATGTGCCTCTCTCAGAGAGGGATAAGGATTTTTGCTCAGGAGTTGGCAGGGCTGATAGATAGGGCTTTAAACTAGAGTCAAAGGGGGAAAGAGAGAAAACCAGGCACACCGGTGATGAGCTAAGGGATGGTGCGCTAGAATCAGAGGGACTGTGTGCTAGTGAGGCCCTTCGGTCGGCTCCACAAGGTGCTGCGTGTAGGGAGGCACATTTAAAGTGCTTCTACACAAATGCACGCAGTATGATGAATAAAATGGGTGAGCTAGAAGTCTTGGCCCAGTCCCACAGCTACGACATCATTGGCATAAGCGAAACCTGGATGAATCCTGTGGCTGGTATGTTGCAATAGATGGTTACAGGCTCTTCAGGAGGGACAGGCAGGGTAGGCAGGGTGGGGGGGTGGCAATGTATGTGAAGCAGGGGCTGGACTGTGTGGAACTTCAAGTTGGCGATGGCAAAGTTGAGAGCCTCTGGGTAAGGATTAAGGGAAGAACAAATAAAGGGGATGTCCCTGTGGGAGTCTATTACAGACCACCTGGCCAGGACGACAACGCTGATGGATTATTCTTTGCAGAACTAAGAGATGCCTCAAGATCAACTCCCCTTGCCCTTATGGGGGACTTCAACTTGCCAGACGTCAACTGGGATCACCACACGGCCGACACGAGCAAGTCCAGGAGGTTCATAAAGCACCTAGATGATAACTTCTTGGTGCAGGTGCTAAGGGAGCCAACAAGGAAATCTGACCTCCTTGATCTGTTGCTGGAGAACAGAGAGGGTCTTTTGGGGACATGGCAATTGGCGGCCATCTCGGTCATAGTGACCATGAAGTGGTTGAGTTTAAAATTTATGGTTACAGAAGGAAAACTGCCACCAAAACTTCAGCCCTGGATATGGGGAAAGCAGACTTCAGGCTGCTCAGGGAACTAGTCAGCAAGGCCCCCTGGGAAACTGTTTTTGAAGGCACTGGCGTCCATCAGTGCTGGTCAGTCTTTAAGCACTGCCTCCTAAAAGCACAAGATCAGGCAATTCCAAAATATCGGGAGTCAAGCAGGAGGGGCAGAGGGCTGGCCTGGCTGACCAGGGATCTTCTACTGGAGCTTAGGTGAACAAAGAAAGTGTACGGCTGCTGGAAGGAGCGTCAGGCAATGAGGAAGGAATACAGGGATGCTGTTCGTGTTTGTAGAGAGAAAATTCGTGTGGCCAAAGCCCAACTAGAGTTGAAGCTGGCCATGTCTGTGGGAGACAATAAAAAAGGTTTTTATAGATATGTGAACAGAAAAAGGAGAACCAAAGAAAACATAGGTCTGCTACTTGGTGGGGAAGGTCTCCTCACAGACAATGACATAGGCAAAGCAGAGACATTTAATGCCTTCTTCGCCTCTGTCTTCAACACTGATGATGGGCTTTGGGACCCAAGGTGCCCTGAGCTGGAGGACCATGATGGTGGGAATGATAAACTCCCAGCTGACCCTCAATGTGTGTGGGATTTGCTGCTCTACCTGGATCCATACAAGTCCATGGGTCCGGATGGGATTCATCCCAGGGTGCTTAAAGAGCTGGCTGACGTCATCGTGGGACGTCTCTCAACTATTTTTCAGTGATCTTCGGAATCTGGAGAGGTCCCAGTAGACCGGAAGCTGGCAAATGTTGTGCCAATTTTCAAGAAGGGCAAGAAAGAAGACCCTAGCAATTAGAGGCCTGTCAGTCTCACATCAGTGCCTGGTAAAACTATGGAGAAGATAATCCTCAAAGTTATTGAAGCGCACCTGGGGGACAATGCAGTCATTGGTCCCAGCCAACATGGGTTCATGAGGGGTAGGTCCTGCCTAACAAATTTGATTTCCTTTTATGATAAAATCACCCATCTAGTCGATCAAGGGAAACCAGCTGATGTGATTTTTTTGAACTTCAGCAAAGCTTTTGACATGGTTTCCCATAGGATCCTACTGGACAAAATGTCCAGCATACAGCTAAACAAAAACATCATACGATGGGTGAGCAATTGGCTGACGGGCAGGGCTCAAAGAATTGTGGTAAATGGGGCCACATCAGGCTGGTGGATGGTCACCAGTGGGGTCCCTCAAGGCTCCATTTTAGGGCCAGTCCTCTTCAATGTTTTTATAAACGATTTGGATGTAGGACTAGAAGGTGTTTTGAGCAAATTTGCCGACGACGCCAAACTTGGAAGAGTTGTAGACTTGCCTGAGGGTGGAAAGGCCTTGCAGAGAGATCTGGACAGATTGGAGAGCTGGGCGATCACCAACCACATGACGTTTAACAAAAGCAAGTGCCAGGTCCTGCACCTGGGAAGGGGCAACCCTGGCTATACCTACAGACTGGTGAGGAGAAGATGGAGAGCAGCCCCGCAGAGAGGGATCTGGGGGTTGTGGTTGATAGCAAGCTGAATATGAGCCAGCAGTGTGCCCTGGCAGCCAGGAGGGCCAACTGTATCCTGGGGTGCATCAAGCACGGCATTGCTAGTCGGTCGAGGGAAGTGATTGTCCCGCTCTACTCTGCGCTGGTGCAGCCTCGCCTCGAGTACTGTGTGCAGTTCTGGGCACCACAGTATAAAAAGGATGTAAAACTGTTGGAGAGTGTCCAGAGAAGGGCAACAAAGATGGTGAAGGGCCTAGAGGGCAAGACATATGAGGAGGAGCTGAGGTCACTTGGCCTGTTCAGCCTGGAGAAGAGGAGTCTGAGGGGAGACCTCATCACAGTCTACAACTTCCTCATGAGGGGGAGTGGAGGGGCAGGCGCTGACCTATTCTCTGTAATCACCAGTGATAGGACCCGCGGGAACGGTGTTAAGCTGAGGCAGTGGAGGTTTAGGCTGGACATCAGGAAGAGGTTCTTCACCGAGAGGGTGGTCGCACACTGGAACAGGCTCCCCAGTGAAGTAGTCACTGCAGCAAGCCTGTCTGAATTTAAGAAGCGTTTGGACTGTGCACTTAGTCACATGGTCTGAAATTTTGGGTAGACCTGTGCAGTGCCAGGAGTTGGACTTGATGATCCTTATGGGTCCCTTCCAACTCGGGATATTCTATGATCCTATGATTCTATGATTCTGTATTCTCTGGACATTATTAAGCCCTTCAGACAGGGACAGTCTCCTTCTGCACCAATGTCCTGGGGCTAGAAACTGCATGTGAGTTTTGTTTAAGCTCTGTGTACATTATTGCCCTGTAATTATCCCAGAAGAACAGAATAGTTTAACTAGAAAATTGTGTATAATACAGGACAGGCTTTTCTGTCAGAATTAACTCTGTGGAACATTTATATGAAATAGAATCATGAATTTACTTTTGTGGAAAACAGTTAATGTAAACTAGATTTTCAGCTGATGTTCTTGCAGGATATAAAGGCAGAGATTCTGATGATACCTTACCAACTTGGACTCTATAACATTTGTGATTCTAGTGTGCAAAGATTTGTGTCCAGTGGTATATTGGATCAATTGGCCAGTTATGCATAAGCTCTGATTTTTTTCCAGTCTGGAGAATCCACAGCCAGCTGTGGACACAACAGTACAGTGGGGCCAGTGCTAGACGTAGATTGCATGTATGCATGAAATTGAGCTAAGTATGTGAGTTTATTAAGCCTTTCAGTGCATGTATGGACTCCTCCTCCTCACTGTTTAGGCATCTAACATGTGAATGAGAAATATCTGTGTAATTCTGGAGATGTCTGAGTCTAAGCAGCACTTACAGACACAGTTCTGAGAGCAGAGGATTGCAAATGCAATATCAAAAGAAAATACTTTAAGAATTAAAAATCATAAGTGTATCCATGGCTTAGCTATATTTGAATAATTTTTCACTATTAAATTTCATCTTCAGAAAACGAAGTGTGTGCATGTTGGGGAGCCTGAGCTTTATTACAGCGTATCACTAAAATGCAAGGCTTCAGAATAGACTGATCCTGGAAAAAACAGCTAATCTTTTGTCCCGATTTCCATACAGGGAAAAGCTCTTGCCCATACTCAAAAAAAAATAAAATAAAAAAAAAATCTGTTTTTTCGTCTGTTTAGACTCTAATTCTCTTCTACGCCTTTGTATCTTCAGAGTCAATCTTTAACAAGTCTCATTCATGTCCATACATGAGCCAGATTGTAAGCTAGTTGATATTGACTGTATTCCATATCTTAAATTCAGCTGGATGTTAGTAGATTCTAGAGTGAGCAGCAGGAGAGTAAAATGCAGAAAATGAAGTAAAGAAGAAGGATAGACCTATAGAAGTTGAAGTTAGTTTGTTTTATAATAGTACCAATTTGTCTCGTAATAGTACCAATGGCTATTTTTAGAATTTGGTATTCATAAGAGGGCAACAATCTCTTTTGATATTTGTCATTGCCATTTGAGTTTTATTGCCTTGAGCATATTGGACCAGAGGCTTTGATATTTGTCAGTATCTGTAGACTTCTAAGGAACACAGAAAATGCACATAGCCTACATTTATAGGTCATCTTGTACAACTTGAAGAACCTTGCAGTAGCTGAATTCTGTTAAAAAAAAAAATAGTTTTTGCTAATAGTGATTGAAAAAAATGTGAAGAATGAATATTTTTCCTATTTCCATTCTTGTGTTTTCTCATATACAAAAGTGTTGTTTTTGAAGATGCTGAATAAGTAGAAAAGCAAGGTTAAATCTCAAATCACTTATGCAAATGTCAGTAGAAAAGTTATTAAAGAGAGCTATGTACACCACCTGAAGTACTGAGAGAACTGAACCAAGAGAATGAAACTTCAGTGAATGCTTTATAGCAAAAGTGGGCCAACAGTAACTTATAGATTAACATATAAATGTTACTATAGTGGCTTCTATGGCTTGATAATTAGCTCTATTGCCAAGGAATTTAAGCATGACATTTTCGATTTCGAGTAGTCTTCAGAGACTGTTATTAATTTTGATTACTTTACTATTCACGTGCATTTAATTTATTCAAGAAATAAATAAATAAAAAAAAAAACTTCCAAAGAGTAGAATTTATTTAGTTGGTTTAAAATGTTTAGGGGAAGAAAACACAGATAAGTTCCCTTCAGCAACCAGAACTCAGCTTCAGCATGTATAAAAACATGCCTCAGAGATAGTTTTTGAATTTAATGATGTTACTTTTAAAACAAATGCAATAGTCTGTAAAGTCCCACAGAGAAGCAACTGTGGAGACTTTAATTTCTAAATGTATTGACTAAAAGTCCTCTGAAGTAAAGGCACAAAGTTGTTAAAATTCTGAATTCTTCTCTCCTGTAGTTCTAAATATTCTTGTTCTCACTTATAATGACATACAAGAAAAAGGAATTATTTATGTTTAAAGTATGGCTATTTACTTATTTTTTCATTACAGACATCAAAGAATTTTGTCTATTAGGATAATAAATCATATAATGACAGGATAAGGGGGATATTATCTGATAAATAATCAGATAATCATAGGACAAGGGGGAAGGGTTTTAAACTAAAAGAGGTGAGATTTAGATTAGAGTTTAGGAGGAAATTCTTCACTCACAGGGTAGTGAGGCACTCGAACTGGTTGCCCAGAGAGTTTGTAGATTCCCACATACCCAGAGGTGTTCAAGGCCAGGTTGGATAAGGCCCTGGGCAACCTGATCTAGTGGGTGTCATCCCTGCCTATGGCAGGGGGGTTGGAACTATATAATCTTCAAGGTCCCTCTCAACCCCAGCTATTGTATGATTCTGTGATAACCCCAATGAGATTTCACAGGTCAGATGTGAAATTCTGCTTCTTTTAATTGCAGACAACAGTCCTTTTGGCACCCATGTGGGGCACGAAGGGTTGAGATAATGACAGGTCTGACCAGAGTGTGTTAAAATGAAATTGTTATAAGAATTATATTAGTTTAATAGTTTCTAATCACAATGTTGATTTCTTTGATCTCAGGTCTGATGTGCCTGTTTTCCAAATTGTTATATACATTACTTACTGCATGTACTGCCTGTTGTGCAGTTTATCATTTCTGGGGGCTGGTTTAAGGTTATTATTTTGCCGTACTGTGTAACACTGGCTTATGATATGATAAAATTACTGGTCATGATACTAATCTGGTATTTGTACTCAGCATTGCTATCACATTTGTACTTCAGAAACCATATCTCAGAAACTATTAATAATTACACCTTTTATCTTTTTTCTTCAGGGAGCCAATCTATGGAGGGGACAGGGGAGATGTTTTTTCCCACTTGTTTGCTCTCCCTTCCTCCTTTACCCCCTTCTCCTCTAGGTGAGTTACGATAACTCTTCAAAACTTTGAATATCCTTGGGATGTTCAAACCAGCATGTTCTTGTTGTTGTCTCCCGAATGCACTTCAGCTTTTATTTAAATTTAAACAACTACTTAAGAATGCCATCCAGAGAGCTGTCCTAAGGCAGGAAAATTATGAGTGGCAGGGAGTGTGGGTGGATATGGGCAGGCATCTAGAGCAGTGGGCATCTCCAGTGCTTTGGAAATTCACCCCTGAACAACTTCAAAATACAAAAAAACAAAACTGGCAGAATACTTGAAAAAGATGTGTCATCACCCTGGCAATTCCAAAGAGACACAAGTCACTGCAATGTGCTGGGGCTTGGCCTATGTTTAGCAAGCCACAATCAACACAGCTATAACCCCAGTGACAGACTCTGCATCCACTCCAACCCCTGCAACAGGCCCTGCGGCCATTCTAACCCCTGTAACAGGCCCTGCAGCTGTTCCAACCCCTGTGACAGGCCCCAGGGCTGGGCCAGGGAAACAAACTGTCAGTTGCCCCTATATGCAAGATGAAACAATGGATGAGAAAGTCAGATCACTTGGAAAGGAGAGGAACTCCTACTCAGACTGGGGAGGAAGAAGAAGATGAGGCAGGCTACTCTGAAGTGACTAGGCCATCGGAGGAACAGGAAGACAAAGAGGAAGATAACGTAAGAGCATCAAAAACTATCCAATGCCTATCAGCGTGAGCTATGAGATATGCAAGAAAATTTCAGTCGTCATCCAGGTGAGCACCTTGTCACCTGGCTGCTCTGGTGCTGGGATAGTGGAACCAATAGTCTGGAATTAGAGGGCAGGGAAGCCAGGCAGCTGGGATCCCTCGCCAGGAAAGTGGGCAATGACAAAGCAATTGGAAAAGGAGCACATATCTTAAGCCTCTGGAGGCATCTCCTGTCAGATATGAAGGAAAGGTATCACTTCAAGGAAGATCTCGTATGTCAACCAGGCAAGTGGACCACCATGGAGAGGGGTATCCAGTACCTGAGGGAATTAGCTGTGCTGGAAGTGATTTATGATGACCTAGACAATGAACAGCTATCCAAAGATCCAGATGAAGTCCAGTGTACACGGTCCATGTGGCGGAAGTTTGTACGGAGTGCACCATCATCGTATGCCAGCTCATTGTCTGTAATGACCTGGAGAAATGGAGAGGAACCCACAGTGGATGAATTGACTAGAGAACCCTGGCAGTACAAAGAAAGTGTCTCTTTTTCCCTACATGCCTGAATCTCATCAATGGAGAAGCTTTCTCAAGAGGTTCACCAACTCCACCAACTCAAAGAGAATGCTTTGGAGAAACTTTCCCAAGAGGTCCACCAACTTAAAGAGAATATATCTTCCTCCCCACATTTACGAACCAGTGTCTCAGCTATCAGGAGTAAGCATCCTTCTGTTCAAGAAAGAAGATAGAGTGGGTATACACCATGTGCCACCCTGTGGTTTTACCTATGTGACCATGGAGAGGACATGAGAAAATGGAATGGAAATCTGTCTCGACCCTAGAGGCACGGGTACATGAGTTGCAAGGAAAAACAATTGCAAAAGGGGGGTTGTCTGAGAAACCTGCTGCACCAATTTCCAGCAGGCAGTCTCCCAGATACAGCAATGAATATTATAACCAGGACTAGAGGGGTCCTGCCTCCAGCCAGGGGGAGGAAAGGGAGAATGGGGCTTATTGGACTGTGTGGATTTGATGGCCTGGCACATCAGACCCACAGAAGTATAAAGCTTTAGTAGACACCAGCGCACAGCATACTGTAATGCTGTTATGCTACCATGGGGCAGAACTCATCTGTAGTTCTGGGGTGATAGGGGGATCCCAGCAGTTAACTGTATTGGAGGCTGAAGATAGTCTAACTGGGAATGGGTGGCAAAAGCACCCTATTGTGACTGGCCCGTATGCTGTGTGCAACCTTGGAATAGACTGTCTCAGGAGAGGATATTTCAAGGACCCAAAAGGGTACCTGTGGGCTTTCAGCATAGCTGCCTTAGAAACAGAGGACATTAAACTCTTGTCTGCCTTGCCCAGTCTCTCAGAGGACCCTTCTGTTGCGGAGTTGATGAGGGTCAAAGAACAGCAGGTGCCAATCACCACCACAACTGTGCACCAGCAGCAATATCGCACCAACCGAGACTCCCTGATTCCCATCCATAAACTAATCATCAACTGGAGAGCCAAGGAGTGATCAGCAAGACTAACTCACCTTTTAATAGACCCATATGGCCAGTGTGAAAGTCTAATGGCGAGTGGAGACTAACAGTGGACTATCGTGACCTGAATATGAGGGGGCATTTCTTTACTCTGAGCGTAACGGAGCAATGGATCAGGTAGCCCAGAGAGGTTGTGGAGTCTCCTTCTCTGGAGATATTCAAAACCTGCCTGGATGCTATCCTGCGCAATGTGCTCTAGGTGATCCTGCTCAGCAGGGGGATTGGACTAGATGATCTTCAGAGGTCCCTTCCAACCTTGGCCATTCTGTGATTCTGTGATTCTGTGAATGAAGTCACACCACCACTGAGTGCTGCAGTGCCAGATATGTTAAAACTTCAGTATGAACTGGAATCAAAGGCAGCCAAGTGGTATGCCACAATTGATATTGCTAATACATTTTTCTCCATCCCTTTGACAGCAGCATCCGGGCCACAGCTTGTTTTTACCTGGAGGGGTGTCCAATACACCTGGAATCAACTGCCCCAGGGGTGGAAACACAGCCCTACCATTTGCCATGGACTGATCCAGTCTGTGCTGGAGCAGGAGGAAGCTCCTGAACACCTGCAGTACATCAATGACATCATTGTGTGGGGTGACACAGCAGAGAAAGTTTTTGAGAAAGGGAAGAAAATAGTCCAAGTCCTTCTGAAGGCTCATTTTGCCATAAAACAAAATAAAGTCAAAAGACCTACACAGGAGATCCAGGTTTTAGGAATAAAATGGTAAGATGGATGCCATCAAATCCCAATGGATGTGATCAACAAAATAACAGCTATGTCTCCTCCAACTAGCAAAAAAGACACACAAACTTTCTTAGGTGTTGCAGGTTGTGGAATAATTGCCTGAGGTGACTTGGAAATTAAATTGATATTCACATTTTAAAGAAAAGTTGCAGTATTGAAGAAGCTTCCAAGGCGGAGTATAACTGCACTACATAGAAGTTCCCTAGCCCTCCAAACTTAGATGTTATCTCACTGGGGGAACCTGGTGTGCTGACTTTTAAGAGGAACAGTACGGAGTGTGGAGCAGAGTGGAGACACCGCAGCCAGGCTCTGTGATAAGATGGGAATTTGATTGGTCTTGTGCACACCAAAACTGATAAACTGCACGTTTGCTACCCTGAGCCAACGGCCTGTCATTTTTTCGACAAAATGCTGTACTTTGGTGAACTTTGCTCATTATAATATCGTTATAATACCAAAACACACCTCCATCCCAAAAGCTACCTGCCTCCAAGGTGCAACCACCCCTCACTGAGCATGCGTTCTGAATTTCTCAAGCCTGTACCTTTAAAAAGAAGAGAGAAAATTTTGCACCAATTGTAACTAAGATATGCATGACTAGAGTTTCTCAAGCTCCACCTAAAAGATAGAAAATAATATAAATTGGCTTAAGAGAGAGAGGATTTTAGGGAAGATACCATTGTGAAAGATACCTTCTGACTTCTGGGATCAGTTGACAGGCTGAACCTCTCTTCCTCCAATACTGGGACGCCTTTGGGTAAGATTTGAACACTTTGTTATACCAAGTGCCTCCTGGGAAACTTAGAAATCTCTACAGAGTTGCTTTATACCTTTTAATGTGTTTATAGCTGGGCTGAATTACTCATACTCTTGGTATTTAAATTTAGCTGTGGTAGTTCTCACTGAACACGACCAAACTCTTTAAGTGTGGCCCTGGTAGTTCATGGAATGAGACTAGATTGAGAGTGTATTATGTTATTTGTGCATCTGTAATTGTGATAGTTCAGTAACCTGTAAGAAGAATGATTTCAAATGGGGCCCTAAGCAACAAGAAGCCTTTGAGCAAAGCAGGATAAACAGGAGATAGTTCATGCAGTAGCTCTGCAGTAGCTAGTCTGAGCAGGACCAGATGTAAAGAATGTGTTCTACACTGCAGCTGGGATGACTAGCCCTACCTGGAGCCTCTGGCAGAAAGAGCCTGGGGACACTTGAAATCGACCCCTGGGTTTTGGAGTTGGGGATACAGAGGATCTGAGGCCCGCTATGCTCCAGCCAAAAAAGAGATATTGACAGCATATGAAGGAGTTTGATCTGCTTCAGAAGTGGTTGGTACTGAAGTGCAGGTCCTCCTGGCACCCTGACTGCCAGTACTGGGCTGGATGTTCAAAGGAAGGGTGCACTTTACACGTCATGCCACTGATGCTAAATGGAGTAAGTGGGTTGCACTGATTACTCAGCGGGCTTGAATAGGAAACCCCAGTCACCCAGGAATCTTGGAATTGATTGTGGACTGGCCAGAAGACAAATATTTTGGGATATCACCAGAGGAGGTGACATGCTGAAGAAGCCCCACTGTATAACGAGCCATCAGAAAATTAGAAGCAATATGCCCTTCACTGATGGGTCCTGTCATACTGTGAGAAAGCATTGGTGGTGGAAGGCTGATGTATGGAGTCCTACATGACAAATTTCAGAAAGTGCTTAAGGAGAAGGTGAATTGAGCCAATTTGCAGAAGTGAAAGCCATCCATCTGGCTTAAGATATTGCTGAATGAGAAAAGTGGCCAGTTCTCTATCTCTATACTGATTCATGGATGGTAGCAAATGCCCTGTGCAGGTGGTTGCAGCAATGGAAGCAGAACAACTGGCAGCGCAAGGGCGAACTGATCTGGGCTGCTGCACTGTGGAAAGATATTGCTGCCCGGGTAGAGAACCTGGTTGTAAAAGTATGCTGCATAAATGCTTACCTACCCAAGTCAGGCCACTGAAGAACATCAAACAACCAGAAGGTGGATCAAGATGCTAAGACTGAAGTGGCTCAGGTGGGTCTGGACTGACAACATAAGTGTGAACTATTTATAGCTCAATGGGCCCATGACACCTCAGGCCATCAGGGCAGAGATGCAACATATAGGTGGGTTTGTGAACAAGGGGTGGACCTGACCATGAACACTATTGCACAGGTTATTCGTGGTTATGAAACATGTGCTGCAATCAAGCAAGCCAAGTGGTTAAAGCCTCTTTGGTATGGAGGATGATGGCCAAAATATAAATATGGGGAGGTCTGGCAGATTGATTGTATCACACTCCCTCAAACCTGCAACGGCAAGTGCCACGTACTTACAATGGTGGAAGCAGCCACTGGATGGCTGGAAACATATCCTGTGCCCCATGCTGCTGCCTGAAACACTGTCCTGGGCCTTGAAAAGCAAGTCCTATGGCGACATGGCACCCCACATAGAATTGAGTCAATGGGACTCATTTCTGTGATAAATTAGCGGGTGTTTGTTCATTGTCTTTAAAAGGAATTCAGAGAATCTGCTGAGAAGATAAGGTTTTGCAATTTACGACCTTGTTAAGGGGAAGACTAAGCAAGTAGATAGTGGGAAGGGGGTGCTGGATAAACGTCCTTGGTAAAACAAAGACTCTGTGAAATACTGTTTGCCGCTTTACTACCCTTGAACACGAGCACAACGCATGATCATTGAAAGAAACAGAACGAACTGCACAGCTTCAGAAGATTCAACAAGTCCTGACAAGCTGAAACTTGGATGCTATAAAACAGCGACACTGAAAAGGGAAAGTTGCGTGCTGTCATGGAGCAGAGACTCCCCAGCCGCCCAGCGCTGTTTTGCTTGTACCTGCTTACTTAATTAATAAATTATCTTCGACCAGAAAATTGCGTGGTCTCGCTTATAACAATTTCCAAAACAACCTTATAGACACTTAGGCCAAAAAGCATGGTATTGAGTGGATGTATCACATCCCCTATCATGCACCAGTCTCCGGGAAAATTGAGAGATACAATGGATTGCTAAAGACTACACTGAAGGCAATGGGTGCTGGGATATTTAAACATTGGGATAACATTTGGCAAAGGTCACCTGATTAGTCAGCACTAGGGGATCTGCCAACCAAGCCAGACCTGCCCAATCAAACCTGTTATGTACTGTAGAAGGGGACAAAGTTCCTGTAATACACATAAAAAGCATATTGGGAAAGACAGTCTTGATTATCCTGCCTCAGGCAAAGTCAAACCCATTCATGGTGTGAGAAAAATCTCAAAAATTTTATTCAGATAGGATCTTCTGTGAAGCTATCTTATTCATGATTGCAATGGTGGGCGTCCTGCAAGGAGGATTGCACAGTAAAAGTTTATCATAACCTTATATTCCCTATTACCCAACACCTGATTTTTCCCATTTCCTCATTGTCTGAGTACTACAGGTTCACAACTTACTTGACGCATTTCTATACCATATACGTACAATTTTATTTGACCAACCGTTAATTTCTCCTTTCCTTTTTTTTTTTTTCCTTCTTCCCTTGTGACTAGAGGACCTGTGATTTTTGTTTTTTACTGATTTCGTACTGCTCGTCCTGTCTTTTTAGCTGTCCTCTTTATTTTGGGACAGTGGGACCTTACCCTTATCTGCTTAACATACTCCCCACTGTTATGCCGCACAATCACTTCTGAATATGCAAGGTTAGTGGAATTTTCCACTGTAAAAATACTTTCTATTGCAAAACCACAACTTTGTTTCTCACAATGGGATTGCCTTTGCTCAGGGACCTGGGTGCACTTGGTTGGTAGGACAGAAGAATGGGGAAGTCTGATGGGTACCAAAAGGGGATTTAATGCTGGGTGATAATAGCCCCTGATTTGAATTCTAATATGTTAATTACTATATAATATGGTATGTCATCACTACTATGATTACTATATGTCCTATTAATGATATCATAGTAACAGTCATATAAATAATAACAAATGAATTTTGACAGAATTGGAAAAGCACAGCAGTGTGATGGAATCAGCATGGGCTTCAGCATGTCACAATAGAATATAACACACCATCTCTTCTACCCTGAAAGATTGTTGTGACATATGGAGCCCAAAGTGAGTCACAGACTAAACAAACTCAGTGGACATTTTATATAAATATATAGAAAGTGGTGATTAATTGGAATGTATTAGAAAGCATGGGAAGCAGAATGACAAAAATGGTATACAATAAGGGGTGGATATTGTCCTAGTTTTACCAAGGATATGGTAAATTTTCCAACTTGTAGCTGGTATGGGGCTGTGTTCTGAATTTAGGATGAGAATAATGCTGACAACACACTAATGTTTAAATTGTTGCAGAGCAGTGTTTACACCACTTTTCAGCTTTTCATACCACCCTGACAAGGAGGAGACTGGGGGTGCACAAAGAACTGGGAGGGGACAAAACCAGGACAGCGGACCTGAACTGTCCAAAGGGATACGCCATACCATAAGATATCATGCTGAGCAATTAATATGGGGTGGCTGGCCATGCTGGGAAGGGACATTAGCTTGGAAATGTGCTCAGAATCTGTGAGCGGGAGGTGTGCAATTACATTGTGCATAATGTTTAGGTAAAAATATTAATTATAAGAATATTAAAATTATTAATAATATTTTCCTTTATTTTCTGTCCTAATTAACTGTCATTATCTTAACCTCCAAGCTTTTACATTTTTTCATAAATTTCCCTCAACCAAATAGGGGAGAAGGAGAGAAAATGGCTCTGTAGTGATTAAATGATTGCCGAAATAATAAACAACTGCTCCAATATTTCAATAGATTTCATAAAATATTGCAGCTACAGTGGCAGAGAAAGAGAAGCAACATACATGGGGTACACAGTCAAACTCCAAAGGAACGTTGCTTTCAAGAGGTCCAGCTGCCAGATAGAGCGTGACAGGTTAGAGAGGAGGCAGGAGCTGCAGATCTCCCTTTCTCCAAGGCTACGCGGGAGCTGTGTGTACCTTGAGCAGCAGGAAAGGTTAGAGAGATGTGGTGTGTTTCCCAGCTCCCTTTCTCCACGTCGGCTGGCACGTCAATATGCTGTTGGAGAGCATGTGAGCTTTGAGAGTTGGTGTGTGGTAGCGAGCTCTGGGGAAGTTGTAGCTCTCTGTGCAGAGCACGAGAGGTGGGCGAGTTGCCGCGTGGTGCAGAGCTCACCCGTTGTCCATGACGGTGTGGAAGGTGGAGGTGAGAGGGAGACGACGGGAGGTTGGAGATATGCTGGGTGTGGTGGAGCTCCTCCTTTCCATGACTCTGGAATCCTTTCTTGTGGCTGTGAAGAAGAGAATTTGTTGGAGAAGAGGTTGGAGTTGCGGAGCTCCCTGTGTCCATGCCTAGGGGTGCCTTGAATCTGACAGGAGCTTGTCAGAGGTGGCCGTGATGCTGCCTTGTTTCTGTGCCCCAAGCATGTGGGTTTGCAGGTCCCTGGGAAGACCTTGAGAGCTTCTCGAGCTGACTTTTGGGAGGCATGCTTTGGGCAACGCCTTGGGCATCGTGCTGCTTCATCTGAGCTTATGCGTGATTACCGAGTGTCTGGGTGGCGTGGAGCGCCCTTTGTCCTGAGCCGTGGGGACCTTCCATCTGCCATCTGCCAGGGAATAAAGGAGACATTAGAGAGAGAATGTGTGGTGGGAAGCCTTTGGAACGTTCCGGCTACCTTTCACACCAGGAGGGGTACCAGAGAAGCATTTTTTTCTCAGCTCTCTTTGTCCAATTCTGTCGAGCCGTTGCGGTAGCCTGGAAGAGAATGACAAGTTTGAGAGGTGTCTTGTTGGTCCCGTGGCTGGGTGAGACACAGTTATGGGCAAGTTGAAGGTCTCTCTGCCTACCTTGAGAGGTGGGCAAGATGCTGGGTGGTGCATAGCCCCTCTTTTCCATGTCCGTGGAGTCCCTTGGTGTGCCTTTAAAGGAAGAAGATGATGTGTTAGAGAAGCGGTTGAAGCTGTGGAGGCCCCTCTGTTGATGCGTGTGGGAAGCTTGCACCAGACAGGGAACCTCTGAGAAGAGGGAGGGAGTCGGCCTGGTTTCTGTGTCCTCACCATGTGGATTTGCAGCTCCCCGGGAAGACGCTGACAGGTTGTAGAGCTGGCTTGTGAGAGGCTCCCTTTGTCCAGGGCTTTGGGCATGGTCCTGTTGTTGCCGTTTGCAGAGTGGCTGGGTGGCGTGGAGCGTCCTTTCCCCACAGCAGTGGGGGCCGTGCAGCTGCCTGGGACAAAATGGGAGGTTAGGGAGGTGGTGGGTGTTCGAGAGCTCCCTTTGTCCACAGTTGGTGGCCCGTGTCAGCTGGCAGGGAGCCTCAAAGAGATAGCCTTCCTTGAAGGTGGGTGGTGCAGAGCTTCCTTTTTCCGTGGCCTTCTTGGAGCCTTTCAGCTGCCGTGGCACAGCCGGAGGGGATATAGCTGGGGGATGTGGTGTAGCGCCCGTGGTCCGAGACTTTGGGGACATTCCAGCTGCCAGGGAGAGCATGACAGGTTAGCGAGGAGGCAGGAGCTGCAGATCTCCCTTTCTCTAAGGCTACGCGGGAGCTGTGTGTACCTTGAGCAGCAGGAAAGGTTAGAGAGATGCGGTGTGTTTCCCAGCTCCCTTTCTCCACGTCGGCTGGCACGTCAATATGCTGTTGGAGAGCATGTGAGCTTTGAGAGTTGGTGTGTGGTAACGAGCTCTGGGGAAGTTGTAGCTCTCTGTGCAGAGCACGAGAGGTGGGCGAGTTGCAGCATGGTGCAGAGCTCACCCGTTGTCCATGACGGTGTGGAAGGTGGAGGTGAGAGGGAGACGACGGGAGGTTTGGAGATATGCTGGGTGTGGTGGAGCTCCTCCTTTCCATGACTCTGGAATCCTTTCTTGTGGCTGTGAAGAAGAGAATTTGTTGGAGAAGAGGTTGGAGTTGCGGAGCCCCCTGTGTCCATGCCTAGGGGTGCCTTGAATCTGACAGGAGCGTGTCAGAGGTGGCAGTGATGCTGCCTTGTGTCTGTGCCCCAAGCATGCGGGTTTGCAGGTCCCAGGGAAGACCTTGAGAGCTTCTCGAGCTGACTTTTGGGAGGCTTGCTTTGGGCAACGCTTCGGGCATCGTGCTGCTTCATCTGAGCTTATGCATGATTACCGAGTGTCTGGGTGGCATGGAGCGCCCTTTGTCCTGAGCCGTGGGGACCTTCCATCTGCCATCTGCATGGGAATAAAGGAGACGTTAGAGAGAGAATGTGTGGTGAGAAGCCTTTGGAACGTTCCGGCTACCTTTCACACCAGGAGGGGTTCCAGAGAAGCATTTTTTTTTCAGCTCTCTTTGTCCAATTCTGTCGAGCCGTTGCGGTAGCCTGGAAGAGAATGACAAGTTTGAGAGGTGTCTTGTTGGTCCCGTGGCTGGGTGAGACACAGTTATGGGCAAGTTGAAGGTCTCTCTGCCTACCTTGAGAGGTGGGCAAGATGCTGGGTGGTGCATAGCCCCTCTTTTCCATGTCCGTGGAGTCCCTTGGTGTGCCTTCAAGGAAGAAGATGATGTGTTAGAGAAGCGGTTGGAGCTGCGGAGGCCCCTGTGTTGATGCGTGTGGGAAGCTTGCACCAGACAGGGAACCCCTGAGAAGAGGGAGGGAGTCAGCCTGGTTTCTGTGTCTTCACCATGTGGATTTGCATCTCCCCGGGAAGACGCTGACAGATTGTAGAGCTGGCTTGTGAGAGGCTCCCTTTGTCCAGGGCTTTGGGCATGGTCCTGTTGTTGCCGTTTGCAGAGTGGCTGGGTGGCGTGGAGCGTCCTTTCCCCACAGCAGTGGGGGCCGTGCAGCTGCCTGGGACAAAATGGGAGGTTAGGGAGGTGGTGGGTGTTCGAGAGCTCCCTTTGTCCACAGTAGGTGGCCCGTGTCAGCTGGCAGGGAGCCTCAAAGAGATAGCCTTCCTTGAAGGTGGGTGGTGCAGAGCTTCCTTTTTCCGTGGCCTTCTTGGAGCCTTTCAGCTGCCGTGGCACAGCCGGAGAGGATATAGCTGGGGGATGTGGTGTAGCGCCCGTGGTCCGAGGCTTTGGGGACATTCCAGCTGCCAGGGAGAGCGTGACAGGTTAGCGAGGAGGCAGGAGCTGCAGATCTCCCTTTCTCCAAGGCTACGCGGGAGCTGTGTGTACCTTGAGCAGCAGGAAAGGTTAGAGAGATGCGGTGTGTTTCCCAGCTCCCTTTTTTGTTTTTTTTTTTTTGAAAAAAGGGAAAGTGGTCACCAATGCTAGACTCTTCAAATAATGCATTTATTAATATAGGCAATATTTCCTGTATGACAAATATTTAGTTAGGTATAGTTTGGAAGTAGGTATACATTAAAGGCGGGGGGTGGGAGTGAGGGGTTGTGTTAGATGATCTTTAAGGTCCCTTCCAACTCTAGCCATTCTATAATTCTATGAATTGGGTAGGAATTGACATGGAAAATGTAAATAAAATTAGTTCAGCTGTGTCCACGCTATCATTGTATTCATCCTGAGATTTCAGTAACTCTGACTAGTCTTCTAATATTTAAAGTTAAATTACTGATGTGTAGATATTGAAACTACGTCTAGGCATCTTGCTATTATATAAAGCTACATATACCTTGTATATGTATAATATAAATATAATAAATACAATAAAACCTTGTTCCTTTCTAAAAGTATCTTGCATCTCATTGTGTTTTCCCTCTAAATTAAGGAAAAAAAAACCCTCCCTCTAGCACCAGAAAGGATGCATCAAAAAAGTTTCAGTAGCATGTGTCCTTGAAAAAAAAAAAAAAAAAAAGAAAAAGTCTCTACATTGCAAATTCCTTATGTCTGGAAGATCATATAAGGGATGTAACATTTCATACTTTTATTGTTCTTGTGCTTTTTTTTATATATCCATTCTTGACCATTGCTGCAATAAGGATGTTGGGAAAGGGAAATCTTTGTTCAGATTCTGCTGTTCTACTGCTCTTTCACAGCTTAAATCCCCTGACTTCCATGTAATTAGTCTTTTATTTCTGTGCTTTTCATAAAAAATAAAAATAAAAATCAGTAAAAAAAATATTTCATTCATTTGAGAAATTTAGGCCATTGTTGGACAATTATTTGTAAAAGCAGTCCCAGTTTGGGGATGACTTTCAAAGACAGGAGACAAAAAAATAAATCGAAGCTTTTGTATAGCAAGAGATATAGTGCTCTATATAGAGCTATATATATAGCTATAGTGGCAAGGTATACACTTGAGGAAGGGCACTCATATTGATAAGAATATGTTCACTCTGATTCTGTTCTACTTTCCCAGAAATGTGAAAGACACAGTCAGAACATGAAAGGTATACAATATTGTTAGTGTTATAGGGCTATCTACATCAGCTCTACTTGTTTATGAAATCCAAATGATAATCTAGTTGTCTAGAGATAAAAATAAACATAAATCCTGTACCTGCCAAGAACATGTTTATTTTGGTATGATATTATCACTCTTGGTAAACAAAATACAAGAATTCTGCTCTCATTCCAGAAGGTCATGTCAATAATTAATTGCAATTCTAAGCCATTCTGTTCTGTTGCACTTCTGCAATTATAGATGAAAATTTATGTTCTCTGAGTGGCATAATAAAAAAAATAAAATAAAGTCACTACCTAGCATAACAATAATAAAGTAATGGAGGAGGATATAAAAGCAGGAGTGCACTAAACATTCTGAATTAACTTCCAGTTTTCTGTAAAAAAAAAAAAAAAAAAAAAGCCTTTCTGAGTCTTTCGTTAAATATTACATCTACTCACAAAATAAAAATAAAGAAATAAAAAATAAAGAATTAGTATGAATAGCATTTTTTAGAAATAGATGGTATTATTTTCATGTTATAGTCTATTTGTTTGCATGCTACGTTGATTTTCATGTTCTAAATGGAAACAAAACCAGAACCATAATGAGTAGTAAACTATTAAAATTAAGTAATCCAGCGAAGCATAGCCAGTCATCAAGAACTGTATATATAGATGCTGTTTATGTGAATTCATGAACACATTTTTCATCATCATCAGAGCACTATTATGTGAATAGATGCAAACAACCTACGTGGTGTTACTTCTATATTCTCTCCAGTTACTTGTAATATTGGGCAAAAAGGGTGGCAAAGACCCATACTGAACAATACTAAAAGTCACCTGCATCTTCAAATTTTAAGTAATTTTGAATTCTTTTCTAAACTGTTACAACTGGACTCAAAATTACTTTAAGACATTAAGCCTTTTCTCAGATGATTTGTATTTGTGGTAAGTGAAATTCAGTAGTGTTTTCTGAAAAGCTAGAATTAAAATTAACCTGTGTAGTTTATAAGAGTATACAGTGACAAAACTGAAGTCTTATTAGTGTTTCATAATCTTGCTTAAATTTTGTTTGTTTGATTGTTTGTTTATTTTCATGTCTGGGAGTACCTGCAATGTTTAGCCCAGTCCAGAACACACCTGGCAAATCATAGAACTTGGTGTTATGATGGACTGCTATTTTGATAGATCATATTCCTCAGTCAGTAGTAATACTAGTTAAATTTCATTTCTGATTGTTTTTTTAAGACACTTAACTAATTTTTTTTGTACTGGAATTACACAAAGTGGGTTACATAAATTTGGCTAGCATGGACCAGAAAAGAAACTGGCTGCTGATCTTTTTTCTTTATTTACTCTCATATTCAGTGTCCAGATTATTATTTTTTCCTGCAGCGTTTCTTGAGGAAAATCCATTAGTACCGTGAAATGCTCCAATTGTATAGTGATACATGCCAAGCTGATATACAGGCATCTTATTCCAGTCTCCTGTCTGCCTTAGAAGACTGTAACTCCACCAAGATTCTCAAGCAATCTTTCTACCACAAAAATTCTCCCTTTCCATTGTTTGAGCCATTCAAACATCTGTTTGTCTTGATCTCTCCAGTCTCCTGAAATTTCATTACCAAATTATGTCATTATCTATAGCATTTATCTAGGTGCATTCATTCTGGCTTCTTTATTCTTTATTCTAATGCTGGATCTTCTCCAGTTCAAAATCACAGAAGGTACACTTCAGGAATCAGAAATTACTTTCTCACCATCCTTACTGAAGCTTAGGTCTGCAGTTCAAAGGGACATTGTAGGACACAAGGTTACTGGCCTACTGAAGAAATTAGAAATCAAAGTCTTTAATCATTATTAAAACAAAATTTAAATTGCCCTTTGGCTGGAAATCCTGTCTGCCCATGTGAGAGCAATTTCTAAGGTTGATTTATATTCCTCTTCCCCCCACTCAAAAAGGAGAATGTTAAGAACTCATGCACATTTTTAGTGGTATACTATATCTTCAGGTGGAATCACCGAATAAAGTCCAGTTATCAGTGCAAGTATCTGGGTAAGAATGGCTTTTCAAAGAAACTAAATAGACAATGAAACATTTATTTATTAGAAAGAAGTCACTGTGTGATTGGTGTGTGACCTGTAACTGACACAGTATTGGGACCATGGAAGAGGTTTGCAGTCCTACTTTACCAGAAAAAAAGGTAAGATTCACAACAAGGAGAGAAAGACAAGATAATACTGCAGGCCTGGGACAGTGTCCAAGCTTCTAGGGATCTTATTTATTCAGATCCTGCGAAGGGGAATCCTTGTCTGGCAGGAAGCAGATAAAACTGGAAGTTACTATTCTTTCTTGAAGCAGAGAAACATCCATTGCTGGGTTTATAGAGCAAGGGTTTGGTACCTGGGGGGGTTCTGCAGGCCTCTGAGCAGAGCCCAGCAGCTGCCTCATGTCAGATCAGAGCCAGCTCCAGGCGGCTCCAAAAAGACTCATTGCTGGCCAAAGCTTAGCCCATGAACAACTGTGGTTAAGTCTCTGTCACAAAGTGTTTTAAAAAAAAGGCAGCAACTGAGAGAGATGAGAAAACGTGAAACAGCCCTGCAGCCCCCAAGGTCACTGGAGAAGGAAGGCAGGAGGTGCTCCAGGCACAGAGCAGCAGTTCCCCTGCGGCCTGTGGAGAGGCCCCTGGTGGAGCAGGCTGTCCCCCTGCAGCCCATGGGTCCCACACGGAGCAGATCTCCACGCTGCAGCCCGTGGAGGAGCCCCCGGTGGAGCAGGTGGATGTGGCCTGGAGGAGGCTGCGGCCCATGGAGAGCCCCCGCAGGAGCAGGCCCCGGGCCGGAGCTGCAGCCCGTGGAGAGGAGCCCACACAGGAGCAGGGGGTCTGGGGGGAGCTGCCGCCCGTGGGGGCCCCGTGCTGGAGCAGTTTGCTCCTGGGGGATGGATGGACCCCGTGGTACGGAGCCGTGTGGGAGCAGTTCTTGAAGAGCTGCTGCCTGTCGGCAGCCCCCGCAGGCTCAGTACGGGAAGGACGGCATCCCGTGGGAGGGACCCCACGTGGAGCAGGGGCAGAGAGTGACCAAGAAAGAGCCACGGAGACAAAGCGTCAGGGGCTGACCGTAGCCCCCATTTCCCATTCCCCTGCGCCGCTCAGGAGGATGAGGTAGAAGAGGGTGGATGGGGGAAAGGGGGTTTTAGTTTCTCATTGCTCTAGATTGTTAGTAATCAGCAATAAATAAAATCAATCTTCTACAAACTGAGTCCTGTTTGCACATGTTAGTTACAGGTAGGTGATCTCCCTGTCCTTATTTCAACCCAGGAGATTTTTTCCTTTTATTTTCTTCCCTTGTACTTTTGAGGAGGAGTGAGACTGGCAGGGTGGGCACCTGGCAGCTAACCAAGGTCAACCCACCACACATACACCATCAAATGTCATAGCGAAAGAAATACAGTTTTGCTTTTCTTACTTGGAGCTACATGAAAGAAAAACATCTTCATAGATAGCTTCAAAAAACATGCTCCTGACACTTTAAAATACCAGTCATACAGAACTCTAGGATAAAAGTGAGAAGCAAAGCTGTCACTTAAGCTTCCATTACAGTGTTCATAGGGCCACTGTCTTGGTCTGCTCAGCCAATCCACTGCTGTGACGACAGATTTAGTCCTTATGAGGAAGCAAATAAATAAAGAGTCATGAAGACTCAGCCATTCCTGAGGGACTTCTCTCTTTTTTGAACTTTTCAAAACCAGTGGGGGCTGCTGCCCTCCGCCCTAGTAGTCTGTCCAAGGGAAAGCTGTTGGCCCACTTCCCCACTTGCTCTGAAGGCACAGGGCAGGGGGACCCACAGAAAACATCCACAGCAGGTCTGTTTGACCATGACACTGCAAAGTGCGGAGAGAGCGACACAGTGTACCACCAGTCACCTGGTGTGTGACTTGGTTTGCAAGAAGTACAGAATAGCTTAAAATCACCCTACATCTATTAGAAATAAGCAAGGTTGCAGTCGAATGAGATTTGATAAGCCCTCTTGTGCTGCTTGTGGGTTCCTCTTTTCTGCCCATGGGGACCTGGCTGCTTATGCTGTAGGCCAGCTCCTGGGCAGCATGGCCACAGTAGCCGGTAAGAGTAAACAGTTAGTGTTTGAGCACTGGGGTCTGCACCCATGTCAGGGAGGAGACTACCATCCTTGGCTTTGCCACCCTTCCATGCAGAGCTCCTGGGGCTGCTGCTCCCTGACACCTATTTGTGGCCTTCTGACTGTGTCAGCGTATATTTTATTATCATTAAGCTATGTTAAATGCAAGCAACTTTTTTGTTATTAAAAAGATGGTGGTTGTTTTTTTTTTTCCCTCTCTTTTCTTTCTATTTCCTGATTACTTTCCCCACTGGATCATTTGGGGACCTGCAGTACCAGCTGAATAACAGTGCCTCCTGTTGATCCTGTGAAATGCACTGCAGCTTATGGTGTGCTGCAAAAGGCTTTTGGGTTATCTTAATCCATGTTAGCAGCAGCAATTCCTGGCTCTTGAACTCCTGGACTTTCACATGTCTTGCTATTATTGAGGTTGTCTTTGAAGATAGTCCAAGTTTGTTCTTCGAAGACATTGTCCCAGAAACATGCCCATACTGAATGTAATAATTTGTTGTCAGTCCCACATTTAGACTACAGGCACAAGTGATTCAGCTTCTAGACATTTCTGAAGCTAACCAGTAAGCCAAATCTGTCAAAGAGCCAGAAGCAGAACTAGGGTGTTCCCCAGAAATCTTCTAGTGCTGGGATGTGCTGCATCCTGTGAGAGATGCTGACTTCTCACCTGGTGTTCCAGGTAGGCACCTGCCATGTGTAGCTACGCATGAAGCCAAGCTGCAACCAATATTGTACATATGTAATTGATTGGGATAGTCCTTGCATGAAAGACTAATACTTTACTATGTACGGAAAGCATAATAGCACCTAGAAGTAAATTTACCAATGTATCGTAATTAATGTGTTGCTATTCTATACCATGTTTTACAAGTGTCTATGAACTTTTGTGTCTGAAACTAATTTTTCATTTTTATTCTTAGAATGAGAGTGATTGTTTTGTTCTGTTGGTTAAGTTCTATTATGTTTTTTTTTTCTTTTACAATTTCAGTTGAAAATGGTGAGCCTTTTTATTCCACGTGGACTGTATGGTGGTAGCAGGGAGGGGAATAAATTACTTCCTTACGGTTATATTTGTGTGATTGAGTGGGGAGAAGGCCACTATAATTGCTGTTCTTTACTGGCTGTAGCATTAAATAGCAGCTAGTGCTTTCCTTTCTTTATACTTTACTGAGTAGATGAGATTCATTGATCTGCTTTCCCTCCTGATTTGCTATTTTCTCATATTACATCCCCTTCTATTTGGCTTCTTTCTAAAGAGTTCAATTTTGCTTTATGTTCAGAGATTACTTTTTCATGACTTCTAAAGTTTAGTGAGGTGACTAGTCAGGATCTGTCTTCTATTGTATTCACTGGAAAAGCACAGTTCTCAGTTTTCCTTTTTATCTACTGTCAGGCTGTACTCTGTTTCGAGGATAGCTCTAGGAAATGGCTTGTATTTATTTCAAATTTCAAAAGTGCCTAGTGGCAGGGAAAGCTTTCAGGTGTGTACAGGTATAAGTGGCCTTGTACTTGGACCAGTGTTGTCTTGTATACTGTGGCAGTTATGTACCTGAACAAACCAAAAAAGATACTGTCCAAAAAGTGTCCTCTTGAAAGGCGAGTATTCTGAATGAAATACAGTCATTTGCTAAACTTAGAGACACAGCTGGAGAGAATATGTTTGCTTTGGAGTTAGAAAATATGCACTCCTGTCATGGTAAAAATGGCCTTATGTAGTAAATGTCACAAAACTGGACCTCTACTAACAGACTTGTGGCTACAGATAAAGGAACTGTAGGCTTCAGAGGTTTGTGAAATAATATATGCAGGATTCCCACTGAGAAATTCAAACAGTCTTTTCAGTCTGAATGCACATGCTTTGATTCATATTTTCTGATGCTCTGTGTGGTGCCTGATGTGAAGTCTAACACGCATGTATTAAAAGGTGTCGTTCCCTATGCAGTCTTAGTGCTTTTCATGTAAATAACATCTCAAGGTGGAATTCTTGGGAAGTTCATAATGAAACTAGAGTCAGAGTTATGCTCCATGCCTCCTATTCCCAGCCAAGTGTTACACATAACAGTCTGATGTGGTTGCCTGCTGAAAACCTAACTGAATTGTTTCAAAAAGGCATTTTGGGGTTGAAGTCAATTTATATGAAAAGAAGAAAAACAGACAAAACATGTTTGGAGTTAGGGAAACAGTCTAACTTTCCAAACTTCAGATTTTTTTGTTTGTTTGTTTGTTTAAAAGATAGTCTTTAGTTCTGCTGTGGAATTATACAATATTTATTATTTTTTTGACCTTGCAATCTTACTACCTTTAAAATGTTTCTAAATCCAAAAATAATGATACTTCTCTGGTGGAAGAAGAAAGTAAGGCATTTGGTTGTGAGTCTGGAGAAAGGCAAAACCAAGTTAAAGCTATAAATCATAAACTGTATTCATAAGCTTATGAATAAGATGCTTTCCTTCAAACAGTGACCTGTCTGCTGTTTGGAAGAAAAACAGGTGATTATGCAAATAGAGCAAAGCTATTTTTGTAATTACAGATTACAAGATGTTGCACTTCTCAGTCCAACAGTAGCACGTTTTCTTGCTGCAAAAGTTTCATGTCCTGGTAACAGCAGAATTGCCCTCCACACCAAATTAAAAGATTCTGAAAGAGAATATCTTTAATGCACAATGATACTATTGTGTTGTGTACCTTCAGAATTGGCTTAAAGCATAAAATCCAAACCCAGAAACGTTTTTACTGTAGGGAAGTTGGTAACGTCTTTGGGTGATCATGAAAGTTTTGAGTGTACAGATTAAGCAAGGATACAACTATTTTTGTGAACAATGTCAGAGGAGAAATATTGATTAGAATTTCAATGATTAGTGAAAAGCTGAAATGACATTTGATCTTTCTTGTTTTCAATAGAAAAAAATTATAGAAGGTTACTTTAATATTGTTAGTACATTATTTGAGCAATTCATAGTTACAAATCACTTTGAGGTATAGATCTTCATTAATGTTGTTACTTATAGATGGTCTTAACCTGCGAACCTTTTTCCTTGTTGAGACTAAAAGTAAGCACAAATTCCAGGTCCTTATATCATTATATTAGTTGTGCTTTTTTAAGGAAAAAAAAAAAAAAAAGAAAGTAGGACTAGAAATACTCTACCAGCTCCTCTTTCCTTTGCTATACAGGCCTTTTTCCACACCACCTTCATGAGTGTGCTGGTTGTCCTCCCTCTATGGGGACGTACTAGTTCTGCTTCTTGACTGCAGCAGTCTTTCTCTCCACTTCTCCACATCTCATGTCAGGGTTCTCCCCTTTGCCAATCTCCCAGCTACCTGTACTGATTTTAGCTGCTGACTGCTGAGACCTTTTAAATCACATGCCCTGAAATTCTTGAAGGATCAGTCATGGGAAGTAAAAAGGAAAATATACTAGGGTTAGTCAAGACACAATTTTCCTCTACATTACCAGAACAAGTTAAAAAAGTTTTTTTTTTTTTTTTTTTTTTTTTCTGAGCTCTGCATCATGCCTACATTGCTTAAGCTGAAATTGGTGACCTTCTTCTTACGTATGGAAGACTTTTATGTTTCACCATTCATTGCTCATGTTCATTTTTCTGTGAGTGGAAGATAATGGACAAATAAAACTGAAAGAAGGAAAGTAATTACAGGTTCTGACCTGCAAAATAGCCACAAAATCCAGCAATGCTTTGTTAATAATATATAAAATACTCCAGCAAAGTGATTACTTTTTAAAGTTAATTTCCAAAGCATGACATCTTTTTTACTTAACTTACTTGTAATTTCTCAATGGTCAGGAACCCAGACTATTTGGCTGGTTAGCAACTTGTAAAGAGTAGTCTTTCACATGATAGTTCACAACTGTTGACAGTGCAAGTTAATTATCAAACATCTGGTTTCTATAGCAACAGAAGAACATCCACTATATAAAAATAAGTTACACATTCATTTCAAGGCTAAAGCATGTCTAATTAAAATGCAAGCACCCAAAGGCTGAACTGAATCAAATCAAAGTTGTAGTGAAGAGGGTACAATATGTGATTAAAAGGTCACCCCAAAACCACCTAAAAAGGGTTGACATATTTGTTTTCAGTAAGGATTTTCCTATCTTTAAATAAAACAAACAAATGAACAAACAAACAAAAAACCCACAAGATAAACATATCTGCAGCTAAGAAAATTTCAGAAACTTCTCCTTTGAAGAATTCCCTGTGCATGACAATTTGTGAGTTGTTTTCTAATCATCAGTACTCTACTAGGGAAAAAGCCTCAGTGAAAACCCTTCATTTAAAGTCATGCTCTAATTTAAGGTAGTCATTATCCAAGCAAAATCACAGTTGAGGTAGGTTCTTTTCAGGGTTATTTTTTTGAGACTGGAGTCTCTGTCTGAATCTCTACTTTGCAGTGGCTTTACATCAGTGATTGCTGTAGGGTGTATAGCCATAGAATACATTAAATGCAAATTCAGCAATTCTAATTTCAGCAATTCTAATCTCAAAAAAGGTAACACTTGAGACTTGAGCTGCCCAGGCTATTCCACTGGTGTTAATTCTTATTTTGTAACACTAAATGATTGAAAACAAATTATTTAGTTCACATAAATAAAGTTATCTTTCTACAGAGTGTAGCAAATCATATTGTATAGCCAGAACAGTCAGATCTGGTATTAAAAATCTTTTAAGATATGCAATGTACTTCACTATAAAATAAAATTGGTCTTTATCAGAATGATATCAGTTAGTTGTAACGGCTGTGTTTAGGATTTCAGCACTTGGACTCACATTATATTTATATCTGATACAATTCTACTTGAGTAATATGAGCTGGTTTTGGTGTTAATATTGTAGCACCAATAAAACTCCACTTTCTCATCCACTCTTGTATGTTACCCTTTTCTCATCCTAGAAAATTTGTCATGTTTTGAAATTTACTCTGACATTCAGCACATCCACACTCTAATGATCAAAGCAGAAAAATTTATTGTAGATTGCATCTCTCTCAGGGAGAAAGCTTAGTTGACTGCCATCTCCTGTTCAAGCTTTCATATGTGTCCACATGTGTGTGAGCAGAGAGGGCAGGAGTTTGAAATGAAATGTTTTCACTTTTCATCACAGCTTCAGAGAGTCTCAGCTGATGAATGTTGCATGTGAGAGAAACAGTAATAAAGGCCTAAAGCATTTAGTATTTTCCAGGCTAAAAGCAACACCTTAAAGGCATCCAGAAACCGACTGTCAATGAGACTGTAGGCAGTAAACTAGAGTACCCTTGAAGACTAGAGTCTTCAAGAGGACAGACATTTTCACCTGGTGAACAGGTGGCAAAGATCTAGTGCTACAGCCTCCATAAGCAGTTCTTATAAATTCATGCTGGAAAGAGGAAAAATATGTATGCAACAGGAATTACAGCTTAAATAAAATAAAATAATAATAATAAAAGAATACAGTAGTTTCTTTAGTAAATACACCTTACCATAGGATACTGAGATAAATCATAATTCAAGAAATTATGTTGTGAGTAAATGCTTGGCCCCTTGGAGTTTTGAGTTGATACAGAAACAGTACCTCACTCTGCAGTTGTACAATAATTTGTCTTAAAAACAAAGAGGCAAGCAGAAATCTCAAGTTAGAGCACTGGGTGATGTATCCATCCATCATTAAGGCAGTTGATACCCCTGCCAGGCTCTTCTGGTGTCTTTTCCGAATGGTACCAGTGCCCAGCCTTAGCACTCAGGGCACTCTCAAGCAGCGACATTCATCCCCGCTGCAGTCTTCACTGGGTGCTGGTGAGCTGGCAGTCCTCACTGTCTTTTCCAATGAAATAGAGTTGTAGAGGTGACTGACAGTGGGCTAGTTTCCACAGCCAGTGACAAAGATTGGAACGGACAAGTAGCAAAAATAGAGATTATTTAAAAGACTGAAGTGTCCAGCAAACTGTTGTCTTTCAGAGATACTCTAGGGATTTAAAATTCAGAAGTCCCAATCTTTTGAGAGAGAATGAGACAAACTGAAAATGGTCTAGAATTGATTTGTTCTCATGAAAACAGTTTTAATGGAAATGGGAAATGAAATTAACCCATTCTTCTCATGAAGTGAAGATCGTAATCTGTGTATTAACTTTGATGTGCTGAAGCTTTTAAGTCAACCAAATTGAACTGAAAAGGGAAGTAAGGTGATTATGCTTTTGTTTACATGCTTTGCATACTCTTTTCAGGACCAACGTGACATTTATGGTATGCTGTTTTGCACTAGTTAATGGCATGCTATTTACAATGTATTGTTCTTTAGTATCATACATAACAACTGGACAAATTTGTACTTAGTCATTTTCCATTTCAATAAATATTTCATTTGACTTACTTAATTAAGGTTATATTCTTGCTCAGATTGAGTTGTTCCTTTACACTATGAGTTTCCTCCCTGTTTCCCTGCAAAAGATAGAATCTGCCCTGTAACTTTCATTCTGACAAAGTGAGACACTAAAAATTGGTTTTCCATCCCTCTGGAAATAATCAGCTATCCAGGTCCCATTTTATAACACTAGTATTTTTGATTTCACTAATTTCTACTAGATATCAAAGCTTCTTTTTCGTTTACTAAGCCTAGCTTAAATCTCTCTCTCTCTCTCTCTCTCTCCCTTCTGTTCCTAATGAGCTTGATACCTCTAAGATTAAAAGAGGCTTGGAAAAAAAAAAAAAAAAGCTTTAAAATAGCTTTGATCTCCTAAGGTAAAGCGTATTTTTGTGCAAGACTTTTCCCTCTGAGGCATGTTAACAGTTGAATTGATCTGGAGGGAAAAGAAAAATGAAAAACAGGTGGGTGAGAAAATGAAGAGGAAGGAAATGTGGGACGTTACAATGAAAATTGAACTTCTGCTTATATTCAGGTTGCATTAGCAGCCTTTTCCCACAGTTTTAAAGCATGTAACGAATTCAGGAATACTCCATTGTTTTATATTCTCTGAAGTACCTGATTTCTTGAGCACTAGAATGACAATTTGGCTTGCCAAAGCTTTTCTTCTCTTTGATATAAGAAAATGTTATTTTAATTGGGTTATTCTCAAGATTAAAAATTAATTAAAAATGAAGAGAAAACAAATAAATCTTACATTGGATGCATGTCCAAATATATTTTTTTCAGTGACTTGTTAAAAGCTTTAAATTATTGTTTATAGTCTAAAGTCATGCAGCAACCTGATTCTGAGAATGGAACACATCAGTCTAGGCATTGTGTACACATACTAGGATTACTTTCTGTCCCGAAGAGCCTAAAACCATATTTTTGCCAAAGAACAGAAGATAGAATTAAACGCACAAAACTGTGTGGTAACCTGACAGGGACAGTGAACTATCAGGTTTGTTATACGGAGCATTATGAGTCACAACACACCTGTTTCAAAGCCTTTGACAATTGTTTGTAATTTGGGCAAAAGCAAGATTTGAGGATGGATTTTTAAAAAGTCAGTGCACGTATTTCCTGGGGTCTTGGAGTCCAGGGGAAAGAGGAGGTGTTGTGTTCTTTGCTTGGTTTGCTTTCTTAGGGAATTCTTCTCATACATAGAAGGTGTCAATGTTTTACTTCCTTAAAAGAAGAGGTCTTGGAATTATGTTCATTAGATATCACAGCTTTACTTTTGGTGTTGATGATAATTATTTATAAAGGCCTAAATGGAATTAGACATCTGACTGTCCTTTGTGCTTTTGAAAATCTCACCCTCCATACATAATTTAATGCATGACAATTAATTTTTCTCAGTTTGTTTTAGATATATTGAAATACAATTGCAATAGGAAGAAATGGCTGTTAGTTTTGGGATTCTTTTCCCCTTTTGTCAGAGATTAAAATCATATTTTAGTTTCCTTACATTGGATAAATACAATCTTAACTTTAGTTCTGTAGCAAATTGTGCTGTAGTAATATAAGATAGCATTGCATTTTGCATTAGATTGATTTTTATTTTTATATTTTTTCCCAAAGCTTGGAGCTGTAAAGTTAATATGATGTCAATGTTCCTGACAGCAAAAAAAAAAAAAAAAAAGGGGCGGGGGGGGAGTCCACCCCCAGACTGCACTTAGTGCTAGTCACAAATGGATTTTAGGCTTCTCTCATTGTCACTTATTAGGGTAGAGTAGTTTCTGCTCTTTTTACACACCACAGTCCCTATCAAGCTTCAAATTCCTTTTAATTTAGATTGGGAAAATGTCCAAACTTGACCAACTCTCACAATTCATAGCATTGCACATATTGTAATAAAATAAGATCTGATACATTTCCAGGAAAAAAAAATAATCAATGAAAATCAGTGTATAAATATGTTACCAGTATTTGTGGTTGTAAAGGTAAAAATGTGTAATCAGAAATCTGAAAATCAAGAATAGTTCCCCTCTCAAAGCTGTTATTTCTTCAAATTTCACATCTCAGGAGCCTAACTCATGACTCTCAAATGCCTAGAGCTGGTGTTTCTGCAATGGTTATTGATCTTGGAGCCCTCTGATGTCCTCTAGAAGAGGCAGAGACAGAAGCAGCAAATGGCTGACAAGGGCCATCATCTATTATTGCATGAGCACACAGGACAACTCTTAATTTGTCAGGAGGATCTGTAAATGGAAAAGTTGCAGCATGATACATGCTTCTCACAGCAAGAGAGACAATGTCTTTGGCTTTTTCTTTCCTAAGGAGCAGATGGATCTCGGGAAATTTCCTTCTGTAGAGATGCAGATGATTAAAGCTGTGCATATACGCAGTGTTCAGCTGAGCTCATGCCACCTCAATTTCCCTAATTAAAATAAGGCTGCACCGTAATTCATGAATTACATTCTGACAAAGTGTAGACCAAGTTAAAGAAAGAGGCAGAAGAATCAGGCAAGTTATTAGAGATGAGAATACAGATACAGGTTATGTCAGAAAGAACAAAGGCTGATAGATCTTCTAATGTGAAATTCTGCAAATGCTTTTCTGAGAATGCCTTATCTGAGAATTGCTTATTTATCAGAGCAACAAGCAGCTATGTTTTAGCATAATAGCTAACTAAACATGTATTTATCTCTCCTAATCCCAATAAAAGCATAATTTAAAGATTAATTGAGGAAATACATTGAGGAAATGTTATGCAACAACCAAGTAGCAATTATAACAACCAGCAGAGAGCAGTGCTACTTTGCCATCTGGATATGATTGCATTAAATCTTGATAGCTTTTCCAGCAAAGATATAGCAAAATCCTACCTAAAGTTTTTATAATTCAACATCTTTATACCAGATATGATCTTATTCCAATCACTATTTTTTTACTAGCTTCCCTCTGAAATTAAGCAGGAGTATCTGGAAGCAATTTGGTAAATGAGGAGAATAAAATAAGGGAAATAAATTGCATTTCTGTTTCTAGAAATCTTTTTGAAAAATTCATGTATTCAAATTTTCTCCTTATTCATTTTCTCCTTACTCATTTAAATGTTATGTTAAATCATGTGTATTAAATCATAAAGTAGGAAGATTAAAAAAATAAATCAACCATCAATTTAGATTAGGCAGTAAATATGTAGAACAGATCTCATACGTGCTTATTCAGTCAGTACAGATCTTACACATGCCAGTGAGGTCTCCCAGTACTTTAGTGCCCCCACTGTTTGGGTACAGTGAGGATATCTGAAGTTCAGTCATGAAATGGGGAGTATTATAACAGGTTGAAGAAGAAAAAATGTTTAGGAAACAGAGAATACTCATGTAAAGTTTTCTTCCATCATTATTGTGTGTTCTTACAATGAAGGTTCAATGAAGGTTTCTCTCATCATTCTTGTGTGTTCTTACAACTTCAATTGGTCCATGTAACATCATACCTTCTTCCAGATATGCCTGTCCGGAAGCTATGGATTGTCTGAACGAGGTTGTTCAAGGTGAAGACCAGCAGCTTGATCTTTGCAGGATATTACATGCAGTATCTAAACCTAAAGTAGCCATATAATTCTGCCCAGCATAAATGACCATACATAACAGTTGCCAACTTAATCTGAATGAGCAGATTAAACACACTGTATGTACTTAAAACCAAATGTAAATAGTGTTATCAGTCATGTGTTTTGTTTGGTTTGGTTTCTTGGGAGGTAAAACTCATGTCTGAATATTGGATTCTTCTTTTTTATTCTTCTTAATCTTTTGTTTGTTTGTTTATTTTTTAAACTTAGTTTGTAAAACTAGAAGTGAATTAGAGTTTTCTAAGAGTGGAACAGAATTTTTCTAAATTTTCTAAGAATACTTTTAAAACACATTTATATGATCGTTAACTTGCCATGATAAGTTTTTACGTATAGGAATCATTCACTGTCTTGCTTATTTTCTTCTTGGGCTATCCTGAGACTGTTGAGACTAAAACAGTATCTAAGAGAAGACTGAATACTTGTATAGATTCCCAGTGACAATATAATTAATTAAAAAAAAAATTCAAATTTGTACTACAGCTTTTAATCTGATTCCTGACTGTGCAAGAGCAATAGAGAAACCCTTATGTATGAAGAAAGGTACCCTAAGTCAGAAATCATCTTTACAACTTACATTCAAACCTGTGTGACTGCAGCATTCAAAGCAGTGCTGTGAACACACTGGAAATCCAGTGATTTCTCTTTGTTTTGTTTGTCCTTAAATAGTTTAGTGTATATGGTAATTTGTGGCAGTCAGTGCAGCAAATGGAGATACACAGATGACCATGTAAACATACCCTCAAAGGACTATCAAGCTATAAATTAAATACTTGGCATCCACACTGTAAAAAGAAGGTTAAGACCTTATTAAAGTGGAGGCTGGACCATAACTCATGCCTCTTACTGGGTTAGCTAATAGATACTTAAAGAACGCTTAAGTTCAGGTCAGAAGCTCTTTTACACACCTGGCTATAAGTTAACTCTTCAGCAAAGGCATGCTCTTGCAACTGAAACTTGCAGGCAGTAAATGTAAGGCGTATTTACCAGTGGAAATGGATGCAGAATTAGGTTCTTAGGGGATTACTTGTACGTACAGAGGGGGCTTTTGTATGAATGAATATCGATCCTGTATTATTTTGCTTTTATATTGCTGTGGAGTTAACAGTAAATACTTAATAATTTATTAAACATAAATCTGATATAAGAATTGAGGTGCTTCTGGGAGGCTGCAATAACAGCAACTTTTTTCATCCTCTTGATTTGGTAAATGGACCTAAGTAATATTAGTTAGAATAGTGACAAAAAGAACTGTACTTGTAGACAAACGTCTGGCAAGTATATGATAAAAAACATGCTAATACACTGATCCCATACCAAGCCAAGTTGCATGTAGATAGTGTGAGCAAACAAGGTGTTTCTCTGTAGATGATTCATTAAACCTGTATGTAGTACTGACTCAGTAACAGTAAAAAAATGATAATAATAATAATAATACAACTGTGAAGTGCTTCAAAGAGAAACACAACATTTGGGTTAGATGCCTATTGTCTGACAGTATGTGATTTTAAGAACAACTAGAGAGATCAAAGCTCTGAACAGAGGAACCATTTAAATCATTTGCCTTGTGAACTGATCTGTGAATTGCCTGGCTGATGTAAAGTCGTATAGCCCTCTTTTTACCTTAAATTATCTGATGCATAGATGTTAATGTTTTCTTTCTGTTACTATAGCTATATATAATGTAGCTATGAATTTGACTATGAAATTAAATATCAGTAATGGTAGGATCAGGAAGACAGTGTTACAGAGAGAGGGTAAGCCAAGGTCAGTTGTAGTCACCACCTGGCAGCTGCAAACCTTTTCAGCAAGGGATCAAGGAAAGCGATGAGTCACAAAGCTGTAAGAAAAGGAAAAAAAAATCCTCTGGGATATCAACTTTGCTGCTACAACCTTACCGGTGAAATTTAATCCACATTCTGCACCCTGAACCCAGGTGTTAGACTGGATTCTACTGTTTTCCAGAAAAGTGGGCATGAAGACATTTC
The DNA here is from genome assembly GCF_964034855.1 of Anser brachyrhynchus. NCBI lineage: Eukaryota > Metazoa > Chordata > Aves > Anseriformes > Anatidae > Anser > Anser brachyrhynchus. The sequence continues at coordinate 118,199,388 of NC_137695.1, forward strand.
AGATATATTTTTCAAGCATCCAAAATGTCCTACACATATAAATCAAATGAGGATTTTCCTCCTGACACACCTGCTTTAACTATGAATCTATAGTTTTGATGATCCTTCTTTTGTTATAAATTTCTCAGCAAGATTATGTTAATCTTGTCCCATAACCTGCAGTTTGTCAACTGCTCTGTAAACTGGTTAGAGGAATGTGCTCTGTGTTTTTGCAACATGTATGACCCAGGCACAGATAAGTACCTGCTCTTCTGCAGAAGTCACAAGGTGACTGCACAACATGAGCTGCTTCCTTACCCAGTTGTTTGGCCTTCTGTTCAATTACTTGCTATTCAAAACCAAGCTATTTTAACCCTCCAAATACTCTGTAAGCCGAGTAAGGCCTGTGATAGATCAGAAAGGGCTTTGTTTAAGTGTGTCTCACACTGTTGAATTTTGTTTTCTGTTTAACTGCATTGTGCCTCTGATGAAATCTTTTGAATTGGATTTAAAGGACTTTGTGAGAGTCCTGCCATACACGAAACATGGCATCCATCAATAATGAAATGACTCTGAGTTCTTCTTAGTGAGAAGAGGAGGCAGGCAGGATTTTTGATGGTTTCTGTAGGTCAATTGTAACTCACTCAAATTGCTAGAAAAAGGAAACTCTCATAATGATCCAATTCTCTAGTAACTACTGCAGAAGGGCAATAGAACTGCCCTTGGAAAAGGGCAAATTGCCCAATGGAAAAGCTGGCTAAAAAAGGGTAGCCAAGAAGTAAACTGGAAGATGATTTTCTCAGATTCATTGACAGATAGTCTAAAGACACCATTTTCATCTAATTCAGTTAATATATGGTAGCATAATGTGACAAATACAAAGGAAGGCAGAAAATCATTTGTCTTTGATGGAGGTAAAGAAGGAAATTTCTTCAGCTAATTTTAAATTTTTAAAGCAAATTTTAAAGCTTGTTTTCTTCAGAATTAGTGCATGAGATAGGAATGGATTTTCTGACCCTGCAAGTATTAAACTGCATTGCATATCTCCTGCGTGTCCATGGCAATTTAAGTTCAAGAACTCCAGGGAAGTGCAAGGACAAGTAGTTTCGCTCAACATTTTTTTTTCTTGTTACTCAGGTTAAAATAACCAGAATTTTTGAGACTAAACATGTTTTTCCTTTAGCCAACTTTTTTCTAATTGTCAATGGTTTTATGAAAATTATTCTGTGTTTGTGGAAATTTTCATACTTGACAGAGTTGGTCATGGCTTATTTTTAAAACACAAGATTTGTTTAGGTCAAATACAAAGAGAATAAATGTATTCCGAAGTGTTAAGCAGGTCTTCTCAGATGTATTAGGATGCTAATACAGGTCATGGAAGTGGCCCTTATTATGGAGTTTGGGAAGTGAGAAGTATCTCAAACATTGTGTTGAAGTGTTTTGAGATAGTCAAGTTAGAACAATCTGAATCAGTTCTATGCTGTACTCAGCTGCATTTTGTTTGTCTTCCCTATGGAATGGCAGTTGCCCACTTAACAAAAACTGCATTACAAATACATGTAACAGCCCTCTGGTCTTCACCTCTGATAAATTTAGCTACCTAAACTGTAGGTATCTAGACTGAGCTGGTTGGTTTTCTTGATTGAGTCAAAGGAAAGACACATATTCTTCCAGAGGGCAGTTCATCTGACCTGTCTGAGGAGACAGGATGACTAATTTAGGCTGCATTACTGTTTATATATCTAAAGTTAGGCAAAGTAAATTCCACTCTTAATTATATAAGACAAAAGGAGAGGAACGACACACGGCCTGAGCCCTTAGCTCCATAAGGTGTGCAGGGTTTGGTGAAAGCTGATGTTCTCCCACTTACAGAGGCATTACTACCTATGCTGCAGGATTCCCTCTTGCTGTAAAGCAACATAATTCCAGGCTCTGAAATTAAAAACATCATACTGTTGGTAGAGATGCACATCCATAAACAGTGGAAATCATTTTATTATTTTTTTCTTTCTATTATCAGAAGGAAACAAAACAAAATTCTTGCAGAGGCATGGTAGAAGGTACTTTAATGCACAGGTGATGGATTACAAAGAAATGAACAGTATCACAGAACTGATTTATGCCCACCTGAGAGGCTTAACTGTTTTACAGCTTTCTTATGGAGAAAGTTTTATTTTGGTTTTGGTTTTTAGACCTCACAGAAAATGGTTGCCTGAGGCCAGACAGACTGCCAGTCTTGCATGTACATAGGTGTGGTATGGGGCACAGGGATTTTCACAATCAGACTTTTCAAGCCACCCAGAAGTGTCTTCACGTGTATAAGTTTACTACTGACTCCATTCTCATGTTTCTTTGATGAGTATCACTTATGATGCTTGAGGTGGAAATTTCGCACATGTATTTGTGTTAAGAATGCTACAGGCACCAAATACAGTTCTTGAACCCCTTCCTCCCATACTGAATCCAACCACTGTTACTCTGTGGATATCTACATGATTCCACTGCTAAATTTCTACCAATATTTTGTCTTCCTAAATGACAATTCGTGCAAAAAGCTGTTAGTCTTAGGAGAAAAATAAAAAAAAAAATAAAAATAAAAGCACAGAAATTAAAGGGAAAGAAGTGACCCATGGCCTACAAACTATGGAAGAAGAGTTCCTACAACAGCTGAATTCTTCTCCAGAGAAACATATAGTCATTTCTTTTTCAATACACTTTTGATTATGGCAACATGAACATACATTCAGCTTTGAAATGTGAAACTGTAGCTGAACCCACAGAAAGACTCATCTCCCTCCTACCTTTCTTATTTTGAACAGTATATGAGCATACAAATTGAACACCACATTTTTACAAGTGATATTTTCTTACAAATCAGTTTTCCTTAAGGCTTGGGCTGACTTCTTAAAACAGCATAGATCAATCCAACTAACAAAATTTTTGTTGAATTTGACAAATATGAAAAATGTAGCACAACAGCTTTAGATTATTTTTAAGACATTTGATAGTGTAAGTAATGCTGTATTATCAAATAAATAATCACTGCAGGGTAGTCATGGGCATTATTTGTGCTGGCTGATTTCTTACCTAGATAGTGAGAAAGAGACTGTAATATCAAGCTTTTCCACATCAGTTTTTGCTTTGGTGAGATATTGTGGAATGCTGCTAGGAATGGTGCAAACTCTCTGAAGGCAATTTTAGAAGGCAGTGAACTAGCATGATCTTACTCCCAGAAGGAACTGAAAACTTTTTGTACATCTGCTTTCTTTCCTGGTGGGTTTAACATTAGAAAAATCCCATTGAGAGCTTTTAATATTGACTTTATCATCTTTATCACACTTTCTCTTTAGGAAAGACAAAGCCTGTTGTGAATCTTTGATCTTATCAGGTTATTGTGTGGAGTCTGTATGAATTCTAACACTAAAATAACATTATTAATCTAACTTGATTTTGTGAGCAAATGCTGAAGATCCTATAGTATTGTACAGGTCAAAGGAACTGTATAGCTTTTTCACAGCACCACATGACTGAAGTAGTTAAAGTTTAGTACATAATAAGACTATCAGATAGGTTGTATATCACCTGCTTAGGCAACAGACAAAAGACAGGTAAATATATTTCAGGATTGTGAAAATACTAGGATGAAAAGTCATTCAGACTTCTGTCTGTTGTGGTTATCCATGAAAGCAGAGTCCTCTAGTAACTGCTGGCAGACTAGGATTCTTATTCTGATTCTTTCTCTTGGCCATGCTATAGCTCTTATTAGCTCTGAATTTCTTTCCTCAGCCTTCTCTGTCCTCATCTAGGTTCCCTGGAATTTGCTGTATCACTCTCATTTCTTCCCTGTACCCACAGCCAAAAAGGTCCCTTCTTGTGAGGTTGATTTACCTCTGTATCACAATAGTTTGGGCTACTGGAGTCAGCTTCATTTTTGCTATTGAAGGTTTACATGGTAATTAAGATCACCCTTCGGACTTATATATTTCCCTTTATAATAAAATTCAGTAAAGATTTTTTTTTGGTATAAAAATATCTTTCATCAAAAGATCCAAAGTGTCCAAGGGACAGTAATGTATTCAACAAAGTATTAGAATGTATTAACAGCTAAATTTAAGTAAGAAACTTGGGAGAGTTTCTATTTTCAAAATACTAACTGAATAATTCTTCTAGGTTGTAAGTACTGAGTTCATAAGAGAGCTTGGCCTTAATTGTTTTCATTTTAGCAGTCAACAAACAAAAAATGAGGCTTGTCTACATGAGATAAAACAAACAACTAAATAACTGTTTGTCATGCCAAGAATAGAATTGAGATTACTAAACTATTTAACTCCTATGCTTTATTTAACTACAAAGTCAAACAGCTAGTCTCCTGTCTAAATATACCTGAAAATTTTTAAATTAAATTTCTGCTGGAATCCCTATTTTAGTAAAAAGGGGCTTACATAAAATTGTATCTCAGCAGGGGTAGAAATACATTTCAAAATTATCTGCATGAAGGTGAAATCTACACAATGCTTTTCCCTTATTCGATTTCTTTTTAATATTTAAGTAAAACTTAAAATGGTTAAAGCTAAATAATGTTTATTATAATGGTAAAAATGAAATATTTCAATCTAATTAGATTTAAAATTCCTGTGAATTAAATATTGGGAATCATAGAATCACAGAATCATTAAGGTTGGAAAAGACCTTCAAGATCATCTGGTCCAACCATCACCCTACTAGCAATGTCACCCACAAAACCATGTCCCTAAGCACCACATCCAACCTTTCCTTAAACACCCCCAGGGATGGTGACGCCACCACCTCCCTGGACAACCCATTCCAATGCCTGACTACTCTTTCTGAGAAGAAATGTCTCCTCGTTTCCAACCTAAACCTCCCCTGGTGCAACTTGAGGCCATTCCCTCTAGTCTTATCACTAGTTATCTGCGAGAAGAGACTGACCCTCAGCTCCCCAAACCTTCCTTTCAGGTAGTTGTAGAGGGCAATAAGGTCTCCTCTGAGCCTCCTCTTCTCCAGAGGAAACAGCCCCAGTTCCCTTAGCCACTCCTCTTAAAGGCTTGTGTTCCAGGCCCTTCACCAGCTTCATAGCCCTTCTCTGGAAACTTTCCAGGACCTTGATGTCTTTCTTACAGCGAGGGGCCCCAAACTGAACACAGTACTTGAGGTGTGGCCTCACCAGAGCAGAATAGAAGGAGATAACCACCTCCATGGTCCTGCTGGACACCACTATTCCTGATACAAGCCAGGATGCCATTGGCCTTCTTGGCCACCTGGGCACACTGTCAGCTCATGTTCAGGCGAGCATCAATCAGCACTCCCAGATCCTTTTCCTCTGCACAGCTTTCGAGCCAACCTCCCCCAAGCCTGTAGCACTGCATGGGATTGTTGTGGCCAAAGTGCAGGGCCCTTTGGTCTGGCCATCCAGCCAGCTTTTAACCCATCAGAGAGTGTACTTGTCTAAGCCATGGGCTGCCAGCTGTTCCAGTAGAATGCTGTGGGGGATTGTGTCAAAGGCCTTGCTGAAGTCTAGGTAGACTACATCAACAGCCTTTCCCTCATCCACCAGGCAGGTCCCCCAGTCATAGAAGGAGATGAGGCTGGTCAGGCAAGACTCGCTTTTCATGAACCCATGCCGACTGGGCCTGATCCCCCAGTGGTCCTGCATACGTTGCATGATTACATTCAAGATGACCTGTTCTATCACCTTTCTTAGCACCAAGGTCAGGCTGACAGGCTTGTAGTTCCTCATTTCCTCCTTATGACCCTTCTTATAGATCAGCATCACATTAGCCAGTCTCCAGTCATCTGGGACCTCTCCATATGACCATGATTGGTGATAGATGATGGAAACCGGCCCAGCAATCACATCTGCCAGCTCCCTCAGCACCCTCAGGTGGATCCCATCTGTCCCCATTGACTTGTGACAGTCCAGGTGGAGCAGCAGGTCTCTGAGTGTTTCCACCTGAACAGTTGGGGGGGGGGGATTTTAACTTTTGATCTAATTCAAGTCAGGGTTTTTTGAAATAACTTCCATAATGTTGTATAACTCAACTATCTAATGCTACTCATATCTCTATATAGACAATTAAAGTTCTTCTAGCAATTAAACCATCATCCTTGATGGTTTATCCAAATACTGTAAATCAAATGCTGTAATTCATTTTGTCAGTTTATTCTGTCAGTATATCACGTATAGAAAAAAAAAAAAAAAAAGAAATACAAAAGCTAAGATTGTTCCCCCTTCGGAACATAGACTAAAGAGATTTCATGCTTGTGTCCTTTGGACAAAATATGGATTCAGAATTGTTTTTACTTTTGAGCATCCATGTTTGTATTTTGCATAAACTCAATCTGCTTAGAACCAAGTCATTTTTAGCATAAACACATGTATCTAATGATATGAATGAGCATTTCAATTCACCCTTTGTTATTTTTTTTCTCTTGTTTATATAATTTTCCTATAATTAATTCCCCAATTTATCTGAAGGTTCAGTTATTCTGTGATATGATAGTAATTGAAATTCCTGGCTGCCACATTGCTAACATGGATTTCTGGTGGAGCTGATTCTTTCAGAATTAAATACAATGACTCCTACTACACACATCTACACCCTCCACATTCTTGGGTATATCTCATTTGTTGCTAGTTGGCTTAATAACCATAGACTAGGGTAACAGGTGAGCTAATTAACTTCTTCTTTATGTGTGCATACAGTGGAAGGAACTGTAGGTTTTGGGAGACTTGGTCTATTCTTTTGAGATTGGCTAAAAAATAACAGCTAAAAGTACAGGGGAGGTTCACAGATGATGCCAACATATTGGGATGCTTTAGAGCGGATGCCTGTCCACTGTGACTGCTTTGTGCCCCTGAATAGAAATCTTAAGGAGGGAGGACACTAAGCTGAAAATGAAGGATATCACCTCTCAGATGAGCCTCTAGCTGGTGCCACAGCTCTTTCACCAAGGGTACTCATCAGCAAGCTATTGAAAGAAGAAGGTGGTGGTGAGAAATGTGACCATCCACTGCCTGGTACAAGTAGGCTTTGTGAAAAGTCTAGGAGGATTAATTAAAGGTGCATGGGAGGACTCAGAGGTCATGATCTGAGCTAGTTTGACCTGGAACAGTGTACAGGTGATACTCTGGAGGGCTGTTTGGGATGCACAGTAGAAAACTGAAGTTTGAATTTTCATGGTAACATTCTCTAAAATACTGCCAATTCCAGTGCACAAGGTGTGAGAGGCAAGCACGGATTCAGGGCTGCGGTACACAGGTGAGACTGTGGCATAGAGAGAACATGGATTTCAGTCTCTTAGGAGCTGGGAAATATTTAGAGAAAAAAGGAACCCATAAGGTAAGGATAGGCTGCATTTTAATAAGGATGGAGGCAGGCTGTTGGGTCTGAAAATTATGAAGGTCATACAGGATTATTTAAAGTAGGAACTGGGAAAATGTTGACGAGCATGGAGAAACACAGATTGATTCAACTTGGCAGGGTAACCTGGATGATATTCAGTACACCTCTGAAAAGGCCAGAAGGGAAATAGACAGAAACAGGGAAGGCAAGTCAGTTTGGCTACAATAGCAACTGACCAGCATGGCAAAGCTAAACCAAGGGCAAAACCAACAAATATTGATTTCTATGCCTGTGCTAGAAGCCTAAAAAATAAGATAGGGGGACTAGTTTGTTTTGTTTTGTTTTGTTTTTTAATTGAACAGCAACCTTAATAGAGTAGGTGTCTCAGAGACCTGGTAAGAGGAGGATAATTAATGTCATACAGTGTTGCCTGGCTACAAGCTTTAAAGGCTGATGGAATGAGATGTACAGGTGAGGGCATTGTACATGAAGTAAAATGTCAAATGCCACAGCATATAAATATCGTGGGAAAAGAGAAGCACTATAGGATTCTTCTGAGTGGAAATCCCATATTCTAAGAATAATTAAAAAATAGTACTGGGATGATACTATAGGCTCTTAGATCTGGAGGGTAATAGTGCTTAGGTATTGTTTCAAATTTAAGACAGGTAGTCGTAGTGGGAGATTTTTACTGTACACATATAGACTGAATCACTGTTGTCCTAGGACAAGAATCTCCTTCTGTGGAGATATTCAAAACCTGCCTGGATGCCATCCTGCGCAACATGTTCTAGGTGATCCTTCTCGGCAAGGGGGGTTGGACTAGATGATATTCAGAGGTCCCTTCCAACCTCGGCCATTCTGATTCTGTGATTCTGTAGAGATAAGGTTGCTATACATAATAAATGGCTACTTCCTATAACAACTAATCTTAGCACTCTCATGAAAATCTTCCATTTGGGATTTGGTCCTGAGTACTAAGTAGGACCTAATTCAAATGGTGTTAGTGGAAAAGCACTCTGTAACAGCATCAGAATAAAATTAGGTTTAATTCTGCAGTGGGAGAGAAAAAGCAAAATAAACCTTGAATGCAGAGATTTCAGGAAAAGGAATTACATAAAAATGAGGCAATTAGGAAAAATACCCCTAAAATGAATATTCTGAAAAACATGAAGTTTACAAGAATCTTTGAGGGTGTTTGAAAATACTGTATTAGAAGCACAGATAAAATGCTCAGAAAAAGAAAACAAAATAATCCAGGAAAAACACTGTATATAGCTCAACAGAAAAGTTTAGGAGGTCAATATACAGAAAGGATTGAATTTAAAAAAACAAAAAAGTTGTCCAGTCCAGGGTAAGAGTAAAATCTTGGCATAGCAAATGTACACAGGAAATTACAGGATAAATAGCTACATTTTTAAAGGATACTCAGGTTGATAATTAAAAGGTCCTTACATACCTCAGAAGCAGGAAGGCAGCTTTTGAATTGGCTGGATCACTTGTTAACTGGTGTTAAGGTGTTTAAGTGGCATTAAGAGGCAACAGCAGAGAATTTTGGGGGGAGTTTACGGTCAGGGAAACTATATCAGTTTGAGCTAAGTATACAAGAACTATTAGACCAAATAAAATAGTTAGATGTCAGTAAGTCACCAGGATCAGCAGCCATTCACCCAAGTGCTGTGAAGGAACTCAAATGTGAAATTGCAGACCTGCTGACAAAATGTATAACCTATCATTACAAGCAACCAATGAGCCAGGGGCCTGAAAGATTGCCACTGTAACTCCCATCTCCAAAGAGGGCTCCACAGAGGATTCAGGAACTGCAAACCACTGAGTTTGTCATTCATCTCTGGTAAAATGGTAGAGTCTATATTAAAGGATGAGATTGCTGAGCACGTGGATAAACACAGTTTGCAGGGGAAGAATCAGCATGGACTCTGGGAAGGGAAATCCTGCCTCACTAACTTGTTCTGGGTACACCGTGCATGGATACAGATGCCAGGAAGGGAGCCAGTGCTGCATCCAGCAGAGAAGAGTCCAGGTCACAGGGAGAAGGCAGAGGCTGTTGAAGCAGTACCAGAGAATGGATAGGACCAGTGGGATGACAACAAGGCAAGGAGCCACAGCACCTCTGTCTACCTCCATGCCTGCTCTGATACCCTTGCCTCCATTTTGTCCCAGTAAGGAGCTGGGAAAGGGAAGGTTGCAGAGCTGTAATTGCCCAGGTAAAGCACTCTGTCTCTGCCCTGATAGATGGTGAGCTGTGGAGCATGGGGGAAAGAGCTCATGTCCCCAGCCAACCAAGCCAGGCCTCTTGACCCACTTGCCCAGTGAAGGAGACTACCAAGTTAGTGACTGGCTTAGTGACACAGGCTTTCATATCCACCAAGTCATCTGGGTTCTCATCCAGCTTTCATAGAACCACAGAATCATAGAACAGCTTTGGTTGGAAAGGACCTTAAAGATCACAGAATCATAGAATGGCTCAGGTTGGAAGGGACCTTAAAGATCCCCTAGTTCCAGCCCCTCTGCCATGGGCAGGGATGCCACCCACTAGATCAGGTTGCAGAGGGCCTCATCAAATCTGGCCTTGAACACTTCCAGGGATGGGGGCATCCACAGCTTCTTTGGGCAACCTGTTCCAGTGCCTCACCACCCTCTGAGTGAAGAGCTTTGTAAGCACCATCATTCTCCCCTCAGAAGAGACAGAGATGGCAGGACAAGAGGCAGCCCTGACACAATCCCTGGTGAAAGCCAACAGCCTTGTTCAAGATCCTGCTGAATTTTACCAAGTTTTCTGCAATGGCTTATAGTGGCTCAAGGCACACAACACAGCAGGGGGATCCCTATGGAATAGCTATGATCCCCATGTCAAATGTTTTCTCCTTGTTGAGGGACAGGAGGCAAATGACAGACTGTCCGTATTCACCAGGTGAAGGATGCTTTGGACCAGATACAAGTTATCAAAGATGTTCTGTCATGGGACCACATGGGCCCAGTCTGGTTGAATAACATCATCCTGAATGCAGCAGATGGCCTTCACTAAAGTCTAGTGCTGTGGAGAAAAAACTTCTCAGTACCTCAGATCTTCAGCATTAGGGCTACTCTGGCCTTCCGGCACGAGAAGGGGAGCATTCCACACATTAAGAATTCATCCCAGATCTTGGCATGGTCCAGGTAAACCTGTCCCAGAAAACAATAAAAATCTGCAGTCAGCCTGGAAAAGAGCAATGAAAAGCTTCTGAGAACATGACTAGTGTGCATGTCAGCTCCATCTGTTCCTGGTTGTCCTCACTGACCTTTGGGAGCCTGTTCTGCTGGGTGTGATAACCTATGCAAGTGGTGGTATCTGGAGATGAGGCCTACACTAAAGGCCAGTCCTCCTTCTTGCATCTGTTCAAGGTCAGTAAGAGGGGCTCTTACTTCTGTCAACAAAAAAATAATGTATTTCTTGGCTTCCCTCTTCTTAATGAAATGTAAAAGTGCCTGTCATGATCCTTCCCTCAGATGAAATGGACGCCTGAACATATGGAAGCACCCCACATCCAGGGGACTTTTAGGGTCTGGAATTTGTTTGATGTTGATTTGTTGATGTTCACTGAAAGGGTATGAACTGTTGCAGTGCGTGGCCAGGAACCTCTACAGCTCTCCAACTCCCTGCTCAGCTGTAGCCTTCTGCTGACTGGTTACTCACATATAGCTGCAATAAAAGAGCTTGGCATATACACTGGCATGAGACAACTGCAAAGATTCTGCAGTAATCCAATTGTGTTTACTGTATCCAATGTTTGTTTACTATAACACTGGATGAAAAGTGCCCTGATATTGTCCAGTGATGTCAAAGTTGCTACTAATTTAAGTTGCGTAAAGTAAAATGCAAATAAGGGTATTTATCATCCACAATTGGTAACATTGTGAAAAGTAATTATGAAATACATGAGTGAAGAGAGTAAAACAAAACAAAACAAAAACAAAAAAACACTATGCATCAGTATATTACAGTATGGTTAAATTGGAAATCTGTCTCTCTTTTTTCTCCTCCCTCTTTCTTTCTTTTTCTCCTTCCTTCAGTTGACTTCCCCTCATTTTTATTAAGACCTCCCTATCAGGTCCAAGGGTAAAACCCTTCCCACCATGCCTGGAAATATGATGTTCAGTAGGATGTGTGAGCAATCTGCTGACACAGGAAAGCAGATTCATTCCTCTTGAATCATTACTCAGTAAAGTGTGTATAGAAAAGATGAATAAAACAGTTTGTGTCAATCTGACTATAAAAAGTCTCTGAATTCTGCCATTTAAGAACAGGCATATTCTGTTTACCTGTCTGCTTTCAGCAATTCAGTTAGTTTGAATTAACTACTTTTCAAAAAGAGTTTGGAGGAATAGTCACAGCTATGGGAATTGAACTGAAGGAGGGAAGGAAGAGCACCTTGATTAATGTAGAGTAGTGCACAGGTCATCTAAATCTCCAGTGTTCTTTTGTGGATTGCTTGTTGGAAGAAAAAGTTCATTATCATTAGACACTTTGCTTATTTTTAAGAATAATTATTATTTATTAGTATCCCTCTAGTGGTGTTTCTTTCTCCAAGTATTTCCACATGAACTTCAGCCTTAGAAATCTTTTGATTTCTAGGTATATGCAGGAAGTTATTAATGGACAGTGATCTTGTACAATTTTTGAGAAACCAACTGGATCATACACCTTGATGAAGAGTTCAAATGATGGCAGACAGTGTTCAGGATTAATTTAGAGTAACACAGCATAGTTCAGAGATCAGTATGTTTCCCTGAAGTAGGTTTGTTTCTGAAAATCAGCGCTAGTCAATACATGACAGGCATGATAAAGCAATCACTTGTCTTTCCAAAAATTGATTTTGAAACACACAGATTTCAAAAGAAGGAAAATTAATTGGATACCAAGACCTCTCAAGGATATAGAGAAAGTAAGTGATGAAACAATATTCAGAAGAGATATTATTTTTCATTTTGACTCTCTCTAGAATCTGATGTTTTGACATGGTGAATATTGCCAGGGGAAGAGATACCTTGATAAGCCAGTGAACTCTCAAGAATCATCCGGAAAACTAACTGTTAGAGGAAAGACCCTGTAAAATGGGATTGCAGAACAATAAAATTAAATTTAAAAGGGAATGAATATGCAGTGAGGGAAATAAACTTAGCCTTATGACTATTACAATTTAAGGGTCTCTCCTTTTATTCTAAATATTCCAGAGACACGATAGAGCTGGTGAAATTGTTCTCTGCAAACTGAAGCTTGAAGAATACGATCTTCAGGCAATCAAAAAGAATGAGTTCACCAACATCATCTTCCTTGCTTTGTTTTTAGGTTTAAGCATAAAATTCCAAGCTTTTCCATAAAATTCTGTAAAGTTTGTTGAAATGTTAACATTATTAAATTGGCAGCTAATCAGAAATGATACAAAATATGCTGAAAGTAAATATATACATTTTATGTGCCAAATAGGCTGTGAGTCCACGTGGTCCATGGAACGGGCTTAGAGCTGTGTTTGCAGTATATATGGCAACTGAAATACAGAGGTACCAAGAAGGAGCTACAGAGATTTGTAGGTGACTAAAGTAGAGGTTAGACACATGGGTAAATATAAGTATTTCCTACACGCAACAGGAGACAGGACAAAAAGCTGGAAAGTGTGCAAGAATAAGTACAGCTTTAGATCACATTACAGATTGGCTGGGTAGACATCTTCCTTACTGAAAAAGATGAAATGGAAGTTTTTTTTAAAACTGTCACCAAAATGGCTAACCAGTCTTTTGGGAGGAAAAAAAAATAGTAAAGAAAAAAAAGTTTATAAATGTGGATGAAGAAAGAACAGGAAATACATTCAAGAGCTGTCATTTACTTTGTTGCCTGGATACACTGTGAATTATCAGAGAACTTGGAGACAGACTTACAAGGAATAGAACACTGTAAAGCACTTGTTCTTTATTCATGCTAATAATTTATATAAGTTGGCATCTTTACATTCTTTTTCTAGTACAGTTATTTAAAGATTGAGCTGCAGCTGGAAATAAGATGTAACCGTCTTAATGAAGTTCCTGTGCAGCATGGATTTAGAATTTGAATAGCTACAAAACATACACAGCTTTGCATGGCTCTGCTATTTTTCTGTGCTATTCAGGATTATGAGAATTATGCATTTGAACGATTTGAATGAATTTGAACTATTTTCAAAAGACTTAAAGATATTCCTTAAAATAAATAAATAAATAAATAAAAAGATGGTTACTCTCCAATAAAAAGTGTATTAAAAATCTTAAGAATAAAAGAGTAATATAAACAACAACAACAAAAATTTTAACAAGTTACTTTACGATGGGTGAAGTGGCTTCACTCAATTTAGTTGTCAATATTACAAAATTTTTCCTTACATAGGGGATAGTGGAGACTGTGCACTATCTAATAAGATAAATTGTTGCAGAAATCTTCCCATTTGGTAGTTAAATTAAAAAAAAAAAAAAAGTAAAAAAAAAAAAAGTAAAAAAAAAAGTAGCTAAAGTACCTAAGAAGTAAGACCTGTACCAAGAACTGTATGCATGATTTTTTGTCTCTACTTTACCCAGGCACTGCATGTTTGTATGTTTGCACACTTACACACAGTTACAGACTTTTAGAATAAAATGTTACAAAATTCCCAGGTTCTAAAAATGTCTTTAAATCATATCAAGTCAGTGATGTTTAACTCATGCAATATAAATAACAGTTTCATAAGCTTGAAGTGTGCCCTATCACACTGATAAGCAAGTACAATAAACACTGTTTGTCCAGAGACCTTTTTTTTCCTCTTTCATAAACTCTGGAAATCACAAGAACTTGTGAATCCTAAGTATGCATCCTTTCATGATACTTTCATGTTTTTCTTTGAGAATGCGTTAGTAATTCAGGTGGAGAATCAGTAGTGATTTATCCCAGATTATAAAGTCATATGGAGAAGGATGTTTTAGGTCAGTTGTCTACACAGAAGAATGTGGGAAAGTGGTATGAACAGCAGTCACACCTATCTTTTTCTCAGTATCAAGCCTGTATGACCAGATTCATATTTACAACTAGGGCTACTGATAGGAGGAAGTCCAAAATCTGACTTATGCCTTGAGAACAACAGTAAAATGTTTTATGCACCCTGAAGAAAGGAAAAACTAAAGAAGAGAATGTAAAATGAATGTCCAGTTGAATGGTACAGTGCTAGAGGTCCCCATCTCATAAGCTATATAAGTTAGTGTGAACAGTTCAGTTCATCAACCTGCATATTACTGACAGGTGAGTTTGTAAGTAAACGCGGGAGCTTGTGTTCACATTTTTCTTTGGGGATACTCAAATATAGTAGATCTTCTTAGATCTTCCTAGGTAAGAGAAAACAATAAATTTATTAAACCATCCTAGGAATGGTTGCCAAAGTATCCTCACTTTACACTCACTTAACCACAGCTAAATTAATTTATATGCTAATTTTAAGTATCAGTTCAAGGAATCATACACAGGAATGAAAAGCATACTTGTGCCATAGAGTCACTAATGCTTTATGCTTTATGAATTATGTCATTCTTAGAATTAAAAATTAGAAACTAGAATATAGTCTTGATAAATTACCATCCTTAAAAAGGAGAAGGAAGATGTAAGGGAAGGAACCAGGGCAGGGAGAGCTGCATACCTGATTCTAATATTCACCAGTCATGTGATAACATTGATAAATTATTTAATATCTGCTTCTTTTATTCTGTATTATGTCTTCATGGGGTGATATCCTGTAACAGTGTGCCCTGCCCTGGCTGAATCTGTTTCATTTCCTTTGCTGATGGCTTGCTGCCATGGAAGATAATGGAAAAATAAAACTTCCAGGCTTCTACCTCCTGCTAGTTTCAGTAGAAATTAGCAAAAAGTAAAAGAATTTAATCTTAAAGACTTTCATTACGATCTTTCAGCATGACACAAGCTGTAACAATTTATCCTTCAGTTTATTTTAATGCAATACTAATTACACTTCACCAAAAATCTCCCAAAATCTTATAATTGTTTCAGAAAGTGTTTAAGGTTTTAATAATGTTTTGGCATGTGGAAATCTTGATCAGGATAGGAAAAAGAAGTAATCTGAGAAATAACAGTTGAACACCAAGCTTAGAGCAATAGTAGGTGTTCTTAGCTGAGGAAGAAGTGTAGTAAGTAGAAGGAAACTGAGAGAAATGGAAACATTTTGTATGAAATTTGGCAGATTTAGATTCCGATTCACAATTTTTTAAGAAATATATCGAATTTTAACATTTGGCATTAGATCATTCTTCAAAGTGCTTAAGTCATTATATCCAAGAGTTTCATTCATAAGAAAACAGGTGAAGCAAAATAAAAGACAGCAATGTGTTTTCTTATTCTTCTGTTATTAGCAGTGTGTCTTGTACTTTAGAAATGCATAATACTTCTTTACATACCAACGTTAGAATATTTCAGCTATTTTACAGAGTAATGAAAAAAAATGTACAAGCAAATCTTCCAGTATATAATTCTATAAATGTAAGAAAAAATTGACTTGTATTTTTACAGAAAGTCAACAATTCAATTTGTATTTTCATTTTGTTAGCTGTCACTTTCTACCAGTTACAGTTTTTAACAGTTTCAGTCTCTTCACATTTTCTCCTCCTTCACCAGTTCTTGGGACAAAGCAAGAGTTTGGGAGAGAGCCTTGTAGGTTAGAGAAGGTTGAAAATAGTACATTTCAATTTGGAGAAAAGTAGCAATGTGAACAAGCAATCAGAATTGTAGAAATACAGATATTCTACTTATTTTTGCACATAAATAGCAGAAGTTCTTGGTATGTCCCATTCCCTCCCCCCTGGCTTTTTAAAATGACTGCTTATCAGTATATGTTGCTGGAAATAGAATATATAGTATTTTCTTGTTTTTCTGCCTGATACAGACTTCATAGACTTCTGTAGTGCTTTTAAGAGAGAAAGTCTCGTCAGTTAGGGTCTAAAATCAAAGAGGTAAAGAACATCAATTACTCTGAAAGTTTTGAGGGGAGCTAGTAAGCAGTTTGTTTGGATAATAGTTTGACAAATAGCCTCCCTAGTATCTAGCAGAATTATCATGTGTTATGGTGAATTGTGCCTAACACACTGGGAACATCTCTACAAAGAGGCGCATCTCCTGTGTCTCCTGCTCTGCTACAAAAAGAAGACTACCAGGTGCTTCAACAGTGATTTTTTATTTATTTATTTATTTATTGGTGGGGGGAACGTATTATGTTTTTTTTGCTATCGTCTTCCTCCTTTGGTTGATTGCTACTAACAGAGATATCATATCCTTCATTTACCCCCACTCAGTCCCTCTCCTGTGTCTTGCTCTTCCATTTCCTTTTTTAGTCACCTGGTCAGAGTTCTGTGCTTAACACTACTTCCACACCCTGGCTTTTTCCATGGGACAATACCACATATGGTGGGGAAGGTAGAGCTACATTCTTGTCCCACAAAACTAGAAGCACAACGAAGTGCCTTCTCTGCTCACTAGCCCAGCAAATGTGATTGATGCTGACATGTCTATATTCTTATTCTTTTCACAAAATGTGAACAATATTGTTCTATTGTTTATTCACATTATTAATATCATTTTTTGTGGGGGATGAAATTTTTTCAGATAAAATATGTTAATATGAAATAAAGTATATATATATTCAGTTTGCCAGGTATTATCCTTCAACTGAATAATGTCCTAGTATTTACAGAGACAAATTCATGAATTCTTTCTTCTAGTCTGTTTTATATATGTAAATTTCTGATCTAAGCTCAAGGCTTTAAACGGTTTGTTTGGCTTGCTTCTCAAACAAATTTAAAAGACAATGCATAGGGTTTGTTCAAGTGTTTTGGTGTTTTGTTTTGTTTTGTTTTTCTCTTGGGCTTCTCTATCTTTCTGGGGATTTGCATTAATTGTAGCTTCATCCAGCTTGGAACCCCAAAATTTAAACATTCTCAACAATAATAAACAGTTCTTCAAAAATATATATTCCGCATGTCCAAACTATCAAACATTTTTCAATGTAACATGATACCCATGCCTCCAGAATCTCAGATCTGCCACATCCCTCCTGGGTAACTCACCAATCTCCTTTCATTATCCTTTCACAATAACCACTCACATACCAAAGAAGAAAACTTTGCTCTCCTGCTGTTTACTCAGCATGTGTGCTACAGCTTCTTTTGCTTTATTTTTTTTTACCTCTCGGTGAGTACACTTGCTATTTTGCAAACTGGCTGCCTCATTAGGACTTCCTTCTTGATTGTCTTGTAAGCTTTATTGCAGTTTTGAATACCATTAATAACTGACAATGTTATGATCTGTCTATGGTAGAGGCTAATATTTTATTGATATTGCAATGAGAAATAGTTCCTTATTTTAAAGCCATGCAGGGTAAAAAAAAAAAAAAAAAAGAGAGAGAGAGAGAGCTCTATCACTAATTATCACTACTACAAACGTGATTAATTTGCCAGTAGAATATCTGATAGAAATTTAAAAAAAAAATACTTAAAATACATTGTGCATAACTGGGCTTGGATACAGGACTCAAAATAGTGCATTTGAGTTTCCTAACTCAAAAACTATTATGAATTGATAAAGCTATAATCCAGATATTCTTTAGCTCCATCCCTTCCCTCACCTTCAGAATTTGTCTTGTTTTATGGCTTCAGGGGTACTAATTACTTGGGTCTATATAGGTCACAGGATGGCCCCCCATGGCTCTGTTGAACTGAACCATTGACTGAACAAACCCTGAACAGCTGAACTGGTCAAGTCAGTCATTTTGACACCAAGCAACTACCTGGGGCAGGCTAAAGAATTCTTTTGCAATATTTCTTTTATAGTCTGTGACATTTTATAACACAGAAAAAGATCAGTACAAAATCCAAGTCACCTGGTCCTTGGTAATATCCTGTGTTGAGTCTAAAAATTACCACAACCATTAATCATGACTGAATGATTTCTAGGATGACTTACAGAAGCTTTGCAAGTTGTCTTGAACCTCCCCTACTTGACATCTCTATTTACCCTTACAGTAAGGATGAGGTAAGGGTTATACAAAAAACATTTGTGCAGCTCAAAGCAGACTTGGCACAGAACTCATGAGCCAACCACACCAAAAATAGGATTCAGAACAAAACACTTCAGTATGCTTTTATGGCCGCATAATTTATGATTTATTTTCTAAAGTTAAAAATAAATTAAATCACTGATCATTTTTAATTATTATACAATTATTATAAACTTTTTATATGTTAATTTAGATTCCATGTCACATTCTTAAATAAACTATAGTCAAAGAAATGTACTAAATCACAAGCCTAGATTTCTCCTTTTTCTCTCAAAAATTGCTTTCCTTTATGCAGAAAACATGCCATTCTTGAGTTTAAAATATCATCTGACTTCCAAACATCATTCAAATCTTATTTTATCTCACCAGCAGATAATTGGAAAATGTTCAACTTTTTTTTTTTTTTTTTTTTTTTACTTTGAGTGAATGTTCCCAAAATAAATGTCTTGCCTAACCAAATTACTTGTTTTGCATTTTTGCATTCTTCTGGTTCTAGCAGGATTTTTTCTTCAAAAAACTGCAGAAAAATTCTTCTAATTTTATTCAGATGAATAGTTGCATAAACTGAAATAACATTTGTTTTCCCTGACTCACAGCAGAGAAACGATGTGCATGAATTAGCCTACTCTCATTCTTGTTATTATTTAAGAGGCTGCATTTCTTGTATTTCTTGTTAGCAATACAGAAGCCTAGGTTGGCTACCTATCATATAAATTTGAAATCTTTCTCACTTTCTTCCAGACATATACAATTATCCCTGTGATGATCCTTTTTTTTTTCTTTTTTTTTTTCCCCCCCCACATATTGACTATGTTGGTTTTTGGGTTGTTTTTTTTTTTGTTATCCTTATTAGCTATCAATTTTGAACAACCACAAGTGACACGAGCCCTTATAATTTGTCTAATTCTACTGCTTAGAAATGATCTGTGGAAAAGTCGGCATTTTAAAAGTGTGTATGCTATTTGCATCTGTTCAAAATACAGTAATTGAAAAAAAAAAACAAAAAACACATTTTTAGCTAGTCTCTTATTAATTTCTGTTCTGTGTAACAATATCCAGAAACGAAGAATTCTCTCTTACAGAAATATTAAGGTTGCATACTGTATTTGCATTTATTTAAAACAAGTGAGTCCTTGAAACTGTGCTTGAATATTGCTCTGGGTGTGCAGCACAGCAATCCACATTGTCCATGACAGTGGTTCCAGATCTGGGGATTTACTGGTGAATGTTTTGACTCACTTTTCTATTCTGCATATTTGTGTTTCCTTCTCATGCTGTGAATTTTGGATTTGTCCTGGCATAACATTGCACTCTAACCACCCGGAAAGTACAGTGAAGTGACATCCCCCAGTACAGAGCAGTTTTACTTCTCAGAATGTGCCCTAGCCGCTGGGCTCTTTGCTATTCTGCAATTGTCCTTTTACCTATTTCTTCCCCATAAAGTCTTCCATAGACCCAAGAAGACTATAAAACAGTAATTTCTGTGAATATTTTTTTCTCTCAAAGTGGTGTTATTGAAAAAATCCTGAGCAGAGCTAACCACAAGTCTTATGACTGACATTTTCTCACTACCAAAGGGGAGAATCTTCATGTCATTGTGTACATGCATCACTATTAAAAGTTCTTAGTTTAGCACTGACTCCATGAAACATAGACAATAATATAAAATCACAAAATCACAGAATGGTTAAGGTTGGAAGGGACCTCTGGAGGTCATCTGGTCCAACTTCCTGATCAAGCAAGAACACCCTGAGCAGGTTGCTGAGGACCACGTCCAGATGGCTCTAGAAGATCTCCAAGGAGGAGACTCCACAACCTCTCTGGGCAACCTGTGCCAGAGGTCCATCACATGCACAATAAACAAGTGATTCCTAATTCCAGAGGGAACCTCCTGTGCTTCATTTTGGGCTCATGGCCTCTTGTCCCAGCACTGGGCACCACTGGAAAGAGCCCACCTCTGTCCTCTTTGTACCCTCCTTTCAGGTATTTATAGGCATTAATTAATCTACCCCAAGCCTTCTCTCCTCTAGGCTGAGAAGTCTCAGCTCTCTCAGCCTTTCCTCATAGGAGAGGTGCTCCAGTTTCTTGATCATCTTTGGGGCCCTCTGTTGGACTTTCTCCTGGAGCCTCATGTCTCACTTGCTCTGGGAAGCTCTGCTCCAGGTGTGGCCTTGCCAGTGCTGACTAGAGAGTAAGGATCACCTGCCTTGACCTGCTGGCAATGCTTTGCGCAGTGAAACCCAGGATACAATTAACTTTTTTTGTGGCAAGGGCACATTGCTGACTCATGTTCAACTTGTCCACAAGGACCTCCAACTCCCTTTCTGCAAAGCTGCTTTACAGCTGGGTGCTCCCCAGCCTCTATTGGGTTGTTCCTCCTTCTTTTCTCCATCTTCAAGCACTTCTTCCAGTTACCATGATCAATCAAAGATCATCAAGAGCGTCCTTGTAATGGCATCTGTCAGCTCCCTCAGCACTCCTGGGTGCATTCCATCATGACTCGTGGAGTAACATATGTCCCGATTTCCAAAGTATTTACTGACCCAGGTCGCCTCCAATCATTAAAATGGCCATGACTTCCTCTTCACCCTCTGAGTAGAGCCAAACATTTTTCTTTCCACTCTATGGCAACCACAAATGGTGCATCTGTGGCAATTAGGAACCTAGGATTTTTGATTTACTTATTTATTTTTGGAATATTTTAGAGTTAATATATTTTCAATTTAGTTGCCCAATTCTGTTTTTTTTGTAGTTTGTTCCATGAGATGAGAAATCAAATTGTAGCTCCTATGAATACATATCGAGATCTTTCAGCATTTTGATTCTGTTTATGAAACAGTTGTATATATATATGTGTATATATATATATTTATTGAGTAGAGTGCACAGTTAGCTGTTGGAGATAATCAAAGTTATGATTTCAGTACAATCTCTTTGGTAGATAAAGCTCTATCTTCTTTACTTTTGTGCTTCCTCTGCAGTGGTAATTTTTTGTTTACATTTTTTCTTAGGACATTGATTGTATTTTTCTCCTTATTGGGATATCAGAAAAAAAGTATAAGCATTCCTCTAATTTTGTCTAGAAATCAAGATAATCTTGAAATGTTATTCATTTTATTTTCTGCTGTCATTTATGTAATTGTGCTTCAGCACTTTTTTAAAGAAAAAAAATGCAATTAAAGAATCGTGAGCCAGCTGTATAATATATTCTGAGCACAATTTTCCTGTTACAAATAATTGTAAAAATATTCAATAGCTTTAATTACTACTGAAAATGGTGCAACAATTTCTCTCTGCAGAATTCTGGCTGGGCCAGCCACCATTTTCAGTCCTCTACTTGTATTTAGACAGTTGTGCTTCCAGTGAGCACACATCTGTGTTTAACATGCAAGACCAAGCCAAAAAAGAGCTATGCAAATGCCAAGTACTGCTTCTGTGTCCACTTGGTTTTCTTTTTATTTTTGGTTCAATTTACTCAATGGTTCAAATTTGCCTTCAGGGCTCTATCGACTAGTCAGAATTTCTAGAAAATGCTATAAGTTTATGGCTGCCTGCTTTGATATGGGAACAAATAATGACTAAACTACCTTACATTACAGCAACCAGAATAGCAAGCCCAAAGAAAATTTATTTTTTTGCTTCAGAACTGAAAACATGAGGATGGACAGTCAATCATGGACAAAGAAGAGATACCATGTTCAGGAAAATGAAAGTGGGAGGGGAGAAGAGCAGATACCTAGTTCACTCTCTCTGCAGCCACTGCAGGGAAGCCTACTGGAAAGTCCATCTGAATTACTCTCAGAAAGTTCATAAACAAAGAGGAATTGGTCGATTAAGGAAGACTTATTGTCTTTCTCAACTGCTGTTTACTCATCTAAAATCTTTGTGATTACTTACATTGAGAATTTGAGAAGCAAAGCTGGATTCAATACTAACACCACTTTTATTCACAAATGCACAGCATGAAAGTATGCTTTTATTGTGTGACCACAATAAAAATAAGTAGGACAAAGAGAAAAATAAAGATGTTATAGGAAGACTTCCAATGCCTATCATCAGGTATCATCTTTCCACCAGCGTCATGCCCTACCTTAATGTAGGCTTGGAGTGCCTAGTGAGTAAATATCCTTCTTACTGTTTTCTCACATTCAAGTTTTCAAAATGTGATCCTTTTTAAGGGTTAGAAATATCAGCTTTATACTCACAAGAAATCTTAGATTTCTGGAAAGTCTTAGAATTTTAAGACCTACTTTTTTTTTTTTTTTAATTGTCTCCCTCCAACAACAACAACAAAAAATATCATCTCTTATTTTATTCCTCTATTTTAGTACTGTATAATGTTACATTGTATTTCCCTGAAATTTCCTCTAAATTTATAAAACTTACCTGAAAAGCAACACTTTTCTACCATTTTTTTCTATTTGAAATTTAAGAATAAGGAAATAGAATTTATTTTGTGGTTCTTCAGAAAGAAGCCATAGGGTATAAATCATATTGAAGCAAAATAACATAGAATAGAACAGTTTCTTCACTAACTTGTGAACAAAGTTACAAGATACTATTAATAGAAAACTGCTTTGTAAATGAAAATAAAGATGACAAGAAAATTTTCTGGCAAGGTGACATCAGAACAGGGCTAATTTATAATTATGAAACAAATGAGATACTACATTTCTGACAATGTTTTAGGTAATGGAAATATATCACTGATTTGTTTAGGACTCAGTTACATATGAAAAAAAAACTTTTTAAATCACAGAACTGATTTTTTTTTTTTCTTTATCAATGCATTTTTACATGTACCTTTGGTACATCCAGTTGCTTTTCAGGACAAAGCTATCATTTTATTAATTCTTCTTAAAGGAAAGATTTCCTGACATCATCCTTTAATCTTTTAAGTAACACAGAATACCTTAACAAACTTTTTGGTTCACTGTGATTTACTTCTTGATGTAAATGATATTTTCTAATGTTTAGAATTAAGTATGGTTAATAGTATAGCTAGAGATTAACATTTTAAAACCTTAAGACTGAAAAGAACTTTTTTTTTTTCATATTAGCTATGCTGAATTTTTAAGATATAATGTGCAGTGTTTCAGTTACTTGTCTGCACTTCCTATGGTTTCCTCAGTTTTTCCTCTTCCATCTTCATATTAATTTCTTTTGATCAAAATTTTTTATGAACCTCAGAACAAGCCAGCAAAGCTCATGATGGCAACAAGTATCTGAAAACAACTCTTAGACTGTAAAACTAAAGGAGAGTGGAAGTGCAAACAATCCCCTATCCATCTTGCAGAATGCATAGACAGAAGATTCAGGAATGAAGGCATAAACAGCTGACTCATATATCATGATTACAAAACAAGGTAATAGAGAATATATTTCAGAAGAAAATTGTGACCAAGTGAAATAGGAAGCACGGTGGCCTTTTTATCCCCAACAAATTTATTCTCAGATCATGCTGTTGGGTAGCAAAAGTAGAGTTGAATGGCTTCACAATCTTCCCACTCAGGTAATATAAATATTTGTCTTAGTTGTCATTGAGTGGAAGGAATTTTTAGACTTACCCTCTGGCATCCCAGCACAGTTACGCTAACAAGACTGTGTCAGTTTGCTGCAGATTCAAGGGAAATTTCTGATGCAAAATCATAGAGGCCAGGGAACCTTGTCACATAGAAACATCCATCTTTCACAGTTGTACCTGAGGTGGTACTCCTTATGCATCATCTGGGCAGCTCCTACTGTCATGTTTTATTTGTACTGGGAGAGTATTTAGAAGTTTGAGTCACAGATTAGGGCATTACTGTCAAAAACATGAATCAGTAAGTTAGTCTTCATTCCAACAACATGTCTAAATTCATGGTGCTCCTCCTTGGAGTTTATGACCTTGGAACATGATGTAAAAAAACTTGATTCATGTCCTGATTTAGGCTGGGATAGTGTTGATTTTCTTCAGCTAGTATGGTTCTGTGTTTTGGGTTTAGAATTAAAATAATTTTGATAACACCGATGCTTTAGTTATTACTGAGCAGTGCTTACACTGAGCTGAGGACTTTCAGCTTCTTGCCAGTGAGTATGCAGAGGGTGCACAAGACGATGGGAGGGACCACAACCAGAACAGCTGAACCAAACTGGTCAAAGAGATATTCCATACCATGTGACGTCATGATGAACAATAAAACCAGGGGGAGTTTGCTGGGGGAGTTGCTGCTGTTCAGGGGTGGAGTGGGCATTGGTCAGTGGGGGGTGAACAATTGCATTGTACATCACTTTTTATTATTAATATTATTGTTTTTTTTCGTATTTTTTTTTTTAATTAAACAGTCCTTATCTCAACCCATGAGTTCTTGCACTTTTACCTTTATTTTCACTTGTCTCCCCCATCCCACTGAGAAGGAGCGAGCAAACAGCTGTGTGGTGCTTAGCTGCCTGCTGGGCTAAACCACAACAATGGGAGATGATTGACAGGGTAAAACAAAGGTCATTCCAGCACTGTATATCAAATGAGTGTCATTGGGCTGTTTCCAGCTCAGTTTTGTGCCAAAAAAAAACAAACTACTTTTCTCTCCATCTCTGTACAAAAGACTAATATTTGCCAGAAAAGGAGAACTGTCATGAAGTAACCTGCAGCAGGACTGACTGCCAACCTGAAAAAAAAAAAAAAAAAAGGCAAAAACCAGTACTCATACTGTACATTTCTAGCATATAGGCTGAAGAAATAGTGGATCAAAGACATACATACCATACATATGAAGTGTTCAGATAAGGAAACTATAGTATCTTTCATCAAGAAACACAGACTGTTCTAATGTGTTGCCTTACATCCTGAATAATTCCTCACTCTAGTGTAGGAAGATGGATAATCTAAAGTCAACTGAGTATATGGGAGGAAGAGGAATGATGTAATGACAAAGCCTGAAGAAAGGCTTAGTAAGTTTTCTGTTTCAGTTCAGCAAGGATAAAGAAAAAATCCTTAAGAAAAAGAAAGGCTGCAGTTGAAGATATAGTTAATACTAAATTTCCTACTCAGATACACTAGAATGGAACTGGTGATGCCTTATAATTGTTAGTTGTTGATTAGAAACAGTAATATCAGCAGGAGTTGTAGCTACTGAATAATACAACTCAGACATTGACCATGTCTATTGCTATTCCATCACCTAGGGTGGGTATTCATCTCACCCAACCTTTTAACCACCTAAAAACTTCCTGCCTAATCTATGCTAGTGATGGAGTTTCCATTGGTGGAGATAAATGAAACTCTTCAGTGTGATTCCTCTTATCCCTAGGTAGGTATTCACAGTGCATAGATGAATTGTTCTTTAGAGATGCCTCACTCTGTGTGAATTTACCGACATGATTATGATAGATCAGGAACCCGTATGTTGGCTGGATGAAGAAGGATATGAAAAAAATTCATGGTTACATAATTTATAGTAATGTCACATCCTCACAATACAAATCCATGTAGGCATATCTAAACTATCTTACTAAAAGGCACCTTGGGAACCAAAACTAAGAATTTTCTGAGGTATAATTTAGCCTTAGAAGAAGACTGATGTGCTCCAGAGAAGGAGCTAAGCAACCATTGATACAAAAAACCTCTCCATACCCTTTGCAAATTACAGTAGTTATAAAAGAATGGGAGTAATACTTACGACCTGGGAAGTTTAATACCCTCAAAAGATCTTCTATATAAAAGTTATCACAAAAAAGCATAATGCAGAATATTGGTCATTTCTAGGGAATTTCTTCTTATTACTGTTCTTTTATCTCCAAGCTAGAAAAAATAGGCCTAGAAAAATTTTTTAAAACCATACCCTATTCTTGTGACATATGAACTGTCATTGTTCATTTGCTTAACAATGACAACTTACTTATGCGCTATTAATTTGCAGACAGTAATTTAAATTACTGCAGGTATCTGCTTTGAACAAACTTGAAATGCAGGTTTTGTCCAGGTACAAGAGGTGGTAGAGCTTTTTTTTTTTTTTTCCTCCTCCAATAATTCAGAATTGAATTGTTTCTCCATGAGCGGTGTCCACTCTGTGCACTTACATGGACACCTGAATCCAGGGGATTTTGGTCTCTGAATAATTTTGGACTGTTCACTTAAGACACACAAAAATATATTACATTTAAATAGAACAGTTTAAGTCAATTATATTGATATTAGAGAATAAGAATCTCATAATACGGTAGGAACAGAATATATAACATAAAGCCAGTATAATAAGGAAGCTGTGGATATTGTTTATTCTGTACAGTAAGAAAAAAAAAAAAAGGTACATTTCAAAAAATCATGCATAATGTTTGTTTTAAAGTACTTATGAAAATATAGGAATGATGTGTAACTAATTGTTGGCCATTCACAGCAGTATTTAAATGGATGACTGTTACAAGCATTTTACATAACTTGATCAAATTATATATTAGCGTTACATAAGCCGGATTTTTTTGCAGCATTCTCCAACCATTGTTTAAAGAAATCTTGAAAATTCTCTTGCGATTGAAAGTTCAGTAGGAAGGTTCTTTTCCTCTCCATTTACCTACTTTGTGGTGTCTTTACAGATCTTATTTGCTCAGTAATATTAGCGAGTAAAATAAAGGTGTAGTTTTATAAGCAGTAAACTAAATAGCTACTATTCATATTAAAAGAAAAACAAAACTGAGTCTTCAATAGTCCTGAGGCTACTTTCAACAGCCTGATATATTTTGAGATCGAGAATCATTAGGGAAACATCTATTTTGATGAATTAATTTAAAAGGTAGCCTTGGTAGAATAAAGATTATCATAAGTTGTACTTTTTCAGTATGCATTTGATAAACAGAGGTGGCTAATAGGTAGTTTTTAAAAAAAGGGTTTCTACATAGCTGTGATAAAACAAAAGGTTTCTAAGGATTAGGACAAAAGCATACTCACTATGTGACTTCTGTTCTTCAGCTGGCATGACCCTGGAGCAGTTGCAGACCTCAGACCTGTAAATTGTTACTCTTGTCTGCAGGCTATTACATATCACCATAGCTAGATTTTATGACATTCAAAATATTTTCAGATTTTGCTTTATACAAGAGAGTAAATTTAAGGTATATATAGGGATAGCCAAATGGCATATAACTTTGCTTCAATAATAAAGAACATAGGTGCTCTTACAGTCTACTTCTTGCAGCTTTGTGCAAGAGCTGTTTATGCCCCCAGCCTGTGTTACTTTTTCCGTAGTTCACACAGACTCCGAAATAACCACAGTGTGATGGAACCATTTATTTTTACCCCTCTACTTTTTCACAAAGCATGGTAGGTGAGCAAAGAAAGGCAGGGGTAGAGTGGATTGGAGCAGAATTGGAGCAGAATTGAGAGGAGAGGAGAGGGAGAGGAGAGGGAGAGGAGAGGGAGAGGAGAGGGAGAGGAGAGGGAGAGGAGAGGGAGAGGAGAGGGAGAGGAGAGGGAGAGGAGAGGGAGAGGAGAGGGAGAGGAGAGGGAGAGGAGAGGGAGAGGAGAGGGAGAGGAGAGGGAGAGGAGAGGGAGAGGAGAGGGAGAGGAGAGGGAGAGGAGAGGGAGAGGAGAGGGAGAGGAGAGGAGAGGAGAGGAGAGGAGAGGAGAGGAGAGGAGAGGAGAGGAGAGGAGAGGAGAGGAGAGGAGAGGAGAGGAGAGGAGAGGAGAGGAGAGGAGAGGAGAGGAGAGGAGAGGAGAGGAGAGGAGAGGAGAGGAGAGGAGAGGAGAGGAGAGGAGAGGAGAGGAGAGGAGAGGAGAGGAGAGGAGAGGAGAGGAGAGGAGAGGAGAGGAGAGGAGAGGAGAGGAGAGGAGAGGAGAGGAGAGGAGAGGAGAGGATTTTTGCTGTGCTTAGTGATATCTCAAAAATCTTAAAAATGTATTTAATTCTTGGAACCATCTCTTTCAGAAAATTTGGAAAATGTGTTTCCTGTCTGTCTTAAATGAATCATGAGAAATTATAGTAGTAATGCCTGGAATGCCTTGGACAGCTACTGTGGCTGTCCTTAAAGGTATGAAGACCTTATTCCAAAGAGGGAAAAAAAAAAAAAAAAAAAGGTCAGGCATAGCTCAGGGTCAGGCACTGCTCAATTAGACCATGCGACTAAACTACTGAGCCCAGGTTCAATACAGTATCTTATTTTAGGACAGTGCTTAAATTTATGCATTTGTCTAATAATTCTTTCTTGCCTGGACTGAAGGAGACTAAAGGATAGACTGTTAGTATGACCACAACAAAACAAAACAAAACAAAACAAAACAAACAAACACTTTAATAACTGTTTAGAATTATTTTTTTTTTATGTTTACTTTCTTATTATCTAATCCAAACCTATGGAAATCAGACACCTGATGGTTCTGTTGAATTAGTCCTGATAGTTTAATGGATTTTTATAGCAGAATCTCCAAACATATCTTAGAAATATTAATGAAGATAAACATTTACAAGTGGAAAATTTGTGATGATGTAGAACATGCAGCTATTTTAAAATTCAGCACTCTAATGAACTTTAATGCTTGGCTGAAAATCTGGGAATAATTGAAAACTTAAATGTCTAAAATGAATCTCCTCTGAGGGGACTTTTCCACTAAATATTTTTGACAAAGTAGCAAAAAATGTAGCTCTTTATTTGTTGTTTTGTGTACACCCACATTATCCTCAAATTGAAATAGAATTCTTTTACACAAAAGCAGTGGTTGTTATGAGGTAATGTACTAGATGTAATTACCATTGCAGGAGCTTTGTTCAGAGCATTATAATTTTTTGAATGTCATTGTGTTCATCATTTTAAAAGACATCTAAAATATATACTTATATAACTATCAATATTTAATTAAGCAAAGGACTCCATCCTACCATAGCCTGAAAACTACAGTTCTAGGAAGATAACTTGCTTTCCTCCTTGATACCTCCCAGTATTCCACAAATGGCTTCTTTCTTATTTACCTGAATGTGTCGCAACTCTTCCCTTCTCTTATCACAGTTGAATTATATAAGAGTATTCAATTTTTGCATAAATGAAATATGTTTATGACATACATATGTACATTTCATGATATGCATCCTGTCTTCAAGTCCATGAATACTTCATTCATTGAATGATTACATATGTAAGATAAAGGGGTGTTGAGGACAGTAGTATTAATAACTATATTCAGCTTCAACAATTGACTTTCACAGACTTATTCACACAATAGAATTAAAAATCAGGTCCCATAGAAACATAGGATGTAGCAGGGATTATGTGGAAATTTCCTCTTCTTGACCATTTAATGAATCCAATGGAGCTGATAGATAAAACTGACTTCTTTTCTGGTTTTCTGAATATTCTGTTTTACCCTATGAGATAAGAAGATGATTTATTTTTGCATCATTCCTGGAAATACTTATTTTTATCCACAGATGTATTAACAGACATAGACACAAATTTGGAAACCTTTCACATTTTGAAATTTCACCTCTGTTCTCCATTTCAGCCTGTCACCCAGTGAATTCATCAGTGTCACTCATGTCTTGTAGTTGTGAGATTTCATTGAAGCCTCAGGCATCGCCATAGTCAGTCCAATTGAAATATGTTCAACATATTTTGAAAAGTTGACTATGCTGCAGTGAAAAGAGTGAATTACCCTGACTCACCTGAAGCTTTTAATAATGTATGTTTTAAAAGGGGCTGCTGAAGTACTCTATTGAGTTTGACTCTAACGTATTTGATAAAAAAGCATTTTGAGGATAAAGCTTAAATTTTCAAAGTTGCTTCTGATTCTTGGTGCGTAAATTAAATGCAAATGACTAAATGCTCAGGGCAGCCAAGAACTCACAACTCAGAACTGCAGCTATTCGCACCTGTGATAATCAGCTCAAACCATTCACTTAGTCTAAGAATTAAACAAAATAATAACAGAGGCAGCAAAACAGAAACCTGTGGTTCAAAATATGGGATGAAATTGAGACTTGGAGCTGATGCTTAGAATTTAGTGTATTGTTTATTTGTATTGAATTTATAATGCATTATTGGGCATTGTGGTGAATAGCAGACTACAAAGGTAGCTGTAGATTTCAGCAAAGTCCAGCCACACTCACTATGGAGGCCACACCATATGTTATGTAATAATATACAATTGAGGCTAAAATCTTAATATTATGAATATTATGTGTATGGTCACCTTGGGTGAGCAAGGGATAGTAAACAAATAATGCTACTAAAGTGTCCAAATAGTCTGTTTCAACACAGATTTGGCTGAACAGGAACAAGTATATATTCAGCTGCCTCAGTGAGAAACTTAAATAAAAACAAACATTTTTGGGAACTGATTCAGTGATCTGGATCCTGAAGACAATTGTTTGCATTATTCCAGCCATAATGAAATCTGTGGAAGAGAACAATCTGTGAAATACTCTTTGAAGACCAAGGCTGAAGTCCATATGGAAGTCTTCAGGCTGTTATGTATATCCTGCATGCAAATAGATGAAAAAACAAAACAAAATAAAACAAAACAGAAAAAAAAATATTTTATTTTATATTATTGTAATTATTTAACATAATACCTTTAAGAGACTCAAACAGAGCTGTACAATATACTGTTTTGTGATCTAAACAATGGGTAGCAGAACTTTTGCTGTTTTTTCCAGAGGCCATATATTAAGCCTGTTGAAGCCTCTTTTCTGCAGTCACATCCTAAAGAATGTGTGTATCTGCACACCCTCATCAGGCTGTGCAGGCTGAGAGCTACAGCTGAACTGTGCAACTTTTGGCTGTGGGTCCTCTGCGGGCCTCAAGGACTGACACTGTCATTTTACATCACCATCACAGTTCTCTTTATTTATTTTATTTTATTTTATTTTATTTTATTTTATTTTATTTTATTTTATTTTATTTTATTTTATTTTATTTTATTTTATTTTATTTTATTTTATTTTATTTTATTTTATTTTATTTTATTTTATTTTATTTTATTTTATTTTTCCAATTTGTAAAGCACCGAACAATATGAGGCCTGTGTTACCACCCAAAGCAGCAGCATTTTTATGCAGTGAACTTGGAGCATGTCCACATGGTAGGTGCCACACAGGTGGAGTTTGGCATGGGAGCATGTGAGGATGCAGGGATGAACAGCCCACTCAGATCATATTCGAGCAGAGTACAGCGCCAAGGCAGCTGCACTTGAGTCACTGTTTACCGAAATGCTGACTGAAACGTGCCTCCTGAACGAACCGGGCTGAAGCTGATGGTATAAAATGCTGCTTCTCTCACCATTCACTAGTGTAAACCACTGCTTAGGAATACAAAGAGAAAGCTATTGCAGTAATTTCTTTCTTCGGCAATAAAAGAAAGCTTGAATGAAGACCATGCCTCAGTTGCCCTACAGTTTTATTAGGCTCTGTCATAGCACCAATATAATTGTGTGCTTTTAAAAAAAATCTAATAGTTAATACAAATATTAATGCACGATATCTTCAGGCTGCAGATGAAAAAATGACCTAGAAATACCTTCATACAAAATTCAAATATGTGATGCTGCTAGCCCTACAGATAGGCCAAAACTGCATTTTAAATATAGCCTGTTCATGCTGTGTTTGTTACTTAGAAAGGTATCTTGCAGAATATCACCATTTCAAAATCTAAGATAAGATGACTTACAGAATTTGTAACATGGAATATAGGAAAAAGAAAGTTGTACTTTAAAACATGCATGTATTTCATCCAGACTCCTGAGCCAAACTGAGACTCACTGAAGTCCATCTGACTCCAACTTATTTTTGAACATGACCTTCCATTACCTGGCAATTATTGAATTAATGTAAAAAATATATACATATATATATATATGCATATTTACTTTTACATTGCAATGCGTTCCTTCAATTGCTTCGCTACTTTAAGATTTCAGGTAACATGGAAAGTTGTACAAAGGGCCAAAGACTAATCTTGAGGGAACTGGTGGAAGTGCTAAGTTGCTAAACCACTGTCCATCATATTTGAGAAGCTGTGACAGTCTGGTGAAGTTCCCGCTGATGGGAAGAAGTGAAACATAACCCTCATTTTTCAAAAGGGAAAACAGGAAGACTTGGGGTACTACAGGCCAGTCAGTCTCACCTCTGTCCCTCACAAGATCATGGATCATGGAAGCTATGCTAAAGCATATGGAAAATAAGGAGGTGACTGGGGACAACCAATATGGCTTCACTAACAGCAGATTCTGCCTGACAAACCCAATGGCCTTCTACAGTGGGGTTACAGCACTGGTGAATTGGGAAGAACAACTGATTGGGAAGAACAACATCTACTCAGATTTGTGCAAAGCATTTGATACTGTCCTCTATGATATTCTTGCCTCTAAATTAGAAAGACATGGATTTGATGGATGGACCACTCAGTGGGTAAGAAATTGGCTGGATGGTCATGCTCAGAGTGTTGTGGTCAACAGCTCAATGTCCAGGTGGAGACCAGTAATGAGCATTGTTCCTTGGGGGTCAGTACTGGGACTAGCGCTATTTAACATATTTGTTGGTGACATGGACAGTAGGATTGAGTATACCCTCAGCAAGTTTACCGATGACATCCAAGCTGTGTGGTGCAGTCGACATGCTGGAGGGAAGGGATGCAGTCCAGAGGGACCTGGACAGGCTGGAGAGGTGGGCCTGTGTGAATCTCATGAAGCTCAACAAGGCCAAGTGCAAGGTCCTACAACTGGGTCAGGGTAATCCCAAGCACAAATACAGGCTAGGTGGAGAATGGATTGAGAGCAGCCTGTATTGGGTTTACGTGGCAAGGTTTTGATAGCGGGAGACTGCAGGGGTGGCCTCTGTGAGAAGCATCCAGAGGCTGGATTATGTTAGATAAGGGACAGTTTCAGCCAGCATGAAAAAGGGACCCACTGCTGGTTAGAGCCAAGGCAATAAGAGATGTTGTTTGCACCTCTGGGAGAGCAGATTTAAGAAAGGGGAAAAAACACACACACACACACACACCAAAAAAAAAAACCAAACCCTGCTGGGGAACAGCAGCTGGGAGAGAGAGAGGAGTGAGAAACAGCCTTGCAGATGCCAAGGTCGGTGAAGAAGGAGGGGGAGAGTTGCTCCAGGTGCTGCAGCAGTTCCCCTGTGGCCTGTGGAGAGGCCCCTGGTGGAGCAGGCTGTCCCCCTGCAGCCCATGGGTCCCACATGGAGCAGATCTCCATGCTGCAGCCCATGGAGGAGCCCCTGGTGGAGCTGGTGGATGTGGCCTGGAGGAGGCTGCGGCCCATGGAGAGCCCCCGCAGGAGCAGGCCCCGGGCCGGAGCTGCAGCCCGTGGAGAGGAGCCCACACAGGAGCAGGGGGTCTGGGGGGAGCTGCCGCCCATGGGGGCCCCGTGCTGGAGCAGTTTGCTCCTGGGGGATGGATGGACTCCATGGTACGGAGCCATGTGGGAGCAGTTCTTGAAGAGCTGCTGCCTGTGGGCAGCCCCCACAGGATCAGTTTGGGAAGGACGGCATCCCGTGGGAGGGACCCCTCGTGGAGAAGGGGCAGAGAGTGACCGCGAAGAAGTGGCGGAGATGAAGCGTCAGGGACTGACCACAGCCCCCATTCCCTGCGCTGCTCAGGGGAGGAGGTGGAAGAGAGTGGATGGGGGGAAGGTGGTTTTAGTTTTGTTGTTGTTGTTTCTCACTGCTCTAGTCAGTTAGTAAAAAGTAATAAATTTTACTAATCTCCCTACGCTGAGTCTGGTTTGCCTATGATGATAATTATTGAGTGATCTCTCTGTTATCTCATCCCTTGAGCCCTTTTTGTTGTATTTCCCCCCCTTTCCCTTTTAAGAGGGGGAGTGAAAGAGCGGTTGTGGCGGCGCTCAGCTGCCCACCTGAGTAAGACCACCACACAGCCCTGATGAGAAGGACTTGGGGGTGTTTGTTGATGAGAAGCTCAACACAAGCTGTCAATGTTCACTTGCAGCCCAGAAAGGCAACTATGTCCTGTGCTGCATCAAAAGCAGCATCACCAGCAGGTCAAGGGTGGTGATTCTGTCACTCTACTCTGCCCTTGTGAGGCCCCACCTGGAGTGCTGTGTTTAGCTCTGGGCTCCCAGCATAAGAAAAACATGGACCTGTTGGAGTGAGTCCAGAGGAGGGCCACAAGGATGATCAGAGGGCTGGAGCACCCCTCCTATGAAGACAGTCTGAGGGAGTTTGGGTTGTTCAGACTGGAGAAGAAATGGCTCTGGAAAGACATTATAGCGGCCTTCCAGTACCTAAAGGGGGCCTACAGGAAATCTGGGGAGGGACTCTTTGTCAGGAAGTGTACTGATAGGACAAGAGGACAAGAGGAAATGGCTTTAAACTAAAAGGGGGTAGATTTAGATTAGATATAAGGAAGACATTCTTCACTCACAGGGTGGTGAGGCAATGGAACAGGTTGCCCAGAGAAGCTGTGGATGCCCCATCCCAGGGGATCTTCAAAACTAGGTTGGGTAAGTCCCTGGGCAACCTGATCTAGTGGGTGGCATCCCTGCCCATGGCAGAGGTGGGTGGAACTACATCCTTTCCAACCCAAACCGTTCTATGATTCTGTGGTTAATCTGAGACCAGGTAGAAAAAGAGAAACAACCCAAGGAAAGAAAAAGATCACAAAAAGAAAGATAAATAGGTGTTTTGCATTTACACAAAATGAGTAACATAGACTTAAAATGAGTTATGAGGCATATTATCAAAACTCCAGTGCTCATGGTTGCTTTTTGCTTTCTGGACTACTGCTAGGTGCCTGACTGATCATTATTCTTACTTTTCATTCTATGGTATTTTCAATAGCACATTACTTTGCATCATCTTCTCAGCCAGACTAGCTCTTGCTTTTGACACATATGTTAGGTATAGAAGCATATTCATATTTTAATTTTTTAGAGAGTGCTTCACTTCTGCTCTTTTCCCCTACCTTTTCTACACACAAAAGCTCCTCTTGCCTTTCCTGGATAGCATGACTTTGTGCTAAAATTAAGATCAATGACTCAACTTCTTCACTGTTTGCTTGCTTGTAGAAGTCAACTTTAATCAATTTATCTACATAAGATTATTTTCAGGATACCTATTACCTTCATACCTAAACACTTTTTTTTTTTTTTTTTGAGCATCTATAAACAGCAATAGATAACATCCATACTTGCCAACAGAATTTCAAAATCCTCATGTGGTAGAAATGCAAACGAAATATGTGACAAGCATTCCTAAATGTTTCTGGAAAAAAAAAACACACTGATTTCCACAACTTCAGCATTTTTGTTAATTTGATTGGAAAGCCATGATAAATGTGAGCTATTTGCATTGTTAGCAGACAGTAACATGGAATATTGCGCAGATGATCACAGTGAAATTGAATTTTCCAACATAAAATAGCCATAAAATGTATCTGAGAATGCTAAAATAAAAAAGAAAAATATCCATTGAAGAGGGATTTTTATGGTATCAGTATAGCAGTGGTTGGCAAGCATTTATGTTCTAATGGCTCTGAAACAAGGACAGTCACTATAATGTTAACCACTCAGAGATATATGTTACCACAGTTATTTGCTTTTGCACATACAGAGTTTTTCTGTGAAATCCTGTTACTAGAAAACACTGATATTCCATGTGCAACACAGATGCTTTAGCTAAATACAATATCTTACCCCAGGATAATGTACCTTGCATGGGGACCCCTTATCTTGACAGTTTAAAACTGCTGGTAAAATTACTGAATGATGCAGAGAATGCAACATAACCTAAATGCTGTTCAGATGCTGCCTTCCATACCTTGACGTTGTCAGGATAAGTTTGCCTCTTTTTGTGAAAGCCAAAAGTATCTTGATACATATTCATCCTAGTCTCCTCAGTGAATGCGTAGACTCGCTGGTACAGAGGGGATCGTGGGTGGAAGCGAGATGAGAGCACCTGCATCCTCCAGAACGTGTTCCACCCTGGCTGCAGCCAGATCCACACTGAACACACATTATCACCAGAGTGGTTGGTTCACTGGAGTCAAACAGGTGTAGCCAGGTACTCTGTTATGCCTTTTTTCAATGCTATTTGCCAGTTCCTGGAAACAACAAACAATATACTTATAGTTAAATAAATATGTATGGAAATCCCTTTATAGCTTTAGATGACAAACTGAGTACATTCTCTTCCACAGATTAGTAAACATCCATTCCATACATATAAGCTGAAATTTTGGGTTTTGGCATAACTGTCATGGAACTGAGTCTGTTATTTCTAACATCTTGATGAACTGGTTTCTTATCCAGAAGTAAAACTAATTGTGCATACACAACCCTTTACTTTCATAGCCGTCAAGGGGAAAATAAAGAAAACCTGGTTTTCAATTCCTAAAGTGTTTTATTTTTACAATATCAGTTTATCAGATCATCGCAGACCACATCACTATCATCGTTTGTCAGATTTGAAATAGCACTTCAGATTTGAGGAAGCCACCCCAGTATAGTCAGCCATTTCTCAGTCATGATTCCCCTCTGTAATGCGAGTGATCAAGTACTTTGCATTGCACTGAAGTTTTTCATGTCCTTAGGCAACGTGAAATGAGTCTCGTGTTGTAGATTTTGGAAAACAGGATAGATCTTTTCTGGTTAGTTTTAATTATAGTTGCCCGTCTTTACAAGGATGGCATTCAAAGACTTTGTTTAAAAATCACTGTATAGTTAATAGATACATTTGATAGTATAATACTATTTTAATTTGTGTTCCCTTCTTAATATTAGCCCAGGGCAAAGAAAGGGGAGGTGGGTTTCTGCGCAATTAGCAGTAATGCAATTTATAGCTGTGAAAACAAGAGAACCGTATTTTGCACAGTAAACAGTGAGTTATCCTTCCTAAAATAATGAAGTAAATAAGGGTTTACTGTTGAGGTATTT
Source organism: Anser brachyrhynchus (assembly GCF_964034855.1). Classification (NCBI taxonomy): domain Eukaryota; kingdom Metazoa; phylum Chordata; class Aves; order Anseriformes; family Anatidae; genus Anser; species Anser brachyrhynchus. Next base: position 118,236,704 of record NC_137695.1, read on the forward strand.
TGCTTTCAAAGTTAGGTATGTCAAATGCAGCTGCAGTTGAAAGTAATCTGGCTTTTACTGTCAAGTAATTATTGCTCAACCAACCTTCTCACAACTTTTGTCAAATGACATTAACTCCTACAATCTAAATAGGGTTATTGTTCTTTCTTATTGTATTTTGTTCTTTCTCCTCCCTGAGTGTTAAAGTTCTTACTGGTCTTGTTATCAGGCTCTGTTATGATCTGGTGGCTACATATATGTACTAAAATTAAAAAAAAAAAAAAAAAGGTGTTGGCAAGATTGATTGGTGTAAGGAATTTTTTTTTTTTTCTTTTCACATTGTAGACTCTTATGCATATTTAATCCAACTCTCTATATGCATTTCTGGTTTTACTTCATGCCAGAAATTCCTGAGTGACTGTGAGATAATTTATTCTGCTTTGCAAGTGAACCATTTGGTACCTCAAACAGGACTCAATCTGACGGCAGTCTGCCATTTTTACTAGAAGGAAAGAAGCCATTCTAGTTCTGAATCCTACAAATCTTGGGGTTTATTCTCACCTTAATGATGTAAACAGCCATGGTTCAGAGATGGAGTCATGTATTTAAAATTGTCTGTTGGTAAGGACGTGTAGGATTGTTTCTTTAAGTTCTTGGTAGGTCTTCATAAAAACGTAAGGGAGGAAAATCCTATAGAAAGGCATGTTTTTTATTCCAAAAACAATTATTCTTTCTCATCCACAATATTCCACCTGGTAGCTGGTATTTTGTGATTTGTTGCATCCTGTTACGAAGAAACTTATAGCCACTTATGACTCATGCCATATTCTTCTCTTTGGACACGTATTGGTTATTCAGTATCTTGAAGTTGTCTTCCTAATTATTCATCTATCTAACAGTTCTAGAGTTTGCTGTAATACCTGTATTGGCAAGTTCCTAAGGAAAAAACATATTATTCATCTTCTTGCTTCCATCACCATTTTTCCAGAGGCAAAGGCTTCAAATCAAATCTTTCTTCTTCTCCCCTTACCTTTAATCTGAAATACTCTGAAGCTGACTGTGTCTGCACAGGGATCTGAATCAAGATACAGCAGTCATTTGCTGGATTCTAATTATTAAGATTTTCCACAGCTGTCATATAGTACCTCAATTTTAATTGCTTGTACTAGTAAAAGGAGTATTTCTGTGCCCTGAGACACAGACTGTCCTCATGTAATTTAGGCAGTCTGCCTTAACCAGCCTTATGGGTAAGGACTTAGGGACTAGTACTTCCTACAAAAGGCTTCCTCTAAATTAAAGTAGTGCATTTGAAACTAAAATAGTGAATATGTTGCATTAATAGTCATAAACCATGCTCAGTCAAGCTGATGCATGTCACTGGACAAGTTTAAATCAACCAGATTGTGCCCTCTTTTAAATTTTGTTCCATTTAGAATTGTTCAGAGGCCTATCCTGAAACAAGAGATTGTTAAAAAAAATACATTATTGAACATGAATGGTCATAACATTTGCAGATTTTGCATAACTAATAACCTGAGACAAGATGTCTTCTGGGTGTACCACTTATTTCTACTGGCCTTTGATTCCTTAAAAAACATGGAATGAGGCAGCAGTGTGATAAATTGAAACCCCTATACTTCATTTAGCAAATCTGATCAAACAAGACATTAAATATAGTAAATACTGTTTTTAAAGATGTGGCCTGAATCTATAAAAGATTTCGTATGAACTGGAATTTTTTTTTGACTTTCAAGTTTTGAGTAACTATCTAGACAGTAGCAACTGTGGTGGTTTTACTCCGGTGGGCGGCCGAGCTCCACCACAACCGCTCTCTCACTCCTCCCTCCTCAAAGAGGAACGGGGAGAAAATATGATGAAAAGGGCTCAACGGTTGAGATAAGGACGAGGAGATCGCACAGTAATTATCGTGACGGGCAAAACAGACTCAGCGTAGGGAGACAGTAAGATTTATTACCTATTATTAACAAGCTAGAGAAGTAAGAAACAAAGGAAAGAAACCAAAAGCACCTTCCCCCCCATCCACCCTCTTCCACCTCCTCCCCCCGAGTGGCATAAGGGAACGGGTGAATGGGGGTTATGGTCAATCTATAGTGCTTCTTCGCCGTTGCTCCTTCTCAGTCACTCTCATCCCCTGTGCTGTGGGGTCCCTCCCACGGGATGCAGTCCTTGCAGAACTGATCCGGCGTGGGTTTCCCACAAGCAGCAGCTCTTCAAGAACTGCTCTAGATATGGGTCCGTACCACGGGGTCCATCCCTCAGGAGCGAACTGCTCCAACCTGGATCCCCCACGGGCAGCAGCTCCTGCCAGCTCACCTGCTCCTGCGTGGTCTCCTCTCCACGGGCTACAGGTCCGGCCCGGAATCTGCTCCAGCAGGGGTCCTCCACAGGCCACAGCCTCCGTCGGTGCAGGTCCACCTGCTCCACCGTGGTCTCCTCCACGGGCTGCAGCGTGGAACCTGCTCCACCGTGGTACTCCATGGGCTGCAGGGGGACAGCCTGCTTCACCATGGTCCTCACCACCGGCCGCAGGGGACTTCTGCTCCGGCGCCTGGAGCACCTCTCCCCCTCCTTCTTCACTGACCTTGGTGCCTGCAAGGCTGTTCCTCACTCCTCTCACTCTCCCAGCTGCTGTGTGGCGCAGCGTTTTTTTCCCCTTGTCTCAAATATGCTCTCACAGAGGCACAAAACAACATGACTTATTGGCTCAGCTCTGGTCGGCAGTGGGGCCCTTACCAAACATGGGGCAGCTTCTAGATCCTTCTCACAGAAGCCACCCCTATGGCCCCCTGCTACCAAAGCCTTGCCACGTAAACAGCAACTCAGTAAATTCTAATCAAAATCTCAAATATATTGCTGGGGTCTGGAAGCTTCGAAAATTATTTATTTTGGTATTCTTTAACACATTAAATAATATTTTGGGCACTTCTGAGAACCAGTGGGATTTGATTAGATAAATTACTGATTTTCATTCAGGAATGAGTCTATGACCCATTTTGTTGGCTGTACAATAATTAACATATACTGATAATTACATTGTTAGAAAAACTTTTTAATGGATTGAATTTCCATTTGATACCTGTGATCTGGTGAAACTGAATTATATTGTGTGAGCATGCCTGATTTATTTCAAGTTTCTGCCTGGCTGTGTTTAGTTTGTTGTAAAAGTTCAAAAATCAAAAGATATACGGAAATGACACAAAATTTCATACATGTGACATACTGAATCCAGATCTTGGTTTTAAACAAATCTGGTTATTCTGAGAACCTAAATAATCTGAGAGCTTGCAGTTATTCATAAATACATTTTTTTCTCAGATAAACATTGTTAGTGTTTTTCTTTCCATAACCTCTACCTTCATATGGAACATTTGAGGTAGGTGTTTACTCAGAAAGTTTCCAGTGATTTTAGTGGACATTAGGAGTGTCTCCAAGACTATACTTGCACTGCAGGAGCCCAGAAAGTATCCGAACCAAACCCAGAAGTGCACCATCGCCTTATCTCCCTCCTCTACATCCTCATCTCCACAGGTAGGAAGATGAGTGATGAGGCCATGGAGGAGCAACATCACACAACCATGATTGGGGTGTCTGAGGACTGGCACCCCAGGCATGCCAGGATGCTTATCTGCTGTGCTGTCTAGACATAGCCTAAGTGCACTTGCTACAGCACTCTTGACAGCAATACTGCAGAGGCATTTTTCTTTCTTTAAAGAAACAGAAACGGTAAAACCTTGTAAATGCAACATCCATTTCACAAGGTTAAAACAGAAGGCAGTAAAAGCAAGTGTTGGGGGGTTTTGTTCATCTCATTTTGTGTCAGTAAAACTTCAGGATAACAGACATTTTCTAAGAGCGATGGTATGTGGAGTATTTTTTTCAAGGCTGCAAAAGGTTTTATACATGCGTAGGGTTAATATGCAATTCATAGATTTTTTGCATCTATGTGCAGGAACATTTTGTGTAGAGATGCACCTGTGTGTATGTCTATCTGTGTATGTATGTATGTGTGTGTGTGTTTGTGTTGACTGGCTTTCATGGTGATACAGATAGATATTGCTTATCGGAAAAAAAAAAAGTTTTCTGATAGCACACATACTGCTTAAAGCTGTGGGTAACATGCATAATCAAAAAAAGCACATTTTTCTCCTGGTGATATTATTTATTTATTGCTCCTATTATGCCTACGGATACTGAATTATTTGTTTCATTATCTATTTGTACTTTCTAATAAGCAAAATCCTTATCTACAGAGAGACTTCAATTGTATTCAAATCTGCTACCTTTCTAAAGAGATTTGTAACGTTAGCTATTTTCTCATTTGTGGGACAACAGATATCACTGATGACATCTGAAGCAGAATCAATCTTCTAGGCACAAAAACGGGGCAACTTTAATTTTGTTGATATTTTGAAGCAAGTAGATCAAGAGGTGAGAATATAGTATATATTAAACAGCATGAAAATACAATTCTAGAGTACTCTGCAGATACAATTCCTTTATCCAAGGATGAACACTGAGACAATCACTGGTTTTGAAAATAAATAACCAAGATGGTTGTGATTCTTTGTTATTATGACAGTGTTAGCAGCAAATATTCCAGTTTCCTACTATAGTCATTTACACGTTCTCTGTGCCTACTAAATATCAAATTAATAATGCACAATTATCATTAACAACAAATCAGTACTTACTAAACTTTCATGTGTGATTTGGGAGTACCTTATCTTTGAACTTTAAGGAAGTACCGAAGTGTTTACTTCGTGCCAGGAAAGCTCATGGAGCAGATTATCTTGAGTGTCATCACGCGGCACTTACAGGGCAACCAGGCGATCAGGCCCAGTCAGCATGGGTTTATGAAAGGCAGGTCCTGCTTGACGAACCTGATCTCCTTCTATGACCAAGTGACGCGCTTGGTGGATGAGGGAAAGGCTGTGGATGTGGTTTACCTTGACCTCAGTAAGGCTTTTGACACAGTTCCCCACAACATTCTCCTCAAGAAACCGGCTGCTCAGGGCTTGGACTGGCGTATGCTTCGCTGGGTTAGAAACTGGCTGGATAGCCGGGCCCAGAGAGTTGTGGTGAATGGAGTCAAATCTGGTTGGAGGCCGGTCACTAGTGGCGTCCCCCAGGGCTCGGTACTGGGGCCGGTCCTCTTTAATATCTTTATCGATGATCTGGATGAGGGGATGGAGTGCACCCTCAGTAAGTTTGAAGATGACACCAAGCTAAGTGCGTGTGTCGATCTGCTCGAGGGAAGGAAGGCTCTGCAGGAGGATCTGGATAGGCTGGACCGATGGGCTGAGGTCAACTGTATGAAGTTCAACAAGGCCAAGTGCCGGGTCCTGCACCTGGGGCGCAACAACCCCAAGCAGAGCTACAGGCTGGGAGATGAGTGGCTGGAAAGCTGCCTGGCCGAGAGGGACCTGGGAGTATTGGTTGATAGTCGGCTGAATATGAGCCAGCAGTGTGCCCAGGTGGCCAAGAAGGCCAACAGCATCCTGGCCTGCATAAGAAGCAGTGTGGCCAGCAGGTCTAGGGAAGTGATTGTGCCCCTGTACTCGGCTCTGGTGAGGCCGCACCTCGAGTACTGTGTTCAGTTTTGGGCCCCTCGCTACAGGAAGGACATGGACGTGCTCGAGCGAGTCCAGAGAAGGGCGACCAAGCTGGTGAGGGGTCTGGAGAACAAGTCTTACGAGGAGCGGCTGAGGGAGCTGGGCTTGTTCAGCCTGGAGAAGAGGAGGCTCAGGGGCGACCTTATCGCTCTCTACAGTTACCTTAAAGGAGGCTGTAGAGAGGTGGGGGTTGGTCTGTTCTCCCACGTGCCTGGTGACAGGACGAGGGGGAATGGGCGAAAGTTGCGACAGGGGAGTTTTAGGTTGGATGTTAGGAAGTACTTCTTTACCGAAAGGGTTATTAAGCATTGGAACGGGCTGCCCAGGGAGGTGGTGGAGTCACCATCCCTGGAGGTCTTTAAAAGATGTTTAGATGTAGAGCTTAGCGATATGGTTTAGTGGAGTACTTAGTGTTAGGTCGGAGGTTGGACTCGATGATCTTGAGGTCTCTTCCAACCTAGAAATCTGTGATACTGTGATACTGTGATACTTTATGTACCAAAAATTAACTGGCAGTGTAACAGTCACAGTCACCATCACCGGTGACTCAATTCATATATGTGTGTAGCAAAGATATACAAATGATTTTCAGACCCTTACAAATGAAAAGTGTCACAAAATGCTAGACATCTGTCAGTAATTCCCACTCATAATTACCCATGTTTCCCACACAGAAAACAATGAACTAGGCCAGTGAATTACAGAAATAGCTACAGTGACTATGAACCTGGCTGGAAGTTAACCAGCACTGTTTGATTTTGAAGGCTGAACAGTATTTCTTCTTTTCACAAGTGGTTCCAAGCAGAGAGATCACTCAAATTTTGCTTTGCTTCATATAGTTTTCAGTAGGTAAAACTGGGAGTTGAGAGATAGAAGCAGTGCTTCCAGTTTATCAGAGATTGCCAATAAATAGCCATATTTGTTAAATACATTTTTCTAGAATATATAAGACATTCACATCATACTTTCTTTTACATAAAAGGAAAGTATACATACATATATATATTACTTATTGTCCTTCTGCGTTCTGTTTTCCTTTATCTACTGATAGAGCATAGCATACCTTGTTGGTAGAAGGAGGACTTGAGCAATAAAATTTCACTGTTCTAGCTGGTAGCTCCGTAGTCTGATCTAGGTCACGGATGCACAGGGCTTTCCTTTTTCATTTTTGTCCTCTGCTCATGGGAGAGACATAAAGAGATTAAAGGGATAATGGGTCTGATCCAAAGCCCTCTGTGGGTAATAGCAGAGCTGACAACAAATCTGTTTCACAGCAACTACTGAGATTTGGGGATTTGTTTCCATTCCACTTCAGAACAAAAGCAAAACCTTTTGGACAACTTTGCTAATTGAAATTCTTTTGAAATGTTCATTTTGACTATAGAATGTGATCTTTTTGATTCAGGAAGAAGTCCGTTGCTTGGTAATCAGGGAAATGGTATGAGAGGTGAGGGATTCCTGTTAATCCCCTGTTCCTTATAACATGGTGCAAGGTTTTTCATCCCCAAACTAACTACATCAGTAAACTAATACTTCCCTCATCTGGGCCATCAGGCAACTAAGTATAAGTGGAGAAAGAATCTTTCCATTGACTTTATTAGTCTTTGAGTCAAAATCATAGAAACAAATATGGTCTTTCCTGTTAATTTTTAACAAAAAAATATGAATGCAGCAATTTCTACATTCTAATCCACATACACTAAAGGAACAGCATTATTATTATTATTATTATTATTATTATTAATGTCAGTTTTAACTACTGTTAAATTAAAACCAGACTAAGAATTGTTTCTTTTAGGACTGCTTTATAGTAGGGAGTTTTTTAATAAACCTGAATGACTTTTCCATAAAATTTCTAATTGATAAAAACAGCCTTTCATAGCACTGATTTAAAGGAATAGTAGTAATTGGGATTTTTCAGGGTTTTCAATTTTTTCTTTAATGGACTTGGTGGGATTGATTTATGAACTACACAGTAAATATGTTGAGTGATAATCCAAAATGATTGTCTAGCTTGTAACCTGAAAGGATTAATTCTCAGCTAAAATACTAAGATTTTATATATATACTACTAGTATTTAAATAAGAGAATATTGTAATTATGCAATCAAGTGTATTCTTCACGAATTTTGGGGCTGCTCACCAGAGCCAGTGACCATAAAGAACATGCCATGAGTCTAATATATATATATATGTAACATGAGTCTAGTATATATATACATATATACATATTTAAGAACATCTGTATCAAAACTCTACATATTTGGAATATTTCCAGCTCGATATGTTCTGTATGTTTGCACACAGATTTACTATACATAGATGCATAAATTGACCCTGATTCTGTGATCATTGAAACACAAAATCTTTTCTTTGAATCTCTAATACGTTTTATGTTGTATACATTCTTTTAAGTAATGCTGTTATATATTATTTGCATTTGAATTGAAGGCACCCAGAGAGAACAACACTAAAAATTCATCATTCAGTTTTTCAGAGTTCTTTTAAAATTACAATATTTTCCTGCCTTTGGAGTATTAGGAGCTTTGATTGCTGATTTTCAGAGACTTGTACTGTGTATATGCAGGCATGCAAACAGCTCCCCATGACACTCACCATCTGCTATTAAAAAATATTAACATTATTATTCCTAGTTCTGAAAACAGCTGTCTAATTTACTATTTCTCTCTCCTTCTTAGAGTGTTAGACATAGCTGGGTAGAACATGTAAATAAATGTTCATGTTTTCACATTCTGAATGAGCAACAGTGGACAGGAGAGATTCACTGAATACAATATCAAAAGAAATCAGACAGAAGAAAGCATCTCAGCTGTTACTATTTCAGAAGTATGCAGCTTAGAGAAGCCTGTAACATGAGAATAGCTCAGGGCCGAAAGATCTCCGGGTGTCTTGAGACTTTAAGCCCCATTATCTAAGAACTAGCAATACTAAGGAGGCTTCAGGGAACTCATCTTTCATGAAAGATCTTGGATTATCGCCCAGACTAGAATATCAAGTTCGATGGGAATAAATCTGAGTTTGCCAGACAAATGTAAAAGGTTTTCTAAGATCCTTTTCAGCTCCAAATGTCAGTCTTCAGAGTCTCTCCACAGGATCTTCATGTCTGGATTGTAGTTTTAATAGAGTACTTAATCACAAGAGACTGTGGAGTATCTCCTAAGTGATTCTTCTCTGTGATCCAGGAGTATTAAACCATTTTGTGACCAGAGGAAGCCACAAGCAAAAAACATAATTTAGACAAGAGAACTGGAAAGGCCTAACACAAACTTTCACCTGTCGTACCAGGAAGAATAAGAATATCTTATGTATATGGCAGTTCCTTGAAAGCCCTCTCTTTTTTATCAGAAATAAGATTTATAATGAGAATTGCCATGTTTCAACTTTTTTTTTTTTTTTTTTCTGAGTATTTCTCAGAGAATTTGTCTCTTTATCCCTTAAATGGCTTCAGGTAAACAGTCTTTTCTCTCCGCAGACATGAAGCCAGCATGCTAATGTAAAACTTCTAGGAAAAAAGAAGGCAAGAAGGCAGCACAGGTGTTGAAAGTAAATGATTTATCTTTTGGCAGCTGTACATCAACTTCTGTACTGTAGCTGCTGCAAGGGATCATTCCAAGCTTCAGTCTGATACAAGGGCATGGAGAAGCTTTGATACATATCAGCACCTATCAATACCAGCTTGGATTCAGATGGCAATCAAAGCAGCTTTGCATTATGCAGCTGTACATAGACTTTATAAATAGAATAAATAAATAGAATTCTATAAATAAATAAATAGAATAAATAAATAGAAATAAATAAATAAATAAATAGAATTCTATAAATAGAATTAGTATGATTTATATATATATATATATATATATATATGGTAGAATGTTTCCATTGTTGAAAAGCCACTGTATCAAAAGCACTTTGGTGGTGAGCCACAGAGGCATCAAGTCAGCTTGACAGAATTGTGTTTTGAAGTAAGCTTTGGAAAAAAAATGATATGATAAGAATAAGAAATACAGATTTTTGTTGTTTGGAATAGCTTCTAAATTCACTGTATTGAGTAAAAGAAGAAAACACTACAAAGGTTTTGATTTAGTTTAAAGGAGATTTTCTGTATTTATATAACTGAAAAAAAATGAGATATTTTATTTTTGTCTTCATTTATTTTCATTAAAACATCAACAACACAGCATTTCCTGCTAAATAAAAGTGAACTTTCTCCCCTTTTATGGTCTGATATAACTGATAAAATTCACTATGATTTAATTTATAAAATGAATGTATGGCACATATTTAAAACTCCTTTTTATCAAATTATATGCAAATTCCAGGATTTTATGCTTGTTTGTTTGAAGAGCAATTAATCAATAATGAAAGATAAATGTTAACTCAAGACCAACTTCAAATATTTCCCTATTAAAATTTAAGCAAAATACATGTTAATGTACTTAAAATATTCATAATGATATAGGCATAAAATCTAACTAATTGGCTAGTGTCTCTTGGAAAAAATAAGATAAATTTATATTATTTTGTATCCATGCAACTCTACCCATGATGGGTTTTGTTAAGAATTTCATAAGTTTGTGACAGATCCTTGACCCATTTATACTTCATCTCCCAGTAACATCTGTAGTGAAAATTATGATTACTTTGATATGCATCTTTACTTTCTCTGTCTTGTTTTTAAAGCTGAGCACCATGTTGAAGGCTAATTAACCTTTGCAAAATAAAATGTCCAACTGTTGCATACTGACAAGTGGTTTGTTTTCATCATGAACAAGCTGTAATTAATATTTAAGTATTTATTGAATTATGGCTATTTTCATCACATCTGCAGATAATATCAAATCATTTTTGAGAGCTGACTAAGGGAGAAATAAGATCAAAATGTACTTAAGAGTCAATTTACCCTTCTGAAAGCAATAAATACTTTAATATGGTTTATTTAAATAGTACTTATTTTTTCCTCAGTTAACCTTTCATTATGATAACAAAAGTCTACTAAAATAATTAAATGTTTACAGATGAGAATAAATGAATTATTCTTACATAAATATTTGTAACAAAGGAAAGAAAACTGTATTTATGAGCTAATGAATAGCTAGTGGGCACAATACAGTAAAATTTGCAAAAGTCACATATTGGAAATTCAGAGGGAATCTAATCATCTGAACTCAACTTGCAAGTCACCTATGGCAGAAAATAGACAATGTGTTGTTTCTAGAGAAATGGAATATTACATGCAGTATCAAGATTTTAAGGTTACAACTCAGCAACACTTTTCTGCCTTTATTTTTTTTCCCCTGATGGAAATAATTACTTAGGATATGGGGCACTTATGTTACATGAATTGCTAAAATGATTGTTTACATTTATATTTAAAGACAGTCATTTTGTTTCCTCTGTGTTTGTAAATGTTGCTAAAGCTTTCCCATAGATGCCCCTGGTCCGTGTAGTTCCCTCCAAGATGGGGTAGGATAATGCAGGCAGCAAGACCATAACACTGATCTGGGACTAAGATGCTGCATGTATCACTCTTTGTTTTAACAGATCTCTATATACACTGAAAAAAACTACCAAGGTTATCCACACCTTCATTTTACTTCTGTGGGGAAAAAAATATATATATTTATAGAGATATAATATTTGGAAGACGAATTATTACTATGAAAGACAAATAGAGGTGGATAGTCTGAATTTATTCCTTGGTTTTATTGCTGCTGACTGCATCTCCAAAGGAACACCTCAAGGGTACCATAGAAACAAAAAATCATAGACAGCTTGGGTTGGAAGGGCCTTCAAAGATCACCCAGTTCCACCCCTACCGCCATGGGCAGGGACACCTCCCACCAGACCAGGTTGCCCAAAGCCCCATCCAGCCTGGCCTTGAACACCTCCAGGGATGGGGCATCCACAGCTTCTCTGGGCAACCTCTGCCAGTTCCTCACCACCCTCTGAGTGAAGAATTTCCACCTAACCTCTAATCTAAATCTCCCTTCTTTTAGTTTAAAATCATTCCTCCTTGTCCTGTCATTGTCTGCCTGAAGAAAAAGTTGCTCTCCGTCTTTTTTATAAGCCCCCCTTTAAGTACTGAAAAGCCACAATGAGGTCTCCCCAGAGCCTTCTCTTCTCCAGGCTGAACACCCCCACCTCTCTCAGCCTTTCTTCAGAGATCGGTGCTCCAGCCCTGTGATCACCTTTGTGGCCCTCCTCCAGACCCACATCCTTCTTGTGCTGGGGCCCCCAGACCTGGATGCAGCACACCAAGTGGGGCCTCACAAGAACAGAGCAGAGGGGCACAATCACCTCCCTTGCCCTGCTGGCCACCCCTCTGTTGATGCAGCTGAGGATGCAGTTGGTCTTCTGGGCTGCAAGCACGTACTGCTGGCTCATGTCAAGCCTTTCGTCCACCAGAACCCCCAAGTCCTTCTCTGCAGGGCTGCTTTCAGTGAGTTCTTCTTCCATTCTCTACTCACATCTGGGATTGCCCCGAGCCAGGTAAAGCACCTTGCACTTGGACTCGTTGAACCTCATTAGGTTCGCATGGGCTCAATTTTCTAGCTTGCCCAGGTCCTTTTGGATGGCATCCCTTCCTTATGGATGGCATCCCTTCCTTATGTTGTATCAACTGCACCGCTCAGCTTGGTGTCATCTGCAAACTGGCTGCGAGTGCACTTGATCCCACTGTCTGTCATTGATAAAGATATTAAACAGCACCGGTCCCAAGAGGGACGCTACTCATCATCGGCCTCCACCTGGACATAGAGCCATGGGCCACCACTCTCTGGGTGTGACCTTCAAGCCAATTCCTTATCCACTAAATGGTCCACCCTTCAAATCCATCTGTCTCCAATTTGTATATAAGGATGTCGTGTGGTACTGCCTCAAAGGCCAGGCAGATGACATTGGTTGGTCTTCCCTTGACAACTGATGCAGTCACTCCATCATAGAAGGCCACCAGATTGGTCAGGCATGAATTGCCTTTGATGAAGTCATGCTGGCTGTCTCAGATCACCTCTTTGTCCTGCATGTGCCTTGACACTGCTTCCAGAAGGGTATTTTCCATTATCTTCCCAGGCACAGAGGTGAGGCTCACTGGTCTGTAGTTCCCTGGCTCCTCCTTCCTCCCCTTTTTAAAAATGGGAGTGATGTTTCTCTTTTTCCAGTCACCGGGGACCCTGCCTGACTGCCGGGACTTTTCAAATATGATGGAGAGTGGCTTGGCAACTACATCAATCAATTCCCTCAGGACCCTAGGAAACATGTCATCAGGCCCCATAGACTTGTACCTGTTCAGTTTCATCAGGTGGTCTCGAACCTGCTCTTCGGTTACAGTGAGAGGGACTTTGCTACTCCAGCCCCCACCTAAAGGTTTAGAGACTTGAGAGATATGGGAAGCCTGATTGTCAGTGAAGACTGAGGCAAAGAAGTTGTTGAGTACCTCAGCCTTCTTCATGTTTGTCCTTACTTGTTCTTCCTTCTCATCCATCAGAGGGGGTACACTCTCCTTGGCCTTTCTTTTCTCACCATGTATAAATGTTTTTCCTTATATAAAAATGAGGAACACTTTGTGCAAGTGTTATTTACGCTAATAAAAAAACTCATTTCATAATTTCTGAATATGATGGCGTGGGTGTTTTTATTTTATTTTATTTTATTTTATTTTATTTTATTTTATTTTATTTTATTTTATTTTATTTTATTTTATTTTATTTTATTTTATTTTATTTTATTTTATTTTATTTTATTTTATTTTATTTTTTATAACTGTGAGCAAAACAGTGCTGGAATTGCACAAAGGCTTACTTTGCCCTGAAATCAACAACTCTTGGGAAATGCTGTATCAGAGCTGGAGCTTCAGCTCAGTACCTTCATGTTTTTGTAATGAGCGATAATCTGGCACACACATACACAGCACAGAAAAACTTTGCAGTAAGAATGTCCTAGCGTAGGCTTACTTCAGTAAAGTTGCAGGCCCTGCTTCACTGTGGTTACAGGCATTCACCTACAGAAATGTGTTTTCTATTTGTATGAACTAGGAGGGTCCTGACGACATTCCCTGTCCATATTGTTCCTGCCCAATCTCCTCTGGGACCCCAACAAACTCCTGCCCATGGGCCCAGGACCATGTTTCAGCTCTGCCCCAAGGCACAGTTCCTGCTGTAGGACACAGGCACACATTGTAGGTTGGCCTGCCTGTGGTTCTCTCATAACTATGCCTGTGGCTGGCTATGGACCTTGCTGAACTGGAATCTGTGGGTTGTCTTCCCATGGACCTGACTTTGTCACTACAGCAGTCTGGCCCCCAGGGAGCCATTGACCCTTGCAGAACCCTGACACTATCCATGAATGTGCACGTCCTACAGAGCTCTCAGCAGCAATCTGCTCAGAAAAGCTGTTTCGGAGCATCACTTCATGGCAGAGGAAACCTAAGAGTGCCTCTTCCATGGTACAGATCAGGGAACCATATGAAGCTATGCTAGTAATGTCATTTGTATCAGACTGAAGCAGAGAAGTAGCAGACAACATTAGACTTTGTGGGAGATCATTGGCAAGCTAGCACAGTAAATAACACCGTGCTTGTTGTGACCAAATAGTCTGTTTAAAAACAAAAACAAAACAAAAACCAAAATAACACAAAACAAAAACAACAATAACAACAAGAGGGAAAAAAAAAAAAACAGTCTTGTATCTGTATTTTTGCTATTGTCCTTCATATTTGTTTTGCATCTTTGTCACCTGGCCAAGCCACAGAAAAACACCCAGGTGGCAAGCAATGAATTTTCTGACACATAGCTAATCAAGTTGGCCTAGAAGTAGGAACAGGCTGTGCTGAAATGAGAGAAATGGCTGTGCAACATTAGCTGGGGGCTGAGCAGAGCCTAGAGTCACTAAGCCCTAGAGACCTGGACACTTGAGAGTTCATGTTCAGCAGATGGCACCAAAAGTGGTGGGAGAAGCACACAGTGGTGATGGGAATTTTCCCAGCTGTAAACTGCTAATCCATGGTAAGGAGAAGGAAAAAAAAAGAACCCCAAACTTCAAGACAGACTACAATGATGGAAGAGCAATGCTGATTATTCAAACTAAACTCATCACGCAATGAAACTGCTTAGCAGAGGTAGCTATTGTGGAAAACTACCTAATAAATCAAGGCTAGGTTCAATGAACTTTCCTTTTCATGTATACTGAAATCATACATCAGCATACAGTGCTCAGCCTACATATGCTTATCATGTTCCTCACACAGTGAAGCATCCATTCTTGTATTTATGGCAAACATTGAATTCACTGTCCAGTGCTTTTACAGAGCTCTATGATGCTGTTGTGCAACTGAGGGAAGCCTGAGCTAAAGCAGCTGCCCTTTCTATTGAAGGGTCAGAGGGATGCTGTGGCGGCTCCAGCCATGAAGGCTTGCCTCATTCATCCATAGCCAGCTAATCCCACACCCCATTTCTTCGGCAGCCACAGAAGCAGCTCATTTTTATCCCCTCTACCTGACTGGGAGCTATGATTTCATGTGAACAAAACATTGAGCAGTCCAAAAGCACTTGACGATTATTAAATAGTCATTGCTCTCTTCATCCTCCCATAGGTAGACACTGGAGCCAGGCTGAAGATGCAGGGTAGACCACAGTCTAACACCCATCTGTCAGGGATAATTTGTAACAGCTGAAATTTTGTACCTAAGCCTTAACTTTTTGCAGAGTGGTTCATGTTTCAACTTCTGGGCAAAGCTACAACTTTTATTCCGTCCATAAACATGGTCTCAAGTGAGGATATACAAATGATTTTTAATGCCAGGAACACAGCAATCATGTTATAAAGTGTAGCTGTATCCGCATGTATTTCAAAATACTATGATCAATGATATCACTTGCAGATGACATTTCATATTTGAATTCTACTCTCTCTTTTAACCATCACCTTCAAAATGTGAAGCTCAAATAAATAAATTCTTCTATATCCTCAGTCATCTTTTATCTTTCTGGCTTTCTTTTGTAGACTTATAAACGCTATAGTCTTTAAGATAGTTGGTTTTGAATCCTTGTCTTTTATCAATTATTTGGTTTCCAAAGGGGGGAAAAAATTGAACTGTTCAAAATTGATTTTTAAATATACAGAGGGCAATTTTATCTTCTTTTGACAAAGAAATGGGATAATTTCTGTGTGATAATGCAGAGATTTTTTTTTTTTTTAGCGAGGATAACAGAAAAAAAAGTAATTGATAACTTTCTTAGATTCTACTATTTATAGCCTCTGACTTGTTACTTGCTCTTGTGATAATTGATTTTAATAAATTAATTAGTAAGGCAGATAACAGATAACTTCACTGATACTAGTTAAAATCCTTTCTTATAATTTTATCCAAATTATCTCATAGATTAAAAATACCCATTAATGAGATGCAAGCCAATTATAGACCAGCATAAATAACAACAGTACTGAATATGATGTACAGGCTGCGTATAAGCTTTGGTATTAAGGAATGAGTTTAACTCTGTGAACTTCACAGTCTGATTCCTTTGAGATTCTCTGCTGTTTGGTTTTAGCGTAGACGGGTCTAAATGCTCCAAGCTTTGAAATGATTTGAAAAGCTCGGAATTTCAAAGTTAAAATTCACATGGAATTTATGGAATTGCTAATATCCTGTTTACATGTGAAAAGAGGGATTTCAATGTGTAAGCATATTCAGTTCGAGCCTGAACAAACCCCCATGTCTCTCTTCGGGTCTACATGAGTGTGAGTTTTAAATGGATTGACACAAGCTCTTGAGAAACAAATCACAGCAGCAAGAAATATTATGGAGCATAGCAGCACTTTTTTTTAGCCACCCACAGACTGTAAAGGCTATTTTGGTCTCCATCATTTCCCCAGTCAGATTTTCAGATTACAAGCCATGGTGAAAAATGACACATTATTTTATACGTGTGACAGATACTGGTAAATCAAGTATTTGCTTCAAGTTTAGTTTAATCTAGATGTGGGGAAACAAGAGAGAATATATTCCTAAACTTTTCTGGACTCAGTTGTTTGGATTGTTACCAGTCTGTGAACGGAAATTAAAAATAATACAGAAACTGGGAATGTACTCTGCATTTGTATTTCAATATAGAGAGTACCGAGAGTTTGATGCTGCTCACAGATGACCTTGTGACCTACTTATTATAAAACTTGTGATGCCTGTCCTTGAGAGAGTTACATTCACTATTCTGATAGCTATCTTCTCCAAAAGTGGGTATTGAAAATAAATTAATTCCATTCTGATAGAGTCAATGAAAAGCCCATCACTACTGTGAGTTTCACTTCCATTGGTTTGATATTCTGCTTAAAAAGATCTCCTTACAGACTGATAATGTCTTTTTACTGAGTATTTTGACAGGGATAAAATAAGACTCAATACTTTCTACGAACTAAAAGAGCATCTGGAGGTCTATTTAAGGCACTTTGCCATACAAAAAAAAGTATTTGTAAATGAACTTCCGTGTAAATGAACAACCATGCCTGGTTTCTCGTGCAGATTTTCATGCACAAAATAGGAGCATACCTTGCCTCCATTTGCAGACTGGAGTGTATTTGATATTGCTGATGGCTTCAAATTGGTAATGAGCTATGTTCTGTCAAGGAAGGATAACCAGTGGATAACCATGATGTGTTCAGATGTAGTAAGACCTACTACATGAATAGACAACCACCTGTTGCAGTGATTTTGGATATAAAGGCTTTTCCTCCACTCCCCAAATAACCTGTAACAATTCTTTTTTTTATGTTCATCCTAATTTTCCACTACTACAGGTAGGTTTTTTTGCCCTTTTTCAAGGCTCCAATTCTCTCCAGTTCAAATCCCAAATCCTCCACAATGAGGGCCTGGTGTGATGGATATATGCACCAGTGTTTTGTTGCCAAATGTCAGAATCGCTGCCCACAATTAAACTATGCTTTAGCTAGGAAAACAAACAAACAAACAGATTGGGTGCTGTAATAATTTTTCTAAGGAAAAAGAGGACAAATGACCTCTTGTAAATAGATAGTCAATACAATTTTACAAAAGATGTCACTTGCTTTCTTGTGGGGTGACATTCTTCCTTTCATCCCTCCCCCCCCCTTTTAAACAATGACATTTGTTCTTCATGCTTAGCCTCTATTATTTCATCTTTTAACACTGTTCATCTTCTGTCACTCCATCTGTGTTAGTGACTCGAGTGGTGTCAGACTGCTGATGCTGCAGAACCTACAACACAGCTGCCAACCTACTACCAGCTTACTATGTGATACTTAATGAAAATTGCCCATACTACACAAAAACAATTCTGTCTCACCCACTCTGATTTTAAATGTTAATTCATCTTCTTGACTACATGCTAGACTTACCTGAAATGTGATTTCTACTCGTATAAAATTGCTATGATGTATTCATGCTGCTTGAAGCAACAATGCAAAACAAAATTAACCTTCTAATATTGTGTAAAACTGGCAGTCATGCATATTTCATACAATCATGTGGATTCAGCTTTATAATGATTAAAAAATGCATAATTTTCACCTGGTTTGCTGGTTTCTCTTCAGCATATTCTTTCTGCTAATAAAAGTTATAACTAGCACGTGTATTCTGATAAACATAGGAAGAGTTTGAAAGATCTTGCAATGAAAATCTTTCTCTGGCGAAAATGAATCTTGCTTACACAGACTATCCTACTCTTCATTGTGACGCAGAAGAGAGAGGTCTCCATCAAAGATGACGGCTCTTCCTACAGCTAGAGATAATATGGCATGTATCAATTTATCAGTACCCAGGCTTTAAAGTGGTGTGTGAAAGTGGATTCAACAGTGAACACATCGGAGGCTGTCCCTGCTGGAAGTCTGCTGTGGGATTGGGTCTAGCTGGGGTAGTTAGCAGATGGTAACAGATTATTCACATCCATGTTGTTTAAAGACTGTGCTCTCAAGGGTGGAGTGTTGTCTTTCTCCACAGAGCATGACCAAGGAGGGTTACAGCTCCACTTCTGTGCTTGACTGGGAATAGTTTTCAATTCATTACATTTCATTTATTTAAATTGTCAGACATGTATTTAAATCATCCTAGCCCTAATATACGTATAATTGTAACCATCTATTTTTTCAGTCTTGTCAGGGGAACTCTCAGCTCACACTGTTCAATCTTTCAGTGGAACCACAATAGGGCATATAAGTTGGTTAGCTCGTAGCTATCAAGAAGTGTGTTAACATCAATCAGTATTAAGAAACAGGGAAAAATAAGGATCTGTATCTCTAGATGGGAACTGAAGTACAAATCTGTTCAATTAGGCATGAAACCTATCACTGCATATTCTCATGCATTTATCAACTCAATGCTTAACTATATCCTTCAGAGCAACTCTATTATCTTTGCATTTAGCTTGCACGAAGTTGCCTTTTAAAATCCTTTTTCCCCCTTAATGGCTTAACACGCATTATTGGAGTTAATATTTATAAAAGGAATTCAAAGGGAACAGAAACATTTTTGTTTGCAGCAGCTCGGCAGAAGAAGACTGAAACTGTAAGATTCGTAAGGGAATTACCTCTCATTCCACGAAGCCTGAATAAGAAGGAAGAAAGAAGAAGGAGGCTAGCAGAGAAGCTGCGGGGGAAAAATAAACGGGAGAAACTGTGGGGGAAGTTGAGCAGAAAGAAGCCGGCGGCCGGTCGAGGGAGTGAGGGGGAGCGGCCTGGGGACTCCACCGTCGTCGAGTGCGGGGTCTCACAGCCCTGTGGGTCCATCCCCAACCCCATCGGCGGCCCCGGCCCCAGCCCACAGGGCCCGGCACGTTCCCGGGGGAGGTCCTCTCGTCAGCGGATCTAGCGGCGGGGCGGCGCCACGGAGCGCCCCGGCAGCGCCGGGCGGGGGTCCCGGGCGGGGCCGGCATCGCCGCGGCGGGCTGCGGCCGCGGTGGCGGCGCCGCGCCGCCTCGCCTCGCCTCGCCTCGCCTCACACGGCCTCGCCTGTCCGCTCTTCGCCGCGGAGGGGCGGCGCTGCCTCCCCGCACGCCCCCGCTCCGTCTCCGGGAAGGGCGCGGGGAGCCCCTCGCTGCCCCCCGGCTGGCCGCGATGCCGCGTTAGCGGAGCCCCCCCCTTCTCCCCGAGGAAGCTGCCGGGGCTGTGGCTGGCACCATGGGCACCGCGCTCCGGGGCGCGGCGGCCGGGCTCCCTGCGCGCTCCGGCTGAGCCGGGAAGGGGATGCGTCGGCGCCCGGTGGAAATATTTTGGAAACGGCGCGGAGCGGTGCGAGGAGGACGAGCGGCACGGCGTTTCACCGGCTGAGAGGAGGAGGTCTCCCGGCGGTAGCGTCTAGGCAAGTAAGTGCTGCTTCTCCGCCGCCTTACCCCTGCCTCGAGTGACTTCTTTCTGCTGCCTGCCTCCCACTGCTTTTTGCGGGCGGTGCGGGGATGGGGATGGGGATGGGGATGGGGGTGCATCCCGGGAGCGCCCCGCCGCCCGGCCGGCAGCCGCGGGGAGCATCGAGGAGAAGCAAAGCACCGTGCCTTGTTGTTCCCTTGTGCACGGCTGCAGCCGGATCGCCGGAGCCTCCCGAGTCGCTTCCCACCCGTGGCTCCTGCTGGAGAGGGCTCTTGGTGGCTCAGGCTGTGCGTGAGCCTTGCGGACCCGCTCGGGGAGCGGGGGGGGGGGGGGTGGTGTGTGAACCCGGAGCTCTGGTTTTCATGCCTTTAACTTTCTCGTGTCCTGCCTGGGGATGTTCTCCGAGGTGCTTTTTTGCTGCGAGGGTATGGTTTACCCAGTCACATTTGTTAGCTCGCTTTTAGCCCGTGGGGATTTGTTGCTTGGCTTGACATTGCCGTGGAACAAAAAGTTGGCCGTAATGCATCTCAGTATACAGAGCACGGGTTGCAGGCAGGGGACTAATTCTGCTCTTGGAGGAACTCCACTTCAAAGGAGCAGGCCCACAGGTCTGTAATCTCCTGTTAAAACCTCACGGAGCTCAGAGCAGAGCTGTCACACGCAGGAGAATGAATTCTCCTGCTCACCTTTCGGCACCGATAGCATGTAAGCTAAGCAGCCTGCCTTCCCCTATCTGTGAAACACCTGTCTCTGAAACGCAGGGGATAGAGAGGTGAATTCTGGGCTGGTTTGGGAGAAGACAGAACTTCAGACCGTGTTTAATTAAGTTTGCTTGTATTGATTTCCTTGGCATCTTCTCACTGAGCCTGAAAACTACAATCTTTTACAGCGACCTTGATGTACATTCTGTTCGAACACGAGAGCATCACAGAATAAAAGCAGTTACACAGATTTATAGCTCGGCTCTGACAGTTCAGTAACAGCTCCGACAGCTCCAGGGAACACGGTAGTTTCAGCAGGGGCACTGGGCATGGTGTGTGTGTGTAGGCTTGGGGAAATAACTCACTCACAGAGATGAGAGTGTAAGTTGCAGTGTTGGAAGCGTACGCTCCTGCAGAAATGTCGGTGTGTGTGAAACATTTGGTGGGTTTTGGATATTTCTTTTTCTAATCAGTGAGATCTCTAGCAAAGCTGTGTGTGGGGGCAGTCTCAGAGCTTTCCAGGTCGAGGAACTTTCCTTTGCTGGCAGGAGCAGATCTTCTTATAGGCTGGAATACACATTTTTACTTAGATGCAAAACTAATAGGATTAAAAGATGTTGGGTTGGCAGTACAGTGAGTACACAGCTAACTCAAGTTTATAGCAGAAAGATAAAGTAAGCCTTTCCTGTAATGGTGGATGGAGCTCCCTGTGGGTAGGCTGGCTGAGGGGGACGTCATTTGTTTCAGTGCAGTTTCAGGAGAGCTTTCCTGTGGTTCCTATTTCTGACTCCCTGAAGATACTGTGAAACACAATTAGAGTAACCATTGTAACGCTCCGGGACACAAACTTGCCCATTACTTAAAGCACTCAGCTTCTGCGTCATACCAAAAAAGTGTAATTTTTAATAAAGTGTACCTATGGTTTTGTTGTAGTAATTCCTTCCTCTGTTGCAGAGTGGCAGGCTTTCACTAGGCATGTGCAAGAGAGATCATAAAACACTGAAGCATGCACTGATCTGGAAGTCATTTGAGCTAGATCGGTGTTTTCCACAATTAACATAAGTAACTGCTTATACCTGATTACATAAATAAATGGGTTTTAAAAATTTTATCAGCTTTGCCACTTCTGATGCATATTACAGAGCCCAGTTCTTCCTTTTATTTTTAGTTCTTCAAATTAATCTAATGCTATACACTCTCTTTGCCTTGAGAGGAAGAAAACATACTTTAATGATGTATCACTTGGCTTTTGCAGTGTCTTGTCCCATAGCTATGAGATAATCTAATGAAAATCCCCATCACTGAATTAAAGAGCATACTGCTGTAGACTTTCACTTACAGCCAGGTTTTCATTCTGTTACATGGCCAAAGAACCAAGTTTTCACAGAGTCTGATAGAAGAAAAGAAGCCTTCCTTTTTCTGTTAGAAACTTAAAAGGGGAAGGTAAGACCTAGGGTCTTTACTTACAAAGCGATGACTTCTAAGATACTAATCAAAGCCATTTATCTTCACATATTTTCTTTAACTGTGAATTGGAACATATCAGAAAACCTTTCTGCATATTTATACTTTAAAATGTGTGTTTTTATTAATTTTTAAGAACTTAGGAGTGTCCATCGTACTGTTTACTGTAAAGCTATTCTAGCATTTCCTTTAACATGCTGTGTCACAATTTGCTTGTACCTTTTGAATCAGAGATTTCCAGAGTATAGTATAATCAACTTTATGGTATGCTTTTTTAATTTAATACTATGCAAATCCTTTTAATAGAGAAGATGTTGACTTGATTCAGAAATTTCAGGGTAAGCTTTTAAGGGAAAGACATTACATTTCTTTCTTGCGTTTTTTCCATATTTGCTCAGATGTGCTGTTTGACTTGTCAGACATAAGTTTCGTGAACTGACAGAAAGCCCTGTAAGCAAAATTAAACATATCAACAGTTAAGTAAGGTTTTTACAGTCAGTCCAACCAAGTTGAATATATCATTTCTATTAGTCTTAAAGTAAATATATATAATATATTTTAAAAAGAGCTGTATTCTGTTCTCAATTCTTCACCCTGAAGTGCTCAGACAAGTACCATTTCTTTATGCTTGTAAGTTAGCACTGGCCCTTGTGCCTGAGCCACTAGGAAAACTGAAACTGTCAGTATTCCTTACCAGTTGTCATTGCCAGGTTTGCTTGCATACATTGTTAAAAAGGTAAGGATATGTAGCAAATTGTAAGTGTCAAATGGATTTAACATGTGGTCTTGGCCCTTCTCGTGACTATGTTTTCAGTTCAGGTTTCCAGAAAAAGAACTGAATGTGGGTGGGTTGAATCCCAATTTAAATCTGCTGCATCAACGTGCACCTCTGGCAGTCTGCTGTGACATTGGCTCAGCATGATTACAACACAGCCTACCTCCGGTATTTGCCCTGAGTTTTACCTGCTGTAGCTGGAAGACTAAGAAAGCCTTACTGTCACTGTGGCCAACCTACATTTTCTGCATTCCTGTTGCAGATCAGAGAGCAGAGAGAAAGAGGAAGCATACATTTAAAAAAAGAAAAAAAAAAAAGATTATGCTTCAAATATACTGCTCTAATTAACACCAGGGAATGCAGTGGAGGCCCTGTCAGTGACATTCACATGCATATGTAATTGCTAAAGGGAGACATCTGTCCATCTTCAGAGATTGATTTAGTGTGTGATGTGTCTACTCCTTACGAAGAAGAGGAGTAGTGGAAACAAAGCTTTCTTCCACTGAATACTTGTGGCTGTCATTGTCATTTGGGACTCTGAGCTGTATCTTCAGAAAATAGCTGAAGTTGGCCAAAAGAGGTGGCACATGCCGTTGTGTGATGAGTCTGGAGGTGTACGAGCCAAGGGCTGGGCTCTTCCTTGAGGACTTGTTCTCTTCAGTTCATTAAAGTAATGGGCAGAGGGAGATTAATTAAGAAAAATGTTTGGTATGGGATTAATTTCATGCCTTGCTCTCCAGTTTACATTGGGTGGTGTTGGACAAAAATGTACATGCTGTTCATTGTGATACTACAGTGAGTAGATTTTAGTTACCTGTGTGCGGTTGTTCTAAATGACGAAGCTTTGCTTGTAAAGCCAAAACATGGGTAAATGCTGTTGTTGTGCAAAGTTTGCTGTGGCACTCTGATGTTCAGAACAACTTCAGTGATGAGGCACGGATGGTTTTTGGAAGGCTGTGCAGTACCTTTCCCCGTGAAAAGCAGGAGGTGCCCCGCTGCCAGGAGTTGCACACAGCTTGTCCATTTTGCTATGAGAATGGACATGGATGTTCCTGGTATGGAACAAGCCCCGAGACAGAGTTAAAGCCCAGAACGGGAGCTCACAGGGTGCATTGCAATGGTCACTGAAATTTCAGTGTGAGATGTGACAGAGGTAAGGGCACTGATGTTTTCCTCCTTCTATACTTGGATTGGAACTGAGTCTGTGAAAGAGCTCACAGTTTCAGTCGCCTTGAGCACAACTGATTGTTGGTTCAGTTGACTATTCTGCAGGTATTTATTATCTTAGATCAAATCTCAAGATTGCTGGAATTTTTATTTATTTGTTAATTTTTTGCTATGATATATTTGATGCTTGCTGTTAGGTTTGGGTATTTCTTGCCTGGTTTGGTGAGATTTTCTTTCAAAGAGGTGATATTTAAACTGATGTCATCAAGCACTTCTGAAGTGTTCATTGCTTGGAGTTGCTGAAATAATGGTATCAGAGGAACAGTTCATTCATCAGACTATGCTATAGGTTTTTTATTTTTTATTTTTTTTTCTATGCTTTTCAAGCACAAACTATTTTTTCAAATAGGGGACAGTATACTGTCTTTCTTGAAGATGTTAGAAATGACTCTTTCTAACAAATGACTCTAACGTAGAAATGCTACATTGCTTCTGGTCAAATTAATTAAGTAGACTTACATTTAAGTCTGAACAAAGGCTGTTTGAATAAAGCAGAATACACGATTTTTTTCTTCATCTGTAATACTAAATTTATTTAAAAGAATATGGCTATCTGTAAAGAAGTAAGAATGAGAGTGTTGTTGATGGCATTTGTTTTTCTTCCCCTTTCTGTCAAAAACTAGATGGAGTTTGAAATCATCCTGTACAGATGGCAGAATCTGACCAGTGAGAGTAATCCCATCCTGTGATTATTCCTCAGTGTAAAGATTATTTTGCTATTTTTATTGAATTTCATGTAAAATTCTCAGTGATTTCAACAGGTATGATACCCGGTTCTCAGAAATCTTCTCAAAGTTTGATATTCTTCCATAATATGGTTGTTATCATTTGCCTTACTATAAGAACACTGATTCTTAATTGCATAATTGTTTCTGAAATTCTTTTTATGAAACGCTTTGCTGTTTCTAAATATATCATCATTCAAAATTATGTGAGATAGCTTTTTCTAGTCATCCACATGGCAAAATGTTTTGATTGACTATTTTAACAGTTGTGAATAATGAACTGTATGCTTCAGCTTCTCCTACATAAATGGACATTGATTTTCTTTGGCTTGCTTTTGACCCCTAAGAAGTAAAGCAATTACAATTATGCTTGCATCTCTTCTCTTTCTCTTATTGTTTCATGTATATTATAAACAGCTTTTGGGAACTGATCTACTTTAATCAGATTTTTTTTTTTTTGAGTGAAAAAGGAGGCAAAAATCATTGGCTCTATGGTTGTCTTGCAGCTCTAGATTTCATCACACACAGCTGTCTGCCTGTATCCATTATCAGTTGGTCTCACAGCTGAATGTTCCTAAATAAAGCAGAATTCACAAACAGTTCATTGTACACCTGTTTTAATTAGTTATTAAATGGCAAACATTTATGAGGCAATATATATACGTTCGGTCCGTGCAGGGCAATTATTGCCATGTAATAAAACACCCACGGGTGCATGCACAGAGCTCTTCCTGGGGATAGATTTATGAACAGGAATCAGCATCAGGCCTGTGGGTTTTAAAAATCGGAGTGCCTTCATTCTAATTCTACGCATTATGTGTTTTGCTTTTTTATGAAACAACTTTATGAACACAGAGTGTAATATATAATAAAAAGTACTCTTTTCAAAATCAGCGTTAGGCTTTAATAACATGGAGGAATGGATTTGAAAGCAGACTGGGGTTATAGTTCCAGGAAACCAGAGCGGTTAATGCACTATGAATATGACATGTTTGGCTGCTGTCAGGGGTGCAGTTAGTAGCAGGGCTCCCTGTTGGCAAACTAAGCAACTCTATTAATGTAAGTGCAAAAATAACTACTATATTGATTTTTCAGCTGAAGCAACTTCTCAGTCAAATACAGTGACATTCATGAGAGATTTTTTCCAGAGAAAGCTTGCTGTAACTGTGTTAAACATTTCTAAGTAAAGTGTATAGAAATCATGACAGCACCTGCAGATTATTACTTTTCATTTTTCTTTAAGTCACCGAGACTGGGAAAGGTGTTCCTGGATAACTGAATGCACAAATACACCATGCCATGAGTCTTTCAACTAGCTAATTCTTAAGCATCTGTAGTAATGGTTCATCATATGCTACTTTTCACAAGCTGATGTATTTTGTAATTGTGAGGTTGTCTGGGCTATTTTCTTGGGATGTCTTCATTAAAATTACCTAAATTTCAGACTGTTAACCTGTTTTATAAAGCAACTTCAGTTTTTACTACATTCAGTAGCTTCCCCCTGATGGGGTGCTGATCTCACTGCTCAGTAATTATACATTATTTTTGTTGGATTGTTATCTATGCTCTCAACACCATTTGAATAGCTGTATATTTTTGCAGTTTTCTTCTTTTCTTTTTTTTTTTTTAATTCCTATTTCTGAGAGACAGACCGCATCATTCATTGCTTGCTTTGATTAATGGAGAAATCCAGTTGTTACTGGTGATTTGATATTCCCATGTGTTGCTGTGATCCTACACATGTCCTTTTATGTACCTCTTACTATCTCTTTTCTAGCCTCTTCATAATGATATTACCATACTTTTTCCTGAAATGAGAATTTCAAGGTTGATCTGCAACATTATTTATTTTGCTCATGTAGTACAGTTTACATCCAATTGATTGTTTTCTCAGGTCTGAGATTCAGTAGTTTTTTTTTGCATACAATTGCTTATTAATATTAATATATTGTTATTTGTGTACTCTGTGTTTACAGGACTGAGTCCATGACTTTTCTTGTTTGAAATCAGAGTTGATTTTGGCTTTTATAATTACTCTTCACAGTTATATATTAGCTGCAATTGTCTAACTTCAGCAAAGGCATGTTTTTTTTTTGTGGGAAAGCATTTTGTGAAATGGGAAAAAAGAAAAATTTGGTGACCAGTTCCCTCTTGGCAATTTAGGAAAACATCATCCAGCATCTCCTTAAATAAACTGGACCTTTCTGTTAGAGTTGCACATTGTATACAGACCACCCCCCCCTTTTTTTTTTCTTCCAGCATTAAACAAGATTACTTAAGTCTTATAACTTGCAAGTTTATTTTCAGATTTCAGCCCTGAACTTGCTCTTTTTTGTGTGTAAAAATGATAGTTTTTCTTGATACAATCTTTCTGTTTGTTTGTTTTGGGGAGGACTATGTAGGTTTACTGGTCCAATCAGTTACCTTGTCGTGTTGCTGCTGTATTGAATATTGTCTCTAAAGAAAGCTGATAAAGTGCCAAAGATCATAATCTTTAAATAATTGATGTACAGCTGCTTCTTTTATCATAAGTAAGATGGGAGATTCTGCAGTTCTGCAGGAAAGATACCAACATGCAGATTGGTTGATATGTCTAGTTAAGGAAGAAGTCTGTCAGCCTGAGCTATATATGCATATCCCTCAGATTCCTGACAGGCAGGAGTGGAAATGATAGTAAAACTCGGGAAATGTTTTAAATTATCAGATCTTTGAATAATAATCCTTGAATACTTTGTTAAGAGAATCTAATCTAGTGTGGCTGAATGGCCAGTATGTGGGAGAACATTCAGGTCATAAAGGGTCATCTGGCAAAGACATGAATCCCTCAGCCACCAGGTTCTGTGGCTGAGATATCTGAAAGAAAGTATAGGGTGTGGGTAGTGGAGAAGGACTTTGGGGGAAAAATACAAGCTCAAATGACAGTTTTTGTTAATTCTTTATTTCAGCCTTGTGAATCCAGTAGTTACAAGACAGTCTGATTCTGTGTAGGTAGACAATCTGAGCAGAGTGATCTGGACAAGCTCCTGGGAAGGTCTTGCATCTACGAAAAATGGAATTTGTAGCCTGGTACAGCTTCTGCTAAGTGTCTGACACCCAGTGGAGTTTAGGATTGCATGATGCTGTGTTTTAGGGGAAGAGTTTTTCTCTAGCTGATACAGACCAACACCTCTGCGAAAGTCAGTCCTCAGAGTATGGTGCCTACTTCACCACATTGTGTTATCTTCTAACACATTTTTCTTACACTAATGTTTGCTATGGGAGATTCAAAGAGGAATGTATTTTGATGTTTTTATTCAGTGTTCATTTTCAGGACATGTTTTTATTCTAAACACTATGAAGAAACACGAGGCCTGTCTTTTCAAAAAAAAATATGCCATAGAAGAATCGAATATATTTTCTAGGGATCAACAGTAGGGAAGGATTAAGACCTGATTTGAAGTGCTACTTGAGAAATAGCTGCAGACTTGGTACGTGTCCTGTAGTACTGAAGGGACAAGCTATGATAACTTGTCATAGGAAATCACAGTCAGGGACTTAGCCCACATATGCAGGTGAATGTAGCTAGATGTGCTTTCTTAGAACAAGGCACGGTACAGCTGCTGACCTTAGACATTATAATAACATTCATGCAGGGAGAGATGATATCTTTCAAGGGAATTCCTCAGCCTAACTGTGCATACCATGGTAACATCAGTGGTGGAACCAGGAGGTATTCACTGAATCTCAATGCTAAAACCCCAAAGAAACTTACAAGCATCTTTCCCCTACCTGCTTCTTAAAGGAAATAAAATAATGCTTTCCTTGTGTCAATGAAATGTTTGTCAAATGCAGCAGAAGCTTCTGCTGATTTACAGTGCTATGAAGGGCAGCAGTGACGACCGTTCAGCAGATAGGGTGACAATCCTTGTGTTTTAAGATGCAGATAAGATGTCACATCCAGCTGTTCATTAGAAAGAATGATAGTAGGTGTTTAAGGGTACTGATAGGGAACTTTGATATTTTTCACTATGGATTTTTCTTCAACTTTTACTGACTGAAGTCTAAAATGACAAAACCCTTTCTCTGCTAGCTACTGCATAGTAGTTCTGACTGCCATGTATACACAGCAGTATGCCTGCTACACAGGTCTTCAGTGGCCACAGGCCTGTAAGCTTGAGACCATCAGTAACTGCATTAGTGAATGTCTAAGTAGACTGTAAGAAAGAAGGAGAATAATGCAGTAGGCGTACTTTTGCAATTCTTTATGCTGTGTTGGAGAGAGTATATATATGACCCTTGAAGAGAGGAAAAGGTGAGTAGCTGCATTTTTAGACAAAGCAGACAAAGAACTGTAAGAACAGAAGCAAGGTGTTTGATGAGGAAGTTGCTGTCTGGGTTCTTAAGGGGAAAGTCGTGCTTCCAAGATTGCACTTGTTCAGTAATTGAAATATGTCCTTGAAATACAGAGCTGCTACTCATGCAGAGGAGGAAAGACTGTAGGAAAGACTGGGAAAGACTGTAGCTGTGTCACTGTTCCCCAGAAGCCCCATAAATTCCCCATATTTAAAGCAGGACCTCATGAGCAGAAATTCAATTGCATCCTTAGGCCACTCACTTCTGCAGCCCTATTTGAGGTTTTAAGGCTATCTGAGATTAACACAAAAAGCAAAGTGGAAATTGGTGAGACCCTCAGGTTGTTTCATGTTAGGAGAGATGCAAAAGTGTCATCATAAGGATTTCTTTTCTTTTCTCCCTGACATACATGTATATACACATGTATCTGGCTCAAGATAAATGCTACAATAAATTGGACTTCATGTGCATGCTTGAAGCAGACTCTGCAGTAGTCTGTAGGGACTAAACAGACTTATGGATCTCATTTCACAATTCTAATTTCCTTAGGAAAATTGTCAGGGCACCTTCCTTTCCAGCAAGTAGAGCTGGAACAAATAGCTGGAACCACCTCTAAAGGCACCTGTAAAAGTGTAAAATTATGATTGTAAGCTTTCTAAATGATAATTCTACTTCTGAGACTTTAGATGAGAAGGAGGCTGCCTTTATGGATCATGTGTCAATATTACTCCAGTTAGAAAATGATACACAAGATTAACTGCATTCTTCATTTTATGTCACCAGAATTATCTTCTCTGAATGGTGGAAAAATATTTTAGATCTTTCTACCTACAGAATCTCTCTGCAGACATTTAATGTGCAGGAAAAAGCATCTACACAAAAGCTCACGAAAACCGTACTGTACTTTGAAGTTCTGCAATTACAGCTAAATGTTGCTTTCTGCAGATTTATAGCATGTAAATAGTTGGAGATGATACTGCGAGGAAAGCTAGTCCTTTATTTTTAAAAATATACATCTGTCGTAGTAACCTATATTTATAAATGTATAAACTGTCCTGCTGTGTGTTTGAAACCTATCGTTTTACCCCAAACACCCATCTGTTTGTTCGTCAAAGCATTTTGTTAGCTTCAAAAGAAGGTATAATTACATAAATACCATCTTTTACTTAAAAGAATTTTTTTAACACCATCTGACTAAAATACAGAAATGATGAGAAAAAATGAAAACGTGCCATAATTACGGTCTCTTATACAAGGCAATTGTATATACAGTACTGGGGCACATTCAGGATGTAGATTGGGGGCGGTATTTGCCCTTTGATTTTTTGACTGCAAACAAATCCGGCACAGTCAGTATACATGCAAGAAGCTCTAGATTGGGAATAACGGTGTATATACTAAATAGCACCTATCTGTGCAGCCTTTGATTTAGGATGTGGGTCCCTCTAGAGTCTGCAAGTCAGATTTCCAGAGGGATGTATCATTTAAAATTGTAAAATAAAGTAAAGCAAAAAATCAATAAAGAAGTAACTTATAAAAATAATTACTGTAGTCTAAATCATAGATCAGCGCCATGTGCAGCCATAGGCTATGTTGGGGAACTGGCATAGCCAGGTTCTTAGTCACAAATACGCAGAAAGGACAGTCCATGACGTACTCAATAAAGCTAATTGAGAAGGGACAGCAGTTACATTCTTATTTGTCCTTCTACTATTAATGCACCTAATAGATCCATACCTCAGGATGTATTAAAGCTCTGGACCTATAATGTCAGGATCTAGCATTTAAATATTCATTGAAATGCTGTATTGGTTCCAGTGGTATCTTGTTTGCGTGAACTGAATGAATAGGTGATTGACCAAATATTTGTCTTCCTCTCAACTCCAGTGTTTTTGTTTGTTTGTGTGTGTGTGGGTTCTTATGGAAGTCTTACTTCCCAGACTGTAAAAATTCATATTTTATGAAAACAGTGATTCTCATTTTTTATCTGTGCACATTACGTTATTTGTGCAGAGTTTGATAATAGAGACAAGAAAAAAAAATGAGCCAGAATGAGGTTTGGTGCTTGAGTCTGGGCTCCAGGAAATGGCTTGTGTATTTAACAAAAAGGTTGTTTTGGGTTATAAAAGACAAATTTTTCCTTTGTTGTTGTTGTTGTTTTGCTTTGTTTTAACATGGAAAACTTACTGTGCTACATGCAGCAGATACCTAAGTTGATGGATACTGCCTCTCGAAATCAGAAGGCTCCTCAGTCCTGTAGTTGCTGTAAGGAGACACTGCATGTTGCTCTATATATACAGAAGTGGTTACTTGGGATATTCTTCATCACTGCTTTACTGCAGATTTCCCTAGCAGTCTTGATTCGCTTGCTTAGAAGGAGAATGCAGATGTTTTGTCAGAACATGGCAGGCATGACGTGTGACTGAATCAGCTCTGTCTTCCTCTGCCACAGAGAGGATGTTCTTCTACAGCAAGCTCAGTTTTCATCATTCTGGGAAGTCTTTGATTTACTGAAATACACTAGACAGCTTCTGAAGTGTGAAATGATTTATATGTCGGTCCCTTCCGTCTGAGTAGCCACCTGCTATCTTCTGCCTTACTGGAGTGCTCCCGCTAAAAGAAAGTAGATGATGCATATCAGAGATTTTTGTGGTGACATCCTTGTTATTTACAAAGATTGGCTGTAACGTTTCCTCTTACTATGTCAGTGAACATGCCGCAGATAGACGCTTGCGGTAGAAACCCACTTGTTGCATTTGCCGTGAGCATTGCACCACTCAGAGCCCTGTTTCCTCTCACAACCATGACTGATGCAATGTTTTTTCTTGCGTTCCTTACCTGTTGTGGCCCATCAAGCGTTTAGCTCCCGTGCTTGCAGTTAGCAGCAGGAAGGCCATGCACTGGGTTCTTACTGTCTGTCTTCTCGGGTCTTGAATATTTCTGAGATTTCTATTGAACGTTTCAGAGATTCATAGTTCTGAGATTAACTTGGTAGAAAGCCTTGAGATCTTCAGCATAATATTCCTATAACAGCAGTTATAGAATTATAACACTGATATAAAAGTAAGTAATTTGAAGAAGAAATGGTAAGTGCCTGAAGTGGAGGAATTTTCTTTACTGTTCACGTGTAAAGCATCTTTTAATGAGGTACAGGGTGCTGCCATGATAGAAGTGAAAGCAACTTGAGTTACAAAGACTCTTGTCAACTCGTCCATAAAACTTCAGGTATAATGTTTATTTCTATGACTGGTTAGAGATACATCCATACAGAGAATAGCTCTGTCTTAAATTGTAAATATATTCCTCTTAAATTGCATGAGGTTTAATTTTTGCTTTTCAGCCAACTTTTTCTCAAAGGGATTACAAAAATGATAATTTGGTAGCAGCTCATGTTCAATATTTTTGAGGATGGTGTCTAGTTAGGGTATCACATTTATATATATATATTTCAGTATGTCTGTTGTGATTTGACTGTATATGTTTCTAACGTGTGTGTACACATACATTTGTAAGAGATAGATACCTATACGTCTGTGTTAAACAGGATATACTGATAACCTTGTCAACCTTGATAGCACTGGAATTAGAAAATCTGTAATAAACCCATTTCTGATTGTGACAGCAGCCACAGTACGTGACTGGGCTTGTGTTCTTGGGTGTTCATGTGGCTTGTTGTAGACTTAGATAATGCACATACAGGCCTGTGCATGTACTGAAATTGACTCTCTTTCAGATAATCTTTCCCATGCCGCATACCATCCTCAAGCCCATTCACAGTCACAGCCGAAGGTCATCTTCCAGGCCTGAATATGTTAAATCTTCTCTTTAAATGCCTCTGCTGGTTCTTCTCCTCCCTAACATCAAGCTGAAGCTCTCTTTTTGTTTTCCAGGGTTTTGCATAGGAAAGCTGTGCATTAGGTTTTATATTCAGCAGCTTGCTGAGATTGTTGTTGTTGCCACCAGTCCACCACTGAGTTGCCTGTTCTGCCCCTTGAAATTTCCATAATACATATCTTCCTGTCTCAAATAAAAGTAAAAATGTTCTACCTACAACTGGCATATCTGCTTTTATAACCTTCAATTGTAAACTAACTTAACTTCCATATGGAGCTGATTTCCAGCCTAAAACAGAAATTTTATTCAGGACTTTGTTTTGAATAGCTTTATATTAATAGTTTCATACAATTCAGTGAGATCTTAACATCTAATTTTTGAGCAACCTAAATTTTGCCTTTTTCCATTTTTTTCCTTCTGTTTTAATAAAATCTACCTACTGTATGCTCTTGAGTAATAAAGCATCTTGTCACACAGCCTGAAAATAGTATTTCTTGTTTTAATAGCTACACTTGAATATTTAATTTACAGTTACTTAATATACATTTATTCAGTGAAATTGTTGAGCCTTCTTGAAGTGAATGTTTTCAGATATCTGCCTTGAGGCAGTACATATCAGACAAGGACAGATTACCTGGAAATTTACTTTCAGCTTGATAAAACATCCTTGGTTTTGTTTGTTTTTTAACTCTTAACATTTGATGGCAGTCAGGACAGTGGTTAGTGATAGATTTCTTGGATTTAAACCAATTTCTGCTGTTTCAGCAACAGGAAATTGGAAGAGTTAGTATTCAGAGTTTAGTTTTAAAATACAGCAAAATGATTGGAGAGTGAACAGCTTGAACAAGTGAAATTACACATCAGCTTGACCATACAGTGAATTAAAAAATAAAGAGTGAATTGGTGAAGGAAAATGTTACTTTTGAATTTAGACTGCAAAAATGTGGAGTTTGAGGAAGCACAAAAAGAAGATGTGTGGATCCTGGTGAAAACTGAAGTTTTACCCCAAACTACTTTCTTTCTGTGTAGTGTTTTTTCTTACTGAATTTTCAGTTAATTCCAAAACTGTAAATCGTTTTAACTTAAGCCTCATTATCTCGGTTTTGCACTGCCAAATCTACTGAGTAGAGCAAGGGAACTGGAACTGAAACTTCTGAATTAGATTTGCTCTGTGATCACCACGTAGGCTTGAGTGCGTCACATGAATTTCTTTTGGTTCATTTATCCCATTTAGCTTAAATTCATACTTCGTGGGCGCATGGGTTAGTACTTTGAGACTTCATTAATGAGTGGTTACATAAAGGGTTATTCAATTAGTTAGAGACAGTGGAGCCACACAGTGTGTTAGATATTGATTTACATACATCTTTGGTTTCTCAGAGTATTTTGCATGATCTAGTAGCAAATTTCTGTTTACTTGAAGTCATTCTCTGATGTATCTTTTGGAAGAACATTATGCAAACCTGTAAAATAAATTGACTTGTTGTATGTGCATTTAAAATGAATTTGTCTATATCTACTCTTGACATAAATTAAATTTGATACAAAGTCATATTTGCTCATTTTCCACTCTCTGTCTTAATTGATAAACAGTAAGGAAAATCATTTGGAGGTCTGAGTATTCACGTACTGTAATAAGCACTTGAAGAAATCTCTTTGAGACCTTTTTGTCTGTAGAATCACAACTGCTAATTAATTTTATTCTTTTTCTATTACAGCACTATAGAAGTAAAAAGTGGACTTGTTCTTTTAGAGAACTATAAATTCCCAAAATAAATTATAATTTGTGTTAAAACAAACAGCTGAATTATGGGTTAGCAACCTGTGCTTCTGCGTACAGTTTGACAGTTGTAACAGGAACAACCCCCTCCCACCCCCCCCTTTTCCTACCCTAGTATTTAGTTTCAAAACTCCTCTAATTTTGCATGCAAATCTGCATGTGGATTTGATGCGATGTTACGTTCTTCCCATTATGGGAAAGAATTAAAACTGAAATATCAGAGTAATCTGGATGCAAGTGAAGAGGTAGCCTAGCATGAAGCCAGCTGGTAGTGCTGTCAAACCAACTAAACTTGCTTCAGCCTCGCTGTAGGCAGACTTGTGCTAGCACAGGCCTCCGTGGATTTTGTGTTGGTCACCACAAGACTTCCAGATCATACACCCTTCTGCCACATAAGCTTCTGAATTCCCAGTTTCCTAATAGTTACTGCTTTAGGTAGGGTTTTTTTGTTGTTGTTGTTTGTTTGTTTGTTTTTTGTCTGCTGGTGCATAAGATTTTGAGAGAAAGTTACTAGTTTACGGAAATGAAATGGCTATTTACAAGAACCAGATGTTTTGATAAGAAACAGAAGGGGGCTAGGATGGCTTCACCGTCTCACCAAATATTCATGGTTTTGGCAAGTCTTCTGATGTATTGGGCAAGTATTTGTAGATGTCAATGGCACTGTGTAAGTAACACAGTAGTAACATGGTCCCTTAACAAGGAGAGCAGAGCCATCCATCGTGATCCTGTCTCCCCCACAGTACCTGGTTAGTGACTGGTTCTGCAGGGTGAACCAGCCAGCCAGTGTATTAGTCACTGATGTGAGATATTAAACCACTTACAACTTGGGATTTGGTATCCTTGCACGCAGTTGGCTCGTTAGCCAAGATTTCTAGTGCCATTGCCTCTGTCTTCCACAGCAGTCTTGTTATCATAAATCTTCAACTGTAGTTTATACTCAGACTGCCTCACCTTGAAGGCCACACTCTGCTTAATAAAAAGGTTCTGTTTCAATGTAGTATTGTGGCAAAGCATTGTGGATGGTGTAATGTTTTCCCTTTAAATGGGATAATCCATGTTGGTCTTGCGCGTATTACATTTAGGTAAGTAGCTCTGTGGTCCCACCATTGTGGTATCTCTGTTCCTCCACAGCAGTTATTAATTCTGTAAGCAGCACTTTCATTTATCTTTGCTTTATTTTGAGGTGGTAGGTTATCCATCAAGAATAAAAGCTCACATCCCTAGTGGATGAGTTAATTGCCAATGTGATTACTAATGGAGTCTCTGTTTTATCCAGTGATGTGTTTGCACAAAATCTTTAAGAACTTCTATTGCCAGTACTGCTCCCTCTATGGCCAATTTTGCTGAATCTTAGTACTCGGAGGAGACTGCAAACTCATGGATGCTTTTGGAGATGTTTAGACATGCAGGTATATTCTCAGTCGTTCAGCTGTGTGTGGGCTGAACAACAGGCAGCACAATAACACTAACTTAATTTTCTTAGACAATCAAATTACGAAATAATGATGACAACACTGACATGTCCGTTTGTTTTCTGCAACTTTCTTTTGCATTCTATGTTGTATTTCATAGAGTAAAGCAAATGGGTATTTATAGAAAATGTATTGTGGGTCCTAGTTAAAGCTTTTTATGTCCAAATTGGTAATTGTGATACAACTGGGGAAAACAGTTTATTAACATAAATGGGGGTATGAGACATAGGCTTTCATCAATTTAGCTGATTGTTTTTTAAGTTATGGTTAGGGTTCTATGGAACATTTTTCTAGTATTCAGCAAATGGGCTAAGGGATGCTGTGATCAGTGGCAATAGGCATTTTGCAAAGAAAGTCTCTGGATGAAAGGCTAAAAACCTTCTGCCACATAATTCTGGGCTCCATAGTTCATCATCATCCCATTAAAAAGATTAAAGCAATAGAAGCTTTAAACCAAACCTGTCCAACAAAATGTTCAAAGGCACAGAAGTATCTTAAAACCTGATTCAAATGCACTGTGATAAACTTTCAGAGCCCCTATTTGTGATTAAACTTACTACCTTTTTTACTTTCTACTTTCCTCTAATTGGCATATGTCTTTCACTCATGCCAGATTTCCACTCTTTGAAAGTATAGTTAGCATACCTCACTGTACGGAAAGAAGTATCACTTTGTACTCTTTCATTCTTTTGTCCATAACACACGAAATTATGTAGTGGAATTTTTTGCTTACTGATTGGAACTACAAATTTTTGCACTTTGAGCTTTACTGTTTTCTTGGGGTGTCTCAGACACTACGAAGAGTTTTAGACAAAATTATGAAGTTCATTGCTCCAGTGTTTTGGGGAAAAGGTTGTTCCTAAAGTTACTCAGATTCTCTAGTGTTCATGCAGTGCCCTTGAAAATTAAGTGTAGGATTCAGACTTGATTTGCATTTTGGAACTCTGTTAAACAATTTAACACTAGAGCTGAGGGAAAAACTTCTCACTGATGAAAAAATGGTGCAATTTGTAAATTGGCTTCTTAGTTTCTATGCAAATGAAAGGTGTAAAATGTTCTTGTCTGGCTGAGTGTATTTGATGTAAAAATATTAAAATTTTACAAAGATAAATAGTAGTAGAATTGTGCTTCTGGCAAGATAATAGTGCCTGCATGCTATGTATCCCTGGAAAGCTGAGAGCCTGTGCTAAAAAGTCTATGCAGCATCAGACTTGGGAATGCTGCAATAAATTTGTGCACAGGAATTTTTGGAAATAAAAAAAAAAAATTTGTCAGTATTGCCTGTGCTTCAGAGGATTTTCTTAAACCCTGCCAAGAAGGGAAATACCCAAATAGATCTTATAAGTCTGGGTAAAGGGCAAAAAGAAATCTGAAAGATAAGTAATTACCTTGGCTGTTTGAGTACCATGGAAGAACTGAATACAAATGTAAAGTAGAAAATGTGAAAGGTAAGGAATGTGATCCTGTGCAATTTTTTCATACATTTCAAGACTGCCGATCTTAAAGGCTTGTTCTAAACAAATAACAGGATCAGTACTCAGACAATCTGAGCACAGCCATGTCAATAAAAAAAAAGCTTTTTTATTTTTATTTTTTAGCAAGAAGATCTTTGTTTTTTAATATGCAATTCCAAAACATACTGGTGGAGTTACATTCCTTTTATGTATTCACATATGAGTAACCTGTTTTGCTGAGTATATGATTTCACTTTCTTACATTTTCATCCTTCTAGTACACTGAATGTACCTTATACTCAACTAGAAGAAAATAATAATTTTGCTTTATCTGATGGCAGCAACCAATTGAGTAAGTTAGAACTGTTATTCTATGCTAAAGTAACTTTAATTTACCAAAGGCTGACGAATCACTTCTCTAGAGTTGGAAAACGAATCAAACAAGCTTATATCACAAATGAAAATAGCGATCTGTGTCTAATAAATTTGTAGCTCACTGAAAAAAAGATAAGTTCACTGGGTCTGAAGCCAAGAGTAGTGCTACAGGGAACGCATAATGCACTGTGATATCATTTCCAGGGGTAGCTTTATGAATAAGAGGGTAGAACATATTAACAATTATGCCGATGGCTAGGAGTAGATTGAATTATAACTGCATTAAGTGTAGTAGCAGTTTTACCCTTTTTCTTTTCCTTGCAATTATTAGGAAATTATTTTCTTTCAAAAGGAAACAAAGCAGAATATTACCAAGCAGGCATATTGTTCTATCTTGACTATAATGAGCATTCATTGGTTGATGTGGGTAATTATCTTTTTGGAAAATATAGATTCATTCAGTGAAATCTAGCCTCGATCATAAAACAAATGAAACATAAGTGTCCAGCTGAGCAATGATGACATGGTCATTTTTAAACATCTGTGCTAAAATAGATTAAGGTTGATCAAAATCCTTGTGTTTTTTTTTTTTTTTTGTCCTCCAGTGAAGGAATTTACTAGGATTCTGCCTATGAGTTCCTGAGCATTAATTAATATAGAAAACAATGCCTTTAAGTGACATTAAATTATCCCAACAGAATACTAGTGTTTAGCCCTCCTCTGCATATATTGTTTCGTGCATATGATGTCAGGTGTGCTGCTGTGTGCTATGGATGGCTATTATGAACAGCACTTCAGAACAGTTTGAGTTACACCCAAGACCAAAGAAGTCATAATGCATTTTATCCCTGCTGTCCATTTCCATGTAGTGATTGATAAAATGTGTTCTTGACAGATCTCATGACTGATGAGGTTCATTAAGCTTTCGTAACTGAGAAATGATGCCTAGACTGCAAAAATGTCACCTAGAGACCTCACTATGTCCTTTCAGTACTTAAATGAAGCTTATAAAAAAGATAAAATAGAGTGACTTTTTACACAGGCAGATAGTGATAGGACAAGGGGGAATGGCTTTAAACTAAAAGAGGGGAGATTTAGATTAGAGGTTAGGAGGGAATCCTTCACTCAGAGGGTGGTGAGGCACTGGCACAGGCTGCCCAGAGAAGCTGTGGATGCCCCATCCCTGGAGGTGTTCAAGGCCAGGCTGGATGGGGCTTTGGGCAACCTGGTCTGGTGGGAGGTGTCCCTGCCCATGGCAGGGGGTTGGAATTTGATTAACTTTAAGGTCCCTTCCAACCCAAACCATGCTATGATTCTATGAAATGGGGCATAGAGCTGACACCAGAAAGGCAGTATTTTAGGTAAAAGCCAGTGTGTAGAGGAGGAGGTGGCTGTGTTGCTCTGATCTGGCAGGTGCCGTGAGCTGTGGTACCAGGAGAGCAGTGTGTGCTGCAACTGTGCTTCATCCCTGCCAGCCATACTTGCACCAGGCAGGCGGAGCCCATCTTGTGGGGGCCATCGTGGGGACACTGCAGGCACCAGGCCCGGCCTGCTGTGCTGCCCTCCAAGTCCTGCCAGCTCAAGGGACACGTGGGAAGCACTGGGCATGTGTCTGATCTTGACGTTGAGGCCATCTGCATGGCTTCCCTCCTTGCTGAGGTGGCTGTGCGTGAGGGCTGACTGCTGCATACATCCATACACTCCTTTACTTGATTGTGCTGGAATATAGATCAGTGGCTGTCGCGTGGCCTCTTTGTGCAGTAAGCTAATATTGTCCATAATTCACAATAAACATTTTTTTTTTTAATGTGTGTGGTCTTATCTTATTTTCCGGATTTCCTGGTTATGCTGTAAGCAGACCTTTTAAAACCTCTTGGCAACCCTACTGAAACAAAGATGATGAATTGTCTAACATCTTTTTGTGTACTGCATGACATTCTGTTCTTCTAAATAATTTATTTGCAGAGAAATTGAGATGAAAGCGTGATTCTGTTTTGTGTTTTTTTTTTTTAAATGTTCACCTTGACAATTTATGATCTTTCAAAAAATATTTATCTTGTGTCCAAGAACAAAAACAAAAAGAGACAGGTTTTGATATTACATCAGTGGGTTCACTCCACTTTTATATGTTTCTAAGTAAAAAGAGATTTGAATCCTGTCTAATCAAACTTGAATCACTTCAGATGAAATGTTAGGACTCCTTCAATTCTGAAGACAGCATAAAAGAGTCGGAGTGCAGAGTAAGTGAGAGAGGTCACCAGTGAAGCTGTCTGGAAACTCAGTATGTTAGAAAGACTACTCAGTATAACCTGTTCCTCATTTGTCCCGGTTATTTCAATGTCTCGATCAGAACTTTGTACAGCCTATTTTAAATGTTTTGTGAATCTCCATCAGTTATGTTGAACATTTCAACAGTCATTTTGGTTTCTACAAAGTAATGTGAAAATAGCAAGTTGTGATTTCTTTGAATGATTGGTGATAATCAATGTACTTGCATGTTGCAATACTGCTGGTTGTCAAAGTATCAAGTTGTCCTCTGACCGTTGTTGCACTAATGTCTCGTTATATTTAATGCACATCAATAACAGTTGTTATTATAGTTGTCATGTTTTTTTGTTTGTTTGTTTTGTTTTTTTCTTTTCTTTTAACCAGACATCTAAGCAGAATTTCCAGTCTATAGTCTGGCTTCATCAAAATCACTGTCTTCTCTGGTTTTGGAGTCAAAGATAAAAAATGGAAGCCTTTTCTGCACATAATTCATACCCACTGAAGCATGTGTTTTAACTTTACATTCATTAAGATGATGCAAAATACTGCATTAACAGTAAATGTTGAGGCATATGTAAAATGACTCTAAGCTGCTTTGTGTCTAAGCAGTAATGGAGGAATTACCATTAGCCTTAAGGCAGGTTTTAAACTAGTGTAACCATGATATTAGGTTGTTCATGATTCTCAGCTGCTTTGCTGTTGGGGTACTAGTTTATTCCTTTCCAGAAAATAGCCTCACTTGTCAGTGAAGGCATACATATGGTAAAAAAGATTTTCTTCTCTATATTAGCTGGTGGGTGAATGCATCAATTAAATAAGCTAACTCCCCACACCTTTAGCCTGGAAAATGCTCTGAAATTCCAATAAACGTTTTATGGAGCCTGACCTGGATGTATCATAAGGTTGTGGATCATTTGGTTGTTGCTGATCGGCCCAACAGCAAGCTGTTGAATGAGAACACCAAGTCTTAGGAAAGAGGGCTGCCTTGGTGATACCGTCACTGTTTTACTTACATGTACCCAGCAAATACAGAGTGGGTCTTTGACCAAGACAGTTTTCACTGCTGTACCTTAACAGGTCTTCCTAGCATTTTGTCATTAGCCTTTCTTTCCTTTCTCCTCCTCCTTTTTTTCCATCCCCAACCTTTTACTCCACTTGCACAGCACAGAAACAGGTTGGATTTTTGAATGCACTACACAGCCAGAGGCACAATTAATGCATGCTCAGAAGATGTGCCCAAGGCCTGTCCTTTATGCCAGGCAGTTTTGTGATGTGTCAGTAGCATAGAAGATAAGGAAAAGCACCTTAAAAGAAAACAAACTTCAGTTTTTAAAAATATAAACTGTCTTAGTTTTAACAATAACCAAACAGAAATGTTAACAAGGAAATTTGCAGCTTCTGGAAACACAGATGCCTTCAGGAATGAAATGAAAAGTTGAAAATTTTTTTTTCTGCACATGTGTTTTGGCATATCAAGAGATTTGTTTCTCAGTAAAACCCTGTGCCTTGACACACTCTTATGCCCCTTGGATTTCCATTTTTCCTTCTCTTAAATTTATACTGATATCGTCAACTAAAACCCATTTTTAAACAGAATATAATCTTAATGTCATTTTCCCAAAAGTTTTACATGACTGTAGTCACCTGTCAATTCTCCCGTGCATGCCTCGTCACAGACTGCCCCCGGCTTTCCCTGTAGAGAAGCCACCTTCTGAGTTTTGTATTTCAGATAAACTTAATTCTTCCATGTTTGGTCTCTCACTGGTTGCTCACCCAAGCTGATCTCCAAACCTGTCAGCAAACAAGATTGTTTCTCAAATGGTGGTAACATTGCAAAGAAAAAAATGCCAAGAGTAACACTGAAGGAGGTACAACAGCTGTCAATTGAGTGGCTGTCAAGAAATCCTGCCAACGTTAATAAACCAAGCTCTTCGTAAATCTCCACTCTTCTGAGCAATTAACACCAGCAGAAGACATGTTCTAAGGAGAAAAAAAAAAAAAAAGAGCAAAAAAACTGTTCAAACCCTTGATAGTTCCATAATCTTCATCTGTTTCTGTTCCAGCTGGCTTAATTAGTTTATCGCCAGATCCCAGGATTCTCCATCTGGGAGAATTAGTTTCTTGGTTTACAGGTAGGATTGCTGAAGTTCCTCATTCTGTTTCTGTTCATAACCAAGATTAATCTTTTTTTGTTCAGACACCCACATGTGCTCAAGACATACCAGCGTACTTTGTGGTGTGGACAGAAGCTCTGTCGGTCTTCCAAGAAGAGGCTCATGGAGCAAAACTAAGCATTTCTGGCATTGGGGGACTTGTGAGACCCCATTACAGTTGTCATGAGACACATATTTTCTGTGCACGTGTGTCCAACAAGAAAAATGACTAATAGATTACAGTTTTGAAATGGGTCTCTTAATGCTGTAGCATACCTCTACTAGATGCAGTTTGTTTTTTTTTTTTTTTTTAAACTTTGAATTGAGAATTGAATTTGACATTATGCATTGAGAATAAAACTTGATATTACATACCTTCTGTTCTGTTTCCAATATTATTCTCATGGGAAAAGGGCAGGGTGTGACTAATTTAAGCATTCAGTGTTTGATTTTTGTTCCTCTGAATTTAACTGAATACAGCACCAGAGAGAGACAAATATAAAAACAAATCTTTTACTTTTCTTCACTGCAATACTTTCAAAAACCTTTAAGAAATAATGAAAGTCCTTCACACTCACGTCATTAAAATATTGCATAGAAATATGCAAAACCTCAAGATAATATTTTGTTTCTCTTGAAATTTCATTGGATATATTGCATATTGAAAACCTATGCACTTTATTTTTCAATAGTTTTGGAAAGATTACAATTTTTAAAAACCTTGCATTTATTTTTTGAGTAAAATGTAGCTCTGCTGATGGCAATGACATTTTTCACCTTACTTTTGTTTTTCTGTTGATGATTGATAGTCATTTTCATGTTTCTCCAACCATGTAGTGTATATTAGCACTGCTTCTGACACCTGGAAAGTCAGATTATGTTTTTTGGCTGATCACAAGAGCAGATAAAAGGTTGGTTCTTGTTCACAAACTAATCCCAGAAGGTGCATTGCCCCTTCCAATTTCTTTGGAAGAAAACTGTGGTGAATCATAAGTTTTGGCTACCTTCCTTTTATTACCATATGCCAGAAATAAGTATATGTGTTATTGCCTTTTCCTTTGTAGATTGACTTTTACAGTACACCCATGTTCACGCACTATGTACTTTGGTTATCTGTTCTCACTAGTTGTTGAAAGAGTTGGGGAGGGTGAGAGGTGGTTTTTCAGCTTTAGGTTTTTGT
The DNA here is from genome assembly GCF_964034855.1 of Anser brachyrhynchus. Classification (NCBI taxonomy): domain Eukaryota; kingdom Metazoa; phylum Chordata; class Aves; order Anseriformes; family Anatidae; genus Anser; species Anser brachyrhynchus. Next base: position 118,280,405 of record NC_137695.1, read on the forward strand.
CTTTTTTTTCTCTATTTTTATTTTATTTTATTTTATTTTATTTTATTTTATTTTATTTTATTTTATTTTATTTTATTTTTAAATGAACTGATAAAGTTTTTAAGACTGCAACATCAAGTGTTGAAAACAGCAAATATATATATATATGTTCTTCCACTTTGGCATTTTATGTCCTCAGTACCTATGTTCCACCAGGAGTTGCAGTATTCACTGTATAGATGAAGAGTGTTAATGAATGAATTGGGTTTGTTGTATATTTGCAACATAATAAGTAGGTTTGAACACTGTCAGAAGAGAGTGGATAGCTGCTTACTTGAATGCCACCCACACAGTCAGATGCAATTTTGTCAGGAGTGTTTCAGACAAGACTTTTATAGGTGGACACTAATTGTGTACCACCTGACGTTCAGTCCCAAAGATGTGACAAGCTATGGCTTGTGGCTCTTCAGGATCTCAACAATAATATTGCCTTCTGTTTTTATTATTAACATTGTTATTATTATTATTTTAATTGGATACCTAAGCTTTGTGGCATAGCACATCGGTAATGACAGAGCTCAGTGATGAGCTCTGTCACAATTCTCCAGCTTCAGAGTAGAAATAGAGTAATACATTTCCCACCTTGTACAGGAGACATGAAGATGTGTTCGTCAATATTCTGAGATGTGAGACAGCATGATTACAGGGATAGAAAGACCAAGAAAAAAAGTAGAAATCTTATATTTAGTTTGGGGTTAGGATGATGGTGCAGATAAAAGAAGGTACCAGGCCACAATGTGGATGAAAACAGTAAAATGAAATAATGAACACTGGTTGCATACCCCACACAAATACTGACCTGAATGTCCCATGGTGAAAAAGTAACATTTGACTTTTTAATTCTAAAGTACATTTGGACTAACTTTTCTCATTTAATGTATGCATACAAGATATGGATGTTCCTTATAGACCTTTTATATATATTCTATTTATTCAGTTTGATATAGGACATGAAATTATTTCTTTATAGAGGGCTGGCAGTAGCATTTGTATGCTTTTTGCATGTTTTATATAGGGAATAGGATAAATGATTGACTGGATGAATATCAAAAGCTTATTTTGATAGTTTTACCATCTACAACTATATATGAGGTGGGCTAAACAACCTAGACTGTCATTTTAATCCTTTATTGAATAAGTGGACAGTTTTGTTAATCTGTTCTCATTTTTACTAGGTAACAGGCAGTTTTTCAGTACAAGAGCAAAACACTTTTATATATATATATATATATATATATATATATATATATATATATATATAAATATATTTTTTTTTCCCCAGGTATTTTTAGAAAATAGCTGATAGCATCTATCACTGGGAATTTAAAGAGCCAAAATGACTCATACACTCTATATATGCATTATATATATGCCTTATAACCTTATACGCCTTATATAACCTTATAAATGCCTTATAACCTTATATATATATATATATATATAAGCCTTACAACCAAACAATAAAAGCTATGTGCTGTAAGATTTCCTGCATGGTTTCCAACATGCAAAGATTCCTACTGTAGTAAACACTACCCTCTCTATAGTATTGGAGCAAGCTAAAAATCAAAATAAATGAAATGAGAACATCTAATGCAATCTAAGGCAATAAATATTTATATTGAAAGAAACAAACTTGTGAATTGGAGCGTGGTTTAATGTATTACAAATCTGAAGTATAACTCAAGAGTACACTGGGTTCTTTCATCATAAGATAAGTCTGTGTAATATTGTCTTTCCAAGGCAAATCAGAGAGCAGAAATGAAGCACTGCCTATTCTGAGTAATCATTTATTACATTAACAGTTTTATTTTTTTTGTTGGTTTTTTTTTTGGTGGGTGAATGAACTTGATTCAGGAGGCCTTTTCCAGCATTCAGAAGTTGTTTCAATATTTTCTTCTGAATGTTTGAACTAAACAGTTCTATTTGTCATACTAGATTAAATTCAGGTACTGTCTTTTTCCCTCTCTCATATATGTAAAAAAAAAACAACCCTGAAAACCAGATTAATGTCCAGGGTCAGCTGCTGGAGCCTAATACCAATACTAAAGCAAGCTGAAGTTAGAAGGGAAAAGTCTAGACAGGATGGGCCAGTATCCAGGAAATGAAATGCTAAGAAACAAACACAGCAAGTAAAGATGCTGAAGAAGGATGCTGAGAAACGTTGCGTGGGGATGCAGGGGAGGCAAACCAGCAGAACAAGGACAGGCATAACAAAGTTTAACAAGCAGGAAGTCTGGGCCAGGAACTGGACTCAGGCAACATCCATGGTAATGGGGAAGGAGAAGTTTTGTTGTTTTCTTTTTGATTTTTCCACTGATTGATTTAATTGTTAATCTGTCTCAGCTCCCTCCACTCTAAAATATTGACAGATACCCTTGATTACCTCACACAAGTAGTAATTAGTTTGTCTTAGTAAAGGTTCCTGAGGTATTTACTGCACATGGCTATACTGTAAATTCAGGTGAATTAAAATAAGAATACACCATTTTGCTGTGGTGCAGCTGTTTTTGTATCTGTGTTTAGTTCAGTACAACCTTCTATTTTAAATATATTTCTATATTTAAATTCTGACAGCAAGAGAAGATTTTTCGTTTTTAACATAGTGCTACTGCACAGTTACAGTGTGTTTCCCTGTATCATTCTGAAATGAAAGCTTTGCAACAACTAAAATTATTCCAGAATTGAACTTTATGGAGAGCAACAGTTTAATATCCATTTAGAAGAGCTTTGAGTTACAATAAATGACTAAAGCTGGGAGCTGACTCGTTTAGGTCAGGCACATAGAGACTATCAAGCTTGTTCAGAGATCCCCTGGAAAGTAATGTGCCAATTCAGGAAATAGAAATCAAATACATCTATCCACCAATGGCGTCTTTCATGTTCATGAATTGATTTCAACGTCAACTCCAATCTGTTCTTAGATTTTTGAGGCATTTCCCAACAGACAGGGCCTCAGTGATTTATTTTTTGTTGTGAACCAAAGTGCTCTGTTTTTCTTGGACAACACTTATTTGCTTCTCTCAAGATTTCTGTATCCCGCTGCTTTGAAGCATGGCCTGTCTTTTGCTTTATCTGGAAATATTGGTCAATTGAGTGTTGGTTTTCTCTAGGAGAAAATGAAGGGAGAGGGGTATAGGCTAGTCTTTCTGACGTCTTGCAAGGCTGTTGCACAGAGGTCTGTATGAGGGAGAACCCCGGCTAAAGGAAACCTCCCTGGAAATATTAGTGTGTCTTTGTAGGTTTTACAGTTGGCTTTACTATTTAGTCTGCAAAAGCTTCTTTTTAGAGTCATATATTTTTTTTTTCTCCTAGCCCACACAGAATTAAATATACTATATGATTTATTTGTAATATTTGATTGATTAAATGTTCAGACACTATATAAATAAATAGTTACATTTATTTGTCTTGCTAGGTTATTTATTTTAATAGATAATTTCTTAAATATAACTTAATCTTACTGGATATAAATTTAATATGTAGTCCTTGGCTTTTGCATCAGATAATTATTTTCTCCTGTCTCCTTCATGAAATAATTGCTGGGAATCCTCAATATATAGAGAATCAGCCAAGTCATTGGTTTCTCATAACTAAGTCATGAACCACAGCAACTGACCAAGTAAATGTTCTCCAAAATTATGTTTAAAATATCTTACCACGACCATGACACTAATTCAATGACTGTCACAAACAAACCAGTAATACTGGATAATTTGATCATAAAGTTGAAGCCCAGTCAAGGATGACTTTGCTGCTAAAACAGCTTAATCGTGATGGCATGTGTTGGCATTAAGGCTCTGTTGCTTAACCATGATTACCAAAGGCACCACTTCAAGCCGTTAATTTCTTTATTTAAATGATACTCCACAGAATGACAATACAATAAACTATCCTTCCCCTGCTTCCAGGAGATGTAATAGAAACTTAACCTATTTCAGGAAGGAAGGAAGAACAGATCAGATCCCATCTGAATGACTTGGTGCTGCCTGCTGCCCACATTTAGTTAATTCCAAATACATTTGCAGAGAAGTAGCAAACAGTTGATTGCAGTATGTGACTGTAAACAGTCTCATGCCCGTGAATTAACAGAATAAATTGAATATATAAGGTTCCTGTGTGGGAATTAGCAGGGGAAAAGCAATTTATTTCAGACTGAAGACACTTACTCGCTGTTGGAGTGCTTTAAGCATCCCTGTAAAACAAGATGCTGTTACTGCCCCTCATCTCAGATCTTGGCTGTTCTGCTCATGCAGAGCAACCCCGTGAAGGGAGTCTTCTTTCCCACTGAGAGAAAGTGCTCTTGTTGCTTCAGCCCTGGGTGAGATTTCACTGGCATTTTTTCATTTTGTGAGAAAACTTTGAAGGGGGTGAGATGGAGCACTGGCCTTCATTCTGTAGAACTACTCTGGGCAGAGCAGGGAGATGGGACCTGTACCTCAGGAGAATAAGTGCTGAAGGTCTGTTTTATCTGCTGGCCTCCGTTTGTCTGTATTGCTTTGCCAGCTCTTTTCCCTCAAAGGAGGCCTGGAGTAGGCCTCACCTAGCCTCTCACTATCCTCATTTTTTCACATGCTTTGCAAGAAATCTGTACGTTATTATGCCTATTTGAAAGGCTGAAATCTTCAGGCCTCTTTATTTTCTTTTGGCTTTGCAAATAAGCTTCTAAATATGTAGAAATTGATTGCAGCTTACAAACAGCAACTCCTTCCTATCCTGCTCTATCCTCCACAACAGCAGAATTACTAAAAGATAAGATAAACGTTGCTTTCAAGCTTGGCTTTACTGGTTTGGCACATAGCTATTTTGAAAGTACTTTAGACTTCAAAGGAGCATAATATTTGAAGTATGCTCTGCGAAACAGAGATGAAACAAAAATTAATGTTTCCTACTTATTTAAGGAGTTTTGGAAGGTAGTGGTTGCAACTACCAAAAATGTTAAGGCCCCATTGTAATGCAGGCAGTATGAGAGGTCTCTAGGGAGATGTTTTGACTATTACAGAATGCAAGTAGTATCCATCAAGGACAAGATTACAGGGGAGCATTCACATTATTCAGCATGTAGCGGAAACGAAACTGCACTGCAATTCACAGTGATGAAACACTCATGAGACCATTGATGAGATTATGCTATGGAAAGAGATTTTGCAATGCTTTGAGTTTATAACTGGATTATGTTCCGAGATTCATTGGTATATAAATAGGATCTTGAAGGAAAGCTGTAACATTCATGTCTTCTTCAAAAGGGCTGAGATAATGATGATAAAATACTATTAGTGTAGGATGAGTGTGTTTGTTTATTTACTTTTTTTTTTTTCTTTCTGTTTGTATTTATTTTTTATTGCACATTGGCCATGCAATAATATAAGATATAAGTAAGATTTTAAAGTCACATGTGAGAGCTTTTACACAGTGTTTTGTGAGGACATTTGAACAAAACAATTTGCTCCATATTTCTGCAGGCAATATTCTGGTTGAGTAATGAATGAAATTAGTGAGACTGATTTATATATATGCTGGAGTTTTGTGATTATTGGTTATTTCTTTTCATTTCTGCTTTAGCAATGTTTTAAAATTCTGTTTTTGCTGATGAAAGATTGTTTCAAGTTGTTTCTGGTAAAATAGGAAAACCTTTCTGAAATCATTCATTGACTTTCATCCACCTTATTCAAAAATCTGTTTTGCATACTTCATATTTGTAGTGAAATATATATATATATTTCTTATAAGGAAAAAAAAACATTTTGAAGCAAATTATACATTACGAATGACTTACATGTCTTAAAGAGCCTTAAAGCTGATTTTAAAATAATCCTGGTGGAGTATTATTTTTCCTGTCATGTTTTTTTGAGAACAAGATGAAAACTAGTATTTATTATGCAGTAGGACTGACAAAGAACAATCGATCTGTGATTTGCTTCGATACATTTTTATTATGTTCAGAGCCAGAATCTTGCTCCGTGGTCGAAGCTACAATTTAATCAGTAAAGAATATAAATTTGCTGCTTTGACAGCCTAATGATGTAGAAAACTCTGAGGAAGAAATGGTCAATAAAGAGGTAAATACTTACTGATCATACCCTTTTTCATAGGAAAATCTTACTTCTGCATTGTTAGGTAGGTTCTGATTTTACTGGTGCAACAAATTATTTTAGTACCTTACATGCTAAGTAGCAAAAACTTGTCCATTAAAAAATTCATATTTAACCAGATAAACAACCTTTTACTTCATATAATATTTGTAATTCTAGAGATTGTCCATACAATAACTGACTTGAATGGTCAGTGATGTAGGTGAAATACTGTATGACACAACAGCCTAATTTGTGTCATTGAAAGAAAATATATATTGTAAAGATAATTTTTTCCCCCTTTTTATTTATTTATTCTTTTTCCAACTCTTACTCCATAAGGGCTAATATTCTTGTGGCTACTTTCAACAGCATCAGATGTCAGAGATTTTGGGGAACAAAACTGCTTAATATTATTCTGTTTTCCATCCATTAATGTGCTTTTTTTATTTTTTTTTGTCAAACTGGGATATTATGGGCTGTCCATACATTTCTTTCAGTTTGTGAAAATACTGGTGTTCATACAAACTGAGTTACTTTTGCTGAGTACATTTAATATTTTGCTGTTTTGATGTTAGGTTTTCTTGTATTTGAAAGTTATGTTATATACACTACATTTGTATATATATGTTATATACCTGTCATATACGTTTCTGTGTGTTTTGTACAACTTAAGTCCATTCAGTCTGCAAGCGGTGCCATGGTGAATACATTATGTTGGTATTTTTAAGAAAGTATACAGTTTTGCCCCAAAGTATGGGGACTCAGATGTCTACAGTGTTTCCAGTTTCTCAGAATACTTTTGTCTTCTGAGAATATTTGGAAACAGTGGAGTAATTTTGGGAAAGACAATGTATTTCTAGAATGGAGTCAAGTGGAAACAGATCTGGGAGAGATCAGCACCCAATGTCAATGCAATAAGAACTTGAAAATTTGCAGTTGTAAATATCTGCCTAATAAATCTAACAAAATGAATTAGTGGCTGTGCTTACGGGCAGTGTAGCAAAGATTAGGTGAAGTTAAATTAGCATGCATAAAGGAAGAGGGGAGAAAAGAATCTAACAGGTGCCTATATTGGTAAGTATCTTCCTGTATTTGAGGCCTTAAGAACAAATATTTATTATTAAGGGAAATAGATATTGCCTTGTATTGCAATGGTTGTTTCTGGTAGGGATGTACCCTAGAGCACCAAGTTGACAATGTCCAGTTGGTTTACTGATTATAGTAATCTATGTAATGTGTATGTTGTACGAGGCTTGGTAAGGTCTGCATCCTGCCACTCTCACTGCAGACCAGCTGAGGACAGAGACATATATGCTACCCATTTTTCTGAAAGGGTAAATCAAGAACAATATAATCAATACCTTTTTTATTAGCTTGTCACAAAAAATGCACAATATACTCAGTATTTTATTTGAATACAAAAACAAAAGCATATTTATAGGCTTTTTGTATTAGGCACCATCTGGACTGTATGTGACTTTAGGATTGCATTAACACAGTACTTGGCATTTTACAACCGGGGCACCATGGAGATCTCATTCACAATTTAACATAAAGTGGGAAACAAGCCTGTACTCTTTCAGAAGCTAGTCTGACATAATTTATTAATAAACATTTAGCTAAATTTGTTCTTGCTTTTGAACTTTTACAAATTCCTACCACAAGTACTTTTGTATACAGTTTTAAAGATACAAATTGGGTAACGGGGTGTTTTTTTTTTTTTTTAAACATATATTATTTGTTGTGACTTTGGATGTTATTTAGATGCCTTAATCAGGACCTCTTCTCAAAATAGTGTATAAGTATAGGCTTCTGTGGTAGGACAATTTAGAGAACCTAAATTAAACTTATTTGTAATAAACTCTAAAACAATCTCTCTATATCTCTATTAAAAAAAAAAAAAAAAGCTTGCACTGTATAATAATCTGCTTAAGCACGTAGCATATTTAATGTTTGAGGGCATGAGTGCATGAGTGTTGTCATATATTTTCTTATGAGTGCTGGTAAAATAACCCAACATACCAGATTATGGTTTGATATCTGAAGATAAATTTGGAACTTAAATATGCTAGAAACCTGTTTGTCCTGTTTGTAGAGGTTGTTCTGTAATAAAAACCTTTTCTTTAAAGCACACTGCAATTTCATGTATCACCTCAATTCAGAGATTTTATATTAGGATAAAGTAAATGCCATTGTAACTGTTATTTGACAAGAAATTGTCTGTAAAATAAAATAAAATAAAAAAAAGCCTGTATTAGAAAGGACATAACAGCAACACAGGTAAAATTAAAAAACAAACAAACAAAAAAATCCTGAACAGAGAGAAACACTGAACGGGGTAAACCGACAGATGTATATGTTTTTTCCTGTTAGAAAAGCAATGTACTGGTACTTATAACAAGCTCAGAAGTATTTGGAACAAGTCTGGTTTTAATACAATCCAAGAAGAATGGCACTAGTTACAATGGGAAATCTAGGGCAGAAAACAAGGAAGAACAGAACCCGTGAGAGTGGAGGACACACAGATGTGGTTGGCTGAATAACCAAAAACTGGCTAAAATCATTTAAATAAAAGTGCATTGGGCAGTGTTCCAATCTGTCAATCTACAAATCAGATGTCTGCAGGAATCATACAGATCCCATAAAATCTGGGAAAGTTCATGTTTTCATCAGTGTCTCTTGAGATAATGATAAGTTTAATTTGGGAAAAAACTCAATCCTCAAATTTTAACACATGCACTTTCTCAAGACAAGAGTGTTAAACTGTAAATTCAATTTTAAAAAGATGTGCGTTTTTTATTGTTTTTTTATTTTTTTATTTTTTTTTGCATTTGCATGAGTAACTATATATATGCATGACAGCTTCAGTTTGATTGTGTTGAATAAGCTAATGATAATATTACTACTGAGAAAAAGTTGAACTGCGGTCTGTCTACCTGTCTTGCAAATCGCTCACTCCTTAATAATGCCAGTGACATTTCTAGCACTACTATAGGAGGAAATTGAATTTCCTGAAATAGTTTGAATGACAGAAGCTCTAACTTCTTAGAACTACATTAACACAGAAAATCTGCTGCCTGTGTTTTACACACAGTACCTTAACGGCAGCATGAAGCTCTTGCTCTGCATGCTCATATTGGTTGCTGAAAGGATGTTGTCATAAACACAGTGCTGAAGGACTTCCCATGTTTCCTCCTAAGTGTTTTAGTGTCTGGTGTGTATGGTAGAGTATCTTTACAAACATCTGTCATTTCCAAATTAAATATGGATTACTTCCCGGTAATAAACAACAGAGAACAGATCACACCGGTAATTTCTTGGCTCTTTGGAGATATGATTGGCTTGGCAGAATCAGACTAAGCTACCAAATTCAGTCTCCTTAACAATGGATATTGTTACTCTGGCAAAGTCCATGTCTACTAATTCCTTTTAAGTATTTTCAATGGAGAACTAATAATTTTTAAGTGCTCTCAGTCTATGAGAATAAGGTATATAATGTACCCTCTCATACCTGCCAAATCCCATTCATTTTTGTGAGCATGGGTTATCAAATGTTGATATGGTTGATCATGTTTCCATCCAGACTGCTGTGTGGGCCACCTGCCCCTTCTTTGCAAATATATTCCAGGAGAAGTAGAGCAACTGATTCCTGAGGGATGTCTTTGTTCTAGTTTATGGAGTTTTTAACGAAGGTTAGCAGCTGGAAATACAGAAGGAGCCAGAGCAGCATAATCTTATTTACCTCTCTGTGAAGTACAGAGAAATTTATAGACCACATGGACCTGATCCAACATGCAAGAAAGCCTCTGACCATTCCCCAGCAGTGCAATTGCTTTGAATGATCTATCCTTCATACATAGGTGAAGAAAGGAAAGCAGAGATGATATGCAGATGCCTATCTGGGCTTTATCAATGGGTAGGAATAGAAGGCTCATGCCTTTACAGCAGTCTGTTCTTTTAGGAGAATATTTTTCAAATGCCTTTGAGTACTTGTCCCACAGATCCAAAATACCAGTTGGTACACACAAACTAATACAACATGAGAATAGGGGCTTTATTAGACATGACTATTCTCTTTTCAGTTAGGATGTTCAGTCTCTGTGTAGGCAAAATTTAATCTTTTTTTCTAAGTGAGGTGTTCAGAGCCAAGACTGGACTACCCAGGTTTGTGGTGTATTGCAGTTAAATGCAGTATATTTTATTATATAATATTGCAGTTATATTGCAGTTAAACCCTGTGAGATGCATGCAAGGTCACTCTGCCTCCCCTGCATCCCACACAATATATGCCACCAATATTCTCTGTTTAATTTGCAAACTGACCAGCATTTTTCTTGACTAGTTGAACCTGCTTCTGGGGCTGGACCTGTTTTGGGGATGGTTACTGATCATCTCTGAGGATTCTTAATAGGAAGCTTTGTAAAATGATCAAAGTTAAGACCTTTCTTAGAGTACCCAGTGTGGCTACATGATACTTTTCGTTTAAGAAAATGTTCAGTTTTTTTAGAAGTCTTTCATACTCAGTCAAAGACTGAGATACGTGCCTAGCTTTAAAGATGAAAATGCTTCTGCTAAATTACTGATTGACAGCTTTTGTTATTGTGATCGTAACACAAAATAGATGCGAAATTGTACTCAGATTCAGAGCAAGCCAGTACTTGAAAAAATATTTTATTAATCTCTATGCCATAGCTGATTTTTGTCCTACAAAGTTTGTTTTCATTGAATACACTATGAAGATTACTTAGGTAGCTAAGTGTGATTGCATTGATTTGAAAAAGTACTTTGAAAACTGCTCGCTTGAGTTTGGAGCTTCCCTGTGTATGGGTTTAAATTAGCCTTTTATGTTCATCAAGGTGATAGGAAGACAAGGAAAAAGGAGATTGTTTTGCAAAGACTTGTGTCATCAATTCTGAGTGACAGAATTGACTTGGGGTGGCAGGGCTCAAGGAAATGAGATTGGGAGAGGAACGTTTTTCCTTTCAATTAGCAATTTGCCTAAAAACAAAAACTCAAAACAATAACAACAAAAGCATATAGTTTCCCAAGTTTCCAAAGGGGAAGGCAAGCATTAGGAGTCCAGGCAAATTTATTGATACTTATTTAATAATATTGTGGAGTTTAATGAGTAGATATGATCATACTTGGGAAATTCTTATTGATCAGTTATGGTACAGTGATCCTGTCATTTGTAGTTTCTTTTCTTTGTATTTGTGTTTGCCGAAATTTATTGCCCGTTGAGTTGACTAGTTTTCTTTGTACTTTTGTACAAGTGTTTTGATACCATGTTCACTTTCTTGACTGATTAGAATAATGTTAAACAGAATAATGTCACTTCCTTATTTTACAAGCTGTACTTTAAAAACTGTGACAGCTTAAAATCTTGTAATTATAGTGGTCATGCACATACCCTGTTATACCTATGCTGCACATGAAAATACAAGAATATTTTTGATATTTCTTCTATTTCTGGTTTGAAAAATAGTGTTTCTAAAATCAGAGTGCCCGCAATTGACATAATACTTGGTTTTACATGATGGAACCCCTTACTTAATGTTTTCTTGGCCAGTCTCAGAAAAACAGTTTGCAGGAGAAGCCATAGAGATGTTCTTGTGTTGACAATATGACAAGTATTTTTGTTCTACTCTATTTTTGCTTACTGAACATATTTATTATTTTGTGCAAGCACTTCTGTATGTATATGTGCATATATAAATACCATTTTAAAATGTAGCAAAGTATATATTGACAAGTAAACTTTTACGATGAAAAAGTATTTAAACATACTTGTATTCCATTTAGTGAAAATATACTAAAGTGTACAGCAAGTACCAGGTATTACGAATGTTAAAATAACTGTGCTCTTTGCATTTTCAGAAATATTTTTTAAGTTCCTTTTTCGGTGCTTTTAGGATTGTAGATCAGTGCTTACCATTATGTTATATATATATATATATATATATTTAGCATTCATTGTTCTTGGTGCATGCTTTTATGTAGGAAAGCAACTGTGACAACTTAAGTTCACTTAGCTGTACTCTTTATTAAATAATATTACCACGGAACAGCTTGCTTTCACATCAAAGTCTGAAATAGAGTTTCATACTCTCTATTTTATTTCTGTTTTATACTCCTGTATTGCACTTCATTGTAGTCCAAGTCTGGATTCAGCAGAATAGGCTATAAGGGCCTTCCATATTTGTGACTTAACTGGCTCTTCTCTGAACAAATTTGACCTATGCTTTTTATTATTTTTATTTTATTTTTATTATTATTTTTTAAATTCTGGCACCTTTTTGACCTTTGCCACACTACTGCAACCTATAGCCTGTGGGCTTGGAGTGTTTTCACTAAAGCTCTTCATAGTGGTAGCCTCATCACTTCAAGTTTAAAGTTCCCTAACCCTGGAGGATGACTGAAGCCTGGGAAATCTTTAGCTTACCATTTACTGGAGAAAAGAAGCTTTCTTTTTCCCTGGAATTCACTTCTACATTTTGAATAACGAACCCATCTTAAGGGAGGTGCCATATCTTTGTGCTGATGTCAAGTGACCCACTCAAGTAGAGGTTTATTACATGTTTAAGTGTAGAGGAAACGTGTAATGCAACAGCAGTTGGTGGCTGTTAAGTCAAATTAAATGTCTCATCAGAAGGTTTTAGTTGCCTGTTACTTGGCCTAACTTGTTAGCAATTCCATTACTTCAGGCTGGTCTCATCCACCTTGCATGTTATACACTCCTTTAAGGAAATGGGGTTTAAAGTAAAGGTACACTTTAAATGAGAAAATGTGTTTTAAAAAATAGTTTAATCTGGGATTACAGGTACTAACGCTTCACTGAAAGTAACATTACTGGATGAAGCACAGGTTAACATCAAAGTTATTAGTGATCCTGGCTTGTTTATTGGCATGCACTACTTATTTTTAAATAGCTTTGGGTACTTATTTGCAACTGTTGAGTGAGCCACTGTGATTGTCTGTTCAGAATACTTGCAAGGTTCTCAGTTACAACTGTGTTGGGTATCACAGGAAGACTTACAAAGATCCCATCTCTAGAGTTAAGTTGGTAGCTGTAAAGTTGCCTTCTGTTTCACATTTGAGTCTGCTCAGTTGTTTTTTGCTAGGCATGCTTAGAGCTGTTAACAGAGACATCAGTATATGTTCTCTCCCATCCTAATATTAAATAAATATTTGCAAAGGCACTCCTACGTTAGTAAGCTTCTTGTATGAGGTCCCTTCTGGTCTTTTGGCAGTGTTACAGCATTCATCACTCTCTTTAGGATTTCCATTTTTATTCTACTGAAGTGTATTAACGTTGTGCTATGATATCCAATAATTTTAAGTGTTGACAGTTTTTCTAAATTTATATGTTCCTGTTTTCTTCAAGATATCTGGACTTGAAGAAAGACTACACCATTTGGAGTGATTACCTAGCAGGTAGACAGGCTGAAGACTTGTAATCAAATTTGTAGAGTTATCTATTATATTTATGTAATTCAAAAATTTAAATTTTTATTTAAAAATATATTAACAAATAGCATATAAATAAATAAATAAGAATGTAACAAGCAATAAACTAAAATATGTTAATGAAAAGCTTATGAAATTAAGCAATTATTAATTTAATGAATATTAAATGTAGGAAAAACAATAAAACATTAATTAAGAATGGATTATCAATGAACTAGCAATTCATATATTAATAAATTACTTATGAATGGATAATATTTATAGTTCTATAATAATTTCAATATTTCTTTTAAAATAATGCCTCTAGTTTGGTATATTAATACTTTTATTGATTCAGTAGATTCAAATGGTTGTGATGTGTATAGCACGTAGATTGATGTTATGTCACAGACAGCTGTGCTCTGACGACCAGATTTAGTTAAATATTTTCAAGTGGAAACACATTCACTGCAAACATCATTTTCAAATGATTATTTTTTAAAAATTTAAAAATTGAAATCGTATTTGAAACTTTCATGAAAACTTGTCTTGTAATCCCAGAAATAAACAAAAAGTTTTTTTCTGAAAGAGAAAAAACAATCATTGAGGGTTTGGATTAGATTTTATATGTAAGGTATGTCCTATGGAATTCAACATTATTTTCCTGTTTTGTTTTGTCTTTTGAGATTTTTTTGTTTGTTTTGCTTTTGTTTTTAAGACTATCTCTTTTTAACAACTTGCTTTAGCCCTTGATCTAACTTCACTGGTTTGCAGCTTCGTAAGGTGTGCTGCATTCAGTGACACAGGCAGGAGTGACACATGCACATTGTGAAATTGCTTGCAGGTAGATGGTGTCTTTATTCATTTTGTAAAGTCCCAGAAGTATGGCTCATGTTCATATACAATACTACAGTATAAATAAAAATGGATGAGAATTATGATTTTGTTTTCATTCTGATTCGTTTTCATAATTTTTAATCACATCGTAAAGTCTTCAAATAGTCAGTACTTTTAAAGTTCAGAGATGCATTTTCTGTATGCAATCTTAGAAAAATATCAGAATTCACGAATAATAAAACGGTATTTTTTCTTGAAAGATAAATGAAGCAAACTATGGGCTGGATACTGAAAAGAAAAAAGGGGCTTCACAATCCCTTGTGTTAGGGTACATCAGGAGTTCAGAAATTGAAGGCATTTTAAACTGCTGTGGAAATTATGATGTCCCTAGTGTAACAGAGCTTGCATACTAATATTTGAGTTTATATTGGTGCTAATGAAGCCACAACACAAAAGCTAGCATAAGCAACAAAGTACTTGCTGTAGGTACTATCAATGCATCATCAATCAATTACAGTCATCTATTAAGGACAAAAATGCAGGAGTGCTTCCTAGTTGCTGCTTTATATTGACTGAGGATGAGTTGGTTTTATGAGTAATGATCCAGCTAATGGGATAGAACAGCATTATTGCGGAATGAATACTTTTAGTTATTCATCTGTAGACTCTTACACATATCGTACTAAAATATTCTGTAGTAAAAACAGTTTTCCTTAGTGATACCAGAGAGGATTGGACTCTTACCATATTTTTTTGGGCACTGTTTGAACAGAATGTTTAAATGCCTATCTTTAACCTCATAATTAAGCCATTTTTTTGTGTGTGGGAAAACACAAACAAATTCTTACTATACACCCATTTAAATCCTTCAGCATTCCATAGCATTTCAGGGAGAATTTGTACTCCTCCCAGCTGAGTGGCAGACTGGGTTGTAGTCTTTTCAACAGTTGATTTCAAGGGTAAAAAAAATATATATATATAGCTGTTAAGTTTATTTACTTTAAAATAAGCAAAGTAGATCCTGTTTCTTCACATGCAGATTAAATAATCCGAAAACAAAGTGCAAAGCTATAAGAGAATTGTGATCAGTAACTATTAAAGGCAACTAAATTTGAAAATAAAACTCCAAAAAATACATTTTAGGTAATTACTGTAATATTATTTTGTTGTTGTTGTTGTTAAAAAATAGTTCTAAAGATTTGTAAAAGTTTAGTGAGGGAAATCTAAACTAGGCAATATATTTTTCCAGACACCTCTGTGGAACTTATAAATTCATGACTTAGGTGTGTACATCGCACATTGTTTTAGTAATTGGCAATAAGATTTTCTGCATGGAAATGCACTGCCTCTATTACATGTATATGAACTAATAAATTAGATTCTTTAATGTGTAAATCATCTTTCCTTCATTAAGTGGAGGATCTGGTCAAAGAGCAACATTACAGGGTATAGATGAGTCTGTGATGAAGAAAAGCATGTAACACAAAATAGTGCCTTGTATGGCCTATTTCAGTTTCAAAAATTCAGTTTTAAATAATGGACCCATTTCAGATATATGGATGAAACACCACATGTAATTAGTATTCTGAAATCAAAAAAACTTTTTACAGGCACTTAGTCTGTCATCTGATTGAAGCCAGAATATTAGCAACTATCTCCTTTGTTCACAGATGACATAAGAAGTATAAATAGCCTTTTTTTTTTTTTTTTTTCTGTGTACTCTAAGAATATTTTTGAGGCGGAAAAAATGTGTTTTGGTGATGGGGAAAATTATTCAAGATAGTTATATGAAAAGGTACTATGGCACATTTTCCAGGAAAACAAAGCAGAAAAGCACACAAAGCTTGAAAAGCACAATTAAAACTTCTACAGATTATTTATGAGAAGTAAGGAAAGGAGTACTCAAACATAATTGCTAATAAGCGATTAATTAGTGGACTCTGTGTACAGCCAGTACGGATGTACACTGGGGAAAGACAGACTGATAAAAAGGGCTTTGATGTACTACTCAGTTAATATGTGTAGGAGTAAGTGATAATTAGAAGTACTCTGTATAAATAGAAAATAGGGAAGGTATTTTCACCAGAGAATTTTGTCTGTCAACTGTTGCTGGATTTTTCAGAGCTAAATGTTGATTCTGTCGTGATAGATCTAATAAGTAAGATTGTCCCACATTGCAAGAACTCATGCAAACACCTCCTACTTCAGATAGCAAAATGTTGCCTCTACTGTATTAAGGTTTCTTTTACCATGTAATGAGTTTTATTGATATGTAAGAGGAAAAAAAAATAGAAGTATACTAAGACATATCAAACAGCATTTTAGAATGATTATTTTACAAGAAACAAATAAAGATGTTGATGGGGATTTTTTCTTATTCATGAATTAAAAGTCATGCTAATATATGTATATGTACAAACAGAAAAGTTTTGAAGTATTGTTACTTGTGTAGAATTTACAAACATATATAAAAGTAGCTACTATACGTTTATCCAGGTATTGCAACAACATCCATGAAAAATAACATAATAGTTCTTTAAGTCTATAAATGATCATCTGCTTTAGAAAGTCACTGTTAAGAACTGTATGCAGTAAAATACCCATAATTATCTAGCGAGGCTATGAAGTCTGAACTGTTTCTATCAGATACATCTGAGAACACTTGCATGTTTTGGAAGTGTTTATTGTTTTTCCCAGGAAAGCTTGATAAACTTTAGTAAATGTTTATTACATTTTAAAATGTCGATTACATTTCTGGATAACATATTGTATATTCAATTCTATTTGATCTTTTAAAATAGTTTTCATTTTCATGTGCATTTTCCCTTGTGGTAATTATTAGCAAATTCATTTACTTAACTGTAAATTTCTTTCATGATTTTTTTCAACCAAGTCTGTCTTGTGCATCTCACTAATACATGGGTTAAAAAAAAAAAAAAAAAAAGTAAAAAAGTAAAAAAAAAATCTGGGTTGAAGATGTAAATACTGCATAAGAACATTTCTAATTACTTTGCATAGAGGTTCAGTTTCTGTAAGTATGTTTACCAAGCTATATTGAAGTAGAGTGAGAAGAACTGCCTGTTCTGAGTCATTATAACTGGAATATAGCTTCCACCTGAAAATGTTTTATGTTTGTGCATATGTGCAGGAAAAATAAGGGCTTGCTTTTGCCTTTGGTCTCTTAGAAAGTTATTCATGTTTCTGAATCAAGCAAGAAAGATTGGTTTGCTTGTTTTTACCTGTTTTTATAAAATATGATTTGTATAAAATTACCAAGTACCAGATTAGAATAAGTCATTGCTTTGTGAAGTCCAATATTGGTTTTATGAAATTCATCAGTACTACAGGTTTGAAATGCAGTTGCAAAACACTGAAGTGACATAATTATTATTCAGCTTTCACAATCCAGGTGTCATTCTTCATCTTTTTTTTGTTTGTTTTTGAATTGCTTTTTTGTTTAGATAATTGAAACTTTAATCAGAATTCTGGAAATATGTCAGCAATGTACCACAACTGTAATTGCACTTTCTTACTTAAAAGAATAAAAATAAAAATAAAAATAAATTAATTTTGTGTAGAGATTATTTTGGGTGAATTTTAAACTGCTGAGTGGTTCACAGAAAGTTGGTTTTGTGACAACTTTCTAATATCATTGGGCATTTCTGAGGAAAATTACTTCTTTCTTCTTTCTCTTGCTCCTTTCCAAGCGGGCTAATTTCACTCTCCTTTGAGAATTATCCAGATACTGCAGAGGCTTTTAATATGGACAACAGAGTTCAAAAGATTAATATAGAATAACCACACATGGTTGTACAGTTGAGATGTGTTGTGCTGGCTGTTATGCTGGAAATGTCAGCAGGTGCTCTGATGCCTGTCTGTGAGCTAGCAGGGCAGGAGCTGGGTGAGGTAGTAGCTGTGGTTCCTCAAATTTGCCTGGAGTCTTCTTACAGCCCTTGGTGGTCAATGACAGATGGGGATGGCTAGCTCTGAATTCCATCATTGCCCTTAGGCTCCACTTCTCCCTTCTTTTGTCCTCCGTTGCTCATCTTCCACTATCCTCTTCTGCACATACCAGAAGACATTCACTATTCAAGGTCTGAGAGGAGATACATAATTGTTGGTCCTGCACTTGGTAGGGCTTCTTGCAGGTCTGTCCCCAGCACCACAAATGAAACAGAGCATGCAGGAGACAGCTGCTACAACTGATCAAAGCAATGCATTGAGAGACACTGATGCCAAGTAAGAGAGGCATGATGAGATGCTCGGGGAACTTGGACTCAGTAGGAAGTCCCTTAGAGCAAATGTGTTTTTCTTTAGCAGCAAATTTAGAGTCTCCGTGAGTATGCATGTGTATAACATACGGATTTATATTTTATGAATATATAGCAGAACATGAATGACTCCTAACTTTTCAAATGGAATAAGGAGTATGTCAGCTTTCTCAGAGTCAGTTTTTTAAGGTAGAATCTAATGGGTTCATACATCATAGAATTAAGTGTTTTAATAGCATGTAATAGTGAAAAAAAGTCTAGGTTGAAAGAGAACTCTGACTGTGATCAGATTGATGATCATCTATTCCAACTTAATATTGAAAGTGGGGTTTTAGATGAGTTTACCAAGGGCCCCGTCAAGCCAAATCTTCAATATTTCCAATGAGAGTGTACCACTTCTCTGGCAACTTATTTCCAATGTTCAGTTACCCTTACGGTGAGGATTTTTTTTTTCTTATATCAGGCTGGTATTTCCACTGATATAGCTTTTACTTGTTGCTTCTTGTTGTGTCACCATATATCCTTATGAAGAATGGCTCTCCATCTTCTCTATCAACTACTTTTTAATTATTAGAAGTCATATTTTCTGTAGGCTGAACAAACCCAACTACTTCAACCTATGGTTGAATTCTTCAATATTTTACTTATTTGGGTGGCCCTCCACTTTTGCGGAAGCCCCTTCGTTGTGTCTCTCTTGAACTGTTTTGACCAAAGTAAAGCCAATGGAATATATTGAAAATGTGGCCAACAAAATGATGAAGAGCTAGGGAGTCTAATAGGATAAGGTGAGAAGAAGTAGAATTAACTTACAATGCAGTATTAGTGATACTGCAAAATATGTACTTGTTCTCTTTTGTATACTTTTATTTTGGATACAGTGCCCCTCCTCCCCTCTCAACTGAAAATAAGGTAAAATTTTGCCTTTTTTTTTTTCTTTTTTCTTTTTTCTTTTTTCTCCCTGTCTTCCTTAAGGATTCAGGTTAGGAAGGGCTTTTTTCAGCACTTCTTGAAACCAGTGTTAACAGATCCATTCCCACAGAGGAAGATGATCTTTCTGTCCTTAAAACTGCCTGAGTCATAGTGTATTTGTGAACTAGCGATCATGCATAATTCAAAGCAGCATGGCATAGTCACCAGAATGTGTGATTCATCATATTGATATTGCCTGGGCCGTCTTGAAGGACAGTGCATTGGAAGTCCAATTCCTTCCATTGTTCCCAGAGGATTTTGCCCTTGGAGCTCTTGAAACACAATAATCCATACTCCTTGAGACAGACTAAATGAAATGGCTTTGGAATAGGACAGATGGCAGTAGCTACTACCAAGTTTGCCTAGTATACTGTGGAACAAGGTGCAAATGTGAATAAGTACGCTGGCAGTCAGATGAAGCTTAAGTATGCAATGAAGGCATACGAATTGGAATTAAAAAAATGAAGACATTTTAGTCTTACTAGGGTGCGAATTAATTGCCGACCTTCTCGAACTGATCCTGTGGGGGCTGCCCACAGGCAGCAGCTCTTCAAGAACTGCTCCCACATGGCTCCGTACCACGGGGTCTGTCGGTCAGGAGCAAACTGTTCCAAAACAGGTCCTCCACAGGCTGCAGCTCCGGCCTGGGGCCTGCTCCTGCGTGGGCTCCTCTCCATGGGCTGCAGCTCCGGCCCGGGGCCTGCTCCTGCGGGGGCTCTCCATGGGCCGCAGCCTCCTCCAGGCCACATCCACCTGCTCCACCGGGGGCTCCTCCACGGGCTGCAGCGTGGAGATCTGCTCCATGTGGGACCCATGGGCTGCAGGGGGACAGCCTGCTCCACCAGGAGCCTCTCCACAGGCTGCAGGGGAACTGCTGCTGTGTGCCCGGAGCACCTCCTGCCCTCCTGCTGCACTGACCTGGGGGTCTGCAGGGCTGGTTCTCACTCCTCTCTCTCCCAGCTGCTGTTGCACAGCAGGTTTTTGTTGTTGTTGTTGTTGTTGTTTTATTTGTTTGTTTTTCCTTAAATCTGGTCTCAGAGAGGTGCAAACGGCATCGCTCGCTGGCTTGGCTCTGGCCAGTGACAGGTCCCTTTTGGAGCAGGCTGGAGCTGGCCCTTGGCTGACATGGGGCAGCTGCTGGCCTCTGCTCACAGAGGCCACACCTGCAGGACCCTGGTACCAAGTCCTTGCCACGTAAACCCAATACTAGAGTTTGTATTTCCACTTAGTGGCACTCTGCACTATAAGGGTGGACTAGCTTGCTTTGTAATAGCTTTTTTGCGTGATTTGGATGGTAAAGACCTTTGGTGGAATATTTGGTGGAATACAGTACAAATAATACAACTGTAATCCTAAGGTCATCACCTGCTGCTGTTCTAGATATTTGTGCTTTGGTGTTCTATCCACACCAAGTGAAGTATGTCTCAAAATTTTTGTCTATTCTGGACTGAAACATGCAGTTCTGTGTTGTGCTTGCAGTATTGTGTGTGCTTTTTGAATGTGCAACCTGTGTTTGGATGCTGATGCTTTTTCCATGGCTAGTGGAAATGATCTATATGACCTGTATTCCATGGCATACATAAAATGCAACCAGCTCATTGTCATCTTTATTAATCGGTTACTTTTCAGACAGAAAGAATAATGACAAAATAGTCTTTAAATTTTTAGTTACATTCTGCTAATAAAAGTAACTGTGGTGACTTGTTTCCATCAGAAATCTTTGTCTCTCTATACTTCTTTTGCTTAAAATGCTCTAAATGTCTTTCCTAGGGCCCTCATCCCTTTATTACTTGTGTGTAGTCCTCAAGAAAAAAAAAAAAAAACACAATACTTTATCTTTCAAACACTGGTTCTTAATCTTTGTTCGGTGAGACAGGATAGATATTAGGTGAATCTCTGGTGGTTAAAAACAAAACAAAACACGCACTCTCCGTATACAAACGGAAACCAACAGCAGAGGATAATTGAAATAATAAATGAACAGAGTTTTTAGGCTGCTATAGATTAGCATGGTGTGTTGTTCTAAATGAAAGCCATTGTGAAAATAATACACCTGCTTTCGTGTTTTTTTTTTCTTTTTTCTTTTTTTTCTTTTCTTTTTTGTTTTTCCTTGTGTTTTCAAGTCCAGGGATCAGATGTAAAAGTAGAGGGTGGGATAAATTCTTGGTCCTTCAGGCTGGCAAAGGAACATTGGTTAACTTATTTGAAAATTCATTGTGAAGTTAGACATGTACATAAATCACCAGCGTTTCATTGTTGCCATGTCTAAATCATTGCACACAGAAGTGGTACCCATTTCTCATAGCCTAGAATATCATCTGTGTATCATCTTCCTACTGAGTACTGGGATAAGTTCCAGGTACACATCATGTTTTTCTTGTGCTTTATGATTCCCTTTGAAGACTGGCATACATAAGAAGGGAGGAAGCTAACAGGTGTAATACAGGTACCAGGACTGTGTAATAATCACTCTATAGAGTGCTTCTGCACCACAGTTTATATGTTTGTAGTATTTGTAATCCATCTGCGATGATATAATAAAGTTGTCATGGATCACACAGTGATTACTTGGGACCCTAGGGAACTAGGGATTCATTTATGCTCTCGGCAAGTTCACACATTAGATGGAGGATGCAGATTCGGAAAGTGGCAGTTTGTGATGGACAGAGGAGTCATAATCTGACAACATTTATGACTAGAAGCACTCTGACTGTGAGAAACATAGACTAAGATTCAGATAAACTTCTGGAGCATTTTCTTCTGCTATTGTCAAGCAAGTCAGTGGAGCTAAAGTGAATGAGCTTTTCATGTTGTGAACACAGCACTTTTGTTCAGAGTTCTGTAGGTATAGAGAGATCTTAGCTCTGTGGTGTGGGTCCCACTGTTCTGAATAATATGCATATAAATAGAGTGCAACTACTAGTAACATTTCTTTGTGCCTTTTGATTGACATTTGGCTCTGTGGTTTCCTTATGTTTCTGCTTTCACTTAAGGCTAAGTTCTACAGTGCAGCTGTCCTGTGTCTAAGACAAGGACTGGCACACTGGCTCCCCAGAGGCAGAGATGCACCCTTACCAAAAGCTCCATCTTTGAAAGAAATGAATAGTTGTAAATGAGGTTACTTCTATTCTGTTAAGTCCATTTAAAATTTTGATCTGTGTGGCATCTACTATTTATTATTATATTGCTACAAAACACTAATCAGGTCACCAATGTGCAATAAGCTAGTTAGAGCAGGATCATCCCTTTCTGTGCAGCAAGCAAAACGACCTGAAACCGAGTAGATTTTTTTTTAAGTTTTCATACTAAGTACGATGATTTTTATCCTTTTCTATTAAATTGTTTGCTTGACAACCAAAACAATGTGCAATCAAAATAAGTATGCCTGTCTTATCTGGAATTTTCTCTGATTATTTCTAAGCTCTGTTTCTGTAGCTATTTAAGTCTGTAAGATCTGTGTGGATTTCAATGATGTATGTATTTACCATGTACTTAGACTTCTGGTTTACATGTAAGTTAGACCATTATTACATACCTTTCATACATTTCAGTGATGATAACTTCACCCCATGTTGCTTTTTCCATTATTTTCTGTGATACTTGGTTTGCACAGTGAGCCATTTATTTTATGGATTTGTTAAATCATCCTACAATATTTTCAAAATTTATCTGTTTAATTTTTTGACAATCACCAGTAATCTTGTAGATAGTTATGATTGCTGTCCATGGTGTGTAGCAAAGTCTTGCTGAGTATAATGCACAAGGACCTTTTCATTTTACCTGAGGCTTGTAAGTATATAAAAGAAATAAAACGGGAATTGAGATCAATTATAAATATACATGTATAAGCAAACAAACAAACAAACAAAAATTGAAATGAAATACAAGGTGCTTTATAATGTCACTGTATTTCTAAAATGATCCACAGGTATTATCTTGAATGAAAATGTATAATTATTCAGATACCTGGTATCTCATCGTGTCTTGGTACAGCTGCATTCACCTTTTCTTGTATATTCAGGAAAAAAAAAAGTGTGACTTTTCCATAAATATTGTTTCTGGAAGGAATATATGATAATTCATTCTTCCACAGGCACATTCTTCCACACGCTGTCTTGGACTTCCGGAGGGCTGACTTTGAGCTGTTCAGGACACTGGTTGGCAGAGTCCCTTGGGAGGTGGTTCTGAAGGGCAGAGGAGTCCAGGAAGGCTGGGCACTCTTCAAGAAGGAAATCTTAATGGCTCAGGAGTGGTCTGTCCCCTCGTGCCCAAAGACAAGCCGGCGCAGAAGAAGACTGGCCTGGCTGCACAGAGAGTTGTGGCTTGAGCTTAGGAGAAAAAAGAGGGTTTATAATCTTTGGAAAAGAGGGCGGGCCACTCAGGAGGACTATAAGGCTGTTGCGAGTCTGTGCAGGGACAAAATTAGAAGAGCCAAAGCTCATCTGGAGCTCAATCTGGCTACTGCCGTTAAAGATAACAAAAAATGTTTTTATAAATACATCAACACAAAAAGGAGGACTAAGGAGAATCTCCATCCTTTACTGGATGCGGGGGGAAACCTAGTTACAAGAGATGAGGAAAAGGCTGAGGTGCTTAATGCCTTCTTTGCCTCAGTCTTTAGCGGCAAAACCAGTTGTTCTCTGGATACCCAGTACCCTGAGCTGGTGGAAGGGGATGGGGAGCAGAATGTGACCCTCACTATCCATGAGGAAATGGTTGGCAACCTGCTACAGCACTTGGATGTACGCAAGTCGATGGGGCCGGATGGGATCCACCCGAGGGTACTGAGAGAACTGGAGGAGGAGCTGGCCGAGCCACTTTCCATCATTTATCGGCAGTCCTGGCAATCAGGGGAGGTCCCAGTCGACTGGCGGCTAGCAACGTGACGCCCATCTACAAGAAGGGTCGGAGGGTAGACCCGGGGAACTATAGGCCTGTTAGTTTGACCTCAGTGTCAGGGAAGCTCATGGAGCAGATTATCTTGAGTGTCATCACGCGGCACTTACAGGGCAACCAGGCGATCAGGTCCAGTCAGCATGGGTTTATGAAAGGCAGGTCCTGCTTGACGAACCTGATCTCCATCTATGACAAAGTGACACGCTTAGTGGATGAGGGAAAGGCTGTGGATGTGGTCTATCTTGATTTCAGTAAGGCTTTTGACACCGTTTCCCACAGCATTCTCCTCAAGAAACTGGCAGCTCATGACTTGGACTGGCATACGCTTCGTTGGGTTAAAAACTGGCTGGGTAGCCGGGCCCAAAGCGTTGTGGTGAATGGAGTTAAATCCAGTTGGAGGCCAGTCACTAATGGCATCCCCCAGGGCTCAGTGCTGGGGCCAGTCCTCTTTAATATCTTTATCGATGATCTGGATGAGGGGATGGAGTGCACCCTCAGTAAGTTTGCAGATGACACCAAGTTCGGTGCATGTGTCGATCTGCTCGAGGGTAGGAAGGCTCTGCAGGAGGATCTGGACAGGCTGGATCGATGGGCTGAGGCCATCTGTATGAAGCTCAACAAGGCCAAGTGCCGGGTCCTGCACCTGGGGCGCAACAACCCCAAGCAGAGCTACAGGCTGGGAGATGAGTGGTTGGAAAGCTGCCTGGCAGAGAAGGACCTGGGAGTACTGGTTGATAGTCGGCTGAATATGAGCCAGCAGTGTGCTCAGGTGTCCAAGAAGGCCAACAGCATCCTGGCTTGTATAAGAAGCAGTGTGGCCAGCAGGGCTAGGGAAGTGATTGTCCCCCTGTACTCGGCTCTGGTGAGGCCGCACCTCGAGTACTGTGTTCAGTTTTGGGCCCCTCGCTACAAGAAGGACATGGAGGTGCTCGAGAGAGTCCAGAGAAGGGCAGCGAAGCTGGTGAGGGGTCTGGAGAACAAGTCTTACGAGGAGCAGCTGAGGGAGCTGGGATTGTTCATCCTGGAGAAGAGGAGGCTCAGGGGCAACCTTATTGCTCTCTATTGGTACCTTAAAGGAGGCTGTAGCGAGGTAGGGATTTGTCTATTCTCCCACGCACCTGGTGACAGGACAAGGGGGAATGGGCTAAAGTTGCACCAGGGGAGGTTTAGGTTGGATATTAGGAAGAACTTCTTTACTGAAAGGGTTGTTAGGCATTGGAATGGGCTGCCCAGGGAGGTGGTTGAGCCACCATCCCTGGAGGTCTTTAAGAGATGTTTAGATGTAGAGCTTAGTGATATGGTTTAGTGAAGGACTTGTTAGTGTTAGGTCAGAGATTGGACTAGGTGATCTTGGAGGTCTCTTCCAACCTAGATGATTCTGTGATTCTGTAATTAGGTGTTGAAATACATGCAATGGGTAAAATAATTCGAAGTCACAGACTGTATCTCAAATCAGTGTATAAACTAATGAAACTACACAATTCTCTATTTCTTAGACTATCCTTTTTATATGAACTCAGACAAAGCAAGATTGAGTATAAATATGAAGATAGCTCATTGCATTAGGACTACTGAAGGAGTTGGGGTCAGATTTAAGAAACTAGGGTGGACCATGAGATAAGGATGATTTAGAAATATCCATGCCTATATCCCTTGAGATTGTAAATCTACCGGGGCATGTTCACTGATGTCCAGGTGGCTGAAGTCCCCCAGCAAAATCAGTGCCTGTGAGTGATGTTTCCTGTAGCTGAAGGAAGAACTCCACATTAATACCCTCCCCTTGATCAAGCAGCCTGTTGTAAACACCAACCATCAAGTTTCGTTTGTTGGTTTGGTCCTAAATTGTCACCCATAAGCTCTTGACCTGTGCATTATTTTTTTTTTCTTTTTTTTTTTTTCAGAGACAGCTCTGTACAATCAAAACCATTTTCTTGTGTAGAGGGCAACCACCTCACCTTTCCTTCCTTGCTTGTCCATTCTGAACAGTTCATAGCCTTCTACTGCAGTGGACCAATTCTGTGACTCATCCCACAAAGTCTCAGTGATACTGATTATATCATAGCTTTCCAGCTGGACAGCACCTACCAGCTCCTGTTGTTTGTTACCTTGATACATTAGTATAGGGACTGTTCATTTGGACTACCAACTGCCTAATCTTTTTGGCAAAAGCTTTTTGGAGGGTCGGGGGACATTCCTCATTACTCTGGTAGGTGCACTTTTCCACCCTGTCATTTGCAAATATATGAGTGTCATGGCTTGGGGTCCTGTCCCCCCCGATTCATTAGTTTAAAGCTCAATTCAAAAGATCAGCCAGCTTTCCAGCAAATATTCTCTTTCCTTTCCTAGATAGTTGTGGTCCCATCTCTCCCAGTAATCTGTATTCATCAAAATAAGTTCTGTGATCATCAAAGTCAAGGCCCTGGCCTTGATGATTAATACCAGCCATGTAACTGGTATTAATACCAACCATGTAGCCAACAGTTGTGGTGGTCTCTCTGTGACAACCCAGTTTCTGGGCCTTAGCAATCAGCAGACCTCCCTTGACTATTTCAAGCCAGCAGACGGGCACCCTAGTGCCTTCCAGTAGAGTCACCCTCTATTAGCACTCACTGCATCCCTTTGCAGCTTACAGTGTGTGCAGCTGGTGTACCTACATTTGAGGAAATAGGAGGAAGTGTTATCCTGTTGCTGCAAGTTACCAGAGACCATGACACCTTCCCCAGGGTGTTCTCTATTTGCTCTTGACAGCCTTCAGCTGGTGGTCCTTAGAGGTACATGCCATGGGACCCTGGTCTTGACCACCATGCTTCTAATGATCTCAAAGCTCTGTTAGCTCTGCTAACTCCCTGTAGACCTCAGGTTTCTGTGTAGGTAACCAACAGCTGGCTGAGGGGACCACAGGGACCACATCCCAAACCTGTTGCTGAACAGAGAAGATGGCCGCGCACCTGCTGCCGTAGTGCGCCCCCCCCAGTTCACGTCTCATTGTCATGGTGCTCACTAGGGGATGGTTCTCTGCAGCTCCCCACTGTTTGAGCTGACAGTGGGGGCACCAGGCACCACACAACTTGTGCCTATCCCTCTTGTGAGAGCTGCTGCCTGCCGGCCCCTGCCTCTGCATGCACAGCCCGAGGGTGTCAGGGCCCTGAAACACCCTCAGATACCCGTGGGGACTCCGCAGGCCTTGTGGTCCTCTCAGCGTGGGTGGGTGGCCCTGCTGGAGCAGAGGGTTGGACCAGATGACCTCAAGAGCTCCCTTCCAACCTCAGCAATTCTGTGAAAATATCCAAAGGTAAAAATACCAAATAGAAACCTTAACTGTTAATTATTGACTTAAGCTCTGAAGCTTAAGGGGGTTTTAGAGGGTTGGGGGGGGGGGTGTAAAGTTCTTTGCTATTATGTATTCTTTTTATCTGAGATGTCTGTAATTTATGAAATCTTCAGAGTTAAAACCAGCATATTTTAATTCAATTTTATTACTTTTCTTTAGATTCCTTTAAATATAACAATATTCCTTTGGTGCTGGAATGCCAGTTATTTACAGATATAATAGATTTTTATCAACCCTGGATCTATTACATAGTAGCTATACCCATGGATCCCTAATTGATACCATATTGCACTTAAAAGGCCTGCCTCATTTAATAAACCATCTTCCTTTCCGTAACTGTGTATGACTATTCTGAAGATGGTTTTGTGTACATTTTGTCTAGTATGAAGGTGTATCATCATCATTCTTCTTTTACTTCCCTTTTCATTTTTAAGGATGTTTAAGTTTACAAGGGATCAGTGTTAACGATAAGTCAGCTTTATTGTAGCAGAAAGGCAATCTACAGAAATGAGAAACAATAATTAGTATATGTGTACAATTCCATTGCATAGGGTAGGCATCGGAACAATATTGGTTAAAATTGGTCCATTACCTCCTTTGAAAAAGGGCTGCTAAAAGCACCCTTGTGTCTCATTGTCTCTGCTTATGGTCATGCTAGCCTTGGTATTTTAATATTTCATTAGTTACTTTGTTTGTCTAGTGTGTTGTTTATAACAGTAAGGCATATCAATTGTTCGGCCTGCTGAGCACCTCATGGGAAAGTTTGGGACATACACAGTTATTTGCTATTATTATGATGTACTCAAAATAAGCAAGTAAAACACATAGTAGTATAGAAATTAAACAGCAGAAACAAGTATGTAAGGACTGTAAGACATTTCGATCCGTGCTTTGACCACATTGTTATGCCTTTAGGCATCTTGTTAATAAATGTAGCTGCGTGTACATTTTTTAACACGGTACTTTTGTAATCAACTTCAGGTCATACAAGCATATAGTCATTAAGCCTGCCTGTTTTCAGTGGCCTTTCCATAACTTCTTTTTTAGCAAATCAGATGCCTGAGACAGGCATCTGGTTTTCTGGATTGTCACCTGGGTCATGTACTGCATAAGTCTGCTGTCACATATCACAGGCAGACATTTCAGGGGAAAAGGACTTGAATTTTTGTGGCTTTGCTGGTATTTCTTAGCAGTCAGGTACAGTCTCCTGTTGTGACAAGAATCCTTCTACAACTGTGTACCTAACAAATTGCTCTTTTGAGTATAGTTGATTTCTATTCTCTTCTAGGAGAATATAGGCTAAAATATCTGTTGTTTAGTGCTGCCCAGGATTATTTCAGAGACGTGAAAGCAAACAAACCACCTGTTTCTTATCTATGACTAGAGTTCTAAAGTGACCTTGCCCTTCCATTTTTGCTTGTAGTGGCAGCTGTTCCCCATATCTACCATCTGTCCTCTCCTGCCATCACCTGACTGTAATCCACTCAAGCATCATTTGTTCCTAAAAGAAGGGCTTGTAGTAAGAGGGTACCTACTGGAACCAGAATTGGGTTATTCTAGGTAGGAAACAAAGGCTGAGGAAGGGATAGAGCTTCTGTATTCAGGATGACTAGGGCAGTGTAGCTTAGCCATTTATATAGACTTAAGTAGCACTTGTCCCTGCTGGTAAAAGAAAAAGAGAAAGATCCCCAGATTTTCCTTCCAGACTCTTGAGGGGCTTGTTGATGGGAGGAAGAGGCATTTTATCAACCTTGCTTTTTTTTTTTTTTTTCCTTCTTCTTCTTTCTTTTCTTATAACTTGGATGCTTGGATGTGGGTGTTTGTTTTTTTTTTTTTTTTGCTGTTGTTTGTTTGTTTGTGAGATTTTATTTATTTTCTTTTAATATATCCTGAATCCTTTGTATCTTCTTGAATATATTTGCCTGTCAAAGTGAAGATTCTTCATTTTATTGACAGGACCTGAATGAGGCTGCAGAATCTCTACCTGATGTGGCAAAACATTATCTAATTACAGATCAATATGACTCCAGTAACTAATGAAATATTATGGAACAAAATTGTACTAAAACCTTGTTATCTTTGTACTTGATGTAAATTATTGAATATCCTGAATCAGTTTTATAGGGGGTCATACACAGCAGGTAGGGGAAGTTATCAGCCTCCTCTAAAAAGGAATGCTTGTAATTTGAAATGTGCATAATTCAGCTTAACTAGACTAACATCACCTGTGCTTCCATTCTCTTTTCTATAAATTGAATGCGAACCAGGTTACCATTTAAAATTTAGTTTTCTAGAAATGTCTTGAAAGGATACATGCTTTTTATGTAACATTGAATTGTTACTTATTAACCTACTTACATTTATTTGTTATGACCTGGCTTCAAGCAATTATTGTTCTGTCTTGTTCTATTGTTCTGACATGTATCGTGTTTGCCTCTGCAAATCTGCCATCTTGAAATTATAAGTCATTTTAGGCCATCTTTAGAATGGGTCTGCAGATGGCACATCACTCAATTCTACAGGGAGATTGTCAAAGAAAGATATAAATTTATCAATAAGATCTAGCTGTCTTTGCAGTACAAAAAATGCATCTTAGTTTCCATTTTCCTAACAAACAAGCTTCATTAATAGCTGTTCCCACTTGAATCTATTCAAGAAGGTGAAAAAGGTTTGCAGAAATGGCTCAAGAAAAATTGTAGTAGATTTGCAACTGCTTTTTCTTAGACCTCTGGAAGCCTTACTACATTCTTTAACCAGAAGATATTTAATCCTGGCAAGTGTAAGTACTTATCATCCACTCCAGTTTTTATATGAACTGTTTTGCGATGTGCCTAACATTACTTAAACCCCTACACCAGCTGGACTATTATACTCATCCTCTTTCAGAATTCTGTAATACTGCTGATGTTAACGCAAGCTAAAAATAAGCTGCAAAATCTATGAAAAAAACAATGATAACCTAAAACGTATGTGTTGGCAGAAGGATCTATCCCTTAGTTGGCCTACAATTGAAAAAAATCATTAAGCTGTATCAGCCACCATGTTAATTTGAGGTGGACGAGGTGACACTTTACTGTTTTACTTCTATCTGAATTGTCTCTAGAGCTCAATTCTCTTTCCACAAAGGCATTAGTAAAGGCTAAAGCATCCCTTCAGGTGGCTTTTTCTTGAGGTTTATGAAAGATTTGTCAGTACTAAAGGAAAAGTGTTGTTTCTTGCTAAAATAGACATGATTTTCATTCAGGGCAAGACTTAACATTTATTCTTAGACCTAAGGGTCTTTATATTAATGAGCAAACATCTGAAACTTCCCTCTTTTGTCTCAAATTTATTACAATATACAGAGACCTTCAGAGAAATCCCATAAGCAGTACAGATTCTAGAAAAGAGGACAGATACGTCCTGTTTCAGAGATGCTTATAACTTGCTGGCATACTTGGTAACAGAATCTAAAGCCGATCCTGCATTTATTTTTTGTTTCTTTATTTTTTTCCCTAATGTATGGCTTGGAATTACAATACGTTAGTGAGTCTTGTGGATGGATCATAAGCGAAAGTTTTACTCTCTCACATTCCATCATTCATGGGGCCCATCAGACTGCTCTCACCTGAACTAAGTCATTGCAATTCCATAAACACGGGCAATGGAAAATATTGCACTGTCATTTTGTAATGGCAAGTGTTGGAAGATGCTCAAAGAAACATAGCCAGTACACGATAAGTAGATGCCTTAGTTGCATAGCTATAGCAGCCTGCATATTGTTTACTATAGTAGTATCTTCTTCTTTTTCTTCAGTCATATTATTCAAAGCGTTTTAACTTAGTAAAGATACAACTCCATACTTTTTTTTTCCCCCCTCATTTTGCTTTTGTTGAATATAACAGCATTTCATGTTAATTTATTCCTTGTACAGTATGTTTTATTATTTGTAAGCCAGACAGGTCTTCTGTAAGAAGTTCACACTGTAATTTTTGTTATTTCTTTCCTCTTAGTTTAAAACTAGTATTTCTACATTGTAGGACATTTTCAGGCCTCTTCACTTTTTAAATATACCAGGCATGGCCAAACTTGTGATGCCTCAAATACATGCTAAGATACCTCAGCTAGGTTTCTGAGTGCTTACCACCTGGGAGATCCTAATGCCCACAATACAGGCCACAACCTCATGCTGAATTTCATATTCTGCCATCATGTAACGGATCTCCTTAACCCAGCACTTTCAGTCTCCCAGTGATGCCGCTTTTCAATGTTCTTAGTTGGAAGGACAGCCTTTGGTAGGAAGTTTTATGCAGCACAAAGCAGCGTAGAGCAGGAGGATCTTATGCAAGCTTGAGTGTTGTGACAACAAATGTGACAGTGGGATACCTTGATTAATAGCTCAAATACTTTGTCACTTTATTTCTTTAAAAGTTTTCCTGCTTAAAGTACATTCTGAACAGGTTTTCTTTGTGTTCTCATGAGGTGTGTTAAAACCCATGCTGTGCCACTGGTAAGTAAGCTTCATTTGAAATGGTAGTAAGCCAAATTTGGCTCTTGAGCTGGTTTGTCCATTCCTGATACATTGCATACTTAGAACAGTCAAACATTAAACCATAATTCAGTCATCTATTGAGATGAGGAGTATGTCACAGGATGTGTTTTTTGAAAGACAGAGATGAAGCATAATTGCCATATCTCAGTAAACCCAGGATTAGCTTAATCTTCTAAATTCAAGAAAAATACAAAATTTATTAAATGTAAAATGTATTATAAAATATATTATAAATACATAAATATATAATATAATAATTTATAATATATAAAATATATTATTTTACAAAAAACTAGTCAGTAGTGTTATTGTAATAGTAGACTCTTACTAGCTTGCAGACACACAGCATGAAATTATCATACTTCTATAATTTTACTTTCAAAGAACTTGTGTAGTTCATCTAGGGATATGTTGGCAGCTTCAGTTCAAGCAAAGTTGATGCTTAATCTACCTCACTTTTGTTTGATCTTTCATATGTGCCAGAAATCTTTTATAGGTGCTGCCTAATTTTTTTTCCATTTTAAAATACACTACAACTCACATTTAACAACTTTCAAATCTGCTCTTCCTTCTTTTTTTTCTGTTCCATTTGTCATATTATGTCAAGAGTACGTTACTGGTAATCACTAAACAAACACTAAAGAAAAAGATCATACTGAGGCTGTCGTTGCCAAGCAGTGTGGTAAATCCAGTTCACAGTAGTTAAGTTTGTGATCCAAAGCCATCAATTAGTGTAAAAAATATCACTTAAAAGGCATTTTTGCTCTAGAGATACTAATCCTATTCCTAGGTTTTTGCCTCTGGTTTTGAATTCAGGTGACACAGAGCTAGTGAAAAGCATGTCGCTCTCTGCCTGTATTGTTAGCCTTGCCTCTGAGTGCTGGTGAATCTCTCAGAAAACAGGAGAATGAAGATCTGTGTTGAAGACTCTGAGTGTCAAAATGTTGAGATAGTTTTTAGTATCTCTGGACAATTTCTCTTGGCTTCACTTTCACATTTTGCAGACATTCTCTAATGCACTTGTTCTGCCAGTTCTGTAACCATTTAGTATTTCAGTTTATATCAGTATACCAAAGTGATATTTATCCCCTCATTATATATGTGCAGTGACATGCTTTATTTCCTTATAAGGGGAAACAGTATGACTTCTGAAACTGTCCCTTTGGTAATGACAAAAATATATAGGTCTCACTGCATCAGTGAAAAATGATTCTGCGTATGCTTTCAAATGTGCAAAACTTCTTGAAATTTTTGTGTGTAAACAATTTGTTTTCACAGTCCAGTTTGTTTTCATTTCAGGTAAATCTTCTTTTTTTTTTTTTTTAGTAATAACATTTTCTCATACTACTGATCATTTCAAGCCAATGTTGCATTCCAAGGATGAAAAGTTCTGTGTTTTCTCAACTGAAAATACTAAACAGTGATGGGCTGTCTAAATACCATTCACAGAATGGGAAGTTCTGATATTAAGGTTTTACCTCATTGCCTGTTGTTATCTGTATTATTCAAAAGTGTATTGCAAGGTACAGCTTCAGGAATATTTTTCTGCCCAAGGACGCCCATTCACCTTCATCAGAATTGTGTACATTCAGTTTTCTTATTGCAGTGATGGACTTTCAGTGTTCAGATCATTTGTAATGAAGGAGTGTTGCTGACTGGGATAGTTACACTTCCTCCATTAATAGCTTTTATAGTATGGACACTAAGCTTTTTATCTGTACTACAGTTATTAGGTGATGCAAACTCATTAATTCTTTAAATATATGTTTATGGAAAGGCAGTGATTTTAAAAATAGTTTTAGAGTAGCTTTTCTTTATAGAGAAATGTTGAAACAGCTATTAATAGGAGGTGTTCTTGTTTGCAATTTCAAGAGTGAACCATCCTTTGCTAAATATTTGCAGTTTCTTAGTAATTAATATTTTCTCAGTTCCGTTGTTCCTGGCACCTGACAAGATATATTATAGCTGAAGAGAAAATATTTTATCCATTTGGCTAAATGAAAGTTCTACTTAACAGGTTTACTCATGGTAATAGACCTACTTGCATGTAGTCAGTGTAAGGTTATATATGTCAGTCTCATAAAATATGTCTTTGGGGGTGAAAAGGGAAGATAGGGCAGAAATGCAGATTCTACATGTATGCGCAGAGGTTCCTTGCACAGAGTGGGAACAGTCTGGCAGGGTTTATATGATTCACGTCAGTGAATATGTAGTTTGCTTAGAAACTTTCCATGATAAAAGGTGAGCAAACCTTTTATTTATTTATTTATTACTGTTTATATTACTGTTTATACTGTAATTTACCTTATCCCTGTTTAGCCCATCACCGTTAAGTATTTTCAGTTGAGAAATGTTCCTAAGGTAAAAGGTAACCTTTGAACCAGTTTTCTTAGCCATAATTATAGTGCTTTTACATGGCAATTGTCATGTCTATAAAATATCTCACCACAATTTGGCAGAATATAAAAATAGCTGTAGAAACCTATTTATTTCAGAAAAGTTGAATTTTAATGAGTTTACCTTGTTTCTGCTTTCCTATTTTTGATGAAAAAATATTA
Source organism: Anser brachyrhynchus (assembly GCF_964034855.1). Taxonomy (NCBI): domain Eukaryota; kingdom Metazoa; phylum Chordata; class Aves; order Anseriformes; family Anatidae; genus Anser; species Anser brachyrhynchus. The sequence continues at coordinate 118,315,354 of NC_137695.1, forward strand.
ACCCTACCAAAATGCAATTATTACCAACATTTTTGTAACAGTTTCCTTATGAAAGTGTAATTTTTTTCGTGTTTCTTTGAATTGATATTTTCTGTTAAGAGGCCATACTTGTGGCCTTTTCAGTTAGTGGTTTGCCTGGGACCGGAAAACCACTAGACCTTCAACGTTCAGGATAAGCCAACTTATTTTGCAGAAATATTAATTATATTAATTACATTATTTGGTGTGTTTGTATCCTTCACTCATCATGTTTTGTAAGGCAAGATCCCCTTGCCTGTTGGACTAAAGTCAAATGAGCAAGCACTGTAGTGCTGCTTATGTTCTACACAAGTCTTTCTGGCATGTTGTATCTAGGGACTTTATAAACTGTTTTAGAGAAGCTTTACTTCTGGTTCAATATTACCTTTATTTCCGCAAATGTAATTGATAGTTTGAAAACGTCATATGTAGCATTAAATGGCATCTTAAGTTTTCTAGAGTAATTTTTTTAAACTTCTTTCCATGTGTTTCATTTTCCACAAAAAAAAATGTGTGAGCTACTCATATTGGACTGTCCTTTTCATTGCATGACTCTTTGCTGTGCAATTGGAGAAGAAGGGAGGAGATCTGAAGGAATGTTTCAGAGCTACACACAAATCTGAGCTTACTCTAGTATAGATTTAAGAATCTCTCTGAATGAATTCCTGAACTGCTTGCTTTGAGAAGATCAAACAAATCTACCATAGTCCTGGCTTTGTCTGCAGTTTGCAGTGCAGTCCTTAATGACAGCTGATGTGGAGGAGCAGCATACAGTCTTCCTTTTTGAAAGACTTCCAATGGACAAGGAGACTTAACTGTTTATATGGGTACATGCTGAAGGAAATCACTAATAATGGTAGTTTTTTGTTATTTATTGCTCGCTATTGAAGATCTTAAATGAACTTTTTCTGTTCCGAGAGTAAGTTTGCTTCAATGGAAATGTATCGGTTTGTATTAATTGCCAGTAGGTTATAGCACAGCTTGTTTTTCCCCAGGCATCAGTCTGTATCCTGCCGAGAGAGGCTTCTGTGGCTTTTCCTGGTGGTGCAACTGTGCCATTTCTCATATGCCAAGCAGTGTTGGTCCTCTTTGTTCCTCACCTCGGTGCCTGTTTTGTGCCCATTCTGGAGGTTAATCTCATGATCCTGTCACATTCAGACCTCTCAGAGCCAAGCTTTCAAACTTTCTAACATATCCCTTCCTCTTTAATTCCTGGTCTTTCACTGCTTTTGTCTGTTTTCACTGTCAGCGCCTTTGACCTTGATGTTCCTTCCACACCCTCATGGTAAGTGCAATAACCAGAAGAGACTCTACTTACAGAACTAGGTGCTTGCTATCACTTTTAAAATCTACTTCACTCCCCATTTGTAAGCCTGGTAATACAGAAAATTTAAGTATGATTTTAAAGATAGTCTCAAAAATTACTCAGTTGCACTTCTAACTCCAGAAGTAATTCAACTTTTGTAGAACCAAAAGAAGAATGATTTGAGCTCACTGAAGACTGGTGGGAACCTTATAGTATTCATTTTTATTTCCTTAAGTAATTTACTATTACAGTATCTTCCTGTGCACAGTAGTACTACTACAAATTTTCATGTTAGCTGTATTTCAACATAAGCTTATTAGGAAGTCTTTTTTTCCACGTGTGTTTCAGTATAAAAAAGACATGATTACAACAGAATGAACTCTTACTTTTGTCAAGTATGAAAAAAGAGTCCTTTTGCTAGTTTCATTGCTCACATTAACTAATACTCACATTACTTAAGATACTGGTTAAGGAAAAGAAAGCCCTTATAGCTCCTTTGAATATATGATTAAGATATATAAACAGACTGATCATAATGACACTTAAATAAATGAGTACATTGAATGGAATGAATCTCTTGTGTGAGGAGAGGCTGAGGGAGCTGGGACTGTTCAATCTGGAGAAGAGGAGGCTCAGAGAGGATCTCATCAAAGTCTACAAATACCTGAAGGGAGGTGCAAAGAGGATGGAGCCAGGCTCTGTTCAGTGGTGCCCAGTGCTAGGAGAAGAGGCCGTGGGTACGAACTAGAACACAGGGACACTGGCTTTCTCTGAACACCAGGCAGCACTTCTTTATGTGTGGGTGATGGAGCACTGCCACAGAGGCTGTGGATCTCCCTCTTTGGAGATCTTCAAAAGCTGCCTGGACAGCCTGCTCTTGGTGGCCCTGCTTGAGCAGGGGATCGGACAGGGTGACCGTACAATCTTAACCATTCTGTGATTCTGTGAATATGCTCTCAATTGTATAAAATATTGAGCATGCTATTACAAAATCTGGTACATAGGCAGTTGTACAGTTCTACATTCCTATTGTCGGTGCAGTTAATTGTTGACAGAACTACTAACACTTGGGTATTTGATTCTGTATAAAACAGATGTTATCTAACTGATTGTGCTTGCTTGTTCAGTTTGTTGTTGGAGCCAAAAGATGGAGACAAACAGATCTTTATTCCAGACTATATCATCGGAATGTGATTGTAGATTGGTGACAAAGTAGATTACTGTGACCCACCCTTCATTCTTGATGGCTTTGATGAAAATTTTGTGCAAGCTACAGCTATTTTGCTAAAATTGAATAGAAAAGTCAGGCATGAAGCAAAAATATCTGTTTAATTTGAAGACTGACTTATTTTTGTGTTTAGTACTTAGAGCAACAATGTCTGTAGGTACTTAAGTGTGCATAGGTCAGTGTAAATGAGAGTCTTTGAAAAATAAGTGTCTCTGTTAACTATAGGTATTTTTAATACAGCCATATTCATATGACCTATTTAGTGATGCTATTTTCAGATATTTTAAGAACTGCAAGAACAACCACTGGTGATTTGTTTTACCTTCTGCCTGATAGTGGAGGGCATTTTTAACCAATAATTCCTGAATCAAAGAAGTAATGGCAGGTTGGTAAGGAGTGCTTATTTCAGAAAGACATCCAATACTGCTTCAAAGGCTTAGAATGAGGACTGTATTGGACTTTTGATAAGCTGCTAGTTACTTCCTTCATAGTTCAACAGGCTCATTTTTTGTTTGAATTTGTCTAACACCAACTCCCAGACATTGTATCTTAGTGGTTATCAGATAATTATATTTTATATTTAGAAAGTAAATTAACGTCAGTTGTATAGTTACTAGACACACTTTATCTGTCCTCAGGCGGCTCAGCATTGTCTTATGAAAGGTAGATAAAGATATTATCCACAAATCACAATTCTGTAGTTTGTATGTTGTGACCTTAAATATTCAATTACGTTTGTGTGGCTGCTGTTTAAGAACAGCTGTTTGTGACCAATTCAATTTCTGTTAAGTGAGATAGATTACAGAAACAGCTGGCTATCACATTATTAGAGATTAAATCTTAAAGACACTGCAATTAAAATAATTGTCTCTTTTTCTTTTTTTTTCTTCTGGTTACTGAAATGCTACAGGGGCTGTAGAGATTAGTCTTGTCCAAAATGACTCTATATTCAGAAATGACTAACTTTTGTAAATGGCAAAAGAAAAATATGCATCTTCAGTTCTTCAGTAAAGCTTTGTAAGTCTTTTTTTTTTCTTTTTTTCTTCTTTGTTTGCCATTCCAGTGAGGTGATTTGACACCACTGGGTGCACCTTTAAAGGTCTGTGGGGTGGGCAGGCATAGAGCTATTGAGAACCACTTTTCAGTGGATTTTAGCTGTGCTCTCTATTGCCACTAAAGTTAGTGGATTGCAGTACAGAATTTGGATTATGCCAAGAGTTTGCTAACCTTATTTTTTGCCATCAAGTTGATATTAATTGATGGCAGACCTCAGAGACTTCCACAGAGATGACTATGTAGTGCAGAAACTTAAACTTACATAATAATGTAACCAACTGTCTTTTGTGCTACTCCTAGGGGTTGAGTTATTCCCCCAGAAATAAATGTGAAGAGATCATGTATCTTACTTCCTAGGTATTCTTTGGGAAAGTTAAGTTGCTTGCTTTTCTAATTTAACTGAGAATATTAGGCACACACCTCTTCATGTGAATTGAGCCTGCTTTCTTTCCTGGGTTCGACTATTTTTGTTTGCTCTATGAGCCTTGCCTTCACTGTTACCTCTTGTTTTATTTTTTGATAAAACTCTGTCCAGCCTGCAGTGAGGTAAGGAGAAAGAGAAGGTGCAGGAGAGTGTTTTCTCCCTGCTTCCAGATCGTGAATAAATGATCCGATTGTTCCCTGGAGAGCAAAGCAGTATGGCCTGCCAGAGAGCTTAACGTTGCCTGCAGGACCTCAGGAGCACCACCAGATGGGCTGGGAACCTGCCCAAGCCCTGGCTCCTGTGCACCTGCTACTACACCCCAGCCTGCGTGCTGCACAGTTTGCTCCATCAAAGGCATCTGAGGAACGAATTCTGAGGCTGGTCTCTAAAGCAAGCCAGCATGTGAGCATATTTCTAACAGGCTAACTAGGCCCTCGGGTCTTATGGCCATGCTTAGTGCTTTCTGGAACAATAAGAAAGAGATAAACCATCCGTAGAGGTGAAAACTTCTGCTTCTGCAGTCTGATGGGGAGGCTGTTAACAAATTCAGTATAGCAGACCCTCTTCAGTCTCAAATCATGCTGAAAAGTGCAAAAATGACATGATTTCCTTCCATTCTGAATTCTGTTATAGGGATCTTACTAGCTAGGGCTGTAAGAGAAGGATGGGGGGAGTAAAAAGGACACAAAAATGAATCTTGCCTGTAAAAGAGATAGCAAGGGAATTCTTAAAAACCATCATATGATTTTTCAGATGCAAAATGTCAGGCTTCATTGTGGCTATGTTATCAGAAATACTTCAGCAGTGCTCCAGCATGACCATTTAGATTAGACAACATTTGTTTATAACTCTGAACCAGGGCAGAAATATGTGATCGATATTTAGCTAGTGGAAGTGTAATTCCTCACATGGTGCAAGTAAAATGACAAGTTATGAAAGATATTTCACTACCTGAAACTGTTTTTCCTTGACACCTTAAAAATCATTCTTCTCTGAAGGCCCTTCTCAAAGGGCTTCTTGATGTGACCTCCAGCTGCACATGGGTTATCGAACGGCTTTTGTTAAGATGGCGATATTGGCATGTACAGTAATGAATATGCAGAGAACAGTGAGACATATACCTCCCCCAGAACAAAGCCATGGACGGTAGTGGTGGAGAAAAAAAAAAACACTAATTTTTGAAGGTGGTGTGTCTAAGTAGACAAAACAACAACTGAAATAGCAGTCTAATGATAAAACAGCCAAAACGTGAGAAAGTGCAGTCAAAAAGAGTAGAGGCAGTACTTAATGATGGAGTAAATGGGATAGAAATGCATGTTGCAAGAGTCGAGTCACAATAAGGTTGTATATGCATGCAGTGGTAGAGCTGTTCTTAATGATTCTGCTGCTGTTTCTGCAGATAGGGAACAATTTTGCTCCAGTTAGACCTAAATTAGGTAGATGCCAAAAACTGTGTTGAAAACTGTGGATATGTGCTGTAATTATCCAAGGATAGTCATGTTTAATAATAATCGAAATAAACTATGTAAAATATTTGGAGCCACACAACATATGGCAGTCATCACCAAAGCGTGCTTGACTGGCTGTAGGAGGAATGTGAAGGACACATTTTTTTGTCCTAAGATTTTGTATTTTTTCATGTATAGTAACTCCTTTGTGTTTTTTTTTTTTTTTTTTTTTTACGGGACTTAGAGCCAGAAGATCAAATGTAGAGTGAGAAGTATTAGAGGGGAAAGGGTACAGGTACATCACTTGCTATGAGATGTTCCAAGTGCGTTGGTAGCACCAACATAGGTAAGCTGACATACAGCACGTCTGTGCTGTGGTTTATAGTAGAGAAACCTCGGGGTTACTATAGCCCACAAATGATAGAGCTTCATGTTACACAGAAAAAAATTTCCTGAGCATGCCATTACCTGCTATGGCCAAGCACACCATAAGTTTGTTTAGTGTCTTTTCCGTTGTGCTGTGCTACATAGTAGCATGGAGAGGCATACTGTAGACTGTTCGAAAGTTAGACCTACCAGGATCCTCAAAGGAGTGTGGGTATCCATCTAATAAACTAAATTGTGCTAGCTGTTTATTGCTTCAGTATTACTGCATTTATTGTATTGAGATGTCTGCTTGCTGATACGTTTTATTTTTAAGCTAATAAGAGATACAATATTTACCAGAATACAGATTTGCCTTTGAAAATAAACAGATAATTAATGGTATTTGTATCAAGATTGAGGTTAAGTATAATGGGACTTTATGACTTCTTTCTTCCCATTAGTCTACCTCCTCCAATACCCCCAGTAGATTTACAGTCATTCACTATTTTCCCATCACACCCAGTCTCCAGTCCCTGTAATCCTGCTTCAAATGCTGACCTGTTTTGGCCTCATTTCCTCTCCAGGCAGGTGCCTGGCTCCTACTGAGATGTTGCATGTGATGGACTGTGTGTGCTGGCCCTCATGGGGAGCTCAGCAGTGATGTCTTGTCTCTGTGAGCAGCGTTCCCATCTGGTTTTCTGTTCCTGAATAAGATGAAGCTCAGCTATGAACCTGTGCATCTTTGTAAGACAAAAGAGAACAAAAATCTTATTACAAAGTTTCCATCTTCCCTTATATAGAGATACTTGTTTAAAAGAGATTATGTCACTGCTGTTTAACACATCAATTTTTCTGCAGGGGATATAGGTACAAGGATCTTAAGAGAAGCTGTTTATGCTTATTTGGTAGTCTTTGTTGACACATGGAAGATCCAGCTTGAAAATAGGAACCATATCCCATGGAAATAAAAAATATTCTGAAGCAAATACTGAAGCAAGAGAGACAGCACTACAGTTAACCTAAACATCTGGGTATGTCTTCTCTTGTTGTCTTCGCCTGCTTAACAGACTGCATTTATAGTAATTTTCATTTGTAATGGTTACTTTTGAAACACACTTTTTATCTATTACCTTGCTTTTAGATGTAAGTCTTGTCTCCACCATACAAAACTTTAATTCTCTTTTTCTGCAACTATTGACAAGATTGGAAGTTGTTCATACTTGAGTGAGGTATTTATCCATGACTTCATGGTGCTCTTGCAAACCTGAAATGACCATACTATAGAATATGCTTATTGTAATTGAAGGATTGTTCAAAACTGTTGCTGAAAATACGTTTTGTCTCTGGCAAGCCTCAGTGAAAAGGAAAGCTGTGAAAGCAAGCGACCCTATCTCCTTTCAAACCAACCTGTTAATCACTTGGTACTGCAAGACATGATACTGTTCATTTCAGACAACTCTCATTAGATAGTCCTGAGTTTCAGAGGGTTTTCTTGAGTACTTTGAAGGCTTTGAAGGTTTTTCACATTTCAACTAGATAAAATGTCAGACATGAATATTTTTTACAAATTGGCTGAAAAAAAAAGTAGATTAGTTTTAAAGCATTTTGTTTTCAAACTTTAGTTTTTAACTACAGATAAACTGAAATAGCTAAAACTGTTTTCAAATTAAAAAAACCTTTTGATTAAACTGTTTATACAGAACATTTAAATAGAACTGTTTGTTACCTTTCTCTTGAAGTCTAAAGATTCATCATAATAGAACAGAGGATTCTCAAGAACAGTTTTAGTTTAGACTGTTGTATTTTATGTTAGAATAGTTCATGCAGAAATTTTCTGGTGTTGGGTAATACTAAGCAAGTAATTACTTATTCCTGGGCTTCTAGGCAAGGAATAAAGGATAGTTGAGCTCTTAAACACAGTACAACTAAAACTATTGTTTCAGTTCCCTGTGGTAGTTTTACTTCTTACAATTTCTTACAGCAAGAGAAGAGGTCATGTAAAAATAAAAATAAAAATGCAAAATACTTCTAAAAAAAAAAAAGCTTCCAGTCATTGTCACTCAACAGTCTTTGAACAACTATAGATAATTTAACAATATGAACACAAAAGTAAATTCTATCAGAATCTTTTCACTGTAGCATTTAGTAACCATAGTAATGATCAGACAATAAATTCCCTCAGCATCACAATAAGCTTTGCTGGCAGATCCTTGGTGGTAGATGTTGACAGATAGTGTTCAAACACACTGAAGATAAACAAGGAGCTGTTGAAGGTCAGTTGTTTTATAACATATAAAATCATCAATTCACCAGGTTTTGTGGTATGACTCAGGTTGTACGACAGTGACTTCAGAGAAGTCTTTTCAATCTTCTCAAGACATATCTCTGGAACCAAAGCACAAGCCATGTGGATACAGAAGCAGCATATGTCCAAAAGGGAGGCAGCAAGTTGCTATAGTGAATGTAAATGTTGAAATGTTTATCTACCACTAAGCTGCTTTCATTTTTATTTGATTTTTTTTCCACAGTGGTATTACTAACATCTTTCCATAAACAATTCCAACACAATTGTTCCTTGTCTTTTTCCTAAATCAGACATTAAGGGCTCTATATTCTATGTTTTTCAATCATTCTTTACTTTTATATCTGGATGAACCGTTGGCATATTTTTTCTTTCACTGATGGGCTGTGTGGTTTCCAGTGTAGTGTATGATGCAGATCTTTAGCCCTGATAGAAGAGAACATGGAACAACTCTCAGCACATAGCTGGATCTGTGCTCCTGTGTTCCTGGCAACAACAGAAGAACAAAACTGCTGAACCTATGTCTGTTACTCATGACCCAAAGGAGATTAAAAGTACTACCAGTTTTTGTGCTAGTAGGAGGGAGTCTGGGTGATACAGAAGTTGTCATAGAAACTACATGTCAGAAAGAATCTCCGAGGAGATGGAATTTTTAACTTTTTTCACAATAAAATTTAAATTTCTAAATAGGGTTCCTGTTTTGGCTTGGCCTTTGGAACAACTCCTCTCTCTTCATTTTACTTTAGAGGGGAACTATAGCTTATTCATATTTCACCTTTGAATTGTGTGTAGTCTGATGCATACTGGTTTCAGTGTTATTTGGTATCTTCCTAAACAAAAGGAAGAAAAATGTCTTCAGTAATGACTGGTGTCCACACGTGCTGCCTTCTTACCTTTTCATCATCATCATGTCTGAATGACTGGGCTGTCTTAAAATTGTAAACCCAAAGAATCCAAATATTATCTACAGTTAGACTTTGCTTGTTTGGTTCCATTGTGAAGTTTTCTGGTTTTGAGGGGTTTGTCAGGTTAAATAAAGGGAGTGTTTTACAGGCATCATATTGCACTACTTCTGAAGACACCATCTATAGTGTAGTTATGGATGTTTTTGTTTGTCAGTTTTGTAATTGCTTTCGAAATTTTTCTTCATGTCAGCTTTGAGCAGCTACGATATCACATTAAGATGAAATCTTGGAGAGGGAGAATATTGGAAGCAAGAATGAATTTTAGGAAAAATTTCACTGCCTTTTGAAATAATTTTTGTAAATGGGGTTACATCAGACTGACGGTCACTAGTGGGGCTCCACATGCTCCATTTTATGGCCAGTTCTCTTCAATTTTTTATAAATTATCTGGATGCAAGACTTGAATGCATACTAAGCAAGTTTGCAGACAATACTAAATTAGGAGGGACTTTTGACTCTCCAAAGAGCATAGAGGCCTTGCAGAGAGATCTTGACAAATTAGAGAGGTGGGCAATCACCAACTGCATGAAATTTAACAAGAGGAAATGCTGTATTCTGCACATGGGACGAGGCAATCCTGAGTATACATACATAATGCGGGACAAGACACTGTAGAGCAGCCCCACAGGACGGGATCTGGGAGTTCTGATTGACAACAAGTTGAACATGAGTCAACAGTGTGCTTTGGCAGCCAAAAGGACCATTCTTATCCTGGGGTGCATCAGGCAAACCATTGCTAGCTGGTTGAGGGAAGGGATATTCCTGCTCTGTTATGTGCTGGTGAGGCCTCACTTTGATTACTGTGTGCTGTTTTTGGTACCACAAGGTAAGAAGGATATAAAACTATTAGAAAGTGTCTAAAGGAAGGCTTCTAAGGTGGTGAAGGGTCTATAGGAGAAGATGTATGAAGAGCAGCTGAAGTCACTTGGTTTGTTCATCCTAGAGAAGAGGAGACTGAGGGGAGGCCTCATGGTGGCCCACAGCTTCCTCACGAGGGTGTGTGGACAGACAGGACCTGATCTCTTCTCTCTGGTGACAGTGACAGGGCTCGAGTGAAAAGCATGGAGCTGTGATTCAGGTTATACATTAAGAAAATATTCTTCACTGCGAGGATGGTGGGGCACTGTAATAGGCTCCTAAGGGAGGTGATCATGGCACCAAGCCATTCAAGAAGCGTATGGACAGTACTCTCAGACATATCATTTAATTTTGTGGAGCCAGGAGTGAGACTCGATGATCCTTGTGGATCTCTTCGATCTTAGTGTATTCTATGATTCTGTGAACTACAGCAGCAAAACAAAAGTAGCTAAAATTTTAATTCTATAGGTGTCATAGTATAAGGGAAAGCTGGAAAACATTCTCAATTTAGTCTAAAATTGTGATGTCGCCTATATTAATCCAAAGCATCAAAATATTCTGAGTTAGCCAACCTCTGCAGAATGTCTTGTTAAAGGAACCTGTCTCATAAGCTTTTTGTTTCCTCTTGATCCCGACAAAGCTGAAAATGTGATGAGAACAGCTGCTGCTTTGTACTTATGCTTTTCATTCATAGTCCCTAAGTACAAAGAAAGATGTAAATTAAAAAGGTAAGAGATTGAGGCTTCCCAAGAGATTTGTTTGAGCTTTGGGATTGGCTCATCCATTGATACAGATGTAGCTGAATTTGTCATTCATGTCATCTGATATATTTAATATCTGTTATGAGGCCCTTAAATTAACACTTCACATTTTTCATCTGAGCAGCTTTGTACATCAACATTCGTGCCCGTATTTGTAGTCCAATTTTGCATGAAGTTATTAGAACATCACAGTCGAGCCTGAAAAATTTTGGGTTTTCTTTTCTTCTCTGTTGAGTGGTTATTTTTATGACATTTTGCAGTTAGATGAGTCCATGTATTTTTTTTTTTTCCAGAAGGAACTCATCTGCAGAATCTGTCACCCCTGCGTTTTCCTAGATTTTATCCTCCTTTTTTAATCAAAATGATTTCTCTTTCAAACTTCCTTTCAGAACAAAGAGGCTAAAGTCTGTTTGAGTACTGAACAAGTTTTTTTTTTTTTTTTTTTCCATTTTCAAAACTTACTTTTCTTTTGAAACAGAAGCAGTATGGGTAAAACTTAGGATGAACTTGACACAAATACAACCTTTTGCATTTCTCCTACTCTTTATGAATTCCCTCATGGAATAGCTATTCATTTTTGGTAGCAAATTCAGGGTTTGTGGAAGTTTTTTTCAGGAAACCAGGTCTGTTCTGTCCTTTCAGAGTTGGAGGAAGATAGAACTGATGTATTATAGGAGTGTAGAGTATTTCGATTCTGTCAAAACCTTGAAATTGTAAAATATAGTTTAATTAGATTTTAATATTTTTTTTGAAGTTTCGTGTCATGAATTTCTGTCATGCCTAGAATTACTCCTTGATTATTTTTTTCATTGTAATTAGCTTGCTTTCCTGGCCAACGCTGAAAAAAATAAATGAGTCATATGAGTGTGTGTGGTGATGGGTCAGGTGAAGATCGTTCTCTGGAACACTGGCCTAAAAGAACAAGAAGGATAGTGGTGATTTCAGAATGGACATTAATGTGTTAGTGAGTGAGCAAAACTCACATCTCGTTTCACCTACCACAAAAAAGAGCTGTTAGATATTAATGTATTTTTTGTTTTGATGTGACTTGGGCAGAATTTAGTTGAACATGTTAGTAGCAGTGTTCTCTTTATGCCTCTACTATTTCCTTTCTGATATTTCATTCTTTACAGACAGGTGAAAATTGAAAACCAAAACATTGCATGTTGCTGCAAATGATTGATTCCTCTGTCTTGACAGCCCAAAAGTGATCATTTGTCAAATTCTATCACTCAAAGTGCAAAAGCAGTTGAATTTGCAAGACACATATTAATATAGCTGCCATTTTGTATGGAGCTCAGGCCTCTTTGGATAATGCCTTTACTTTTGCTGTTGACTCCAAAATTCTGGTAAATTCTGTTTTTGTGCAGTAACTTGATGAAAAGTAAATATCTGAATATATACACATGAACATACAAGTTCATTTAGTTGTAAGTGAACTTCAGTTACATCAGTATAGATCTCATCTAACATGTGTAACATGGTATTCATTAACAAGCAAATAAGAATATGGATGTACGCAAGTCGATGGGGCCGGATGGGATCCACCCGAGGGTACTAGGAGAACTGGAGGAGGAGCTGGCCAAGCCACTTTCCATCATTTATCGGCAGTCCTGGCTATCAGGGGAGGTCCCAGTCGACTGGCAGCTAGCAAACGTGACGCCCGCCTACAAGAAGGGTCGGAGGGTAGACCCGGGGAACTATAGGCCTGTTAGTTTGACCTCAGTGCCAGGGAAGCTCATGGAGCAGATTATCTTGAGTGTCATCACGCGGCACTTACAGGGCAACCAGGCGATCAGGCCCAGTCAGCATGGGTTTATGAAAGGCAGGTCCTGCTTGACGAACCTGATCTCCTTCTATGACAAAGTGACATGCTTAATGGATGAGGGAAAGGCTGTGGATGTGGTCTACCTTGATTTCAGTAAGGCTTTTGACACCGTTTCCCACAGCATTCTCCTCAAGAAACTGGCTGTTCATGGCTTGGACTGGCGTACGCTTCGTTGGGTTTAAAAACTGGCTGGATAGCCGGGCCCAAAGCGTTGTGGTGAATGGAGTCAAATCCAGTTGGAGGCCAGTCACTAATGGCGTCCCCCAGGGCTCAGTGCTGGGGCCAGTCCTCTTTAATATCTTTATTGATGATCTGGATGAGGGGATGGAGTGCACCCTCAGTAACTTTGCAGATGACACCAAGTTAGGTGCATGTGTCGATCTGCTCGAGGGCAGGAAGGCTCTGCAGGAGGATCTGGATAGGCTGGATCGATGGGCTGAGGCCATCTGTATGAAGCTCAACAAGGCCAAGTGCCAGGTCCTGCACCTGGGGCGCAACAACCCCAAGCAGAGCTACAGGCTGGGAGATGAGTGGTTGGAAAGCTGCCTGGCAGAGAAGGACCTGGGAGTACTGGTTGATAGTCGGCTGAATATGAGCCAGCAGTGTGCTCAGGTGTCCAAGAAGGCCAACAGCATCCTGGCTTGTATAAGAAGCAGTGTGGCCAGCAGGGCTAGGGAAGTGATTGTCGTCCCCCTGTACTCGGCTCTGGTGAGGCCACACCTCGAGTACTGTGTTCAGTTTTGGGCCCCTCGCTACAAGAAGGACATGGAGGTGCTCGAGAGAGTCCAGAGAAGGGCAGCGAAGCTGGTGAGGGGTCTGGAGAACAAGTCTTACGAGGAGCAGCTGAGGGAGCTGGGATTGTTCATCCTGGAGAAGAGGAGGCTCAGGGGCAACCTTATTGCTCTCTATTGGTACCTTAAAGGAGGCTGTAGCGAGGTAGGGATTTGTCTGTTCTCCCACGCGCCTGGTGACAGGACAAGGGGGAATGGGCTGAAGTTGCACCAGGGGAGGTTTAGGTTGGATATTAGGAAGAACTTCTTTACTGAAAGGGTTGTTAGGCGTTGGAATGGGCTGCCCAGGGAGGTGGTTGAGTCACCATCCCTGGAGGTCTTTAAGAGACGTGTAGATGTTGAACTTAGTGATATGGTTTAGTGGAGGACTTGTTAGTGTTAGGTCAGAGGTTGGACTAGGTGATCTTGAAGGTCTCTTCCAACCTAGATGATTCTGTGATTCTGAGATAAATTTCTGTTGTTTTTATCAGTCCTATGAAGGAGACAGTTTCTGAAATTACTGATTATAAGAACAGATAGCTTGTCTCCTATATCCATACAAGGCCTGTAATCAATTCACATACATAGAGTTTCACTATGCAGTAGTTCTTTTTTTCACTGAAGAATGATTTTTATAAATATAACGAATATTTTCCTGTTGCTCAAAGTATTATCAGGAGAGCATTAAGTATAAATTCTTTCTATTAAAAAAAAAACAAAACAAAAATTTAAAGAGAGGTATCTTTTTGAATGTTGACAGTTTCAATATGAAAACATTTTATACCTGTGCATATTTTGATATGTAGAAGTACTTTTTACTTTTACTTGTTTAAGAGAGGTACAGAACCTTCATGCTTGGATATGTCCAAAACTTGCCTGAACAAGGCAGTAAACAACCTGGCTTAAAGTTGAAGTTGGATCCAACATTGTATTTGTCCGTCCTTTGAGAGAGGGTTATATCAGACCTCTAGAATCTCTCTTTCAGTCTACATCTTTTCATGATGTTAAAAAAAAAAAAAAGTTACAAAAAGCCTGAAAGGTTACCATATGTTTACATGCATAGGAATTTTGATTCTATAGTACTTTTTTGAGTAATAAACAAATTCCTTGGTTGCAAATGCACGGCAGAGGGAACAAAACATTACATCCTGAAATCAGTTATTTTGTGATAGATTTCTAAGAAAATAAATCTTACAATTTACACTGAGTGAGCTTAATCTCTGTTACAAATTTGATTCTTGAAATTAAATCATGGCTGATTTCCATCTATGGTGCCATTCAAGATACCATGTAATAGTCTGTGTTGTACTGTCTCCATGCTTGACTTACCCCTTCTTCTATTAGATAATAGTGTACCAGTGATAAAACTCTGAAAAAAAAATGTAATTTTGCACGGGAGAATAATTATAATTTTTACCACAATAAAATATTTATCGTAGAGACTAAGTGGCCTCACATACTATATAGAAAGATAAAATGCAATGACATTATTTTCTGATATTTTTATGGTTAGAGCAAACATATAGTACGGTCCCAGAATATAACTGGGAGCTCCGTGTTGCAGCGACTTCAAAAGATGTAGCCTCAGTTGGTTCTGGACAGGTGGTAGGAGACACGCGACATGATTTTATTCTTTAAAAGCTATAGTGGAGCAAGAAAGTACCTTGATAGAGTCAGCTTAAAGAAAGTGAGGGAGATGGGAGACTGGGGAAAAACACCTTTGTTGAAACGTTTCATGAAGAAAGCATTGTGTAGGAAATTGTCATCTGAGTATATAGTGGTGTAGGCAGCCCATGTGTACTGTGGGTCTGGATCCTGGAGAGCAAGGCAGACTTATTTATCTACTTCAGATGGCACAGAAGTAGATAAATAAACCTATGATGCAAGGAAGTTAAGTCTCTTGAGAGATGGGAGGCACAGAGGCAGAGATCCTGTAGAAGGTGATCTTTAGTTGACCCTGCTGGAGGCTGCTGTGATGACAAAGGAAGATGGCAGATATACTAGATGCATTATGTTAAAGTGGACAACTGAGTTACAAGAAGCAGAAACTCATTTATTCTCTGACTTGAGTTGGGGATATGAACTTACTTACAATGTCATAATTTCCAAGCTTGCTTGAACAGTCGGCAAAAGTCATCAGATAGCTATGTACGCTTTCAACCGTGATGTTGTTAGCAGTGCCTCTGGAAAACTGATTCCAGCACATAGGAGGTGGACTGAAGAGGTAAAGGTGTTGTTATAAGGTGTATGGCAGTGCCAAAAGAAATCTGAATTGATTTGGATACTGTGTACTAGTAGTACCAGATAGGATAAAAAAGAAATAGAATTCCAGTAAAAAGGACAAAAGAATGGTATTGAAAAAAGTTTCACTTAAGTGGGCTGTATGAAAAGACTTCGAAAACCACGTGTATAGTGGTTCTATACAGATTATAGAAACCTATGTTCTGAAATGAGGATTTCCTGTTTGTCACATTACACATGCTATAGAATAGTTCGTGTGTTTCAGACAGAAAAAAAAAAAGTGGAGCCAAATGTGTCAACTACAAATGGCTAACTGCATCAGCACATGCTATTGAATCCCTGTTGGTGAAATTCCTGGCATAAGGAGAAAGGATAGAATATTAACATAAAAGGAAAGTACTAACCAGCCTAGAAGGCTGGTTGCAGGAACTGAGAAACAACTTTGGGATAGACTATAGACTAAAATAATAGACAATTTGATTGCCCATGTATAAACTGGGTGAATATGACGATGTGGAATGAGATGGAGAGAGAACTGTTGTATGCTGTAAATGACTGAAGGAACTATTCAAAGAGCTCACAAAAGAATACTATTGCTTTAATACTGAACAGCTTCATATAAATTTAAGATGTAACAGTTGAAGAATCACTTTGAAGTGATACCAAATTGCTTTTGACAAATTCCCTTAACAAATGCTTGTAATTAAACAGAACTAAATTGGAATTCACAGGAAAAGCTTCTTACAGATTAATAACTAGTTAGAAGATAGCAACTGAAGGTGAAGAACAATGGGTATTTTTTCATAGCAGAAAGAAACAGACAGTCCTTCAAGCCTTTTGTCCCAGGATGTGGACATGATCATGTACTCTACAATGGAACTGGGAAGTTTAGTAGGACAGTACTGTGTATTATTTCTGATTGGATGAGAAGTAGAGTATGTGTAATACTTTCAGATGCAAATAGGTTGAGAAATAAAGGGAATCTTTTTTCACTGACTGCCTAATATCGTTGCAGATATTATTCTTATGTAGCATAAGTGAGTTCAAAAATGCTAAGATGTGTCAGAAAATTCCATATTTGAATATTAAATGCAAAGGTCCTTATACACAAATACGGGTGTTTCTGACTCAGTTCTGAATGAAGTGCCAAATTGCAGATAGCTGGGACAATAAGTAAAAAGTCTTGTTTGTATTTTATATGTTTTTCCGTATGTTCTACAGATTGTTCAATAAGGTTTACCATTATGGAATTGTGTTTGCCATTACTAATCCCAACAGTGCACATAAAGCAATTTTAATAGACAATTCTTAGAAGCACATGAAGTATGTTCAAAATGTTAACACGTGTTATTACTGATGTGTCCGTAGCTATCAGTTATTTACAGTAATTACAAGATATCATTAATCTAAATTAAATTACAATGCAATATATGGTATCCTTTCTGTAAATCACTTGCTTCTGAGCCAAAACAAGCAAGCTCTGCATTCTTCTAGGGAAAGTACATTTTCAGTGAGATATAGAAACATGACCATAATCATTTGATGTTATTAAGACGACCATTGTTAAAGACACAAATTTAGATTTAAAGCAAATCTGGAAACAAGCCATTGCTTTTCATTGAAGCCACTCTAAATTAACCAAAATATTTTTTTTTTTTTAAAGAGAGAGTTGTTGGACCAAATCAGTCAAATTTGGCTGCTGTTGTTGCTGTCTGTGGTTAACATCACTGTCACATAATTTCCAAACTCTTCTCCTTTCAGACAGAGTCAATCAATTTTAAAGTGTGACAGTTGAATTTGGACAGTGAAATGAATGAGGTTTCCATATACCCGTGCTTGTTTAGACTTCCTACAAGTTTTGTGGAGAATTTGCTTAATGTCTTTTTAGAAGTATAACTAGTGATGCAGTGGGAATTATGTGTATGTGTTGGGGCTGTGGAACCAAACACCTATGATTTTGTGTTTTTTTTTTTTTTTTTTCCCTCTTCAGCTCAGCATAATGATAGATTCAGGATATGTTGGCCTGCAACCCTGGTAAACAGTCATGTAGATTTCCTATGAAAAAGAAGCAAGTCAGATCATCTTAAGAACAGTCTTCTCTTATCACTAGTTACATAAAATGGCATTGTTTTCAAGATGGACCAGTTTTCAAAACAGAAGTGGTATAAACGAGAAAAAAAATAAAAGTGGAAAAACAGAACAGAAAACAGAAGTAGTATGTGACTCTGACTCGGATATGTAGTTTGGCTACATGGAAAGTCAGAAGAGAAAAAGGTCAGCAGGGAGGTCTGTTCATACAAAGGCTACTGAGGGTTGCTTTGAGTCTGGGTCTGTCACATCTCTCATGCTTTTTCTCTGATTCTTACACTTCACAAAATCTCAGAATGGTTAAGGTTGGAAGGAACAAGTGGATGTCATCTGGTCCGACCCCCCTGCTCAAGCAAGACTATCTAAAGCAGGTAGCCCAGGACCATGTCCAGGTGGCTTTTGAAGATCTTCATGGAGAGAGACTACACATCCTCTCTGGGCAACCTCTGCCAGTGCTCCACACTTGCACATAAAGTAGTGCTTCCTGATGTTCAGAGGGAGCCTCCTGTGTGCCAGTTTGTGCCCATGGCCTCTGGCACCATCCTCTTTGCACCTTCCCTTCAGGTATCCATACACATTGATAAGATCCCCCCTGAGCTTCCTCTTCTCCAGACTGAACAGTCCCAGCCTGTCTTCACAGGAGAGGTGCTCCAGTCCCTTGGTCATCTTGGTAGCCTTCTGTTCAAATCTCTTCCAATATGTCTAGGTCTCTGTTGTACGGAGGAGCCCAAAACTAGACCCAATACTCCAGGTATGACCTCACCAGTGCTGAGCAGAGTAGAAGGATCACCTCTCTTGACCTGCTGGCAATGCTTTGCTTCATGCAGCCAAGAATACTGTTAGCCTTCTTAGCAGCAAGGGCACATTGCTGACATGTTAAACTTGTTGTCTACCAGGACTCCTAGGTAGACACCTGCTTTCCATTTGGGTGCCCCCGAGCATGTACTGGTACCTGAGGTTGGTCCTCCCCAGGTGAAGACCTTTGCACTTCTCCTTGTTGAACTTCATGAGGTTCTTGTCAGCCTACCTCTTCAGCCTGTCAAGGTCCCTCTGAATGACTGTGCGTCCCATTGTGAGTCAGTCACTCCCCCCCAAGTTTCATCTCATATGCAATACTTACCAGTATATATTTCAGGTTTGCAGCCATGGGCAGCTGGTGGTACCAGCTGAAAAGGGCTGAAGCAGATGCATGTAACAGGAGGAGGGCTAGGAAGTATATGTCTGAGATATTTCTTACTTCCGCTGAACACAGATCAAACAGTCCATCTATCCTTTTGTCCTTCACCCTCTTCTTCTGACCTGGTAACTAAGAGCATAATCATTGTACAGTTTGGGGGCAATATGCTTGCATGATTATTGTCCTTAAATTTGACACCCCTATGATGTAAATTATAACTTTTTGAATAATCTATATTCAAACTGATATGTAATGCTAGTGTCCTGTTGCCATCTTACAGCACTAGCTTTAAAAAAAAAACAATATTTTGTGGTGGACACATTAAACGTAAATGTATAGTACACATTTTTCATTCAGATTCAAGCAGAAATACAAGCGATCATACTAATACCAGGAATTCAGTGTTTGTAGATGTTTAATTTTAAATACATTGAAAATGTTGATGAAGTATTTTAGTATTTAGTATTTCAGTGATGAAAGGAAATGAGTTGTGTGTTACATTTATTAAAATGAATAGTCAGCACTGTGTCTGACTGGATTTAAGCCACCTGCTTTCTGTCAGTGCCCACATTTCAGGCACTGGTACAAGGTAGCTTTCTGTGCATATTTTCTTTGTGATATGATTCTTAAAGAGGTTGTCTGTTGATGAAAACTTGGAAGCTTCTGATTCAGCATTTCACTTTCCCCTTAAAAAGACAGTTTTATTCACAGATTAATCTATTCATATATTAATATATATTAAAATACAAGGAAAATTCCTAAAATGCAGGAAAAGCAGTGATGCAACACAGATGAATATATGCAAATGCAGCAGCAAATACATGTAACTGAAATGCTAAAACTGTATTTGGGAGATGATGTCCTTAATATAAAACTGTATTAATTCAGTAAATGAATACAGTGGGCTGGACCCGCTTCACTGAGCAGGAGGCAAAATTACAGAAAAAAGTCATTGTGAAACTGGGTCAGTGGAGCTTTATGAAGCTTAAAAACGAGCCATAGAACTGAATTTAAAAGATCCTTAGTACCTAGTTTCAGATTCTGGTATTTGAATCTTAATTCCAAATTCAGGTCTCCATTTCTCACTATCTGACAACAGGGCTGAAAAGATGCAAAGTTGTTTCAAAGAAAAGGATTTCTGAAATAACGTAGAGATCCCTGGAAGCCAGGTTGAGTACGACTTAAAAAAATACTGTCTTTAGACAGCTGAGATTTTAATGTGTGTTTTTTTGTTTTATTTTTTTATTTTTTGAAGCCATTAATAGTGGACTGGATGCTGGAATGGGAGAAATAATATGACTGTATTTTATTGATGGAGGTAAATAACAGCAAAACAGAGTTTTCTGCACTTTCTGTGGTACCAGATTTTGTGTCAGAGCATTTATGTCTGTGCAGGTGTCCTTCACACAGTTCTCATTATACAAGTTCTCCTATTCACAGAAATGTAGGAAACCATATACAAGTGGGTAAAAGCTAGGTATGAGAAAAGACTTCCAGAATAATGAAAGGGATTGTTTCATTAGAGGAGATCCGAGGGGATGTTTCTGTCAACTGTCGATGCACTGCAGAGGTCTGAGTCAGAGGTGCCCATGTGGAGATGCTGAAGGTCAGGCAGCTCTGCCTGCTCCTACCTGTAAGCAGCCAAACTCTGATAAGGGCCTGAGCTGGGCTAAATCACCTCTGTAGCACATATTCTGATTATTATTAATAAATATTTTTTTGGTGTTATTTGTGTCAAGTACAGGTCTGAGATTAATGCAGATGCCACAGGAGTGTAAATGTGTCACACGTTGCTTACTGGTATTTCTGTTCTGTGCTTGGGTAGGATCTCTCTTTATAAAATATATCAGGTAACTCCAGAGAAGCAGAATTTGAACAAACCGGTTTTGACATGAGAAAAATGATTGCAAACATAGGGGGAAAAAAGAAGAAAAGAAAAAAGGAATTGGGCCAGAAATTAAGTGGAAGAGTGATGTTCTGGAACGACGTTTTAATGAGAGAAGGAACAAAAGCTCAAGCTTTTGAAATAGTGACTCATAATAAGAAACTGGACTTGGTGTTCAAGTGCATTCCTTCCAGACTTGTGACCCTTAGCAACCCGTGTGTAACTAAACTTTGCACACAGTGAATCCCAGACTGACCAGGCTGATAAAATAAGTCATTAATATTTTACTGCCCTGGCGGTGATGTTTGTGAAAGAGGACAGCTGAGCTGAGCGAGTGCAGCGGTGCTGCTCAGTGCAACTGCCCACTGATGGTTCTGGAGGCGCCTAAATGTGCTCAGTGAAAGGATGAGTGGTTTTAGCTTCAACATGTGCCTCTGCCAGGAGGGGTAATGGGTTACTCAAAAAGTGAGAAGCCTTTTAAAAATCATGCTTATTTAAAACACTTTTGATTAAAACAACAGATTATGATTTTGTAAAACAGTATTATTTTGTTTGCCTAAATGCTAATTACATTATGTAATTTTTTGCTATTTGCTATGTCTTGCAACTAGTTTCCATGTAGGATGCTTGTTGGGTTGTGGATTTTCTGTTGTTATTTTTTCTCCTCCCAAAAATGGAGGCATGCTGGATTATAGGGAGATCGACGCTGGAGCAATTGGAACTGCCATCTGAAGAGGTTGTGGCAGCAGTACTGATGCTGGGTACATGTGAAATAAATAGCCTCTTCTGGGATATTTTTCTGCCTTGAGAGAAAGATTGTAGGGCATGCCTGGTTTGTTTTCTATTAACAAAGCAGTGCTTTAGCTTCTCATATTTTGCTGTGCCTATTGTCCTGGACAACAATAGCCATTTTTCACTTTAATGAGCACTAAAACTCTTGCCAGTTTTGTTTAAAAGAAGGAAAATCTTGAAAATAACTTCACGTAAGAAGTGAAGATTCAATATGAGTCATTTTATATTTACGTGCTTTTCTCTTTCGCTGTGGTTAGGTAGATGTTTTATGCATTTAGCTCTTCTCTATTTTAATCTAAGTTTTCTTCAGTTTTCTTAAGTTTCATTCTTTTTCTCCTTTCATATTATATGAAAGATGTGTTCAGTAGCTTTATAAACTAATAATTCAGACTTTCTGCTTACAGTTCTACTATATTTCTAGACAGATAGATGTAAATAGATACCCGGTTTCCTAGTTTTCAAGAGAGGAAAAAATCATATTGAGGATGTAATGATGTTGATTATGTACTAAGTAGGTAGTTCTTTTCAATCTGTTTTTGTAATGCTACTATGATAATCTGATTGTCACGCTGTCAAGGGAAAATAACCTTATAGAAACGTTTTATGTGGTGATTAATGAGTAAGAAACTTTAGGGGACTGAGTTACTTTTACAACTAGAGGTAATTACAATGAATGAATTAATTACATTTAATTAGCTACACGATCAGGGTTCGTGGACATGACAGCAATATATCTATCTGTAGAAACCATCACACAAAGCAATCACAAAATCTGCTCTCAGAATCCATTTTGTATTCTGGAAATGATCTAGTCAGTTTCATTAGCACTACCTCCAGGCTTGATTTCTAACTCTAATCTCAAATATCCTCAGAGTGTCAGAGGCTTGTTGAGACAACATGATCCCTCGCAGTATAAGATTAGAAAAAGCCATTATGCTTCTTCAGTATCTGTGATGGTGTGCTTCCACCCCCCAGCCATTGGTCTGGCCGTTGCACCCCAGGCCTTGCTCAGGCAGATAATGACTACGATGTTGCCAATGGATCATGCACCAAAAAAACAGTATGACTATTAGTCCATCATCTTACCCCATAAATAGTGAGCAGGCCAAGAGACACTGGAGCTTCTCTGCATGGCCCCTGGCTACACAACAGGATCTTCCCTTGGGTCAGGACACCTCTCAAGGTCATGCCTGCTGCAGAGGTCCCGTACTCCTCGAGAGAGATTCCTTGAAACAGATCCTCAGTAAGTGATTAATAGCTGGCTAAACTTCGTGAGCTTAACTAAGAATATATCTTAGTTTGACTGTGCAGATAAAATTCTTAGACCAAGTGTGGGACTAGGAGTGGATGCAGTTGCACCTAAGCTCTTCACCTCTTCCATTCAAGGAGTTCAGAAAGCAAGGGGATCCACTCTGAACCTTGGGACTCAGTCAAAGGGTCTCCCTGACACACCTGACTTACCCTGTCCTCTATGTAGTAAAAAATCAAGTGTGCCTTGCCATCTTGAATCTTGTTAAGTTGCTGTCTTACTTACGATTAAGCTTTGATAGATCACTGCATTATACCAATAAATATGCACAGCTTCTCTCTTACAAGTGAAGTGTATAATTTCATTCCCAGCAGTGTCTACATAAGACCACAGATGGTCGTAGTTGAATATTTCCATGTATCTTGAAATTATTTAACAAATTCAGATGTTCAGATTGTCTTTTGTTCTAAAGACATCTAGTAAGCTATAAAACCAGGAGATGTAGGATGGCTCTCTCTGAGAGAGATAATGAATAATAAATAACGAATAATGAATAATAGTTATCTGGCTACAATAATCACAATAGAATAATTTATTTTTTAATTATTATTATTGTCAAAAGTCTAAGGGTAAAGTACTCAAACTGAGGTTATTAGATTTCAGACCTTCTATATGTAGACTTAAACTAATCAGAGATGAATTACAAAGGTGTTAAATTTGGTCTGTCTTATTGAGTTCACTGGAAGATTTTGTAAGGAGGGGGGAATCATCACATAGTTTGAGGTTTTTTATTTTTTTTCCAAACACCAGGAAGTTAAAATAACAGAACTGGAAAAAGAGATCTTTGTATGGACTGAATAGGCACAAGACCAGAAATCTCCGAAGACCTTTTTGTGTGCAATATCTGGTTTCTAAATACTTTTTTTTTTTCTTAGACTTGATTAGAAAGCAGTCAGTATTTTCATAAATGGATCTCCTGGGACTACAGTATTTGCAACACTCCATAGCTATCTGTGAGGCACTGTTATCTTATTGTAGCATAGTATAGAATGCTGCAGCAGATGCACAAACATAAACCTGATTCTTATCAGAATAATTTATCAGTTGCCAGCTACAATACAAATACAGTTTAATGCTTGCTGCTTTGGTGTAACTATGTACCAGTAGTTACAAGTTAAATACCAAATAAGAGTTTCAAATACTGAATGTATCTATCAGGAGACCTGAGAGAAAGGCTTGAAGCTGCAACAGGGGTGGTTCAGGCTGGGTATCAGGAAGAGGTTTTTCACTGAGCGGGTGGTCGGGCACTGGGACAGGCTCCCCAGGGCAGTGGTCATGGCACTGAGCCTGCCAGAGTTCAAGAAGCGTTTGGACAATGCTCTCAAACATATGATCCTGTTTTTTGGGTGGTCCTTTGGGCACTCAGTTCTTGGATTTGTTGATCCTTATGGGTTCCTTCCAACTCAGATATTCTATGATTATATAATCTATTGATCATATCGATAGGGTATCAAAATTAAGCATAAAATGTAAATAAAATGTTGACTAAATAGCTCTTTTTGAACAATTTTTTATGCCGTTAATGAATATCCAATGGTCTTGAACTAGTAGATTACTGGATTATTAACAGGAGCCATTAGTTCCCTGGGTTTTGTTATTGTTGTTGTTTTGTTTTGTTTTTGTTAGGCTAGCGTTTTTCTTTACTAAATTTATTGAGCAGTGGGAAGTTAATAATAACATCCAGCTAAAAGAATGTATCTTCAGAAGTCAGCAATAATATGGCAGTGACATTAATAACAACTCATTCCTGAAGGTGGTTCTACCCCTTTTCCAATTATTTAGGCCAGCTGTTTTATAAAGAAAAGGAAGTTTCAAAATGTGTGTGGGGGTATATATATATATATCAATTTATCAAGCAAAATCTTAATCATAGCTACGTGTTATTTGTTTATAAGAAAAATAAAAATTCTGACTCCTTGTGGGAAAGAATAAATGGCTGTGAAAAATAGTATCTTTTTTTTAATGAAGCAGATAGGTATTTTGTGTTTTTATATGGCTTCCATTGCCATAAACACTGAGTCATTTCTACAGGGAAATAATTGTGTTTAGTATATTCTATTATGATGATTTTCAAAGAATTTAGTATTTATGTCTCTCTTATTGTAAGAACACAAAAAGAAGTTTGTTAAACAACCAGTATCTCAAGAGTTTGTAATCAGAAGCTCAAATATATTTCTGTATGTCAGCTGAGGGTCTGTAATCCGTGTATACATAAGAATGCATTTTCTTTTGTTTATATTATATAAATTTTCTTTCCATTAAAACAGGCTCCCTAGACTGAAATGAAAAGTATAAAACACTGCAAGGTGAAGATCATGCATCTACACTAGGCATACAGTTCCTGAAAAAAAAGAGATTTCTGTGTTTACATCTAGGGAGTACTCTATGATATGCCAGCTAAAGCAGCCAGGAGAAACTTATTTCAATACCTAGTTATTTTATCATATCTCTGGGAGCTTGGACTGTGATCCACTGTTGCTCATTAATTTCTGATACTTGCACAGTTTCTTCAGTTCAGTGGAGTTTAGTGGTACAGAAGTGTCTTGTAAAATACTGCTTTTGTTGTTTAAAAGCCCAACTTCTGATTGCATATTAAAAAATTATGAAGCAGAAGGGTAGTAAAAGAGGAAGGATATGAAAACAAGGCTGTATTTTGGGCTACAATATTATTTGTATACAACTACTTTTTAGCATTTATATTTATGCTTTGTAAAAGAAGAAAAACAGAAGTATAAAGAAATGTCTCACAATTGAAGTCATAACATCAATTTTACATGCATTTCAGTTTTGAATTATGGACTTCTTATTTTCCTCTTGCTTAGATTTGTCCGTGCAGAGAAAATTGCTGTAAGTTCATCCAGATGTTACTCCATCAATGGACAAATAAAGTCATTCCTATTTATTAACCAGAAGTCAAATTTACAGAGATCTGGGATTGTATATGTATATGAGTATAAGTAAATCTGAGATGAACTATTTTGATTGCTACTGTCTGAGAAATCTCTTCTGTTCCTATAAACAGAACTCTTCTGTTCCTACAGCAATATCTTGGAAATCCCATCTTTAATATGGTTATCCTAAGTTCCAGTTTACATGTGTTTTCCTGTTGGGACTTGCTGAAGATCACAAGTTCAAGTTTATGGTGAAGTAAGAAACAAAAAACAGATATTTGGAATTAAAATCTTCGAACCATGAGATAATAATTTATTTCTGCATAAAAAGACAAGACAGCAGAAGGGATCTACAATCTACAGAAAAAGTGAAGTCATTGGAATTTTAAAACACTGGTCCCAGAAAACAAGGTATGGTATTTCTCTCTGCAAAGGTTATCTCAAGTACTTTTCCCTCCCATTGTTAAGATTCCCGTTTACATCCTTGCTATCCAGTAATGTCTACTGAAGATTTTATACCAAGATCTCAGTAGTACTTGTCTTATGCTTTAAAGATTACCTAACTCAAATCCCTGAATATACTGGTTTTGTTAAATTATTTGAGCCACGTATAACTGCTAAATTTTGCTCCAGGTATTTTTTTTTTCAAAGAAATTTGTCAAATTGTGGGAAGCTACATGTTTTTCTTTTTTCTTTCAAAGAAAGATCATTTTCTGACATTGTAATTCTAGGCTGGTATATGAATAAGATCGTTTAAAAGGAAAATTAGAGTGTTGCAGTCTTTTAGATATTAATCCTATAAAAGCTACTGGTTTGAAGTTTTCCCTGAGTGAATTCTTACTTCTTCCTAACACTGTTTCTCATAAGGGAAAATGAATTTCATACCAAGCAGGCTAAATGTGAAATTCTTTGTTCATTTTTTACTATCAAATTTGTATAGATCTTCTTCCTGACTACAAAAGTTTCTAATCTCTATGCAATACGAGGGCAGGTGCCTTTGGATGGGTAAGTAGAGGTAGGGGGTTAAATGTGCTTTTATGGTCCTGCCAGGTGTGCAACTGTAAGAAGTTAGGTAAGCTTGAGGGGCGTGAGGAACCATTATTTTACAGTAAACGTTAGGCTGATGCTCAGGCATATCTTCCCAGGTGAGGTGTTCGCCCAGGTGCGGGCTGTAGAGCCATGCCTAAAGCCAGCAGTGCTGCACTTGGGGTTTTAGCGGGGCTGGGGGCAGCTTCACAACCCCTTGCTCATCAGGTAGTGCTGACAGACTGACAACATCTTGCCTCTGCGAGTGGAGGGGGCTCTTGCTCTTGTCAAGCTGAAGCTCATCAGGAGCTGCTGTGTTCAAGGGTCTAGCAGGGAGCAAAACACTTCACTTATTCAACAATAGGTGTGTTTTTCCTATGTAAGAGGCAGCGGTTAGGAGATCCTAATGAGCTGGGAGCTCAGCAAGAGGCAGAGTGAATCAAGAGCTCTTGTTTGTCATAGCGGCAGATGTTGCTTCTGCGAGCAGCAGGCATGATTGCTGTCTGGATGGGCTTAAGATGTGACAAGTGTTATCTGGCTGGAAATTTGTCATGCTTGACCCCAAGCAAAGACGGAATAAAGCTTGTCAACACAGATATAGCCTACAGATATGTCCGCCTGCTTACCATCAAAAATCTCTGTGAGCTTTTTATTAAAAACAGAGAATAAGTATTTCAGTTGGTTTGAATCTGGAATGCTAAGTAAGGCTTAGTTGCCTTTAGTAAGTAATAACTCTGGAAGAAATTGGAGTTTTAGGAATATACTTATGTGTTTATTTATAAGCAAGGGCTTTTTATTAGTTTGTTTGGCAATATGAAAACAAAAAATTAAAAATTCATCACAGCTTACCTAACTCAAGGTTTATGTTCTTCGACACTTTTCCTTTCTCTCTCTCTCTTTTTTTTTCTTTTTTTTTTTTTTTTAAGTTCTCTTTAGGACTGTATTTTTTATACTTTTTACTGGGGTAAAAAGCAATAACAAACTAGCTCTAAGTTCAATTAGTTTCATGAGGGAAACTCCAAATTTTTCAAGTGGTGTTGAAGATGTTGGGCACACATTTTAGAAAGTTGATTGAGATATGATACACCTATTATTTCTAGTTATATATCCATAGGCAAAAGACAAAAATAATGGAAGTTAGAAGTACAGCAAAGGGAATACACTGTTTCTTTTACTCCTTCTAATTCTTAACGATAACTTTATATGTTCAGGAGTCCAACACCATTTTGTCAACTGCTCTGAGACATGGCAAGCTCTTATGGACAATTGGATGTGCAGTTCTGTTCAATTCTTTTTATGGCCCTGAGCTCCTGGTAGTCATATGAAAGATACAAGTTCAAGTAAACTCTTTTGAATGAAAACAATGAAAAGGGATAGAGGGACGGAGAAGGGAGACATATTAATCAAAACAAGGTGGGGAACTTGCACAAAAATAAGAGTGATACATTTCGAATCTTGCATTTCAAAGCTGGTAAAATGTTAATGCTCTCTCAGTCTTCCTCTTTAGCCTGCAGTAGCCAGATGTCTGTCCAGACTGAGGTAGAGATCCTGTGTTTTCAGGCAGGGAATAGATGCCATGGTTCCAAGGCAGATTGCTTAGTTCTGTCGAGCCATGTGTCACCTCAAGATCTTCTTCTAAAGTTCCTGGAAGCTCTGATGAATGGAATATCCATCTCCATGTTTAGAGTCAATTAAGGCTATTGTTGTTCCCTGCACTTCTGATTTTGTTCTCCTGTTGTTTTCCAATGTTATTTAAACATAGATCATCTGTGGAGACATCAGAAAAGCTTTGTTTTGGTTGCTTCAGTTTGCCTTCTAGATAGACTTTTTTTTTTCTGGACTTGTTTTACATGATGTATATGACTTGCACAGGACGTCTTTCCTACTGAGTAAGGAAGAAAAGTCACAGTCTTGTCATTAGAATAACAAATCTCAAGGTCATTTCTGAAGTATTTAGATTTTCGAGTGCTCTCATGTGGCTGTCATGAGACGGATATATAGAAAAGTATTACCTATCAGTATTTAGTTCCATCATAATTATTTGATGGCAGAGAAAGAGACTGGCATTCATTGGAAAATTGAAGCTTGAGAAAATATGCAACTGTAAGCTAGATGATAATAGAAATGATGTAGTTTGCCATGTGTACCCAAGAAATTAAAGCATGCTTATCTGATCTCTGTCACTTTTACAGTAACATGGATGTTTGTTTAAAAAGCATGTTGAATATGTTTGTACTGAATAAAGGCACATAAAGTGTCTTATGTTAGAGAGGGATTTGGATGCCTTACAAAATTGATGTCAGAATGCTAAGAATTCTCGTTTCTTGTTGTATGGACAATTTCATGTTCTTTTGTGTATTCATCCTGCTGTACGTATATGCATGTGACATGAAGATGATGTAAAGATTATATGATATCAAGATCATGAAATAGTATCAGTGCCTTACCTTACTGGCTGTTGTCCAAACTAGCAGTAAGCCCTTCACACTACTTAAAAAAAATATCCTGAAATTAATCTCAAGCTACCTATTTATAGATAGATTTCTAAAAATTAATAAGCTACTGGAAAATACATGAAATATGTGAGTCATTAGAGATAGAACTGCAGTATATATTGAAGCTGATATTTTATGTCTACTGCCTTTTATACATGAAGGAAAGAAAATGCTTTTTCTTACATGTCACAGTAGGAATAACTAAACCAGCTGTCCAGTGATGGCTGCTGCTAGGAGAAATAAGTTAATTATTTTGTGATGCTTGTCATAGCTAACACTGAGTGGATTACAGTGCACAAAAGCTAAAAATAACTTGTTCAGGTGTAATAAAGATGAAAGAAATGTCTGGCTATCTGGTTCTAGTGAAGGTTGAATCTCAAAACAATGAGTTTTGAGGTGTTTTCATTTTTAAATGTTGATGCTTTATGGTTGATCTCCCCTGAATTTATCTGATTGTGTTAAAATTAAACTGTATTTCACACACAAATTAGATTGATGATTAAAAGGAAAACTGATGATACAGTCACACACACACACAAAAAAAAAGGACTTATCAGAGGCAGTGTAGAAGGAAAGATCTGGGAAGAGAAGAAGAGGCTTCTTACTGAATATAAGTCCACCTATTGTTGCCATCTGGGGTGGTTTCACACTGATGGCTAGCTAAACTCCATCACACTGCCCTCTCACTCCCTCTTTTCAGAAGAACAGAGGGAGAAAATAAGATTAAAAAAAAAAAAAGCCGTATGGAAGCAAAGATTGAGAAAACAATTATTCTCTACTTCCCACCAACTAGCAGTGTTTGGCTGCGTCCTGGGAAGCAGGACCTCAATACGTGTAGCAAGAGGACAGATGTTTTGATAACAAGAACCCCCCTTCTCCTTCCCCTTTCCCAGCTTTTGTTGCTGACTGTGAACCATTCCATATGGAATATCCCTTTGGTCAGTTTCGGTCAGCACCCTGGTGATGTCCCCTCCCTACCCCTTGCCCACCCACAGCCTACTGGATTTGGGGGGTTTGGAGGGAGTCTTGATGCCGTGCCAGCAATGCTCAGCAAAAGACAAAACATGGGTGTGATACCAAGGCTGTTCTAGCTACATGTGCAGAGCTCAGCACTGTATGGGATGCTGTGGGGAAAGTTAAACCCATGGCAGCCAGGCCCAGTACACCATCAACATAATTATGTCATCTACAGCAGCAGTAACAATAAGTTGTGTTATCGAATATTATAAGGGAAAGTGATGGGTCTTTGTGGAATAGAACCATCTAGGACAAGAGAGGGACTAATTCTCCTTATTTCTGGTTTGAGAGCTGTAGGCAGAGCGATGAGATAAACATCTTGTTTTATGCAACAAAAAAGGTAATTTTTCCCCTTCTCTCTGTTTAATACATCACCAGAGTCTCACAGAGGTACAGATATGTAAGGCTCCCGTAGTGCATTCAGCATTTTATAGAACTATGAAGTTAAATCATTCTGCTGTGTTAAATGCCATGGTATTACAATCTTGAGTAATTTCTGGATGTGTACACTGGTTATGAGAGTGGAGTTTATAATTAAACAACTGTCAAGAAAACTTAAAAAATGCCAGATACGTTGTTTTTCTTTTTTTTTTTGTTTTTTTTTTTGTTTTGTTTTGTTTTTTTTTGTGAAGGCTTCTTGTAATGAGGCTTTTTTAATACATTATTCTCCACCCTTAACATAAGACACAGCAAAATAAATAATAGAGGGCTGAGCTTAGAAAAAACACAATACAAATACAGTAAATCAAGACCAGACTCTAGTTTAAGGCTTTCAAATGTGTCTCAAGAATTGTCCCTGGCTTTCAGAGTGGCACATGCACTTAACCTGAGTGATTTCCTTTTGCAAGCCCCACCAGAGATGTTACAATTGTTCAAAGAATATTGCTGACCAAAAAGAAGAGAGGTCTCTGATACTGATGTCTTAGAAGAACAGCGTTTCAGAGCAAATTGAAACTTCTTGACAAGAGCCTTAGGCTTTGTATTTCAGAGATATTCGAAGTCTGTAAACAACTTACATATGCCACTTGCTTGGTGCCAGATGCTTGCAGCCAGGTTAGTTGAGTTTTCAAAAGCTGTAGGGAAGAAAATGTATCCTGATTTGTTTTCTATGTTCTTGGGGTTTTGTTTTTTGTTTTGTTTTTGTGAATTGTTATTTCTTCCAGTGCTGTTGGGAGGCTGAAAAAAGATTGGTCCATGTGAAGGTTACAAAAGAACACCAGCATGATCCATTATACATTAATTCCTTTAGTTGTTTTCCATAATGAGGAAGCCAATTCTGAAGAAAAAAAAATGCTCTGCCTTAAAAATTAGGAAAACTGACTATTACTGTGAGTGTGGTAGGCTTTGAAAAATAAAAACATATAAATGTGTAGTTTGTTGAGACTGAATTAATTTCTCTTCACAACTTAGTGATTGTGCACATACTGATGAAGGGACTGTTATTATTATAATTTTTTTCAGAAGAATTTGCTATATAGCAATAACCCATACTGACCTTTTGAAAAAACTTATTTCTTTTCCTGAAACGGTCTAACCAGTGTATCCCATGACTATGCAGTCGTGCTTCCATGTGTTCACTTATACTAACAAAATATACTTAGTTATAGATTGTGTAGCAGAGTCCATTAAAGGTTGTACTTAAAAAGCACATACTAGGCATTTTTGTAAGGCAATACTAGATGTCTCATCAACAACATGTACACTTATTTCCTTACAGCCTTTTCATTTAAAGTTTTAATAATTCTCTCGTCAGAAATATTAGTTAGCAGGAAGAAGGATTAGAAGAGTTATTGATAAATGAGCAAGTTCTAGCATTAAATCCAGATTGTACTTTGCACTTGCATTGCTATAAAGAAATAAGTAACTGTCTTCCTCCTGTGCCTTATGACAGCCTTGTGAGCCATCTGTGAAATCTGTTGGTAGACATGCCTTCCCTTGCATCAGTCTTGAAGATAGTCATTTCTAAGAAGTGGTTGACTTTAAAGATCATTTATGTAATACAATTCAGCTTGCTAAAATGTATTTGAAATATGAACCAGTCTGGTGCATAATAGATTTATAATTAAAATGCTGCCCAAGTTAAGCCTTGTGTAAGCTAATTAGACATATTTTGTGTAGTGAGACTATATGTTTTACAACTTAAAAAATTATGAACAAGTACCAGTCTTAGAAAGTGAAAAATGTAAAAGAAGCTTATAATTATTGGGTCAGGCAGGGAGGTTCCCTAAGGTATTATGACTCTTTCCTGACAAAAAAAAATGTTACAATAACATCAGCTTTTAATGTTCAATTTCTTAACTTCCTTGTCCTTCTAACATATAGTTGATCTTCAAGCTCTGTAAATTGCTGTGACTAATGGCAAGAGATCTATTATGTATGGTTCTAATGTATGGTTTGCATATGATCTGGGTCATGGTTTTGTATATTTATGGGAGAAAGGGCAAGACTCTGCTTCTCCTGTTTTTGAACCGTCTCATGCTTGTAATATCTCTGCCATGTTTGTTTTATCTGAAAAGATTTATTTTACTGACAGACAAAGCAAAATAATATACTTGTCCTACCTGCAAAGTGGTATGAGCAAGAGAGTGATGATCAAGTCCTCAATCTCCCATTATGTCATTATGTTGACTGAATGAATAATCAGTTTATTTGCTTATGCTATGATAAGAATTTTATCTGAAACGGTTAGGAACACCAGCTTAAAAGGCAAAAATTAAAAAAAAAAAAAAAAAAAAGGCAGAATGTGTGGTTAACTGTTCCCCCCGCCCTGCCCCCAGGTTAACATTTTATATTTATGGCTTCCGTGAGTTTAGCATAATACTCAATGAATATGAAATGCAAGAAATACATATGATCAATTTTTTTAGGGTCTTTTGAGTCAATAAAGAGTAAGGTATTTTGTAAATAAAGTTAGATTGGTTGCTTAATGCAGTCAAGTCATCCTGCCCCTCAACTACTCTGTGCTGCCTGAGTAGACCTGTCGTGGTCTTCATTCCATGTTCATCTTAGCTTTTTCTGCCATAAAATTGCCTTAGCGTTGAAGAGAGGCAGTTACATTACTGAAACATTCTTTTAGGTCTTAGTGGACTGTAGCATTTTGGGAAGTATTTTATGGCATGTGGTGTGCCAGTGGAGATGGTGTCGTGCTGTTAGGACATTAATCAAAAAATGTTACATTTTTTGTAAGAATAATTAATAATCTATTGGCAGCCTTGTCTTTAAAAACAATAACAATAACAAAACAAAAACATGTGCAATTATAAGCTATATTCACTACTTTCAAAAGTATTATAAAGTTATCAATTCCACATTATAGATACTAATGATTCAGTTATTTGTTTCAAAGCTCAATATCCATCCATTTTAATAGAGAAATTCATTATATGAATCAATTTTTGCTATTGTCACTGTATTTTTAATTGTTTTTGAAAATAGCAGATTGTAATGTTTCAAAAAAGTCATGGTAATAGAAGCACTGACAACAAGGAGTTTGATTACTCATACAATGAAGCTTGATGTGTTTACAAATAAGGTTATATGAAGAGGTGTTTTGTGGTTGCTGTAATTTGTACTCAGGAGCTGAGGAGGGGTCTGTCAGCCTTACATCCTACAATCTGGTGAGGTGAACACATACTTCCAGATACAACAATGCTTGGAAAATGACATCTTGTTTAACACTAATTTGGGTAGAGGATTTTTTGTTTGGTTTGGATTTTGTTTCTTTTGTTTTGTTTTTGTTAGTGCTACAAAGAAGGTTAGCCATAGAGCCCTCAAAGAGGTGTTGGTGAGTCCAGTACCTGGCTTCAGTGCTTTGCTCACCACTACAAGCTGTTTGATGGGTCAGAAGGGTTCCTCAGTGAACTTACTTTGTCATCATCATTGTCTTTTCTTTTAATTTTCTTTGTTGTTTGGGCCGTAGTCTGCTGCCAGGAATGGCACAGGAATAGAACAAAATCCCCGAGGTGTGTATTGATACTGAGGGGAAGTAGTTGTGATTCAGGGACCTTGGGCCATAGTGGACTGTGGAGTTTGGAAAAAACATTCTGTGGCATGTGTCACGTGAAGATACACCACACACATGCTCTCTTGACCATTTTGAACTAAACCACTTTTGCAAAATGGATTGAGATAGTAAGAGACTTGAATCAGATGATCAGGACTGTCCATGTCAATGCTATGTTCCTAAATTTAGGATCTGAGACATTGCAGCTTTGATGTAATGTCTAGTGTCCATATGGAATAGGCTTTTTTTTTTTTTTTTCTGTAGATTGCCCTCAGTCTGTGTTTTAACCAGCCTACATTTTGCAGTGTTGTCACTTACAGAAGAAGTTAGGAACATAATTGTTTATTTTTTTTTATTTTTTGTTTTTAAGGTTTATAGGTACTGGTTTCAAGTGGTCTTGGATACATCATGTTCCTACACATGGAAACATAAAGAAGAATCTAATTTAAGGTTGTCACTGCATTGTAAGATCCTGTGTTTTATAAAAGAATAACTGCTGCATGAAACTATTATTTTTGGAAGAATAGAGAAAATACCCTCCATTAGATTTCATCAGATGCTTAGAGTATTAAGGTATGAATTAAGCTGAACAGAGCTTTTGTGACATTTGTATAAGAGTGGTTTTAATTCAAAAATTCTGAATATTCCTGAAAGTGTATAATATTTTATTATTTTAAATCCTTCTAATCACTCCATCACTGCATCAAGGACTGAAAAAATTAAAAGGTGATGCTTTTATTACTGTGTTCCTGTCAATAGTACTAAACCTACATGAACATAAAATAGTTCACAATACATACAAGTTACTATGCTTATTAAAATGCATCAATTCTATAAGACAACTGTGGAAAAAAATCCAGCTAACATTCAGAACTTTGATGTTTGTATGATTTACATTTGTTAGTGTTTTTATCATTCATGTGCAATTTCAGCTTGCTTTACTTTCACTTACCTAGAGGTGAGGCATCTATAACCTTCAAGTGCTATTTCACCTGTCATTGCTGTCAGAGGAGAAGGGTTTTCCTAACATTAGAGCAAGAGCTGAGATACCTGTGTACGTTCCTTGCTTCCTCTGCCTGAATGTTCTGTCAAGGTTTACCATGTTTCTAGTCTATGTCTGTAGAGGTGACCTATGGACACACAGTACTGTCTACATGACATAGGTGATTGGAAAAGGAAACTCACTTTACTCCTTGTACTTGGATGCCCTCCACTGTAAGAGGCTGAGTGGAAGCTTCAGATTGATTTATAGTTCACAAAACAAGACAAAACATAACAAAGCTGCATCTACAATGTACATATTTACATCCAAATCTCACAGTACTATCAGTACAGTGAAGAAATCTTAGTTATAATGCAAGCCAATCAGTATGTCAATGAGTATTTGAAGCATCTTTTTGTGTTGTATATTAAATTTTCTCATATGTAATATGCAAAGTTTTTTTTCCTCCTTTTGTGAGATAATTGCCTGCTATTTAGCAGATACCAACAAACAGAAGATAGCAACAAATGAGAGAAAATAATATTGATAGTTTTTTTTTTTCTTTTCTTTTCACTGTCATTCTTTAGATTGTGAATTTCACCTAACATTTCCCTACTGTTTGACCTTGGTCAAGACCTGTTGTCTTCCTGTCTGAAGACAGATGTCTTCATACCATGAGCCCTCCCCCCTCTCCTTTCCCTTTCCCACCTTTTATTGCTGAGTGTGACACCACATGGTATGGAATATCCCTTTGGTCAATTTAGGTCAGCTGCCCTGGCGATGTCCCCTCCCAACGTCTTGCCCACCCCCAGCCTACTGGGTTTGGCGGTTTTGGAGAGAGTTTTGGTGCTGTGCCAGCACTGCTCAGCAATGGGCAAAAACATGGGTGTGATACCAGGGCTGTTCTAGGTACGTGTGCAGAGCTCAGCACTGTATGGGCTGCTGTGGGGAAACTTAACCCCATGTCAGCCAGGCCCAGTACACCGCTGTAGGTCCTTGCTGCAGGCAGTGCTGTAGTACACAGAGGCATGCCAAACAGCTGATCATTGGACTCTCCTGGATCCATCAGCTGTTGCCCTGTTGATGTCTTACCCTAACACTCATGGTCTTTTCTGTCCTATATTCCTACACTGTATTTTCTAATCTGATCAATCTTTCTCCCTTACATTTAGACTTGAGGACAGACCTTTATTTCATTTCTTTGCATATTTTAACATGACTCATGAATGCAGAATCCATCTGTACTGCATTTGAAAAGGATTTAATTGTGACAGGAGAACGGACAATCCAGATGTAAATCTACCTGATAGGCTTTAATCTGTAATTGTTTTTTGTGGAAACATTTAGGCAATTTTAGCAAAATGGTGTATAATAAAGCAGTCTATTCAATTCTTTATGTAACTTTACATTTACAACCATTTAACTGCAATAAGGTTGTCATAGCTAAAATTTTGCTTCACATAGCTAAATGAAAAAATAAAATTAAACCTGTGTTTCAACAGTGGACATTAGAAAATGCTGTAGTAGCATCTCCTAGGACATGTATATTGAACTTTTCTTTTCAGTTTTGCAAAGTTTAAATATTACCTGTCCTAAGTTGCTACATGTTTCCTGTTACCACAAGCAAAATCTTCTTTTCCAGATCTTCAGGTCACTGTATGTTTACTTACTGCTGGAAAGATATTGTCACTTGGAATCCAGCAGTCATGTAAAGATAGGATAAAAAAGCTTAGTTCTCTAAGCGAGTGTATGAAAGAAGAATTTATGACCTTCAGTCTTTATTTTGACAGAGATCAGTCTGTGAGATTTGATGCATTCAGTTTGTAATGGTTTTATGTGCCAGGAGTTAGGATCAGTATGCCATTTACAGTACCAGTATGAGCCTTCAAATGTAAGTTTGTGATAGGAAGCTGAAATAAAGCATTGATTTTCATTGTGTAGAGATTATGCATGGTGAGTATAACCTACAGAAGTGCTGCAGAAGCTTTAGCTTGACAGAGCTAATAATGACAGAGGAAAAGCTGTGAGCTAAATGTTCAGTGGGGTATTGTATATTTTTCATTTAAACAGTCTGAATGCAGTTCATATGTTAATGTAAATGAATATTTTTAATAGACCAGTAAGTACTGTTGAAAAAAACAAGAGTACCTTGAGGCACATGGTCTGTGTCTCTAAGAAAAGTGGAGCAAATTCCTAGCAATAACACACATAAACAATGGTTGTTTATTTTAGTCTAACTATGTTAACAGTTGGATAGCTTACAAGAAGTAGTGTAGTTATTATCTAGAGATGTTTTAGCTGGAGGTGGAGGTAACTGTGATTTTTACTCACTGGAACACAAATAGAAATAGTACTCAGTAGGGTCAGATGGGACATAAAACATGAAAAATCCATTTTGACTTAGAATCCATGTGAAGACTTTTGTCAGAAAGAAAGCAACCTACAAGCCCTAGTAGAGACCAAAACAAGACCACCATAGCCTTCCATCCTGTTATAGAATCTAGATAGGGAAATAATTGAACACTTATAGTCTATAGGAAAGATGAACATATGCTCAAACAAGATTTCCCAGCTTCACTTACCATATATCTCATGTAAACAGAATGTTATACTTTTCTTCACAAAGGGGGGACTTACTAGTTCTGAACTATTTTAAAAGTTGTTTTATTTAGCAACCATAGAAGTTGCTACACGTAAAACTGTACTGTATCAAACCTGAAAAGAATGTAGATTAATACAGACTAACCAGCCAACTAGTGATGTGATGCACTCCTTCATCTGAGGACTAAAATGAAAACTAATAATCTTAGTGAAATGATATAATCTTAGTGAAAAATGAAAACAAATATATCTAATAAAATATAAACTTACTGGCCGTGACCAATAAGCTCTCAAACTCATCTACTGGCTTATATGCAACTATGTTTCTAGAAATAAAGGGGAAGTTCAGGTTGGAAATGAGGAGACATTTCTTCTCAGAAAGAGCAGTCAGGCACTGGGACGGGTTGCCCAGGGAGGTGGTGGAGTCACCGTCCCTGGGGGTGTTCAAGGAAAAGTTGGACGTGGTGCTTAGGGACATGGTTTAGTGAGTGATATTGGTGGTAAGGGGATGGTTGGACCAGATGATCTTTGAGGCCTTTTCCAACCTTAATGATTCTATGATTATGAAATGGTGCTGAATAAGGATACTGAGCCCTTCTTTTTCTCCATTGCCTCTTCTTTGTATTATAGCATATACATATAATTCTGTAATAGATGATACCTGAAGTACATATTAAAGTATCTACGGACAGCAATCTAATTTCCCGTTGTTCTTACAGAATGTGGCAGCAGCTCATTTTATTTGCTCATCTATTTTATGTGACTTTATGGTAACAGAATTAGTATTCTTATGTATCTGTCATTAAAAAGATGTAAAAGACCCTTAGCCAACTGTTAGCATGTTCATCTGTTACTACAGTGGTAATCAAGTGATGGCAAATACAAACAACCCATGCCTTCAGGATGTCATTATTTTTACTAGGCTACAGGTTATTTCCAAATGATAACTCTTTTTATTATTATTATTATTAATAGCATGTTTAAAATTAGGTTCTTTTGATTTCCGTAAACTGTACTTGTTTTAAATCAGGTGTGAGTAAAAGAGAGAAATAAGTACAACAGTGTTGAAATCAAGTTCACAGAAATACTGTTGTAAAGTGTTTTAAAATGTTGTGTGTGTTGGCTCAATTAATTTACTGTCATATTAATTGTCATATTGCTATATAATAATTGCTTTAAAATATAGTAATTACAATAAATTAAAATGTAAAGATATCTTTGCTAAAAGGTCACAGCACTACCTGCAGTTCCCAAACAAAGAAGAGACTGTTAAATTTCCAGC
Organism: Anser brachyrhynchus; assembly: GCF_964034855.1. NCBI lineage: Eukaryota > Metazoa > Chordata > Aves > Anseriformes > Anatidae > Anser > Anser brachyrhynchus. The sequence goes on from NC_137695.1 coordinate 118,354,473, forward strand.
TTATACTTCAGGTTTTATAACCCAGTGATTTTTATGATAAATGCAACATATATCCCAAGGTGCTTAAGTGACCATTGCTGTATTCTTCAGAAGATGCTGGACTACAAGCAATATATATTAGCAAACAGCTGTTTAATGGTTGGCATGCTTCCAAAAATGCTTTTGTTTATGCAGTTAATGCTTTCTTAAACCATATTTAGGGACAATCAAGGGACTAGCATAGATCAAGTGCTGTTCCTGATAGCCAGCATTGATAAGGCCCTCTGTTCTGAAACTGAAGAGATTTTAACATTTTGCATGTAAGCTATACTACTTGCTCCCAGTGCCACAGAACAGGCTTTGGCACATCTAATTTATCAGAACTTGTGTAAACACAGAGTCCTAAACTGAAATGTTTCCAGAATTACTTGTGTGGTCTTAGGAAGCGTTGAAAATAATGGTGAATATAGAATTTCACTGTACAACTCCTTGTCCAGATTTACCCGCTAAATTAGAAGCTGTTCAGAAGTAAGAAATTTCAAATTATAATTACTAAAACATATATATATATATTTTTTTTTTCTGACATAATCATAAAGCAGAGTCTTTCCAGGAAGTAACTACACCTGGTTTCAAAAACTTTGGTAGTTTAATTGGTGAAAGTCTGCAGCAGAAAAGTTACTACAGGATTCTTTTTTTTTTTTTTTTTTTTTTTTTTAAGAATTGTCATTGTTTTGGTAAGCTCTTCAACTTTACAGGTTGCTCACATGACCTTCCATATACTGCACTACATTCCAGTTCAAATGAATATTAAAGTTAGTAGGAAGAAAGAAAAATAAACAAAGTAGTGAAGCTCTTAAAATGAGAAGATTAAATGAAACAAGACTGCCTGAGGGTGTTGCTTTGTTGCTTTTCTTTTTCTCTGCTCACAAAACTTTTTAATCATTTTAAATGATATTTTGATCTTTGTCCTTATCATCATTGGAAAAAAAATGCTATTTGAGAAGAAGATCTGCATTAGAAAGTTTTTTTTTTTTTTTAAATCCTAATATTTGACTTAACTTTATAACTGTTTGAATTTGGGCTGTTCATTAACTCTTTCTACTCAATAAAGCTAGGTTATAAGGTTCTTTCTTTGACTCACTGAAATTTTCTATAAATTGAAGTAAAGTGCTTAAATAATAGAATATGACCTGAGCTCTGAAACTATAATACTTATCCCTGTAGTATCTTTAGGGGAGTAAGGGTTGGAGACTGATGATAATATTTCAAAATTCCGTTCATTCTTCTGGAATAAACTAGCATTCATATAAAATAAGTAGTAAAGTTGCATCAGAGATAAAAATCTCACTAATTAGAGTTCACAATTCACAGCATAGGATACAGCGGAGTTGAAATTTAGCATGGTGATAAAATTTTCATTGACCTTACGCATGTGATAGCTGACATTGTCAGATGAGCTGAAAAGAGTTACTATCACAACCAGATGTTCTTCTCCTTCCTTCATTTTGCTTAATCCAGTTTTACCCTTAATTTAGGATTTAACCTGACATCTCTGATCAAACCCATACAGTAAATTATTAGAAAGAAGAAATGAAGGATTTTTTTTCCCATAAACTCAGATTAAATAATGTGTATTAATCACAAACTAGTTAAGTATAGGGACAGAGATGCACAGAATAAGGAGTATGCTGAACTGAGTTAATACTTTGTGGAAAAAAGATGTTAAGTATATGTTTATGTGTTTATGTTGAATTAGTTTGAACTTAAGCTCCAAATAGTGATTAAAATAGTTTAATGAATTAATGATTTATTGTGAAGGTGAGTGAGTTAATCATGTAAAGATTCAGCTTTATTATAACTGAGTATCAAAGTTAAGGAAAGAAAAAAATCTTTCATGACAATTGCCAGCAGATTATTATTTTTTTTTTAGTGAAATCTTTGGAAACCATCCATGAGCTGTGTTAAATTTCTCACTTTTGTGAAATCCTCTAAACTTGATTAAAAAAAAAACAAAACAAGTTTAACTGAAAATTCAAAAATAATGGCAGCACAGGGACAAGCAATGTCTAAGTCTACACAGCATACTTAACTATGTCTAAGTTGAAACTAAGGTATACACAGTTACACTACTTATATTTATGAAGCCTGCCTGATTTTTAAAAAATCATAACCAAGTACAGTAGACTTCACAGAAAGAAATGACCTGGTCTTTAAGTTAAACAAATAGAGTAAATTATACCACTACCAAGAGACTAAGCTGCAATAACACTCTTGAATGTTACATTTCTCCTTTTTTTCTTTTCCATAATAATGCTGCGGTGGAAAATCTTTTTTTATCTTTGTTCTTCTCTGCTCACACTAACAAAGCATGAAAATGATGTATAGATTTAAGTAGTGATATTACAAAAGGGACATTCCTACATTATTATTATTATTTATCTTCAACCCTAGGTCTGCAAGATCTTAGTTCCATCCAGTTTCATTCAGGGAAAAAAATAAATCTATTTTCAGAAAACAAAGAAGGCTTTGTATATGGAAATGAGAAAATAACTTCTGCTACTCAAGTCAAAATGATACCATTTAAGGGAAATGAGCTACCCAAAGGAGCTGACCAAAGTGTAGTTTCGATAACCTCAAGAGTAACATTTATACAACATTAACATAGGTGTCTTTAACAACTTGTCAGACCTTCCAAGTTGATATCTATTGATATCTGTGAATAGTTAATACAGAAGGGTCACACAAATGACCATACAGAATGATCAATATTTTTTCTTTGTCACTCTAAAAATGTACTAGCAGAGGAGAGAAGCAACTCTAGATTTTTTTGTTTGTTTGTTTGCTTTTTCTTCACTTATCATCTTCAAGATTAAGCCTTAAAAATACGCTTTTAATAAATAGTCCAAGACTGGAAAATCAAATTAGGAGTACTGCAAGAAATACAAACATAATGCAAATCTGATATTTTTGTAACCATGCAGGCTACATAGGCAGAGAAAGAAAGAAAACGGCAGTATGAACAAGGAAAGCACTTCTAGCTTTGTTTATTATGATCTGATTTAGATGCCTAATTTTTAACTGCATTTTTTACCTTTAAAAATATTTAATTTAAATGTCCTCCACTAATGATAACAGAATCTTAATATGATCAGCACCTTCAACACAGTAGGAATCTCAGGGTCTGAGATGTAACATGAAGAGTTTAGCCATTGAAAGCATCTGTTCCCACGGAAGAAGCATTTCTGGTACACTTAAAATGAATTGCCTTCTGAACAATTCACAGCATGAAAACTCAGATGCAAAGGGCCACTGCTGCAGGGCTTGACCATTATTAGAATGTTTTATCATATGCCATGCATTAGATGGGGTGTGACAAGATCTTACAAATGTGCTTAAAATTAAGTGTTTGGGTAATTCTATTGAACTCCATGAAGCTATCATGTTATTAAAGCTAAGTTTGTGAGCGTTGGAAGTAGAGAACATGCTCTGAGAAAAGAACAAATAGAGTAAATACGATAAACTAACTTTCTGAAAAGTGTTGGATTTTAGCTGTGAAATTATTTTATATTTCTGATCACACAAGACTTGAGTGATTGATCCACAGTGTTTCCTGAAAAATTCCTGGTTATAGTAAATTGCTTAAGAAAACCGATGGGATACTGTAAATCAAGATGCAGTAAATAGTTTACCCTTTCTGTCTGCCATTTATAAATGTTTGGTTTGCATTACTACAAGAATCATAAATCCTAGCCCAGGACACAAAAGGAATTGATGAAATGAAAACACTTGCGTTGTGGAATCTTACTATCCCCTGCCTTGTGTCTGCTGTCCTTACTGCGGCAATCAGGCAGGGTCCTGCCTGGCAGATGACACTGTTAATGAGCAGCTGGAACTGTAGGTGAGCATGAATGTAGGAGAAGTTTAGAAATTCAAGTGGTCAGCCATAATACCTCTTTGAAATTATCGCAATGAATGGAAAGTGCATTATTGTAGGATTTTTAAGAGCAAGAGGAATTAGAATTTACATATAATTTTCTTTCTTTTGAGAAAGTTAGACAATAAGTAGAAACATTAAATTGATTACAACTATTGTGCAATCTCAACTACACAAAAGTACCTTCATAGAAAACTGAAGCCTGATTTTTCAATGCAATAGTGTGGGTCCATCTTGCTTCTGCGGATTTTTCAGAGTTTATTTCCCTAAGCAAAATTCTCAGTTTAAAAATCCCAATATTAGTTCTTGGTTAGTATAAAGGCCACAGCATAAAGACATAAATGAAGCATAGAAATTGTATTTCTGTAGAACAGAGGAAAAGAAGAATGAAGCTTAAGACTCTTAGTGTTTCATGTAGGATAGTCATGACTTGGAAGTAGCACATTATGGCTGCCTTTGTAACTGTTCTCACCTGATCCCACTGAGCTGAATTCTTTGCTTAATATGTGCAACTTACTCCAAGGTCTTACTCAGTTGATTATCTAAAGACTATCTAGCTTTTCTTTTATGTCAGCTTAACATTTTGTGTCCTTCCATCTGCCCCAAACCCATGCAGCTTTTTTTTTTTTTTTTTTTTCCCCAAAGTCCTAGTACAACAGACACGGCTACATGAGAGGGTAAGAGAACTATACAGTCCTGGGGTAGGTGTGCCATTGGGGGCTCTCCAAAGTCATCAGAAGCTCTTCAGGAGAAAGCACCACAAATCACAAATAGGGTATAAAGTCTTGATTCAGAGGTGGGCACAGAACCTGTCGGTGTTCTTGTTTCTGCTTATTAGCCTTCAGTGTTTCTTGTTCAGTTTCCGTACTTTGTTTTGTGTGGGATTGTGGGAAGAATTGACTTGAGCACTTTTACTGTAATCATGTACTTGACAGTTCTCTTTTTCACCGATCATCTGTGATCAGAATCAGTACATGCAAGATGCTGTTTGTACTGTAGTCAGAGTTTCTTCTGCTAAGCTCTCTGCTATTTTGAAATTGTAATCCCTCTGGACATCCTATGAAGCATAAGTTTAACTCATCTGCTGGAGAGTTGTCTCTTGGTTTTACAATTTCTACTGGACAGTTACATTTTTTTGATGTTGAGTGAGAATACACATGCCACGTTGGCTCATCTTAATCTCAGAATGAGATTCATTTAGCTTGAGGTCATGTGTCTTTCAGAGGATAAAAGGAAACAACAGCAATGTTATTCTACAGTATGGAAGGTTCTTGGAATGTGGACCACCTTGTGAGGTGGGTTTTTGATGCCTTGTCTATCACAAGCTTTTGATGATTTGGGACAAAATTATCTTGGTTTTATAGTGAAATGGTATCCTATAGGAATTTGGAGCCTAAGCCTTAGGACATAAGGAAAAACTTTTTTTTTTTTTTTTTCCAGTCTAGATAATGAGAATGGTCAAAAACTGATCTCAAAAATGTGAAGGTTGCTTGTCAAATACTATACACAGTTGAACTGCCTAAGTTGAAAGGATTTGAAGAGCCTATTGACTCCATTGGTATTATTACATTAGTAACTCAGCTTCGTCATTTCAGTAAAACAAAGATAGAGTAAATACCTGAAAATTGAAATAATGTGAAATGGAATTTATTAGAAATGAAAGTTGGTGTGTAAACAAAAAATTCTGCTTTCTGAAATAGAAGCATGTGTATGAGTTTGATTGTAGTAGCTGTAGAAATTTTATAAGAAATACACCACGTATTTCTTGATACATGCATTTCTTGATAGATAAGATGGGCTATTCTGACTTTTTTAAATAAAGTTTGAAAAACTTTTATAACTTACCAAATCTATTCTTGCCAGGTATAAAAATTAAGGTGACAAGAGTCTCTGAAATACATCTGGAAACTTTTGTCTTGAATTCTGGATCTACAGAATTCAATCTAGCAAGAGTTCAGAATTGCGTTTTACAATTAGAATAAAATCAATATACACAAATACCTTATTTAACTATGCTTTCCCCACTCTATAACGTGTTCAATTGTTTTCAAGAGTGTTTTAATTAGGGCTTACAGGAAATATGTGTCCCCTACAAGTACCTCTAAGAGGTATTTTTGTTCCTTTGTTGTATTTCTTTCTTGTTCTAGTTAACTGTATATCCTTCACCAGTGATGTCAGTCGTTAAACTTTCTTCCTCCCTGTCCTTGCAAAATGCCAGTTTATAAGAATTTGTATGCTAAGATTTTCCACGTCATTTTCTCCTTTGAAGGGCTCATGGATATTTGCTAAAAGAAAAATATAAAGTATATCTCTCAGAACTCCTGTTGGGTATTTGGTCTTCAAAATCACTACTTTAAATATGTGTCTTGTAAAAGACCACTCAGTGAAGCATGAAACACTAATTATGTGGAGGAAACAGAGAATGATACAAACAAAAACTAGGACAAACATTGCTTTATGACAGATGAAGGTGGAAATAATGTGTTTAATTCAAACCCAAAATAAATATATAAGGGAAAGCAACTTGTGACTAAACATCAAATCGAGCCTGTGCAACTGGCTTCTGCTTTTTTACTGTTCAAAACTGTTTTCTGTTTTTTTCATTTCTTTATTCATATCACAGGTATTGATATTTATATGTTAAAATATATAGATATTCATATCTATATATTTTGTGATAAGAAGCATTTTTTATAGGTTTAGGAAGTACATTTTATATGTTAGATACTGTCATAGTCTAGATAGCACATTTTAGTTATGCCTTTAATTTCTCTTTAAATGCAGTTAAGATTAACAAATGGAGCTAAAACTTCTATGCAGATTTTAAGTAAATTAGATTAATAGTCTGAAAAATATTTTTGTTTTTGATCAATCATAACTCGTACTGTGGGACAAATGCTGTAAAAGATTAAAAATTGGACAGAAGTCTTTAATTTTCTTCAGCTAGAACAAAAAAAAAGTCATATTAGAAGGTTGAGAGTATCTAAATCATAAATGCAAGAGATCTGTTCAAGAATGTTCTCCAAAATGCTTCTTATTGGCATAAGCTATTGTTTCATATTCTTAAATTGATTTTGTTTTTCTGCTTTGATTTTATGCTGTGCTTATTTGCCTTGATACTTTATTCTTCCTGTACTTTGTTTGCTTTTCATTCTTCTCTGTGAAGCAAACAGCATGGAATATAGAAAACAAACTGGAGAAAAAATGAATACTCTGAGCATTTGTATTGAATTATTGAAAAGCGTGAAATTGTGTTGCTATTCATTTGCTTGGTGAGAACTGAACAGGGAAGACTTGCGTGCTCTCATATTTCTGATGAGCCCCGGGCTCAGACTGTGCACCAGTGTTGCGGATTATAGACAACAGGAAATCATTCACAATTTTTGTACACAGACGTTTCTCCTTTTACTTTATTGTAGTACTTTTAACTTTTATGTCTTTTGGATTCATGTTACAGCAACACTTTCCCCCAGGGGCATGAATGCATATGTGGCTGATAAAGTTGTATTAAAGGATGTACTCTTTACCGGTGACTGTTTAGTTCAAATACAGGGTATAGCTTTCATTAGGGTACTGAACATATCATATTTGTAGCACCTTTAGGATCACTTGAAAATGAGAAAGCCAGAATTTACCTTGTCAGGACAGGAAATGTCGTGATGGAACTGCCACTGCTGAGTATGAAATATTCCTGAGGCATTGTGGAGACCCTTTCAGGACTCCACTGTCAGGAAAAAAAAAAAAATTCAGTAAAAGCAGGATCTCCAAGTAATTGAGGGTTATGAGAGATGACTGGCATGACTATTATGCCACTAGGTTAGGAGCTAGGATCTTATTTTCAATGTATTTTACTAATTCAGATAAGAATAAGAGTAAGAATAATAGTCCCCAAACCAAACTGAAGCAAAAAGTTGGATTTCTATTCTTCTGCTCCAAATATATTTCACTTATGTAAATAAGTTTTCATGTAAGTATTTACAGAATGTATGAATGTGAAATATGATCTTAGATTTGAAAATGTGTAGAGGTATATATAAACACGTAGATCTAAAGAACAGTATATATACACAAACACACAGACTGAAAGAACAATTTGCTATATAGCTGTTAAATAATTAACACCTATTTCTATATGAAGAATTTGCATTTAGTTCTGTTGTATGCTGTGCAATATTAAAACATTGCTTACTTTCTAGGAGCCTTAAATGGCATTGATCTCAGCCACACCCAAAAGGTGTTTGCAAAGAGGATTCATTTCGTTACAAATCAGATAGCTAAACTAGGTAGAATGAATCACCCTTGGAGATGTTGATGCTTTTCTGTCAACTAAATGGGAAGGTAAGGCTAGATGTCTACCTTTTAGGTGATTGAATCATGCTCAGTAAATTTCATCATAAAGGTCCTGTATCAGTTTTCTTAGTATCCTGCCTCTGTCTTATGATTAAAGACTAATTGTTCATTTGTGTGATTTGATCACTGAATTGTAAAAATGCATCTCCTCCAAGAGGCATGACTTGTTTGTTAGGCTCAAGGGACATCGCTGTCACAGAAGGGACTGAAATCTTCAGAAGGGAACCTGCTGGTAAAATGAGACAGCTGAGGTGGCAATTGAGTGCATTCTTCTGACCGAAGGGAAAGATTGGGAGTTCATGGGAATGACAGACTACTACTACCAGTATTAAATTGTTCTGAAAGTGCAGAAGAGGCATATTCTCACCTCTCTATATTCTAGAAAGATTGTCACGAAAGAAAATCCTTAGAAGTATGAACATTTCTCCATCCCTTGATTTTATTAGTGTTTTATTTAAATATGATATTCTAGAGTAGAGAAGGCGAGCAGTAGAAAAGCATAAAAGGATTTTTCATTGTCTGAGAAATAAACTTTGGTCTTTTTAGAAAGTCTGCATTTTTCTTTTTTTTCATTTTGTCACTGGAGAATCATTCTCTATGATACATTCTTCTTATATACTCATGTATGAGTGACAGGCAGAATTTGATATGTCATTTGAAATATTTACCTATTTTTGAATGAGTAATGACTCTTTTTTTTTTTTTTTTCCTTTTTAGAAATTATTCACTAGTTAATTTAATTACTTGATGTGGATGATAGGTGTGTATAATACAGGGGAATCATTTAGTGATGTAAATATTGCATCTTCCTTGAAAAGAATCTAAAAACTTCAGCTCATAATTTAGCAGAGTTTAATTAACTTCTTTGAGAAGAAAAATTGCTCCCTTAAGTCTTAGCTTAGCTAAGCAAGTGTTTTAACATTGCCACTGACTATAGTTATTCTAATATTCTGAAAATGCAGAGTGCAGTTGATTTATCTTGCAGTAGTCTTGTTAATCTGCAGGAAGTCATCTAGTGTCCTCCTACCTCTGATATAGGATTATGATGGAAATCTACTCTTCTTGCTGTAAATCCAATAACAAAACCACTGCTGATTATATTCTGTTTGTATTTATGCCTTCTGAGAACCATCAATATTGTACTACCTATCAAGTAATGCATATGGTTGTGTTTTCATCTGAGTTATTAATTCATCCCAAACTACATGTTTTTCCTTTCAGCTTTAATGGTCTGGTTATCTATATTTTACAGCCGTGGTCAAGATAATTACTTTGAGTCCCTGCCACAAAGAGAAATAGTCCTGTGCACTGAGGTGACCGTGCTAGTACTCATGCACAAAGAGAGTAAAGAGAGGGTGTAGACTCTTCTGACATATTTGCTGACAATGTGACATTTAAAGACATTTAAATGTACCGCTGTTATAAGGACAGGTTTTCCCAATCTTTCTTATTAGTATATACCTATTCAGAGATGAAAGCATTCAGTCCCCAATTTCTTTTGCCTTTAAGTTCTATACAGGAAATCACAGCACCTTTTCTTGAGCAGATCTATCCACTACTTTAAACTCATTAAATGTGATACAATTGAAACAAGAATTCTAGTGCAGAGTGAGTGAAAGAGAACAGCAAAACACCAAGGGCTAGATCAATCCTCTCTAATGCCATACATTAGAGTTGGTATGTCCATAGTGCAGACAGCAATTCTAGTCTCTCCTGCAGTTGATGGATAGAGAGAGGGCAGTGAAGGTTTGGATGGGCCTGGCTGTTCTTCAGAAGTTCCTGTCTTTCTAAAAAGAACAGAAGATAATGTTCTTGTTATTCTGTAAGGCTGTGGACCCACAAGCTTTTACTTGTGCATCCCTTACAATCAGAATTCATAGTAAACCCAGTTTTAATGACTTTCTACTGAGTCCGTCTTCAAAACATGTGCTGTTCCTTTCCCGTAACTAATGCATATGTGACTGGGTTTTTAGGTACAGATAGCATTAATCACCAATTGCTTTATCATAAGAGATGTCAGTGTCGTCAGTTAGTGACAACCTAAATAATGGGAAGCAAGTCTGTCTTATGGGACCCAAGCTAATTACAAAGACTGCTGGTACAGTGTTCATGGTTATCAACAGAATTAGAGGAATAGGCTGCATCCCCTCCCCCACCCCACCCCCCGGAAAAAAAAAAAAAAAAAAAAGGCATATATTTTTTTAAATCAAATCTTCCATTCAAAAAGCTAAAAGAAAAAAAAAAAAGACAACAACTAGAGTAAAACCTGCTTGAATATCCATACTACACACTTAGGATAGTGAGTTAGTTATGGGCATCCCACTATGTAAGGAAATCTTAAATCCCACAGAAAATAATGTACTACACTCAAACAGTTAGGGGTGCACAGAGTTGTGATCATTGTTAATCTATATTTACTATAGATGTGTATTAACTTGGTTTTAGTATTGCTTGCTGTAATTGCTATGAAGATATCAATGCCGACCTCAGAAAATCATAAAAAGTAGTTTAAAATAAACCTTTAAGATAATTCAAAGTATTTTTTTCCTCTTTTCGTGAATAAACATTTTACTGAATGAGGGAATTCCTTGTCTCTGGAGTAAATCAGGTGTTCTTAGTCTCTGTACATAGAGAAAAATTCATTAATTGTGTGACCGGTCTGTGACAGAAGCACTAGACCAGATTTATCCTGGAGGAAAATGCAACATATGGGAAGACAGAAGAAAATGTGTGTTGTGGGAGGTTCTTTTTATGAAACATGGAGTCACTGTGAACACTGCCCAGAAAATCAGAAAATTGGAATTGGTTCAAGCACAAATAAATTAATAGACACACTTCAGTTAGCAAGAGAGATGACAGATAAATTACCACATAGTTGCTACAATAAAGGATGCAGTACCCAAATCTCATCTTCTACATGGTAACTGGCATAAAGTTGTTTGAAAAATTGCTTCATAAAATTAAATTGGGTTGTAGAGGTCTTGTATCTGGTTTAAATTAATTTTGACTGCTACATGGATCCAAGCAGAAAGTCAGTTTGTGCTTCGTTTCCTTTTTCTGCTTAAAACTTAGAAGTTATGCCTGTTGCTATGGTGTCTTCTTCTAATTGTAGAATTATTCCCTAGGTATTACTCTGATATCCCACATATCCTATAGCTAGCTATCTTCTAATTTCTGTTTCAAATAGATTTAAATTAGTAGCAGGATTTAAAATTCTGAAATGATTAACTAGCAATCTCTTCTGAAAGGCAGAAGATAAAATCTTGTTTCTCTTGAGTTGGTAGTAGACTCCCACTAAACAAGATGAATGGACAAGTGCAGGTAAAGTTGCCTTGTACTCTCATGGGCTTAGGTACAGGATGCTTGGAAACTGTTATTTTTCTGAATCATGCACAATCACAGAAACATTATTTTACAATAAATAAATAAATAAATAAAATAAAATCTTAGATCAAAGTATTAGATCTTCATGAGTTGGTGGCACAGGATTTACATAGAGGTAATGTAAATGAATAGTCAAATACAAATAGAAGTAGAAATAAGATAAGAAATACCATTTCAATTTAAGCACAAGTAGTAGTGGAATTAAAGGAACAGCAACAACTTTAGGGAAGAAGCAAAAGTCTAACAGTACGAGGTTTCCTGGGAGTAAATTAGGGGATTGCTAGGACTTAATAAAGCTTAATAATTCTAGAAATGAAAGAAAAAAGTATAAATCAAACATTTCAGAGCAACTCCATTTATAGCTAGAGTAGTATAAATTGAAGAATAAGAGTAGGAGCAATAATAAATATTTACTTTGACCTTAGCTTTTAAATAATTAAATTTCGTGACTTTAAAAAAAAAATAATATGCAGAATTCAGGCATTTCAATGTCTAGACTTTGTAATTATGCAGTTTAACAAAGAAAGGCATTACTGGCACTGTTGAAAAATGAAAGAAACAGTTTAAGATGTCCTTCTAAAAATAGTGCTTGCTGACAGCAACTGTTTTGGGACCACTGTTACTGACCAAAATGGGTGCTTAAATATTTTGAGTTTGAGTCAGGGCTGAGGAGATTTTTGAGTCAGAACACAAGTATGGCTGAACGTCTCTTGTCCTCAAACATTTAGATGAAGTAAAATTCCTTCTGATCAAATCAGATTCAGTGTTCAGACCTAACATTAAAAGACTAATAGAAGCATATGGAAAGTCATGTCTGTTTGAGGAAGCCCAGATATAATTCGCAAAAGAATATTAGAAATCAAACTGGGAAATACAAAGTGATACTACTAAGTGAAAACTTTTGTTTATGTGTGAGGAACTTGTTCTGTCATGAAGTCAAATGCAGTGAGATGACTACCACTACTAGATAGAAGACACCATTTTCCCCATCCACCTCTGGGTATGTTTATTTTCAGAAATCTTAAGTGAAACTCTTGCGAGTCACTTTTTTTCTCCCTATCCCAGATGCTATTAAGACCAAGGAACTGTAGGGTTCAAAAATGCTGTATGATGTGTATAATATTCATTGCAAGCTAGGAAAATGTTACTCTTTACTCAGATTATGCATTGCATGTTACTTGGTTTTACTGTTTACTGCCTGCTTGAAGCCAAACTGCTAAGCTGGGAATTGGCATGTGCAAGAACCTGAAGAAGGCTAAGATTTAAGAAAGTATTGGTTTTTTGTTTGTTTGTTTGTTTTTGTGTATGCATTTTTTTCAAAGTAGTTTTTAAAAAGGTCATTATTTGACAATATTAACACTATATCTAAACACTATTAGAATAGGCAGGTTTTATTTGTAGTGATTCAAGTTCAGGATGCTCAGAGTGCTGAAAAGCTGTTTCTGGTAAAGTGAGTGGAGAAGCTCCACAAATGGCACTGTCCACAACAATTATGTCTTACAATTTCTTTGTAAGAGAAACCCATTTTGCTTAGTGTAGCGTGCTCTGTGTTCCAGGTGCATGCTGGTGCAGCGGTACCTGTGCTGCCGTGCGTTTGTCATCAGCATCTATGTACTGCAGGACCTGGGAGAGGCCAGGTTGCTTAGATCAGTTGGTAATCCCTGCAGAAAAAAACTAAGAGAAAAAAACCTAAGAGATCATGAAAAGAATAGGCAAGGGCCTGGGAAGAGGTCTGGTAAAGTCAGAACAGCATCTTGTAAGACACTACTCATGTATCAGTAATGACACTGTACGTTACACATAGAACAACTATCAGCTCCTATTCCAGAGTGAGTCAGTAAACTGGTGAGAACTTGCAATACTTGTCTCTGTATTGACATTTCAAGTAATACATCCAGACAAGTAAAAGCTTTACGCCATTTCCTCATGGAACCTGACATTTATAGTTAAGATTAGGAACGGAGCTTGTGTTCCTGCTTTAAGGTAATACCTGCGGAATAGTAGGTGCAATAGCATAAAGAAATGCTAAGTTTTTGCGTGTACTGTTTTGTACTGTGACCTTCATTATTTAATGCTTCTGCTTGTTGCGTACAGTAATGCTGGTGGGAAGGTGTCTGGCCCTTTTTTTGACTGCCATCAACTCAATAAATAGGCTTTTGGCTGCTGTCTCTCTGTATTGTTCCTTTGAGCCAAAGTTTTGGCTGAAAACTTTGATTGGATTTACTGTAGATACTGGGCCATTCAGTTAATATTCTCTAAAAGTCTAAATGTTTCCCCACACACACACCCCACCCCGCACATTGCACTTTATCTCACTTTCTCTCAGTGTTGACATTTAAACATGTAATTGTTTTGCTTATTTTTGATAGATGCAGTGGATATGAAGAGAGGCTTGCATGTACACAGAAACCAATTTTGTGATATGTTTAACTGTTTCAGAAACAAGAAAGCAGTAATATATTTTCTCAACATTAATTTGCAAATATATTTTATACAAAATACAAAAAATTATACAAAATATACAAGTATATTTGATATAAAATATACGTTTGATATATCTTGAATATCTGTAGTTAATTGCTTGCTAACAATGGTAGTTGTCCTCAAAAGTTTTATTAAGGTGATTTTCAGATTTGTCAGCCATGTTTCATTATATTTTGTGACAGATGACACAAGTGTTGCTTTAAAAGTAAGAAAGGAGCAATTAATTTTATAATGTATTTCATTAGTTTATTTTTTTTTTTAGTGGGACACCTATCAATCTGTTGTAGTATATTTGTATAATAGTTCTTCTAATAGTAATTTTATTAATGAAGGTAACTTTAGGTTAATCCCTGAACATGATCTTAGTTTATGTGTTGCTAGTATTCCTAAATGTATTTTTTCTTTTCTATATTTCTGTATTTCCTCTGTTATACGGACAGACACCTTCTATGATTTCACAATGCTGTGTGTTAGTTATTGTTTCTTGTCTACATAACGGCCTTGGCCACCATGGCATCTCTAAAGTCCTATGAAAAATGAAGTCACCCTTGGCTTTCCTGGGATTTTCTTGCTTTCACATTTGAGTGTGCAGGAACTCACAGGATCTTGTGACTAAGTAACAGAATAAGGAATTCAACACTAGAATTTGATTAGGGAATGAAAATGAAAAACAGATATCTATTTATCTCCTCCTTGTAACATAAATGATAAATGCATGAGAAATATGGCAGGTACTTATGTATCTGTAAAAGCCTTACAAGCCAAGTTCTAAGCCTCTGGACCAGAAGAGGAATATAATTTTACTTTTTTTTTTGTTTTTAAAGTATAGGTTTTTCTTCTGTTATTGCCAGCATCTTTGTATCCCAAGAACCTGGGAGTAATCTAGAGAGCTATATATCCCAAGAACCTGGGGATAATCTAGAGAGCTTTAGGATCTCCATTTAACATGATCAGGTTTTCCAGAGTTTTATCTGAAGCTTCTGTCTTTGACAAAATTTTACAGGTCAAAGAGTTTGTTAATTATTTTCTTAATGGCAATGCTTATTGCATCAAAGATTGCTCTAGATGAAAAGGTTATGAGATAGCATTAGGTTTCCCTGAGGTCTTTGAAATGATAAAAATTTTCCTTTTTTTGTATGATGAAGAACATGGAGTTTATGTCATGAATGGATGTCTGGACAGTAGGATGTGAGCAGTGCATGTGATGCATTGCTTTGTGTTCTGCCTTGATTTGTTCTGTATGCCATTGCCACTCTGCTTGTTTATCCTGCTCATGAAATAATCATGTATTCTCTCAGAATTCCGAGAGGAGCCAGTCCAAGCTGATAGATACACACATAAATGGCATGGGAGAAAAAAAGGCTTTGAAAATGAAATTTGGAAATCCTTTTTGGTGTATGACAGATACGAGATGTACACCAGTCCTTCTCTCTGCTAGTTTGCTTTTTGCACACAGAGAGCAAACGGTTAGTTATCTCAAAGGTCCAAAGCAGGAAGCAGGGTATTTATGATAAGTAAAATTGGATTTGGTGTAAAGATTAATAACATGAGACATTCAGTGGAACTTATTAGCCCAGAAGCTTAGCAGGATGGATTCTGCGTTTCTAGTAAAAGGATAAAAATTATATAAAACTCAAGTGATTTATTAAAATATATATATAATAATGCTTCAGACCTCAAATGTCACCATATCAGGAACTCTCTTAAGGTTTAAATACTTTCATTTATTAAAAGTCAAAAGTTGGAGCCACAGTGTAACTTCCTTACACCATTTATTTATTTACTTACTTTTAGAACCCTGCTTTGTAGAAAACCCTGTTAGAGAGAGAATTTTTTAGTATTCAAGAAAGATTTGGGGAGAATACATTTCAGTGAGAAACATAAATTTGCTAAAGCATTGTAAAGGCAGGACATTTTCTAGGTATAAATCTAATTTCTAAATCTCATTTTGTAGATGTTATTTCAAGGTTTTGTTTGTTTGTTTGTTTGTTTTACTATGTGTTAGTGTACACATGAGAGTATTTGGAATACAGAATGTCTTCCTGTAAAAATATTTAGCAGCTGTTAACTCTGTTAGGTTCCCTACCAATGCAAACGTATTCTGACAATTCTGTGTCAAAAACGTGCTTACCACTGGAAAATGATTGCAATTCCCTCTTAAATAAGTATAGATTTCACTGTTTATTGGAAATTCATTACTTATATTTTCTACAGTTGTTGAATAAAATTGTAGATTTGAGAACTTATATAATTCCTTTTCAATAGGCACAGATAATGTGGTTTTATTTGTTTGTTTGTTTTTGTGCTGTGTGTACCAACAATGATTACTAAAAGCCTGCTCCCACTCATCATTTTAAAGGTTTCGGTTACTGTATTGTATGGTTTTGTATTGCATTTTATTTTACTAGTGACCTTCCAGTACTGCTTTTATGAGTACACCAGGTAAAGTAAGTTGAAGTTTTTGTCTTGATAGAAAAATGTAGCAAATAATGAAGTACACAAGGCTTTGCATCATTTCTCTTGCCGTGACAGTGGGAAGAATACTGTGTTCTGTCCTGCAAACAAGCTCATCAAACATTTCTCACTTTTCCTGTAGTCTTTATGTCCTTTCATAATAAAATAGGTGGCTCGTTTATTCTACAGTTGTGATATCATAATTCTATATCAATTTCAGTGAGGATGGTAAGTGCCTATTCTGATTCATCCTGACTTCTATCAAACTGACATATGAATCAGATTGTTTGAAATCACTAATAGTCCTTCAGCTTAGAAAGATTAATTAATATTACCAGTTTTGAAAGTACGTGCTGTGTTTAGATCCGTAAGGTCAATAATTTGTTTGGAAGACTTCAAAAAGCTACAGAGCAGTACTTAAGTCTACATGAAGACAGTCTGTATATCTCTACCATAATATGAATATATGCCACTTGTGCTGAGTTTATACAGTTCACTTTTCTCAAACATATATGATTCAGCATTATAGTTTTTAATTATTTTCTTCAAAGGTCTGTGCAGCGCTTTCTATTACTGCTTTGTTAATGCAGATTTTACTGTCGTATCTTCACTCTCCTATTAAATTAATGTTTGGCTCTTGTTCAACAGCACACCCATTTTCTGATGATGGATCAGTTTGTTAGCAGTATAAATCTGGTTTTGTCATGTGAATAATCATTTAAAATTTTGCAGTGGTATAAATATAATACCCAAACAGATTCTTGCCTCCTCCCCCTCTTTTTATTACCTGCCCTAGCTTTTAATTTTATATACTTTCTGTCAACCCATTCATTAATCCCTTCATCTACACCATTGCTCTTTCACACTTCCTTTCTTATTTTCTTTCTTTTCTTCATAAATTATCCATGGTCTTCAGCTAAATAATATTAAAAAAAAAATCTTTCATGTTTTTTTTTTGTTTTTTTTTTTTTTTCTTTTTCATATAGTTCACATACTAAATTAATCCTCCCTCTTTGCCTTTGAATTCTTTCAGTGTAAATAAAAGGTGCCTAACACTGTTCTGCAATGTGGCCTCCCTGTATTTTGCTCTGTAAAAATCAGTCTTACAGTTAAAAGTAGATGCCTCTGTTGTTCTCTTATGCTGTTTCTGCTGTCTCAGATGTCTTTTTCACAGTACATAATTCTCATTCCTCATCCAGTCTCTCCCTTCTTGAGTTGCACCTTTTTTTTTTTTTTTCTTGCTTTTTCAGGTACTGCCTTCATATCTATCCCTCCTCTCTTTCTTCTCTACTCATATATCCATTCAGAGAGTTAGAGAGTTTCAGCTCTCCAGTATAACAAAAATACTGCTATTGAAAGTCATGTTCCTCTAACCACATCATCCCTCTCTTTAAATACTTGTATTCTTACTTTCACCTTCAGAGACATGTTTCCTCCCTATCCCTTTCTGATCTGCTGACCTCAGTGTCATGCTCCAAATATCTCCTAATTATGTGTTGCTTCTCTCTTGTTTTAGCTACGTTAGCCTAAGGTTTTGTCTCCATTTATTCTACCTTTCATAACAGTGACCCATTTCTTCTCAGCTACAGGCTTTCCTGTTTCCTGAGCACTTGTTTTCAACCTTAGCAAAACATTTCTCCTTAAATCCCACTACATCATGGAATAGTTTCTAATTTGTTCATATCTGCAGTGATACCTGCATGCCACCTTTATTGAAGGTTTATGCTATACCTTATCTTGTGAAAGATGCTCTGAAGAGATTACTTTAATGTATCATTTAAATACGCAGCATTAGAGAAAGGATGATTAATATTATTATGAATTAATATTATTTCAGACAAATTTAGAAATCCTTCTAAGATACTTATGCTTTGTGCTTTCCATCTCATCATTTTTGGCTCTCACCTTGTAATGTACTTTTCACTTCACTAAAAGTATGATAATGAGGCATGCATAATTGAAATGAAAATCTCTTCAGAACCCCTTATGATTGAATATGTTGAGAATCGTAATCAAGTACTCCTGAAGTTACAGAAAACTATGCATATTGATGCACAGCAAAAAGTCTGGGCTCTGCATGAGTCGCTTAGTTGGCTGACATACTGTCCTTAGAACTGTTTTAATCACAAAAAAAAGTATCAGGGGTACACTAATGGGCAGTAAAGCAAGTCAATAATCTTGCATATGCACAACAAAAGAGCTCTATGAAGTAAGTGATTAAATAACACTGGTGCTTATTCAATGCATTTTATGTACAGAAATGGTCTCCAAAGGAGCAGAAAATCCACAAGAGCAAGAAATTTTTGTGTCTTTGATACACCCACGATTTTCTCTACAAATGCATATTTACTTGTAGATGCAAATATTTATTCAATTAGCTTGCATACTGAAGCTATTCTCTCCTGACTTTTTGGATAGTGAAGTATGACCCCAAACACTCTGCAATTCTGTAATGCCTTTTCTTCCAACAAGTTCTGGATTCTTCTGAACAGCTGATTTCTCTCTCTGAATTACAGATATTGCTGAATTCTATAATGTATGCCCTGCTACTAATGAATAATTACAAAGGTGTGACATAAGGTGACACAGAAACGTTTAAACTATTAAAGTAAGAAAGTCAGGGTATGAAAAATTAAGAAATTCCAGTAATAAGATTCTCTGTGCAACCTTAATGCAATTTATAATCCATATTACATCAGGTAAATTTTGTAACTGCACAATAACCTATTAAAAACCAAAGTGCCTCACTTGGTGTATAAGGTGGACAACACTGACAAAAGGTATATTACAGAAAGAACATCATTACCTGTTCTTGTAGTGTCACTGTGCTGTAATTATTTTGAAACAGCAAGATTCCTTGTGGCGAAATATTGTCATTAGCTGTTCTCAGCTGTTCTCATAGCTATTCTCTTGCACTCTGTGATAGTTACAGGATGCTTTTATTATATTACAACATTTCTTTTTAGAACATGCCTGTTATGCATTTCACCCTTTACATAGATATAAATGTCGCATAGGAAAATATTAAGGCCAAATTTATCAAACTTGTCAACTTACTACTTTAGACTATGTTGCATGCTATAACGTATTACTTGTTCAAAATGGGTCTCTGGTACTGGTTAAGTAAACAAAGCACTTACGGGATCCCAGGGTTTGAATCATATGATAACATGAGGAAGATGTTGAAGCTGCAGGTGACACCTGTGATTTACGTTTCTTGTTTGTCATGCAGGGATTGTGTGGTTGTGTCAAGAGAAGAACTCAGCATTTCTGAGTAGAGTGCAGGGGATGTAACCTACAGCACTGCCCCGGGCTGCCCTGCCATGCTCAGCTGTGGCCAAGACACTCATCATGAGGGCACCGTCTGGCCAGGGCAGCGAGTGGGGCACACGTTCTGTGGGGAGGAAAATAGTATATGAAAACACACAATCAAATACTTGTTAATATATGTATGCCAGGAACTGAAAGTAATGCTTTGTGGATGACTTGGTGTTACTGCTCACTGACTCTGGAGTACTTGACTGCATCTGCAATTCATGTGCTTCTTGTGTGTTTGTTTTGATGTGCACTTAGTGCTTTTTTGTTTGTTTGTTTGTTTTCCTAATGTGTGGTGTATCTTTTTTAAATATCTTTTTT